>NC_066581.1:349024840-349712382 GCF_024323335.1 Lathyrus oleraceus
GTCTTCCAGCTAAGAAAGCGGTAAAATGCGGGAAAGATAAAGGATCAAGAGATCTACCACACGGATAAAGATCCGAAGTAATAACAGCTAAAGAAATAAGAAACCCTGAGATCTCTCGAGCTGACACCATCAAAGAAAGCAAGTTAATACAGGTAATCGAAATAAATCTCCAAATGGTATCCCACAAATAAAGTGGAATGCCAAGCAAGCTATCCTTTCAGGAGTCATGTGAGCCCTCACAAAAAACTCAACAAACAGGTTGGAGTGACAAGATGGGGTGCAATCAAGAGTTACCCCAAATCAAAATGTAACCACATGAATCATGCCATTAAAATTCACAAAAAGAGCTCACAAAAAGCAACCAAGTGTATGAGGCCTAAACCTCTTGTCAAACACATGCATCGAAAGGGTATCAAAATTCAAAGTCAGGGGGCAAGGATCCACACATCAAGACATGACATACATACTAAAACATGTGCCCACATGCAAAACCTAACGATACCCACTCTTCCAAATTCACCCATAATACCTCATACATTCAGAAATTTCAGGTTGAAAGTATAAAGTAGTGGAAATAGGGCATACCTGATTGGGGAGGATCGATTGAAATTGAATTGCACCCTTGGCTTTGCAGAACAATCTTAGGGTTTATATGAGAGGGAATTGGTTCTTTGCAGATGAGTTCCCTTCAGTCTCTGGAGGTTGCTCTGAGTTAGTTAGAATCTCTCTAGGGTTTTTCCACTGAATTTTTTTAAGAATTTATAACCTGATTTTCGTGGCTTTGTGGGCTCAAATGAGAGAGGTCCAAGTCCAAGATTTTTCTGTTACATTTTATTTATTTATTTATATATATATATATATATATATATATATATATATATATATATATATATATATATATATATATATATATATATATATATATATATATATATATATATATATATTTTTTTTTTCGTTTTGGAGTTTTTCTTTTTTTTTGTTTTTGTTTTCAAAATGCGTGGGCTTCGCCTAGCAAGCATGACAGTTCAAGAAATTCCTCTGAGCGTAGGTGATTCTAGTGGCTTTTCTTAGGACTCGCTAGGCGACCCATTCTGCTCGCCTAACGAGCATGACAACTCATGGACAAACTTTTGCTCCTTCAAGATTAACGTTTTGACTGATGAATAGACCCCATTTGAACATGTTGGAAGTATCTCAAGCCATTCGCTTGTGTTGACTGATCACCCAGATAGGACCCACAAAGTGTCTTGGATGATATTCAAGCTTCTTGGATCTAATTCCGATTGACATGATGAAATGCAATATGAAATGTTAAATGGCCTAAAAATGAATGCATGAATGAGGGGGGCAAATTTTGAGGTATTACAGCTGCCCCTATTCAATCAACTGGAGACCCGAAAAGAAGATAGCAGCGGATTTTGCACTTTCGAGGTATCAAGGAATTGAATACAATAAAAGCCCGAAAATTTGCACTGAAGTGAAGTGAAGTAACAATGCCTGTTAGAATCGGCAAAGAGGTGGTCTTGAAAGAAGAATCCGTCTGGTACGGTGAGAGTCAGTCTGAATACCGAAAAAGAATGTTAACCTGGATACCAAAATAAATGGTAACACAGAAATAACCATGGCCTGAATGCCGCTCATCAATCTGAATACTGGAAATGACTTCGATCTGAACATCGGAAGATATGAGATTATTAATATCGGTCTGAACACCGAGAGGCTGGCCTGAATGCCACAAGTTGCGTCGACCTGAATGTCAGAAACTTCTTCGATCTGAACATCAGAAAACTGGCCTGAACGCCACTTCGATCTGAATATCGGAGAATTGGCCTGAATGCCACTTCGATCTGAATATCGAAAAATTGGCCTGAATGCCACAAGTTGCATCGACCTGAACGTCGGAAACTTCTTCGATCTGAACATAGGAAAATTGGCCTGAATGCCACTTCGGTCTGAATACCGGAAAAACTTCATGCCTGTCAGCATCGGCAGAAATAGGGAAAGATAATAGAGGCGGCGCATGGGCCAATGACACTTGCTGGGGATAATAAAGGTAAGTCATGAACAATCTTCAGTCTGAGTACTGGAAACAACTTCTGGCTTATTACTTGGGATACCGAGAATGTTTTATGCTTACATGCGTATGTTTGAATTTTTCAATGGTGTAATGCTCCATGAAAATGGAAATGCTACGCGATTTGGGAGGATGCAATGCAATATGATTCTACATGCAGGGATGCGAAATGCTGGGTAGAATGCCAAGCCGAGGCAAGGGAATCTGCTGGGGAAATGATCACCATCTTCTGGACCCTGGCAAGGCTGTTGGAGATGCACAGCGCAAAGAACTCTGTGGGGAAATGACCCGCCACACGGTGTTCTAGCAATGACGAAATACCGAGACTCTGACTGGGGAGAGAACGACACTGAAAACCTGCTGTTGGGGAAAGCGATAGTGGTTCTGGAAACCATAATCTGCGAGAGAGACGACTTAGCAGGGGAAGCAAACACCGATACGATACCGAGATTCTGCTTCAAGGAAAGAAACCATGGATCTGGTGTCGAGATCATCGATCTGGCATCGAACCCTGAGGAGCAGCCGCTTCTGCTGGGAAGATACAGTCTGGCACTGTCAACTCCGCTGGGGATATATAGTCTGGCACTGTCAACTCTACTGGGGTGTGTATATTCTGAAACAACCGCTTGGGGGAGGTACAACAGTGAGAGCCTGCTGGGGATCGAAGAATCCAATGCTCTGATCAACTCTGCAGGGATAAGATACCAACTTCGACTGTTGGGGGAAAACATTCGCGATCATCGGCTGGGAACCTTAAGGAAATGCCCCGAGGGTACCTGTTCTGAATAGACGATCTAAAGCACTTAACATTTACAACAATTTTAAATGTTTATTAAGCATGTACTTGTAAAGCTCTTATGTTTCATGATGCAATGTTTATCAAAAATTCGGACGTCATTTTTGCAAACAAAACAATAAAATGAAAATGAAAACAGAGATATGCTGAATAACATGATTTTATTGATTGAATGGCCTCTGAATAGGCATTTACATCAGGAAGCAATCCCTGGAAAGAGGTAATCGTACAAAAGATAAAAACAGAAATTAATCTAATGGCAATGTGAAATGGATTTCTATTGGGTTCCAATTCTGCTATGACTTGCTCATCTTCAAGATCCTCCAGATGATCAGCTTTCTGAAAAGAGTGATTGGACTGTTTCCTATCCTTCAAAAGTTTCCAGTCATTGACATGAGATGAGATTCAGAACTACTCAGAACGCAGTCATTCGTTTAATCCCTAACTTTTGCCTGGATCGCCCTTTTCGGGTTTTCAATCCACCGGGATACCCATTTTTGCCTAAGTTGCCTTTTCAGATTTTCAACTTACCGGGTGTACGATCTTTTCATTTTTAATCCCTAATTTTTGCCCGAACCTTTTCATTTCCTTGGTTCGTCGGGATGCCCATTTTTTGCCTGGACTATTCTTTTTATTGTCCAGCGTGTCTATTTTATGCGAAGTATTTTTTAACTGCGTTTGAGTTCACAGGGGAAGTGAAGTTTCCACCATCCATAGTTGCAAGCATTAAGGCCCCGCCATCAAAAACCTTGGTGACAATATACGGTCCATCATAGTTAGGAGTCCACTTGCCCCTGTGATCTGTCTGAGGAGGAAGGAACCTTTTCAACACCAAATCTCCGACCTGGAAGCATCGAGGACGCACTTTCTGATCAAAGGCTCTCTTCATCCGACTCTGATACAACTGCCCATGACAAATGGCTGCCATTCGCTTCTCTTCGATAAGACTCAACTCATTGAACCTTATCCGAATCCATTCAGCTTCGTCTAACTTGACATCCAACAGGACTCTTAGAGAAGGAATCTCCACTTCAACAGGTAGGACTGCTTCCATACCATACACAAGGGAGTAAGGGGTTTCCCCGGTCGATGTACGTACTGAAGTACGGTACCCATGCAAGGCGAAGGGTAGCATCTCATGCCAATCTCTGTACGTAACGACAATCTTCTGCACAATCTTCTTTATGTTCTTATTTGTCGCCTCAACAACACCGTTCATCTTAAGGCGGTAAGGGGAAGAATTGTGATGCTGAATGTTGAAGTTCTGGCACAACTCCTTCATCATTTGGTTGTTGAGATTATAACCATTATCAGTAATGATTCTTTCGGGAATCCCATAGCGACAAATGAGTTCTTTCTTGATGAAACGGGCAACCACATGTCTGGTGACATTCGCGAACGATGCTGCTTCGACCCACTTGGTGAAATAGTCGACGGCAACAAGGATGAAGCGATGCCCATTGGAGGCGGTCGGCTCAATCTTTCCAATCATATCAATGCCCCACATAGCAAAAGGCCACGGTGAAGACATCACATTCAAAGGATTTGGCGGCACATGTACCTTATCAGCATAAATTTGGCATTTATGACACTTCCGAGCATATTTGAAACAATCAGATTCCATGGTCATCCAGTAATATCCCGCTCTCAACAATTTCTTAGCCATTGCATGTCCGCCGGCATGAGTACCGAAGGAGCCTTCATGAACTTCCTGCATTAACATGTCTGCTTCGTGTCTATCCACGCATCTGAGCAAAACTATGTCGAAGTTCCTCTTATACATCACATCGTCTTTGTTCAAGAAGAAACTGCCTGCCAATCTTCTTAAAGTCTTTCTATCATTGTTGGATGCCCCTGCAGGGTACTCTTGATTCTTCAGAAAGCGCTTGATGTCGTGATACCAGGGCTTGTCGTCAACTACCAGTTCAGCAGCAAACACATAAGCGGCCCTGTCGAGGCGCATCACATCGATCTTGGGAGCGTGGTTCCACCGAATCACGTTGATCATGGAGGATAGGGTGGCAAGAGCATCTGCCATCTGGTTCTCATCACGAGGTATGTGATACAACTTTACTGTTGTGAAGAAAGTCAATAGTCATCTCGTGTAATCTTTGTAAGGGACCAGATTGGGCTGGAGGGTGTTCCAATCACCATTCACTTGATTGATTATTAGAGTTGAATCTCCGAAGATGTCCAGATTCTTGATTCTCAAATCAATGGCTTGCTCAATACCCAAGATACAGGCTTCATACTCAGCTTCATTATTTGTGCACTCAAAAGTCAGACGAGCGGTGAAAGGCATGTGGGCACCTTTCGGAGTAGTAATGACAGCGCCAATTCCACTTCCTCTGGCATTGACAGCCCCATCAAACAACAAAGTCCACTTTTCTTCTGGATCAGGTCCCTTCTCAACAACTGGCTCTTCGCAGTCTTTCATCTTGAGGAACATGATGTCTTCATCCGGAAAATCAAACTTCATCGGCTCATAATCATCAATCGGCTGCTGAACAAGATAGTCTGACATAATACTCCCTTTGATGGCTTTCTGGTATGTATACTGGATATCGTACTCTGTCAGTACCATTTGCCAACGAGCAACCCTTCCGGTGAGAGCTGGCTTCTCGAATATGTATTTGACTGGATCCATCTTGGAGATCAGTAAGGTTGTGTGAGACAACATGTATTGTCTCAAACGCTTAGCAGCCCATGCAAGTGCACAACATGTCTTTTCAAGCATCGAGTATCTCGACTCGCAATCTGTGAATTTCTTACTCAGGTAGTAGATGGCATGCTCTTTCCTACCTGTCTCGTCGTGTTGACCGAGAACACAACCCATGGAATTGTCTAGTACTGTCAAATACATAATCAGCGGTCTCCCTGGGACCGGAGGCATAAGGATAGGAGGATTCTGCAAATACTCTTTTATCTTCTCGAAAGCCCTTTGGCAATCATCATTCCATCTGATAGCCTGATCTTTTCTCAGCAATTTGAATATTGGCTCGCACATGGCTGTTAGGTGAGAGATGAACCTTGCAATGTAGTTCAACCTCCCTAAGAAACCACAGTCTTGTTTCTCTGTTCTTGGCTCAGGCATTTCCTGTATCGCTTTCACTTTGGCTGGATCCACCTCAATCCCTTTTTCACTAACAATAAAACCCAGTAATTTTCCAGACTCACCCCGAAAGTACACTTGTTCGGATTAAGCCTCAACTTGAATTTTCTCAAACGCTCAAACAATTTCTGCAAATTCACCAAATGTTCTTCTTCCGTCTGAGATTTGGCAATCATATCATCAACATAAACCTCGATTTCATGATGAATCATATCATGGAAAAGAGTCACCATCGCTCGTTGATATGTTGCTCCGGCATTTTTCAGACCAAACGGCATCACCTTGTAGCAGAAGGTGCCCCATGGGGTTATGAATGTTGTCTTCTCCATGTCTTCTGGTGCCATCTTAATTTGATTATAGCCAGAAAAGTCATCCATGAAGGAGAATACCGAGAACTGAGCTGTGTTATCCACCAAAACGTCGATGTGAGGTAATGGGAAATCATATTTAGGACTAGCTCTGTTCAAATCCCGGTAGTCAACATACATCCGTACCTTTCCATCCTTCTTAGGTACTGGAACGATATTTGCAACCCATGGCGGATAATTTGTGACTGCTAGAAACCCTGCATCCAACTGTTTTTGCACTTCTTCCTTTATCTTGACAGCCATCTCTGGTCTTGTTCTTCTGAGCTTCTGCTTGACCGGAGGACAACCTTCTTTGAGAGGCAAACGGTGTACCACAATATCTGTGTCAAGCCCTGGCATGTCCTGATAAGACCAAGCGAAGATGTCAACATATTCTTGCAGCAATTCAATCAGCCCTTTCTTCACATTATCTTCCAAAGCAACCCCTATCTTGATTTCTCTCTTGGCGTCCTCGGTGCCGAGATTAATCACTTCAACAGACTCTTGATGCGGTTGAATGACCATTTCCTCCTGTTTTAATAACCTGGTAAGTTCTTTAGGGAGTTCACAGTCTTCATCACCCTCTTCTTCAGCTTGAAAGATTGGATTTTCAAAGTCGAAGCGAGCCATAGCAGAACTGTTATCAATAGGATCTGCTGACATGCATCTGCATGAGTGAGTGATGGTATGTGCTTATGAGTGTGAAGAAAGAGTAAAAACTAAACAAAACATTGCCAAATATTTTTTGATTTTTGAAAACTGCAAAAATAGAAAGACAGTGAACGAAATATTTGAATGCAAAAAGACGTCTTTTATTGATGATAAAAAATGCAAGTATCCGCATAGATGAGCCCTACAATGAGTCATTACGCCCTGGGCGGAACGTAAGACTTGGACATGCATGAATAAACAAAGAAAATTACTCCTCCAGAAGAGTGGCTTGGATAATCTCCTCAGAAGACCAATTGCGGAGAACTTCACCCAGGACCCTCGGACGCACCCAATTATCGATGTCGCAATCACTATCCCCATCTTCATCGTTGACCGCAGAGACCTGGCCATACTGAATGATACCAGCACTGGAGAAAGTAATCGGCCCCTGACGAGTCTGAAGTGTTGAAGATGTAGAAGTCAGAACTGGCTGATACCCAATCCCGAACTTGTCTTCTTTCATTGGTAACACCAACAGACGTCCCCAGCCGGGGGCAACGCCCGAATCTACCAAGGCCTATGCCTGCTTGAAGGATGAGATAGAGGCACCCGCTTTACCCTCTTCCACCAGAGCTGCGTCCTTGATCTGAACTGCCTCAAAGGCCTGGCATAGGGTCTCATGAAATTCACCTTCTACCTCTACATACTTGAATGTAGACAGGTTACTGACCATAATATCCTCCTCACCACAGACGGTGATAATCCTTCCATTGACTGGGAATTTAATCTTCTGATGTAAAGTTGAAGAGACTGCCCCAACTTGTGGATCCAAGGACGACCCAGCAGGAAACTATAGGAAGGATGATATCCATCACATAGAAGACGGTGTTGAAGGTTTGTAATCCAATCAGAATTGGCAATTCTACCTCTCCGAACACCGACCTCTTAGAACCATCAAAGACTCTCACAATAAGATCTGAAGGCTTCAGGACCAAACCCTCTACTTCTAACCTTGACAGGGCTCTCTTGGATAGCACATTGAGAGAGGAACCTGTGTCCACCAGAACATGAGATAACACGGTGTCTTTTCATTCTATCGAGATGTGCAAAGCCTTGTTATGGTTGCGTCCAGCTGGTGTTAAGTCAGAATCAGTAAAACCTAGCCCGTTGCCTGCATGAACATTTGCAACGATTCCTTCCAGTTGATTTACTGAGATCTCCTGAGGCACATATGCAGCATTAAGAACCTTCAGAAGTGCCTCCATGTGTGCCTCCGAACACAACAGGAGTGAGAGAATAGATATCTTAGACGGCGTCTGAATCAACTGATCGACTACCTTGTAGTCACTTCTCTTTATAATTCTCAAAAGCTCGTCCACATCCTTCGCAAAAGTGGGCTCAGAACCGGCCTGGGGTGCAGAGGCACCCTCGCTCACGACTTGCTTGCCTTTGGCTTTCGCCGCAGCATCAGCATTATCAGCTTGGGTAACGGGTGGTGAGAACAGTCTACCACTCCTGGTGAATCACCCGATTCCACCAACATTGTCCACTGCGGGGCCTTCAACTTCAAGTTCAGTCTTCTGACCCTCTTCTACCTTTAGTGGTCATTCTTCCCCATGATCGTGCGTGTACACACTCCCCTCATAATGCCAAGGAATGGCCCTTTCACTGGTGAAAGGTAAAGGACCAGGGGTTGTGATAGTCATAGTGGACGGTCGCGCTGGTGGCACTGGTTGCGCTTCTGGTACATTGATCTGATTAGTTGGGTAGAAAATGGTGATAGTAGCAACATCATAGTCATATTCTGAAATCTCATTCATTGAATTGCAAGCATCCGAAACATCGGAATCAAGTTCGATTACATCATGGATTACAGAATCAGTAGGAACAACATCTGCGAATTCGTCAGTAGCATCTTCAACCACCTCTTCCTCAACCCCTTCCACAGACTCTTGGACAGACAAATCTTCAACCTGGAGGATACCTTTGTCGAGCAAGACCTGGATACCCTGCTGTAGCTTCAAACAACCTCCACTCTGAGTAGCACAATCCAAACAACCCTTCCCACAACCGGGGAAAACATCGGCCTTCAACAAGTATCCCTTGATATCCGACAACGGAGTCTTCAGCTTCAACGTATCTTTGACGGATCTGGCTTCCCCTCCCATCATATTAACATTTGCACCACTATGCTGGGGCATGGGATTGTTGACGACATTCGGAGCCGGTGCAAGGTCGATGGCCTTTGAATCTATGAGGTCCTGAACTACGTGCTTAAAAGCTTTGCAGTTCTCAATATTGTGGCCAGGCTCCCCAGAGTGGAAGCTAAACTTAGCGCTGGCGTCGTAACCCATCGGAAGTCTACCAATGGGAGGAGCCAGAGTGCGTAATTGCACAAGTTGTAGTTGTTGAAGACTAGAAAGCGACTGAGCGTACGGCATTGAAAGAGTGTCGAAACACCGGTCCATCGTCCTTTGCCTTTGTTGATAGGCGAGTCTGTTACCCTGTTGCTATTGTTGGTACTGAGTTTACTGACGTCGTGGTTGTTGTTGTTGTAATGGTGCTGCAGCTGGAATGGTCACAACTGCAACATACGGTTGCTGATGATAGTTCTGAAAGTTATTCCTCAGGTTATCCCTGTTCTGATAAGAAGATATGGCATTTGCATCCCCCTCTCTCCTCTTCTGTCCTTGAATGCACGACTTATTCACCCCTGATGAAGATCCACCTCCACTCTGGATCTTATATGTCTTCAGGTAGTTCTCCACCCTCTCACCGGTAGTGACTACATCACCAAAGTTGGAGGCATTGCAACCCACCAGGCGCTCCAAGTAAGGTCCGGGCAGAGTGTTCATGAACATGTTAGCCATTTCCTTCTCCAGCATAGGAGGTTGAACACGGGAAGCTGTCTCTCTCCAGCGTTGAGCATATTCCCTGAAGCACTCATTGCTTTTGAGAGACAGATTATGAAGTTGGGTTCTGTCGGGCGCCATGTCTGCGTTGTACTGATACTGCTTCACGAAAGCCTCAACCAAATCCCTCCAGCAGCGGACGTGGGCTCTGTCCAGTCTCATATACCATTCCAGGGATGCCCCAGCTAGGCTATCCTGAAAAAGTACATAAGCAACTTTTCATCGTCAGAGTATGCAACCAATTTATGGAAGTAGGCTTGCACATGGGTCTTCGGGCAAGAGTTGCCGCTGTATTTGTCGAATATCGGGACCTTGAATTTCGGTGGCACCCTCACGCCTGGGACCAATCCCAAGTCAGCAACGTCTACTCCCAGAGGACTCTGTCCTTCCACTGCCTTCAACCTCTCTTCCAGTCTTCGAAACATAGGGTCCATACCATGACCCATACCAAAGTCTTCCTGAAGCAAGGGGAACTGATCCTCCTGGTCATCATGGATGGGTTGTTGACCGGAGTTGACAAGTAGGATCGGGGTAGCCCCCGGTCCACTGGGTCTATTAACCTCTCCAGCTGGAGGATCTGTCAACGTCTCTGGTTGAGTAGTGGCGGGATTCCTCTGCATCATCTGCCTGAGCTCTTGCTGTCCCTGAGCCACCCCTTGAACCACATCCATGAATTGGTTCATGCGGATCTTCATCTCGGCGAGCTCTGCTTGTAGGCTTTCCATTGCTCTCTGGTGGTTTCTGCGGGTGTAGGTGTTTAATTGGCTGCATTAGATGGTAAAACACTAGTTGGATTCTAATGTCTTGACTGATGTCATGACATGGTGTGTATGTGTGACTGCACTGTAGGTTAGAATATCTAACTCTACTCTGATGTCTTGACTGATGTCATGACACACTTGAGTAGTTACTGCAGGATTAGCTAATACAGGATATATTGAATGTCAAACTGGATGTTGTGACATTCATCCCTGTCAGCAGATACTAAGGAATAGAATAGCTGGTGTTCTGTTAGAACTTAGTATTTATTTCCAGTCTGGTTATCAAGGAAATACCAGACCTGGCATAAGGCCTACTGACTGAATGTCAAACTGGATGTTATGACATTCATCATTGACAGCATACACTGAACAATAGACAAAGTGGTGTTCTGCTATACTTCAGCATGTTTCTTAGTCTGTTCTTCAAGAGGATAACAGAACTGACTTAAGGCCAAATGTGTAAATGTCAAATTGGATACTTTGACTTTTATTAATGTAAGCTGTTATTGTAGTATGGTCATTTTGGTCATATACAGGTCAGCAAAATTGTACAGTCTGTTTTCTGGAAAAACAGACTTAGCATATGATCCTTGATGTCAAGCTGAATGTCGTGACATTTATTCCTGACAGCATATGCTATATTGTAGGTTGTTCAGTTTTCTGTTTCAGCTTTTTCTCAGGCTATTCTTCAGGGATTCAACAGCTGAGAGAAAATCCAGGAAATCAACACCCAAGCTACATTTAATGAACCTAACAAATAGCCTATTTGTTAGTAACCTAAATGTGGAATTTAGGGGAACTCGCGTGACCTTAAATTCAGGAGAATACAAGTGCAAAGGCGCAAGTACTGCAATATAAAAGGAAGTCGTTCCTTCATTCAGAACTGGGATTTTGAGGCGTGAAGATTTAGTGTGTCCATCATACTTCACTGCTGTATTTTTGTGAGTCTTGTATTAGACATATCTTGTAAGCCAAGCCATTATCACGTAGATGATTGCTTTGGCATAGGGTGTTCATTGAGTTGTAAGTGTTGTGTCGCTCAAAGCTTTTAAGCGTGAGTGCTGTGTATCTTGATTAAAGATGTTAAGCACAATCAAGAGTTGTTTGAAGTGTGACTTCAAAATTGTCTTTAATATTGATTAAAGGTAGTAATCACTGAGGTGATTGAAGGGGAGTGAGTAGGAACTCTGATCTTAGAGTAAGATTGAAATTGCATTGGGTAGGGATTAAGTGAAGAGTTGTAAACGGGTGAGTTTAGCTTTGAATTAATACTACTGATAGTGGATTTCCTCCCTGGCTTGGTAGCCCCCAGATGTAGGTCATGTTGGACTGAACTGGGTAAACAATTACTTGTTATTTACTGCACTTACTTTTAAGTTCTGCATAATTCTTGTCTGTGCAGAATTGGATGTCATAACAACCCGTGTGACATCTAAAGTCTGATAACTAGAATTTCAATTGGCATCAGAGCAGGCACCCTGCCTGTAAATTTCTGGGTGAGATCTAAGGAAGTTACTTTCTAGTAGCATGGACAAGGATATAGGACACTCAAATAGACCACCCATGTTGGATGGCTCTAACTATGATGACTGGAAGCCTCGTATGATAGCCTTCTTAAGGTCTCTAGATAGCAAAGTCTGGAGAGCTGTCAACAAAGGATGGGAACATCCAACAAAGACAGGTGAAGATGGAGTCAGTGTGCAGATTCCTAAAGAAGAGTGGGACAAGGAGCAAGAGGCATTAGCTCTTGGAAATTCCAAGGCCTTGAATGCATTGTTCAATGGAATCAGTAAGAACATCTTCAGGCTGGTGCACCACTATGAACTAGCTAAGGAAGTTTGGGATACCCTCAAGGTAACTCATGAAGGTACTTCCAAGGTGAAGATGTCGAAACTTCAGATGCTGACCACCAAGTTTGAAAATCTGAGGATGAAAGAGGATGAGACTATTCATGACTTTCACATGAATATTCTTGAAATTGCAAACACCTCTGGTGGACTAGGTGAGAAAATGGCTGAAGAGAAACTTGTAAGAAAGATTCTCAGGTCCTTGCCTAAGAGATTTTCTATGAAGGTCACAGCCATAGAGGAGGCGCAGGACATCTGCAATATGAAGGTGGATGAGCTAATTGGTTCTCTCCAAACCTTTGAAATGGGCTTGTGTGAGAATGCTGAAAAGAAGAACAAAAGTGTAGCTTTTGTATCTAATGCTGAAGAGGAGTCAGAAGCAGGATACACTGGAGGTGATGAAAGCATATCAGAAGCCTTAGCCATGCTTGGGAGACAGTTCAACAAGTTCGTGAAGAAGATTGATCAAAGAGGTAGACCTAATGTCAAGAACATCCCGTATGACATTAAGAAAAGATCAACTTCTGAAGAGAAGTTCAACCACGGCAAGGGAATCTAGTGTCATGGTTGTGAAGGGTATAGACACGTCAGAGTTGAATGCCCTACTTACCTCAAAATGAAAAATAAGGGGCTAGCTATCACATGGTCTGAAGGAGATTCTGAAAGTGAATCTGAAGGAGAATCTGCTAAACACGTCACTGTACTAACCAATGTTTGTGCCACTGATGATGACTCAAGTGCAGATGAACTGACCTTTGATGAACTTGCTGCAGCTTATAAGAAGCTGTGTGTCACCAGTGCAAAAGTACGTGTACAAGGAGAAAAGCAGAAGAAACTCATCAAGGAGCTGGAAGATGAGAGACTGAAGCATCTGACGGCCATAGGGGATCTAAATGGTGAGATAACCCTGCTGACCTCCAAGTTGAATCAGATGACTAAATCCATCAGAATGATGAATAAAGGAACTGACACCTTGGAAGAGATCCTAAAGGTAGGACAGAAGTCTGGAACCACATCTGGTTTAGGCTTTGGGAAAAGATCCTCAGCTGAACGCAAACGCCCAAAGGCTAAAGTTCAGAAATCCAAAGGGAAGTCACATCCAATGTCTCAACATCGGGGAACCAGGATGACTAATCATCAGAAGAGGAAATTCCAGAAATGGAAATGTCACCACTGTGGTAGGCTTGGGCATATAAAAGCCTTCTGCTACAGGCTTCATGGTTACCCGAACCAAGTCCCTCATGTCAGACCTAAGCATAAGACATTTAGGCACCATGTCTCCAACAAGAAGCAACAATGGTATGCTAGGTTAGCCCACACAGCTCTAAGAGCTTCCACCAAAGAAGACTGGTACTTTGACAGTGGATGCTCAAGACATATGACTGGTATGGAAAATCTATTGGCAGATATCCAACCTCACACTACCAGCTATGTGACCTTTGGTGATGGTGCTAAAGGAAAAATAAAAGGTGTGGGTAAGATGGACTGCTCTGGAGTTCCAAAACTGAATAATGTGTTGTTAGTAAGAGGACTAACTGCAAACCTCATCAGCATAAGCCAGCTGTGTGATCAAGGGTTCTATGTTCAGTTTACTAAGGAGCTATGTATTGTGACGAATGGTGACAATCAGGAAGTTATGAGAGGATCTAGGTCCAAAGATAACTGCTATCTGTGGGAACCTAAAGTCTCAAACTTCCCCACAATATGCTCTTCAATCAAGGAAGAACAGGAGGTGAAGCTGTGGCATAGACGCCTTGGACATCTCCACTTATGGGGAATGAAGAAGATCATATCCAAGGAAGCAGTCAGAGGAATTCCAAAGCTGCTTATTGATGAAGGAAGAGTCTGTGGAGAGTGCCAGGTGGGCAAGCAAACCAAGATGTCACATCCGAAGCTGGGACATCCTACTACTTCCAGAGTTCTGGAACTGCTGCACATGGACTTAATGGGACCTATGCAGGTTGAAAGTCTGGGGGGAAAGAGATATGCATACGTGGTGGTTGATGACCATTCCAGATACACGTGGATAAGTTTCATCAGAGAGAAGTCAGATACATTTGATGTCTTCAAAGACCTGTGCATCAGACTCCAAAGGGAAAAGGACAGCTGTGTTGTCCGAATTAGGAGTGATCATGGTACGGAATTCAAGAATTCCAAGTTTGATGAGTTTTGCTCGTCTGAAGGAATAAGTCATGAATTCTCTTCCCCTATAACTCCCCAGCAGAATGGGATAGTTGAAAGGAAAAATAGAACTATCCAAGAATCTGCCAGAGCTATGATTCATGCAAAGAAGCTCCCTATGCACTTTTGGGCTGAAGCTATGAATACCGCGTGCTATGTTCACAACAGAGTCACCTTGAGAAAAGGAACCTCCTCCACTCTGTATGAAATATGGAAAGGCAGAAAACCCACTGTGAAGTACTTTCATATCTTTGGAAGTAAATGCTACATTCTCACAGATCGTGAACAGAGAAGGAAACTGGATCCCAAAAGTGATGAAGGTATATTTCTAGGATATTCCACTAACAGCAGGGCGTACAGAGTGTTCAACTACAGGACCAATGTTCTGATGGAATCCATAAATGTCATTGTGGATGATAAAGAGGAAGAAATCGATGTCATAGAGGATGTTGCAACATTCCCTGACAGTTCAATAGACATTCCAGTCAAGTCTGATGAAGTACAGAAACCTCCTCCTGAATGTGAAGTAGATGCAACCACCAAAATGCCATCTATCAGAATTCAGAAAGACCACCCTAAGGATCTTATCATAGGGGATCCCAATAGTGGTGTGACTACCAGGTCAAGGGGAATAAGCTCAAATTCCTGTTTTGTTTCCAAGGTTGAACCCAAGAATGTGAAAGAAGCCCTGACTGACGAATACTGGATCAATGTCATGCAAGAGGAACTTGAGCAGTTCAAAAGGAATGAAGTATGGGAGCTAGTTCCAAGACCTGAAGGGACCAACATCATTGGTACCAAGTGGATATACAAAAACAAGTATGATGAGAAAGGAGTAATTACTAGGAATAAAGCAAGACTAGTAGCTCAAGGATACACTCAAGTTGAAGGGGTTGATTTTGATGAGACGTTTGCTCCTGTGGCTAGGCTTGAGTCCATCAGATTGCTGTTAGGTATAGCATGCATTCTGAAGTTTAAACTGTTCCAAATGGATGTGAAGAGTGCATTCTTGAATGGCTACTTGAATGAAGAAGTCTATGTGGAATAACCTAAAGGGTTCTGTGATCCTAAACAACTTAAGCATGTATACAAGTTGAGGAAAGCCTTGTATGGGTTGAAGCAAGCACCTAGAGCATGGTATGAAAGGTTGACCGAATTTCTGACCTCAAATGGATACAGAAAAGGTGGAATAGATAAAACCTTGTTTGTGAAGGATGAAGACGGCAAAATCATGATTGCTCAAATCTATGTGGATGATATAGTCTTTGGTGGTATGTCAGAACAAATGGTAACACACTTTGTTCAACAAATGCAATCTGAGTTTGAAATGAGTCTGGTTGGGGAACTAACCTACTTTCTTGGAATGCAAGTCAACCAAATGGAGGACTCTATGTTTCTCTCCCAAAGCAAGTATGCCAAAAACATAGTTAAGAAGTTTGGTATGGATAATGCTAGGCACAAGAGGACTCCTGCTCCTACTCATCTGAAGTTAACCAAAGATGATGGAGGGCCTAGTGTTGATCAATGCTTGTATAGAAGCATGATAGGCAGTCTACTATACCTAACTGCAAGTAGACCTGACATTTCTTATGCAGTTGGAGTGTGTGCTAGATACCAAGCAGAGCCTAAAGTGAGCCACTTGAATCAAGTCAAAAGGATTCTCAAGTACATCAATGGGACTTGTGACTATGGGATACTGTACTCACATGGGTCTGAGCCTGCCCTATCTTGGTACTGTGATGCTGACTGGGCTGGGAGTGCTGATGACAGAAAAAGCACATCAGGAGGATGTTTCTTCTTGGGAGACAATCTCATATCTTGGATCAGCAAGAAGCAGAATTGTGTATCTCTGTCCACTGCAGAGGCTGAATACATAGCTGTTGGAAGCAGTTGTTCCCAACTGGTTTGGATGAAACAGATGCTCACTGAGTACAATGTCACTCAAAATGTCATGACATTGTTCTGTGATAATCTCAGTGCCATCAATATTTCCAAGAACCCCATCCAACACAGCATGACCAAGCATATTGACATTAGACATCACTACATCAGAGATCTGGTGGAAGACAAGGTGATCACCTTGAAACATGTAGCCACTGAACTTCAACTGGCTGACATATTTACAAAGGCTCTGGATGCTACTCAGTTTGAAAACTTAAGGGGCAAACTGGGAATATGTCTCTCTGAGAACTTATAGCAACCACTGATGTTTGGGATGTATTGTTTAATATCTCTGCCTATTAAACAATTGGATTTATGCTCTGATTGGTCAACAGATCATAGCTATGCCACTTGCAACAAGTGTGGCAACAAGAGGGTAAGAAGACACCCTAACGTGAGAAGGCCTATGCACCTGCAGGAATTCAAGGATGCTGTTCATGCAGGAGTGGTTCTGGATGTCAGAAACAAAGTCATGGCATCTGATATGGCTGTACCTATAGTAAAGCAAAAGTGGTTGATTACTTGATCAAAGCTGTGAAGCAAGATCAAGTGGGTGCTAACTTGGTTGAAACTGTGAAGTAAAACCAAGTCTGTAATTCTGTCATTTTTTCTGTTTATGTTGTTGGCTTTGGCAACATTTTTGACAAAAAGGGGGAGTAACAGGTGATACCCCAGACAACAGATTGGTCTGTTAAAACAGACTTTCATGACAAATTCGAAGATTCCCTCCCCTGCAGCTGATGTGTGTTGAAGTTTTTATTTAACTTCTGTACCTCTGTATGTGTGATGTGGATGTGTGCTGCAATTAGAAGTTTTTATTTAACTTCTGTATGTGTGCCGTTATGTGAAGTCTTATTTAACTTCCATGTGTGTGAGTGTGCTACCACTCTGAGTGTATTAGCTAGGTCTATTTCCTGCTAGATGTGTGATTCCGCTGCTATGAACTCTGTTATGGGGATCAAAGTGTTTTAGCCAAAAATTTGCCAAAGGGGGAGTTTGTAGGTGTTTAATTGGCTGCATTAGATGGTAAAACACTAGCTGGATTCTAATGTCTTGACTGATGTCATGACGTGGTGTGTATGTGTGACTGCACTGTAGGTTAGAATATCTAACTGTACTCTGATGTCTTGACTGATGTCATGACACACTTGAGTAGTTACTGCAGGATTAGCTAATACAGGATATATTGAATGTCAAACTGGATGTTGTGACATTCATCCCTGTCAGCAGATACTAAGGAATAGAACAGCTGGTGTTCTGTTAGAACTTAGTATTTATTTCCAGTCTGGTTATCAAGGAAATACCAGACCTGGCATAAGGCCTACTGACTGAATGTCAAACTGGATGTTATGACATTCATCATTGACAGCATACACTGAACAATAGACAAAGTGGTGTTCTGCTATACTTCAGCATGTTTCTTAGTCTGTTCTTCAAGAGGATAACAGAACTGACTTAAGGCCAAATGTGTAAATGTCAAATTGGATACTTTGACTTTTATTAATGTAAGCTGTTACTGTAGTATGGTCATTTTGGTCATATACAGGTCAGCAAAATTGTACAGTCTGTTTTCTGGAAAACCAGACTTAGCATATGATCCTTGATGTCAAGCTGAATGTCGTGACATTCATTTCTGACAGCATATGCTATATTGTAGGTTGTTTAGTTTTCTGTTTCAGCTTTTTCTCAGGCTATTCTTCAGGGATTCAACAGCTGAGAGAAAATCCAGGAAATCAACAACCAAGCTACATTTAATGAACCTAACAAATAGCCTATTTGTTAGTAACCTAGATGTGGAATTTAGGGGAACTCGCGTGACCTTAAATTCAGGAGAATACAAGTGCAAAGGCCTAAGTACTGCAATATAAAAGGAAGTCGTTCCTTCATTCAGAACTGGGATTTTGAGGCGTGAAGATTTAGTGTGTCCATCATACTTCACTGCTGTATTTTTGTGAGTCTTGTATTAGACATATCTTGTAAGCCAAGCCATTATCACGTAGATGATTGCTTTGGCATAGGGTGTTCATTGAGTTGTAAGTGTTGTGTCGCTCAAAGCTTTTAAGCGTGAGTGCTGTGTATCTTGATTAAAGATGTTAAGCACAATCAAGAGTTGTTTGAAGTGTGACTTCAAAATTGTCTTTAATATTGATTAAAGGTAGTAATCACTGAGGTGATTGAAGGGGAGTGAGTAGGAACTCTGATCTTAGAGTAAGATTGAAATTGCATTGGGTAGGGATTAAGTGAAGAGTTGTAAACGGGTGAGTTTAGCTTTGAATTAATACTACTGATAGTGGATTTCCTCCCTGGCTTGGTAGCCCCCAGGTGTAGGTCATGTTGGACTGAACTGGGTGAACAGTTACTTGTGTTATTTCCTGCACTTACTTTTAAGTTCTGCATAATTCTTGTCTGTGCAGAATTGGATGTCATAACAACCCGTGTGACATCTAAAGTCTGATAACTAGAATTTCAGCGGGTACCGTACCGGTGAATGCCTGAGTTCAGCTATCCTGCTAGTGGAACACCAAATAATATGAGAACACCGCAGCG
The DNA here is from genome assembly GCF_024323335.1 of Lathyrus oleraceus. Taxonomy (NCBI): domain Eukaryota; kingdom Viridiplantae; phylum Streptophyta; class Magnoliopsida; order Fabales; family Fabaceae; genus Lathyrus; species Lathyrus oleraceus. Next base: position 349,044,013 of record NC_066581.1, read on the forward strand.
GTACCTGTTATGCAAGATATGCAAATGAAAATGTAAATGCAATGACACGTTTATCGATTCCAAAGGGTATTCTACCCCCTTGATTCCAGTCTCACGCAAGAATACCGAGTCGTAGATAAGCTTCGAAGATCAAGATGCAATAAGGAAAACTATCATATAAATGAGTTCGCGAAGGGAAACGGCCTTAGCCAATAGTACATCAAAAAAGGATCTCCACAACAAGCCTGTGGATCATCACTACAATATAATAAGTAAGGAGAGGAACAAAAAATCAGGAATTAGCCTCCTGTATACAACCCATAAGGACTGCTCCTTACTTCAGCCAGTAGTGCCACTGTGTCAGGACGATCTGGAGATTCTGTCAAACACCGGATAAGCAGATTCCTTTTGTGAATAACTCCATCCAACTCGTTGATGTGCTCTCTGTAGTAATTCCCATCATCTTCTCTGAATACCTCTTCAAGTCTGGATTTCTTCAAACCTGCCAGCACTTTGAGTTCCTCAATCTGTCCTTGAGCTTTGTTGAACTGATCTGTGATATAGCCATTGGTTGAACGGGCGCACAGCAGTTCATGGTTCTTCTCCCTCAGCAAGATCTTCAACTTCTCCATCTGACCAGTCAGTTCGGCCACCATCTCCTCCTCCTTTACCTTCCCAGAAGATGAAAATGTATCCCATTGCTCTTGTCAACCAGCTAACTTACCAAGAGCATCTGTTAACTGCTGTTTGACTCGCCTCAACTCAGAACTGGATGATCTCAGGGCTTCGTCTGTCTTCCTGAAGAAATCCACCTCCACAACTAATTTCCTCTCTGCTTCCCCTTGCAATCTGACGCCTTCCCTCTTTTGATATTCCGCCTCATGGAATTGATGCATACAGTCTTGCAGCTTCACACTTAACTCCGAGTTTTCAGATTGAAGCTCCTCCATGGCGTTTTTCAATTTGTCATACTCTTCTCGGTTCACCATTGTTGACTGCTCAGGAGTAGGTGATGCGTGCTTTTCGCAAGTATACGAACGCGTCAGAGTAATATAAAAGATTGTCGAATCCACAGAGACCAAGTGTCAAGCTATCGTTATCTGTTGTTATGGTGTTTATCAAAGGCAGTAAAAGTAGGTGTTTTTCGTAGTGTGCAATGAAAAGTAAAGTACTTAAATAGATTTAATTAATAAAGACAGGGTCGAATGTAATTCACGTAATCAATTGATAATCCAAGTACTTGCTAATAGAACTACTTATGGGCAATGTTTCTTACTTTGAAAAGAACTAATTTAACAGGAACTGTCGCTTTCGCGTATTCAGATACGAGTTGTACTCCCTAATCAAACCCTCTTATTGTCACTTATAAAAAGGCGCACATTGCGTTAGAGTAGTAAACCTATTTTTAAGAAATATAGTATCTTGACTAAGTTGAAAAGTATTATATCCTGGACTTCTTAACCAAAAGAGGTTCTTACGAACCAGACTCTAAACTTATAAACGCGTCCGAAAATAGTTTTAAAATCTCTTTTCTTTTTAATGTTAAAAACTCCTAATGAACTAAACAAAGCGCTTTCGCTGTTTTTGAAATAGTTAAAAACAATTAAGTTTATAAAGACGTTGGACGGCTTTCGATCTTATCCAACGGAATTGAAGTGCGGGAAAACTTAAGTTGAAGGTTAAAATAGCCCTTAAGTGTTTCTACGGACAATTGTACGGATTATCGGTTCAATTACGATCCTTACATTCTAACCTTTTAGATTTAGTTAGACAGGGTAAAATAAAAGTGCATTAATTTAAATAAAAGTAGTGCGAGTGCGGAAAGTAAATAAAAGTAGTGCGAGTGCGGAAAGTAAATAATTTAAAGCGAGTGCGAGGAAATAAATAAAGTAAAAGCGAGTGTGAGGAAATAAATAAAGTAAAAGCGAGTGCAGGAAATAAATAAAGTAAAAGCGAGTGCGAGGAAATAAATAAAGTAAAAGCGAGTGCGGGAAATAAATAAAGTAAAAGCGAGTGCGAGGAAATAAATAAAGTAAAAGCGAGTGCAGGAAATAAATAAAGTAAAGACAAGAAACAAAATCCTGCTCCAATCGGAGGGCTGAGTAAATTGCCATGCGGAAAAGAAAATGGCGGCAGGATTAACTTCCTTCCAAAGTGCTCCAAACTCGATTACAGACTCTATCACAGACTTGATTACACAATTGTGGTAACACTCCAATGCGAAGCGATTACCACTATAAAATACTGAATATATGCCTAAGTGAAACAAATTTGCTTCTGAGTTTGCCTCTGTTCTAAGTTTGGATGATTGTAAAAGTGAATTCACGTTTCTATTTATAAGCAAGTAAAAAGATGGAAATGACTTGGATGCCCTTCAACTTGAAAATAGGAGGGAACCGTTTTTCCTCTTGTGGCGCCCGCCACAAGGCCATGGCGCCCGCCACAAGGACAAAGTGAGGCGCCTTAGTGGATGTAGTGGGGAAACGTGGGAGTTAAGGGAAGTTGAATTTGACACGTCATGGCTTGGTCTGTGGCGCCCGCCACTGGGTAGGCCATAAGCACAAAATGCTGAATTTTAGGGTTTTTAGCCCTTTTTCACTCCTTTTCTCGATCGGGGCTCCGATTAAAGTAAAAACCTGAAAACAAAGGAAAACACAGTAATAACACAACAAAATGACAATAAAACAACTAGAATGCATGTGAAATCGGAGTCGAAAATACGTAAATTTTAGTGTTATCAAACTCTCCCACACTTAAACCTTTTGCTTGTCCTCAAGCAAAATATTATAAAGCTCATGAAAGAAAAACTGGTGTAAACGAGTGCTGCAGGTAGAAATTCTAAGTTCAAGTCGGGATGCAGTGATAGGTACTAACTGAGTGAACTAAGGGTATCATGATGACACTAATCCGAAAATACGGACATAAACTTCATTCCTATATTAACTAACCCATATTATCCCACAATACCTAGGCCTGCCTCTTCATCTCTTTTTGTGTCCTTTTCATTCAGGCGCAATCACATTAAGCCCGTTATCCGTACATGCTTCATAGTAGAGTGACCTGTTAGTGATTATGATCTGAGCTTGGGTTTTCCGGCACATAAACATGTGTAAACCCTTTTATTGGACCCAACTGGAGTTGTGGGGGATCGGATCGTAATCTGCCCTACCGAGTTCAGTGCCAGATACCTCTGAACCAACCAACAGTGGGTGAGTTTCTTTCTTTTTCTTTTTCTTTTTCTTTTTCTAGCAATTTTTTACAATCCTTTGGTTTAAATGACTTTGTGAGGGTCACCTATACAGGAGTTGCCTTTTTGCTTTCTTTTATTTTTTTGTTTTTCTGGATCATTCACTTATTTGCATCGGTCCCCTACGTAGAGGATGCGTAGGCCGGAGCTGACTGCTAGGATAAACTACTGAGGACTTATACAAAATGATGATTAAGGCCATGGTATATGGGGTTTCGGGAATGATTCCTATATTTACGAAGTCTATGGTGCTAAAATAATACTGATGTTTCGCAAAGTTCTCCCAAGTCACTGCATCCTTAATCAAAACATGTCTTTAAAACCTGAAAACTTTCGGAATAGCACTGTTTTCTTTTGCAAAAAAATTTTGGTGGGGCTAAAAGGTATGGGGAGATTAGATTATACTAAAGATCTACTATATTTGGTGACTCGTCAGACTCATGCATTATACTAAAGAGCAAAATAAACAACTAAAAGGAAATAAGCGATCTAAAAACAGCAAATAAAACTGAAGATAAAAGAAAAACGATAAATGCTCCTCCCACACTTAAATCGGACATTGTCCCTAATGTTTCGAAATAAGATAAGGGAAGAGTTACCTGGCAACCTATTGTTGGCCACTAGTGCCCTCGCCATCCTGAGGTGGACGACGGGATTGGGTACGACGACGGTCTCTCTGATCCATCCTCGCCTGCAGGGCATTCTGAGCGGTCCTAACCTCTTGAAGGTTACCTATAATGGAACCTTGGGTGGCTTCAATTAGTGCCATGTGTCGCTGGTGGTAATGTTGTTGACGGGCTTGCGTATTTGTAACCACTTGTAGGGACTGTAGAACAGTATCGTAGGACCGGTCTGTCCTCCGCTGTGATTCTTGCATGAAGTTCATATTATCCGTCATTTGTTGCTGGAGGGTAGAGAGTAGGTCGTCACGCCTTTGCTCTCTAGCCAGGTGGTCACGCCATATCTCCTCTGTAATATAGAAGCCAGGAGTGGTACCTGCAGAAGAAGAAGATGGTGCGGTGTATGATGGTGAAGGATGATGGGGGGACACATGTGGTACGGGAGATCTCTCTCTCCGATCATATTCATCATCGGTGTCAAGTCCCGCCTCATCAGGAATGTTAGGAGGAAGAGGACCCAAAACAGATGGAGCGTCTAAATCGTAGGTCCAATTCCTCTCATCACGTATATCTGTACGTCTAGTGCAAGGTAGAATAATAGATGGGATGGCTACACCATGAATCATAAGTGTATAACCTCCTTCTCTCCTTGAACGGCACAATTTCATGTCTCTCAGAAATTTTAAGTTAATTGTGCGAGGAGGTAAGGGGTCTAGGGTAGCCATCTGTCTTGTGATTCTCCTAGTTTCTTCGACTTGCATAATTTTTATAAAAGTGAAAAAAAATGAAAAATAAAAAGTGAAAGTGAAACAAAAACAAAAACAGAAATTAAATATAAATAAATAAATAACTGAAAAATTAAAATGCAAATAAAATAAATATAAAACATATATAGATAAAAATAGAAATACTAATGTATAGTAGTGGTTTATATAATATTCTAAATGCGATAATATAAAATAGATAATGCAAATACGATAAATATATAAAAGAGAAATAAAATGAAATGGTGAGATCAGGTATTAGGGGTGTCGTAGGGCGCTGATACAAAGCAATGTAGCGCTCCCTCTGAGCATTATCTCTATAGGCAACATGCATGTCATCAAAACCCTGCATCCTATAAAAGTTAAGAAAGTGATCCTGAAAATGCAAACCATTCAAATTTTTAGTCTCTATGCAAAATAAGATAAAATAAAATAAAAATAAAAATAAATGTAAATAAATGCGAAAAAAGTAAAATGAAAAGAAAAACCATGGGTTGCCTCCCACGCAACGCTTGTTTAACGTCATTAGCTTGACGATCAGAATTTATACACCTGTAGTAGTAGGAATCGGTGGATCAATCAGGGTGTGGCTTGAGTAGTATGCTGGAATGTCTCCTCCTTCGTAGAGCTTCAGTCTTTGTCCATTTACAATGAATGGAATACACGTTTGGTTCTTGATTTCTACGGCTCCTGATCTCAGAATCTTGGATACTTTGAAAGGACCATTCCATCTTGAACGTAGCTTTCTAGGGAAGAGTCGTAACCTAGTGTTGACAAGGAGAACAGAATCGCCTACATTGAAGTTTTTCTTTACTATTCTTTTGTCATGATAGGCTTTTGTCCTCTCTTTATATATTTTTGCATTTTCGTAGGCCGACTGCCTAAGTTCTTCTAATTTATGAATGTCTAGGGTACGCTTTTCTCCAGCGGCTAGGTAGTCTAAATTCAAAGTTTTAATGGCCTAATAGGCCTTATGCTCTAATTCGAATGGTAAGTGACAAGATTTTCCATAGACTAGTTGGTAAGGAGTAGTTCCTATAGGAGTTTTGAAAGCGGTTCTATAGGCCCATATTGCTTCTTGAAGCTTCTGAGACCAGTCTCTCCTAGAAATAGAAACAGTTTTCTCTAGGATTTGTTTTATCTCCCTATTAGATACTTCTACTTGGCCACTAGTCTGTGGGTGGTATGGTGTTGCTACTCTATGCCTAACTCTATATTTTCTTAAAAGTTTGTCAAATATTCTTGATATAAAGTGTGATCCTCCATCGCTTATGACTAAACGTGGTGTTCCACATCTAGGGAATATATAGTTTTTAAATAGTTTGATTACTACCCTAGTGTCGTTTGTGGGTGCAGCTATAACTTCAATCCACTTAGACACATAGTCTACAGCTACTAAAATATACCTGTTTCCTAAGGATGGTGGAAAGGGTCCCATGAAATCTATACCCCATACGTTAAAGAGTTCTACTTCCTGAATGTTTCTTAGAGGAATTTCATCACGTCTCGAAATGTTTCTAGTGCGTTGGCATCTATCACACTTGACAATGAAAGCATAGAAATCACGCCACATGGTAGGCCAGCTTGAAGAATCTTGGCGTATGTCTTAGAGGTGCTCGCATGTCCACCATAAAGTGCAGAATGACAATGCTCGATAATACTATTTACCTCTTCTTCTGGAACGCAACGGCGAAAGATGCCATCTTTACCCCTTTTGAAAAGGAGCGGTTCGTCCCAATAGAAGTTTCTCACATCGTGGAAGAATTTCTTCTTGCGGTGGTAGTCAAGATCAGGGGGTACTATATCAGCAGCTAGGTAATTAACGAAATCTGCATACCAGGGTACGTTACTTATTGCTAAGGAATTTTGGGGGTGCTCATAAAGATCTAGGTTATTATCTTCAATGGTTTCTACTGCTAGCTATCAGTCTATCATAGGCGAAATCATCATTTATGGGTATTAGTTCAGGTTTTAGATGTTCTAGCCTAGAAAGGTGATCGGCTACTACATTCTCAGTGCCTTTTTTATCTCTTATATCTAAATCAAACTCTTGTAGTAATAGAATCCATCGGAGTAACCTGGGCTTGGCATCTTTTTTACTTAATAGGTAACGAATGGCAGCATGATCGGTGTAAACAATAATTTTTGCTCCTACTAGATAATATCTAAATTTGTCTATAGCGAAAACTACAACGAGTAATTCTTTTTCGGTTGTTGCGTAGTTAAGTTGGGCAACATCTAGGGTTCTACTGGCATAATAAATGGCATGTAATTTTTTTTCTTTTCTCTGTCCTAGAACGGCTCCAACTGCATAATCACTAGCATCACACATTATCTCAAAAGGTTCCGACCAATCGGGCGGTTTCATAATGGGTGCAGAGATTAATGCTTGCTTTAAAAGATTAAATGCATCATTACATTTTTCATCAAAAATGAATTCAGCATCTTTCATTAAAAGTCCGGTTAACGGTTTTGTTATTTTGGAGAAGTCCTTAATAAAACGCCAGTAGAATCCAGCGTGTCCAAGAAAGCTTCGGACTTCTCTGATGGTTATTGGGGGTTTTAGGTTTTCTATAACTTCTATTTTAGCTTTATCTACCTCTATACCTTTTTCGGAAACTATATGTCCTAAAACTATTCCTTTGGTCACCATGAAATGACATTTTTCCCAATTTAGCACGAGGTTCACCTCCACGCATCTCTCCAGGATTTTATCAAGGTTAGCAAGACAATTGTGAAAATTGAATCCGCAAACCGAGAAATCATCCATAAACACTTCCATGATACCATCTAGGTAATCTGCGAAGATTGGCATCATGCAACGTTGGAAAGTAGCTGGGGCATTACAGAGGCCGAAAGGCATTCGTCTGTAGGCAAAAGTTCCATAAGGGCATGTAAAGGTAGTTTTTTCTTGATCTTCTGGGTGAATAAGTATTCGGAAGAATCCAGAGTATCCATCTAGATAACAGAAGTAGGAGTGTCTGGCTAGACGCTCCAACATTTGGTCTATAAATGGTAAAGGGAAATGGTCCTTCCTAGTTGCTTTATTTAATTTTCTATAATCTATACACATTCGCCATCCTCCTTCTAAACGTTTTGCTACATGTTCGCCTTTATCATTTTGCACGACCGTGATGCCTCCCTTTTTAGGTACTACATGCACAGGGCTCACCCACTTACTATCCGAGATCTGGTAGATTATACCTGCCTCAAGTAACTTAAGAACTTCCTTTTTAACAACATCACTCATTATAGGGTTTATTCTTCTCTGATGTTCCCTAGAGGGTTTTGAATCTTCTTCGAGCGAAATCCGATGCATGCATACGGATGGGCTTATACCTTTCAGGTCAGAGATATTATATCCTAAGGCTGAGGGATGTCTTTGTAAAACGTCTAAAAGTTGGTTCGTTTCCTCATGGCTCAAGGTAGCACTAACTATAACTGGACGGTTCATCTTTTCATCGAGGAACTCATATCTCAGGTTCTTAGGCAGTTCCTTAAGTTCTAAGGTTGGTTTCTCAGGGCATGGCATAGGATCTGGAGTAAGGGATAAACATTCGTAAAGGTTATCATCGATGTAGGGTTCTTTAAAGTCATCATCTTCCTTTACGGGGGTTATTGGTAACTTAATTGTTTTTATAATTTCTTTTTGTTCTAATTCTCTAACACATTCATCAATGATATCTAAGGCATAACACGAGTCTCCCATCACAGGTGCCATAAGAAATTTCGAAAGTATAAATTCTTTTTTCTCGTCACCTACCTCAAATGTCAACTTTCCTTTCTTGACATCTATTATGGCTCTTGCAGTTGATAAGAATGGTCTACCTAGAAGGATTGGTATATCATTGTCCTCTTTGATGTCCATGACGACAAAATCAGTAGGGATAAATAGTTGACCTATCTTAACAGGAACATCTTCTAAAATGCCTATCGGATATTTAACAAATCTATCGGCTAACTGAAGTGACATCTTAGTGGGTTGTAACTCTCCTAAGTTTAACCTCTCACAAACTGCTAGAGGCATTAGGCTCACATTAACTCCTAAGTCTAGAAAAGCTTTATCGATGACATGATTACCTAAAAGGCAAGGAATGGAGAAATTTCTAGGATCTTTATCTTTCTTTGCTAATTTGTCCTCGGAAATAGCATTACATTCCTAAGGCTTCGGATTGTCAAGTCTACGTTTGTTGGTAAGGATGTCTTTTAGAAACTTTGCATAAGAAGGTATTTGGGTGATGGCTTCTGTGAAAGGGATTTCTACATGAAGTTTTTCTATAACTTTAATAAATTTTTGATACTGTTTATTGATCTGGGTTTGTTTGAGTCTTTGCGGATATGGTATAGGTGGTTTATATGGCGGGGGTGGTACGTAAATTTTATCTTTAGGTTCTTCTCCTTTCTGTCGACCTTCCTGGTTTTCAGATTCCTCTGGTTCCTTTACTTTGTCCGGGGGTTTGGTACATTCCTTAGAAGTTTCGGGTTCACTCAATCTTGGGTTTGGTGGCTCATCATAAGCGTTCCCACTTCGTAGGGTAATGGCATTGGCTTGTCCCCTCGGATTTTGTTGAGGTTGTCCAGGGAATTGTCCTCCAGGTGTAGTCTGAGGGGCTTGGTTTAAAGCTACCTGAGAGATCTGGGTTTCAAGCATCTTGGTATGAGTAACTATTTGGTCAACCTTGGTTCCTAACTGAGTAATCAATTCGTTAACATGAATGTTTTGGTTCATGAACTCCTTGTTTTGTTGGGTTTGAGCGGTGATAAAATTTTCCATAATTTTCTCAAGGCTCGGCTTTGGTGGTACAGGTTGCATAGGTTGATTTGATCTTGGGGCTTGATAACTAGGTCTCGGAGGTGCATTATTTTGGATAGGGTTATTGTTTTTATAGGAGAAGTTAGGGTGATTCCTCCATCCAGGGTTATAGGTATTCGAGTATGGGTTCCCTTGGGTGTAGTTCACTTGCTCGGAGTGGGTTTCGTTCAATAGACTGCATTCTGCAGATTGGTGTCCTTGGGTTCCACATATCTGACAATCCGACGAAACTGCGGCTACAGTATTCGGGTTCGTGTACATATGCTCGACTTTGAGGGCTAATGCGTCCATTTTAGCTTGCATCATGTCTATGGAGATCTGTTCATGCACTCCTCCTTGGGCTTCCTTCTTCTCAACTGTCGCTCGTTCGACTCCCCATGATTGATGGTTTTGAGCCATGTCTTCGATGAGGGCACTAGCTTCAGGGTAAGGTTTGTTCATCAGAGCACCGCCTACGGCAGCGTCGATGGTCATCTTTATGTTATAATGAAGTCCATTATAGAAGGTTTGAATGATTAACCAGTTTTCTAAACGATGATGTGGGCATGCTCGTAACAACTCTTTATATCTCTCCCAAGCTTCGAACAACGATTCTCCTTGATTTTGGGTAAATCTAGTTATATGGTTTCGAAGAACGGCGGTCTTACTCGGGGGGAAATATCTAGCAAGAAAAACTCTTCTAAGGTTATCCCAAGTCGTAATGGAATTGGGTGGAAGGGAATCTAACCATGATAGGGCTTTATCTCTGAGGGAAAAAGGGAATAATCTTAAACGTATTGCCTCAGGAGAAGCTCCATTGGTTTTAAAAGTATCTGCTAATTGAAGAAATATCTTTAGATGTTGGTTAGGGTTCTCAGTAGCGAGACCCGCGAATTGTCTCTGTTGCACTAGTTGTAACAGAGATGGTTTAAGTTCAAAATTATTGGCTGGGATAGTTGGGTTTACTATACTAGAACTAGGTTCTTCATTAGATGGTTAAGCGAAGTCCTTAAGAGGTCTTTGGTTTTGATCTTCGGCCATAGCTCTCTTAATTCTATGAAAGAATAAACGTGCGCGAGCGTAACATTCAGGTTCTGCCAGAGGGTTTACTAAGCTTAAACTTCCGGTACTGCGAGTTCTTCGCATTGACCGGAAGGAAATAACCTAAGTCTAAACGATATAACAACAGGAAAATGAAATTTGACGAAATTGGTCCCCGGCAACGGCGCCAAAAACTTGATGCGTGCTTTTCGCAAGTATACGAACGCGTCAGAGTAATATAAAAGATTATCGAATCCACAAAGACCAAGTGTCAAGCTATCGTTATCTGTTGTTATGGTGTTTATCAAAGGCAGTCAAAGTAGGTGTTTTTCGTAGTGTGCAATGAAAAGTAAAGTACTTAAATAGATTTAATTAATAAAGACAGGGTCGAATGTAATTCACGTAATCAATTGATAATCCAAGTACTTGCTAATAGAACTACTTATGGGCAATGTTTCCTACTTTGAAAAGAACTAATTTAACAGGAACTGTCGCTTTCGCGTATTCAGAACCGAGTTGTACTCCCTAATCAAACTCTCTTATTGTCACTTATAAAAAGGCGCGCATTGCGTTAGAGTAGTAAACCTATTTTTAAGAAATATAGTATCTTGACTAAGTTGAATAGTATTATAACCTAGACTTCTTAACCAAAAGAGGTTCTTACGAACCAGACTCTAAACTTATAAACGTGTCCGAAAATAGTTTTAAAATCTCTTTTCTTTTTAATGTTAAAAACACCTAATGAACTAAACAAAGCACTTTCGCTGTTTTTGAAATAGTTAAAAACAATTAAGTTTATAAAGACGTTGGACGACTTTCGATCTTACCCAACGGAATTGAAGTGCGGGAAAACATAAGTTGAAGGTTAAAATAGCCCTTAAGTGTTTCTACGGACAATTGTACGGATTATCGGTTCAATTACGATCCTTACATTCTAACTTTTTAGATTTAGTTAGATAGGGTAAAATAAAAGTGCATTAATTTAAATAAAAGTAGTGCGAGTGCGGAAAGTAAATAAAAGTAGTACGAGTGCGGAAAGTAAATAATTTAAAGCGAGTGCGAGGAAATAAATAAAGTAAAAGCGAGTGTGAGGAAATAAATAAAGTAAAAGCGAGTGCAGGAAATAAATAAAGTAAAAGCGAGTGCGAGGAAATAAATAAAGTAAAAGCGAGTGCAGGAAATAAATAAATTAAAGACAAGAAATAAAAACCTGCTCCAATCGGAGGGCTGAGTAAATTGCAATGCGGAAAAGAAAATGGCGGCAGGATTAACTTCCTTCCAAAGTGCTCCAAACTCGATTACAGACTCTATCACAGACTTGATTGCACAATTGTGGTAACACTCCAATGCGAAGCGATTACCACTATAAAATACTGAATATAACAAAGGAAAACACAATAATAACACAACAAAATGACAATAAAACAACTAGAATGCATGTGAAATCGGAGTCGAAAATACGTAAATTTTAGTGTTATCAGTAGGTGGATACAAAGGTTCCTCAATAGGAAATGGCAGACCAAACTCTTCGACTCTTCCTTGAAGCCAATCTTCATACTAAGGGTAAGTCCTGCAATCTCCTTTTGCAAGCACAGTCCTTCCTCTCTTGATCACCTTGAGCCAAGCCTCAGCTGCCTTACAGGATACAGTCAGATCAGATGAAGAATGGAAAAATAGAGATTCTTCCACATCCTTTTCCAAAGGCGGTGTTCTTAAAGCATATCCAAACTGTCTGACTGCCAGAGAAGGATTGTAGTTGATACCTCCTCTTCTTCCTACCAACGGTACATTCGGGAAGTTCCCACAACTGTGAATAATATCCTCCCCAAGCAAGCTCCGGTCTGACCACCAAGAAAAATCTTTAGCTCTTATCCCCATCAATCTCTTCGACCAACTTAACGAGTCCTTGACATCAACGAACGCTTCTGACTTGGGCGGGTGGAAACTGAACCACTTATAAAACAAAGGCGCACAACAATTCACCAATCCTCCCCTTCTATTCTCATTCCTGTGATGCACTGAATGAAAGAAATCTCCCAACAAGGTCGGCACTGGATTTCCCAATACGAAGAGGCGTATGGCGTCTACCTCCACAAATTTCGCCACATTAGGAAACAGGACAATCCCATACACACAAAGAGCCAACACAGCATTGAAACCCCTCTGGTCACCATCTCCAAGCTTCTTCTTTGCTTCTTCCAGTAAGAAACTCAGATGAAAACCATTAACTCCTCCCTTCTGACACATATTAGCCTTCAAGACTGATTCCCCCAAATATGTGGTTGAAGCAACCATGCTGAGATCGGGCAGAAACTCGGAACTGTAGAATAGCAACTGCGGCTTGATAGGAATTCTGAGAAAACTAGCAACCTCCTCCAAAGTAGGGACCAGAGTGTAATCCGGGAATGTGAAACACCTCAATGGAGGATCATAGAACTGCAACAATGTAAAGAGAGCATCGTGTTGATATTTGGAAAGAACTGTGACGAAACTTAGAATCAAACCGTAATCCTTTCGGAATCCTTCTAGAGAATCATGATCCATTAACTTCATCAGTTGTTGAATAGGCTCCAAACAGACCACAGGAATCTTGTAGGCGACATGTCTCTTTCTGCCAATATCCATCTTAAGAGAACCAGAGAAACCCCGACCGGAATCAAGAGGAAGATGTAAACCCCCCTAGAAATAGATAAACATGTGTTAAATTATATGAATGCAAAATGATGTGATGCAATGATGTGACATGGGAATCAGGATTACTATATCTACTTGAACATCTGTCGGGTTGCACTGTCTGAAGAGAAACCCACTGAAGAATATAATACAAGATCAAAGCTCTGCTCCAGAAAACCGGGTTGGTTGGAGATTAAGGTTTCCTGAATTTAGCCCGCCCCTCACTGGTAGGTTCTAAGAACATAAGTTTGTCAACTTCGGCCCTTCGGTCGAGAATAATATGTTTACCACTGAAGGTTTGGCATTATTACGGGATAAAAGACCTCCACTGACTCCCCTCAATAGGACATCCTAATAGCAAGTTCCCAGTCTCGGGGTCCTCGGATTGATCAGCGAGAATGCGCCCACCAGAGCTAACATAATCACGTCTCGGAGGAGAGGCCTCGACTGAGTTCTTGGGAAATGGTCACCAGAGTCGACGATTTCTAGAGGAACATCTGCCGTTATGGAACACCCATAGGATAAAATATATCCAAAAGAAACCTCGTCTGGATGTGGGTCTTCATGAACGACTTAACGTAGCAACACGCCATGCAAGCCTCATGACTATCCACTCTAAAACCTATGTGTACACTCAAGCCTGGGTAATGGGCTTATCTCTCATAGAACACCCCATCCTAACAAACAAACAAACCAACAGCAGAGCCGACAGATACATCAATGATATGTACACAATGCAATGAAGCAGGTAAATGCTGAAAAATAAATAACTATACAAAAGAATGAACATCCAATAAACAAACAACCTACAAAAGCTAGGAGGGACTCGCTCAGGGAAACCAGGGTCCCCAGCAGAGTCGCCAGCTGTCGCAGCCTAAAAAAGGAGATGCGAAAAAACAACCGGCGAGAAAGAAATTACAGAAGAGTCGCCACCACGCGTTATTTATCCCAAAGGAGGGAAAGGAAACGCTCGAAGTAAACCTGGAAAAAGGAAAGGAAAAGACAAGGTCTCGCAACCAAATCTTGGGTTCGGGAGTCGATTATGCGAAGGGAAGGTATTAGCACCCCTACGCATCCGTAGTACTCTACGGGATCCACTCTTGTGGTTCTTGTCTAAAGGGTGTGGGTATATCTAATGTACTATTTACTAAAAGAGGGGTCAAAAGAAAATGACTCGCACGGATGTCGCATCCACTGCATACGTATCTCATCTGAATATGAGAATCAGAGTCTTCGTAGCTCGGCTACCTATGGGTTAAAGAGGAGTGTGCTTGCTAAGACATCGCGTCTTATGCCTACGTATCTCATCTGGAATGAGAATCAGAGCAAGTCGTAGTTCGGCTACCTACGAGTTAAGGGTTGTGTTTTTTAGATGAACGACGTTACTACGCAATCTACCGGATGCTCGACCTTTGGAGACTTACTTGCCTGTAGTAGAAGGAGTTAACGTGTTCCTAGGAGAAGAAAAATCAATGAGTTTGTTTGTGTTTTAGGGATGCTCATGTAAAAAAGGAAGTCCTAGACGAAGGAACTGTGCTACCTTAATTGACATGCAAATGAGAAACTATCCGAAGCCTAGCAATCCTATGGGGAGACGATCACACCATACAAAACAAACATGCATAAAGTAAAATGCCACCAAGGGGGCTCAAACCTACATGGGTAGGGCTTTAGTTAAGAGGGGTCATATCAACCTCGACAAATAAGCCATGGAATAGGTAATCAAATGGGCTCTTAATCACTGACATTGAACGTCAGGGTGAGCAGATCAAAAGGGTAATGAGGATAAGACCTCATAGCTCTTAACCCTGGGCAGGGTGAGCTCATGACAAAAAATGGGGATTCAGAAAGGTGGAACCCTCTCCACTGACTGACCGGACAAAAGATCTTGGGCTTTTGTTCTGAAGCATCAGCACGTAGTGCGAGCATAAAGAATGACACACTGAATAACGGGGGATTGATTACTAATCCCTTTTATCCGTTAATTTCCTCTTCAGGGAGGTCTTTAGCACTGATGCCTCTTCTTGGAGGTCTTTGGGCACAAAAGTAAACAAACAAAAGAAAACATTGCCTCCTATTGAGGTCTTCCAGCTAAGAAAGCGGTAAAATGCGGGAAAGATAAAGGATCAAGAGATCTACCACACGGATAAAGATCCGAAGTAATAACAGCTAAAGAAATAAGAAACCCAGAGATCTCTCGAGCTGACACCATCAAAGAAAGCAAGTCAATACAGGTAATCAGAATAAATCTCCAAATGGTATCCCATAAATAAAGTGGAATGCCAAGCAAGCTATCCTTTCAGGAGTCATGTGAGCCCTCACAAAAAACTCAACAAACAGGTTAGAGTGACAAGATGGGGTGCAATCAAGAGTTACCCCAAATCAAAATGTAACCACATGAATCATGCCATTAAAATTCACAAAAAGAGCTCACAAAAAGCAACCAAGTGTATGAGGCCTAAACCTCTTGTCAAACACATGCATCAAAAGGGTATCAAAATTCAAAGTCAGGGGGCAAGGATCCACACATCAAGACATGACATACATACTAAAACATGTGCCCACATGCAAAACCTAACGATACCCACTCTTCCAAATTCACCCATAATACCTCATACATTCAGAAATTTCAGGTTGAAAGTATAAAGTAGTGGAAATAGGGCATACCTGATTGGGGAGGATCGATTGAAATTGAATTGCACCCTTGGCTTTGCAGAACAATCTTATGGTTTATATGAGAGGGAATTGGTTCTTTGCAGATGAGTTCCCTTCAGTCTCTGGAGGTTGCTCTGAGTTAGTTAGAATCCTCTGAGCGTAGGTGATTCTGGTGGCTTTTCTTGGGACTCGCTAGGCGACCCATTCTGCTCGCCTAGCGAGCATGACAACTCATGAACAAACTTTTGCTCCTTCAAGATTAACATTTTGACTGATGAATAGACCCCATTTGAACATGTTGGAAGTATCTCAAGTCATTCCCTTGTGTTGACTGATCACCCAGATAGGACCCACAAAGTGTCTTGGATGATATTCAAGCTTCTTGGATCTAATTCCGATTGACATGATGAAATGCAATATGAAATGTTAAATGACCTAAAAATGAATGCATGAATGAGGGGGACAAATTTTGAGGTATTACACCAACAAGTTCAAAACCCTCAGCGGACTACAATTATCTTCAGCAGTCAGCCATCTGACCCACCCCCACAAGCATCTTTGGGAACCCGCTTCAACAACTTGTCAGTGATTGACTAGGCTTGCATGCCATGAGCCTCAAGCTATATAAAATGATTAGAAGGGATCTTCCCTACCCTAGTCTAGAGTACCTCTATGAACAGGATGTAGACGCTAGCTGCTCAGAGTATTCATTTCTATTCATAGATTGTAGTGCAATTCCATGTCAATTCACTATTAAGTCTGTAACTTGCCCCTATGGCCCTTTTATACTTCTTGGTTTTGACACCATTGTAACCCATTCTTTTAGGATTGACACCTTTATGGTTATTCCCTAGGGTTGACACCTTTATGGTTATTACCCTTCTTGGTTTTGACACTATTGGAATCACTTCTTTTAGGGTTGACACCTTTATGGTTATTCCCTGGGTTGACACCTTTATGGTTATGCCCCTTGTTGGTTTTGACACCATTGTAATCACTTATTTTAGGGTTGACACCTTCATGGTTATTCCCTCATTACCATATCAATCTATGTGCCTTGGTAAGACCCTTATCATGTTAGTCCTTGCGCTTTGACGAGTTCCTATTTTCCCCATTACTATATCAATCCATATGCCTTGGTAAGACCCTTGTCATGTCAGTCCATACACTTTGACGAGTTCCTATTTTCCTCATTACCATATCAATCCCTATGCCTTGGTGATATCCTTGTCATGTCAGTCCCTGCGCTTTGACGAGTTCTTGTGTTTCTCCTTACCATATCAATCCATGTGCCTTGGTAAGATCCCTATCATGTGAGACCCAGTGCTTCGACAGGTCCCTACTTTCCCTACTTACCATGACAATCCCAATGCTTTGGTAAGCCTTTTCTTTCCGGTTTAAACACCACCCTGTCATACCCTAATGTTTAACCCTAAGATCCCACATATCATTTGCATCATTGCACACAAACAAGATCACATCTTGGTCCTTCCTCTTATCCTTCTTTGGGTTTGCTTTTACAGGAATCACCAAGCACCTCTTTGATGGTGTTTTACCTTTGTGTTTATTTGATTATTTGATTATCTAAGCACTAATCAAAATAGAAAAAATATGTTTTATTTTCCTTAAGTTTATTGTGCAAGGTATGGCTTTTTAATCAAGAGCATCTCAAAGTTTTGTTGCTTACTTCTCAAGGAAAGTCAAAGGTTCGTGTGTTTATTTCCATGCATTCTTCAATAAGCAACTTCAAGATTTGAGAAATTTAATCAAGAGGAAATTAAGGACACCTTATTTTGAGTTCATGTGATCATTGATCGGAAAAATAGCAAGTGTATTATTTTTCCTTTTGTAGTAATAAGGGGAACTCCCTTAATGTCAATCTCAAGGACTGCAAGTTAATATCGAGTTCAAATCATCGTTCAATTAAACAAAAATTATTGTTGGAGGGTTTTATATTCAGATTTATAAAAATAAGGGTAAAAGAAATTAATGCTGTAAAAATAAGGGTTTGTAAAGGAAGAGGAACAATGTCCGGAAAGGTGTATAATTTGTCCCTATAACAACTCTGAGTCACTATTGCATCAAAAAATATCAATTACTACCCGTTCTCAAGGGTATTTTCTCCCAAGTCCTTGGTGAGAAAACCTTTAATCATTCTACCTTAATTGCTATGTCCATAGGAAATTATCGGTGAAATTAAGCCTTATTATATCACGAATGCTCTGATTCATACAGAGTATCCCTAGTCCTAGGTGATATCTACTGAAGAGTAATCTTACAAAAACCTTACCAATGCCGGTCAAGCCTAATTGATAACCATATAACAATCTTGATTGGTCCGAAAGAGAAAGCATTAAACATATCATATTATTACCGTAAAAACAATATTATCATTGCAATCGTAAACTCAAAGTCATTGCAGATCTAAATCAGGGACACCCCGTAACATTGGGGGGTTTAGCTACTCATATTGTTCAAAATAGATTCAAGATAAAAAATACACATTACAAGTGATTGGATGACTTGGATCTTCAATTGCTTCCGTTCATGAAAATTTTCCGCTCTCTGAATTCCCTGATCTCTGTAATTATCGATCGTCTAACAATTCTCTATGCTTTCCTCGTTCCAAAGTGTCTTTTTCTCTTGTAGAAACTCTTCTAAAATAGAGAACAAAACCGTTGGCAAAGGTTGGAATCCCTAAAACATCCTTGCAGCTCAAGCCGGGGTAAAAAGCCCAAAATTAGGAAGATGTTGCGTCGGGGCTGACACGGGTGGCCGTGTCAACTCCCTGTTTTTCTAATTCTCTCCTGACACACCCCAGGTGACCTGACATGGGTAGCCGTGTCAGGCCCCTGGCTTGAACATTTCTTGCTTTTTGCTTTGTCTTCCTCCTGACACGGGTGACCGTGTCAGGCCCTCTGTATTGAGAAATCTTCTTTCCTTGAACACCGAAACTTTCCACTTTCTCGCATTGAGTATGTTGGATATTTTACGTGGACCTGGAGGGCACAGACAACCAAAGCATAAAATCCCGAAAACACAAAATAAAACTAAAAATTGATAAAATGCTTAAATAACTTATATAAATGAAAAATAACTCAAAAGGTACACTGCGCGCATAAAGTGTTATATAATCCTTGGTTTCTTGTCGAATAAGTAATGAAAACATAGTGAAAATGGTGACTGATCACAACCTCAAACTTAGCTCATTGATTGTCCTCAAGTAATGCTCTACACGACAAAGTGTGTCACTTTCCAGAATTGAATTCTTACCACAATACTACTGAGATCTTTCGCAAACGCCTTCATTCTCCCTTTCATAGTCCCTGCTTTTCCTAATGAGTTTTCCGTTGCACTTCCAGATCGACGTACTGCTTCACTTGTCAGCTTATATCATACTCTCACCAAGTCTCTCCCGGTTAAAGTGTTTACACTCACATTTCAGAATATGCAATATCAACTCATAAATTTGAATAGTTTCTCCTTTCGTATCAACTACACACAACAAACACTTTTTGAGGTCTTTTGGGTTGTAACGAGACTTGGGTTACATTGGGGTAAATACAAACAAAAGGGAAAACAAGTGGTTTGGATTCAGAGCCAATGTCATTATTCTTTTCACTGTGTTTGTTCTACATCTTATTTCCAATTCTTTTCTTTTTCATTTTGTATTTCTCAGTTCTTTTTTTCTTTGATTTTCTCTGCTCGGTTTTTTTCAACTGAATGCTTCTCATTCGGTGAATGCTTTTCTCGTACAATCGAAGAAAAATTTTTCCTTTTTTTTTCGATGGCCGTTTTTCTTAATTTTTTCTGCACTCACCTTACTTTCAGATACTTATGGGGTTACCCCAAACTTAGAATTTAACACAGCTTAACGATATAACATTGACTCTGAACAAGGTAAGGAAATATTTGGGTCGCGGGTTACATTCATGTGGTTATATAAACAAACAAAGGGTACAGGTTCAAATGGGGTTAACAAGGGATAATATTCAAGGGATGGCTAGAAAGTCTCAGGGCTATTATTCAAACAATGTGCCTCAGTGTGTGTATATATGCAGTGATATTCCAATAGAACCTACGCAAAGTCAGAGTGATAAAGACATACCTGAATATCACTCATGATGAAAAATGTGTTTGGCTTTTTATGCACTCAACATGTTAGGTAAATCTTGACAGCATCCACAGTACTTCTAGTATGGTGCAGCTTCTTACTCAACTCGGAATGCATAGGGAACCTACGTTAGTCGAGCTTGAGAAGATGCGTCTGATCTTTTCTTCAACAATATCAACTTTTTGGGAAGATACATCACAACAAGCAATAGTAAGTGGAGTGATCATTTCATCCACTACCACTGATGGTCATCACCTAATCCAACAATAACGCTAAGAACCTGAGATACAATCAGCAAATGATACCCAATAGTAAAAACAAACCAAATGCAAAATAGTAAAAAATGGGAAATAATAAAATAAAATAAAAACATAAAACAAAAAGAATTATACACACCTCCCCCACACTTGAACTAAACATTGGCCTTAATATTTAAGAGCAAGATAAAATTAGGGTGACTCATAGTGCCCTACTAAGGAGGTTGGGGCGGATAGTGCAACATCATAATAAGTGGTTATTGGGTTTTAATGAGGGGTGTGGTCCATACAATGATCCAAAAATATTTCACAATTTCAATTCCATAGGTCTGACACGGGCCATGTCATGTGACACGGGCGGCCGCGTCAAGCTGCTGTAACTCAACATCTTTGGATGGTGTTCTTTAGTGGTCCTGACATGGGTCGTGTCGACTGACACGGGCAGCCGTGTCAGGCTTCTGGTTTCTAAAAAAAATTCCTCTCTTATTTTCAGATATGGTCCTTCATTCCGATACAACTCTCGTATTAATGTGAGTGCCTATATCCTTTTATGCAAGGCACCGTGCAAACAAACAAAACACAGATAATAATAAAAACGCGTGGGTTGTTTCCCACGAAGCACTTCGTTTAACGTCGCATGGCTCGACGGTTCATTCCCCTTGTTATGGGGGGTACTTCAGCCTCCGCACCTTGCTGCACTTCTTTTCTAAAACTAAGAAGCCGTCTTTTTCATAGGTATGGATTCCTTTGTGCCACAAGTCCTTTCTAACCTCCAAATCCTTACCTTGTTTTCATTTTTTTTTCTTTCTCGTGGCTTTTGGAATGGAAATAGGAGTTTTTCCATTCGGGGTTGCTAATGTAAGTGGTGAGACTTGAGAAGGCCTTCTTGAATCTTTCTATGATGTTGGTATGTTACTTTGCCTTCTCACCTCTGTCCTGATCAAGCCTACTTGATAGTGATGTTTTTTTTCTACCTCTAGCTCATGGTTTCAATAGTATTCAATGTTATTTCTTTATCGTAAGTTTTAAGGTTAACATGCCATGGTCCATGTCGATATTGCATCGACTTGTCTGCATGAAAGGTCGACCAAGAATGATGGGTGTCTCTTCATCTTTAGGTATATCTAGGATCACAAAATCAACAGGATAACTCAAGTCCTCTATTGTCACCAGTACATCTTCTGATATACCATATGCATCCTTTCTCGAGTGATCTACAAACTTCAGATTTGTCTTTGTATCACTGACATTTTTAATACCTAACTTGTGATAGATTGATAATGGAATCAGACTCACAGTAGCTCCAGAATCAATTAGTACCTTTTTTAGAGTTCTCTCTTTAATTGTGTATGATATTGTTACCATTCCAGGATCCTTCTGTTTGTTTGGAATTTCCTGCCCCAGTGCATTTGCACTACACTTTTCCTTCAAGGATACTGGTTCTTCTGTTGTTGGTTTCTTTTCGGTCATTACCTCTTCCATGAATTTTTTGTACATGGGTGTTCACTCGAGTGCTTCAAACAAAGAAATGTGACTCTCTATATTTTTGAACATTTTCATGAATTTCTCAAAGTCTGACTCGCTTGGATCCCTCTTTATCACTCTCTGAGGGTAAGGTAACTTAATCACCGGTTTAGTATCCCTTTTATTTTTCTCTTCAATTGTCTTACCAGGTGGTATAACTTTTTCCTCTTTAGCGGCTCTCTCCCTTTTCGTCGTGACAGTATTAACATTCTCATGATTTCTTGGATTTTGAACTGTTTCACTTGGTAAGGAACCTGGTGTTCGAGAACTTGTTATTTGTTGTTCCATCTGACCCAGCTGAACTTCAAGATTATTTAGAGAGGCGGTGGTGTTTTTATGATTGTTTCTAGTCTCTTCTTCGAATTGCATATTTTGAGCCGCCATATTTTCAATGGCAATCTCCCAGTCTGCTTTCTTTGGAGCTTATTGTTGCGGTTGTTGTTTATATTGACCTTGACCCTGTTGTGGAATATTCCCTCTCTGATCTTTACAGGAGAAGTTTAGATGATTCTTCCAACCTGGATTGTAAGTGTTAGAGTAGGGGTTATTTGTAGCGGTAAATTCATGACCGTCAAGCTATGGATAAGCTAAACGTCAATAAAACCAGAGTCGCCACCGCACTTTTATTGTTTCCAAGGGAAAAGGGAAAAGTACGAACAAAACCCAAAAATAAGAAGTTTTCAAACCAAAACTAATAAAATGCCAGAGATTACAGGTAAGGGGGATGGTTACACAAAGGGAAGGTGTTAACACCTAAAGTGTCCTAGGTACTTGTAGGGAGCCCTTTCTTGTGTGCATATGTGTTTTTGTACAAAATAATGTTTGCGATAAATAGAGTGGAGGGATGAGAAAATAATCCATTAATTATATTTTTGTGTTTGACAAGACCTTCGTCCTTGTGCCTACGTACCAACATAAAAATGAGGGATCAAAACATCGTAGTTCGTGGTATAAATTACAAAGTGAATGAGTTGCTTTTAACAAAGATTTAAGTTTAACAAAGGCACAAAAGGCCTAAAAAGGTTTGAATGAGTGTTAGTTCTTTTTGTCTTTTGAAATTTTAAGTCAAATATAGTTAAGGTCATTTATAAGTTTGATTAAGAAATGAGTTTAAAACTTCAATGGCATAAGGCCAAAGTTTCTAATTTGCAAAGAGTCTCAGTTTAGAAATCACAAACAAAGAAGATTTTAAAAGGAGGGAGAAAATTTTGAAATCAAAGAAGTGGGGAAGAGATGAAGAGACTAATCCTAAGCAAAAATTTAAAAGTTAAGAGTTGAAAAGATCTGACCAATGGGCTGCAATCCAATAGACAAGAATGTCATATAGAAACCCAAATTTCCCTTGGATTTTAGAAATAGGCAATATCAATACACAAATAGCAAGGTGAAGATCAAGGCATCAAATAAAGATATCCATATCCAAGCTTAGCAACTCCATGATCTTTCTTCATAATTCCCTATGTATCATATGGCTTCAAAGAGGAGCATTAGACACAAGTTCAAAAATAACATGAACTCAAATGAATCTTCAATATTTGCATCAGATGAAAGTTTTCTTCACAAGCACTTGGTTCCATGAAAGTTGGCATTGGCCAAGTTCTTTGCATAGGGAGTGTTGCCTAATTCTAAGTCCAATGTCTCAGATCAATCCAACAGTCCACACAAAATGTTTTTTTAGGGTTTTTGTTCTTATTATGTTCATTAAGGTCAAAAGACCACAAACACAAACAAGTATATACAAACACAATATATCCACAAAGTATGGCTCAAGTGAGCAAAGTGAAAATGACATTAAAATAAACAAATTGAATGGTATGAATAATGGCAAATGAATAAAGGCTTGAAATTAAAGTGCATCAAAGTAAATGGCTTGAAATTAAATGTTAGTGGTTAGTGGATTAGAAGTTAGTATTGCTTTTGCTTTAGTTTTGTTTAAGTCATTCTTTGGAGAACACTCAACCCCCTTATCACAAGCATGGATCCTTGAACCAAGACATCTTCCAAAGGAAGGAAAAAAGGCCAAGTTTCCACACAATACCATGAAAGAGGGGAGACTTACAATCTCACTTACTAGAATGGTATGCCTTTTATGTCAACAATTTAGCGCTATGTTAAGCAATCGTAATTGAACTTATGTAGAAGTCACAACTATTTGAGGTCGGGCAATAGAGATTTTGGTGTTAATTCATGTTAGAGACATAGTATAATGGACTATGCTCATGAAACATGCCACACACAAAAAGAATATGCAAAAAGGTGTGGACCTAATCTCATCCATACTCATGTTGATTTTGCAATCAACTAGGTTTAGGATCTATAGATATCATTGGTTCATGACATGAATGAATAAACAAGGGGAATGAGATGAAGAGGGAGGGGAAATAAAATCAACACAAAATGGTCAAAGGAGGACTTTTACCTAATTAAGATCATTCATTCATTTTGGGAGATGAAATGTACATTTCCTCAATCCCCTAAATCCAATGATCTTAACTCAACAAAGTCAAATCAACCTTGACCAAGGCCCAACAACATAAGTCAAACTCAACAAGTCAAAATTAGAAGCTCAACATAATTTACTTTGCATTTAAATAATTAAAATAAACTAAAATATACATTAAATTAAATTATGGTTCATCAAATTCCTAAAACCTCATAAAAACACCAAAGAAATGGCCATGAGATTTATCATAGGTCAAACAAGGTCAAAGGACCTTGGAGAAAAAATTTCATCATTTTTGGAAACTTAAAACTACTTTTAAACAATTAAAAATATTCATAAAATCAATTAAATCATGAAAAATATTAATAATGATCCAAAAAATAATTTTTATTCAGAAAATGAAAGAGAAAATTATTTGGATATTTTTGGTGAAACTCTCATATTTTTTGGATCAATATTAAAATTAATATAAATTAATGAAAATAAAACAAATAAAATGAAAATCAAATAATCAGAAAAAACGTGCACCACTTGATCTCCCTCATTAATTGAGGTGGCAGATCAAGTGGTCACAAGCGCGTAATCCATGATGGACTCTAGTCAGCGCGCCACAAACTTGGTAATTCAAACCAACGCACGATATTATTTCATTTCAAAAGGATCATGTGGCTCTGAACACACCAACTCATCACCGGAGCTACAACTCCGATCTCCTTCTCAGGCGAGCCTCGTTGGACTTGTTCAGTCATCACCATCACCAAAATTAAAAAGAAGGACATGATTTTAAAGTAAAAATGGCACTGAGCTCGAATCTGGCCTCAATTCATCCTAACTCCAAGTATATTAAGAGATACAAGGAGTTGAAATTTGAGGTGCACGATCTGAGTTGCTTCGATTTGACCTCAAAGTAACTCAATCTTGTTGCCTACATTGGTAGGACTTCAGACAACCAAGGATCCAAGAGAATTATGGAGAATTGAGTGAGAATCAAAGAGATGAAATTTTCTGGAAAATACCTTCAATGCAGGTCTGAATTCAGCTGTTCTTTCTTTAATTCATGCTTGATCTTGCTTAGAATGCTTCCAGGAGTAGATTAGAATGATCAAATGGCTTTGGATCCCTGGAGTTTTGAATCTCAAAACAATGAGATTCAAACTCAATTTCCAATAGAAATTATCAGGTTTATCCTCTCAAATGGAAGGGTTTGGTGTTTTGGATCAAAGCTGGCGTGAAGGGGTCCTCATTTATGATGCATATGGTCTCTATTTATAGCTAATTCAAATGATATTTGCACCCTTGAAGTGAACTTCCAAATTTGGCAATGAGTGATGCATGGGTGCATGGGAGTGTACAGGCCCATGAAATCATTCCATTTGGTCCATAATTGAGTGTACATAAGTCTGAGATAATGCTAGAATGCTAGGCAAATGTGCATGGAAGTTTGAAGTTCAATCTTGCCAAATGATGATGCAATGTTCAAGCCATGCGCAACCCATTCAAATCTTGTCCAAAATTAATGAAATTAGACTTTTTGGAAAGGTTAGATCAAGAGGAACAACTTTCATGTTGTACACTTTTGCATTTGAAGCTTATATCATGATGAATTTTGAGGTGGAAGTTTGGAAAATTAAACATATCAAAACAAATTCTAAGTGTCAAGCCATATGTTCACTTATTCCACCTTGGCTAACTATTTATGTGAGCTTAAAATGAGAATAGTTCCTTCATCAAAGTTGTAGATATCTCAAAGCCCTTCAAAATGGTCACAAATTTGACCTCATTTGGATTTAATATGAAGGAGTTATGCATTTTTGAAGTTGAGGAAAAACACTTGTTCAATGGTATTGGTCCTAAATGACCTATAATGTATCCTCATATCACATGCTCATAAAAGTTGAATTAGATCTTCCTCCAAACATAAACATTTAATTATACATATTGAATTTGATTGTTCAACTTGGAAATCTTTCATCTCATAAAAATTGAGCAAGTTATGGCCTTGGGAAGTTGACCTCCAAATTAGGGTTTAGACAAAATGACCTATAATCTTTCACCATAAAAAATGACTTTCCAAGCAAACCTAGCTCTAAACCTAAACATGAAACTTGTTTTTAATGACATTTATTGTAACTTTTCTCTTGGAATCATTTTCATATGACAAGCATTGTAGGAGATAGGGTCTAGGGAACCCCAAATTTGATCAGTTGAATTCCTCTGGTCAACCACCATCAACCATCTTGCTAACTTGAAATTCTATTGACTTTTGGGACTCATGGGAGATAATATATGCACAAGATGATGGAATTTGAAGTATCCCTTGAATTATTTGATCAATTTTTGAAGAAGTTTGTTGAAGAAGTTACACAAGATACCCAGATGGACTAGGGTTTCCAAGGCAAACCAATTCCAAACTCTTGATGATTTCTTGATAAAAATAACATGTGAAGACCATGGGGATTCATATATGAAGCTTAGATCCATAGTAAACCAATCTTGATTGAGCTCCTTGCATTGAGGGTCTTGAACCCTAGATGTGAGCTTGATAGATCAAAGGTGAGGACATGCCCTACCTACAAAAGAGTTAGTTTATACAAAGACATATTTTGGTATTTTGGTATTTTGGTTGGTAAAATGATAAAATACAAAGTATGATACAATCAAATGGTTCCTGATGATCTCTCCCAATGCAAACCCAATGAGTGATGGGTAAGGAGGATACCAAGATGTGATCCAAATGCCAATGCATATGATGAGATATCATGAGGGATCTTAGGGTCAAAATTAGGGTCTTACATTATTCTATTTCAAAAAATTTATCTCTTCAATTTATTGAGGGGTGGCAAAGCAATAAACAGTTTGGTGCGGTCCGTTATAGATTTCACAAGTGATGGTCTGAGGAAGTTGAACTTGAGCTACCTATTGGGTACCTATGTTCATAGCTTTCAATTTCTTTTCCACTTCAACAACTACGGTATCTTCCAACCGGATTTTATTAGTTTCCAGCTTCAGATCAATCACTCCATCAGGTTTACTAGTACACCTATCATACAATTCCATATGCTCGTTGGCAGTTATCACTTCAATAATCTTTTTAATACCGGTCGCTGTTGAGAAATTTGTTGAGCCACTGACTGTTGTATCAATCAACTATTTTGTCTTTATTTTTAGCCCGTCAACAAACATCTACATTTGTTCAGTCTGATCCATATTATGAGTTGGGAAAGATACTAAGACCCTTTTGAATCTTTTTTAGGCATCTCCTAAAGATTCACCATCCTTCTGTTTGAAGTTTAAGATTTCAT
The DNA here is from genome assembly GCF_024323335.1 of Lathyrus oleraceus. Classification (NCBI taxonomy): domain Eukaryota; kingdom Viridiplantae; phylum Streptophyta; class Magnoliopsida; order Fabales; family Fabaceae; genus Lathyrus; species Lathyrus oleraceus. Next base: position 349,071,424 of record NC_066581.1, read on the forward strand.
ACCTTTTTCTCAGAAATACTGATGCTGGAAAATACTCATTTAGGAAAGTTATTTCCATCTCTTCCCATGATGTAATACTACCAGCTGGAAGAGAGTGGAACCACTCTTCCGCCTCTTCAACTAAAGTGAATGGGAACATTCTTAACTTCTTTGCTTCATCAGTATGACCATCAATTTTCAAAGTAGTACTCATGGTCAGGAATCTCTACAGGTGCTTATTTGCATCTTCATTAACATTTCCGGTGAAAGATTATCTTTCAAGTTGATTGATTATGCTATGATGCATTTGAAAATTAATCACACTCACCGGTTGGTTGATAATTGTTAATCTCCCACCCGACGCATTTGCACCTCAATGGTCACCTAGGAGTCTTTCCAGAGGTGGAGGAGGTGGAACTCGAGGAATTTCAGCCATAGTTTCTTTTTCAGAATCTGAGTGATCATAGGGAACTTCTTCTTTGGAATTGAATCTAACATTTTTGCATCTCTGGTGAAGGGTTCTCTCGATTTCTGCATCAAAATGATATTCAACTGAGGGATCTCATTGCATACACAGATTAGTGAATGAAATTATATAACTGATAGAAAAATAATTTTATTGCAGAGCAATAAAACTTTAATTGAACTAAAATTAACTATATATTTTGGCAGTCCCCGACAACGACGCCAAAAACTTGATCGGAAAAATAGCAAGTGTACTAGTTTGCCTTTTGTAGTAATAAGTGGAAATTTCCCGAATGTCAATCTCAAGGACTGCAAGTTAATATCGAGTTCAAATCATCGTTCAATTAAACAAAAACTATTATTGGGGGTTTTAGATTCAAATTTATAAAAATAAGGGTAAAAGAAATTAATACGGTAAAAATAAGGGTTTGCAAGGGAAGAGGAACAATCCCAGGGAAGGTGTATAATTTGTCCCTGTAATAACTCTGAGTCACTATTGCATCAACGGATATCAATTACTTCTACCTCTCAAGGGTATTTTCTCCCAAGTCCTTGGCGAGAAAACCTTTAATCACTTTACCCTAATTTCTATGTCCATAGGAAATTATTGGTGAAATTAAGCCTTATTATATCAAGAATGCTCTGATTTATACAGGGTATCCCTAGTCCTAGGTGATATCTACTGTAGAGTAGTCTTATGAAAACCTTACCAATGGCGGCCCAACTTAATTGATAACCATACAACAATCTCGATTGGTCCGAAAGAGAAAGCATTAAACACATTAAAAGATTACTGTAAAAACAATATTATCAATGCAATCATAAACTCAAAGTCATTACAGATCTAAATCAGGGACACCCCCATAACATTGAGGGTTTAACTACACGTATTCTTTAAAACAGATTCAAGATAAAAAATACACATTACAGGTAATTGGATGACTTGGATCTTCAATTGCTTCCGCTCATGAAAATCTTCCACTCTCTGAATTCCTTGATCTCTGTAATTCTTGATTGTCTGACAATTCTCTGTGCTCTCCTCGTTCCAAAGTGTCTTCTTCTCATGTAGAAACTCTCCTAAAATAGTGAAAAAGTCCCTTGGCAAAGATTGGAAATCCCCAAAACGTCCTTACAGCTCAAGCCCGGGTAAAAAGCCCAAAATTAGGAAGATGTTGCGCCTGGGATGACACGGGCCGTGTCAGTTGACACGGCTGACCATGTCAACTCTCTGCCTTTCCAATTCTCTCCTGACACGCCCCAGGTGACCTAACACGGGTGTGTCGCATCTCGAAAAATACGATTCCTCGCAATGGTCGCGGAAAAAATTAGTTCGAACAAAGCCTCCGCCAAACTTTATTTATTCCAATGAAAGAATAGGAAAATATCGATAAAACCTTTGAAGAACAGAATAATGGTCGTCGCAACCATATTCGGGTTTGGGAGTCGATTACGCAAGGGGAAGGTATTAGCACCTCTCACGTCCGTTGTACTCAACGGGAACCTTTTAGTTCTAATTTGCGATTTGAATGTTAACTCATGTTGTTTTTTTTCTTCAAGTGAATAAAAATATTGAAAAGAGATGGATGGAAACCTCAGAGGGGGGAAAAGGGAGGTTTTTTATTAGTGTGCTCGCCAAGATCTCGCAATCTTCTGCCTACGTATTCTTATGGTGCAATAAGGAAATCAAAGCATTCGTAGTTCGGGGAACTATGTTCAGTTGATTTTTTTTAATGAACGATTGTGTAGATCGCGTTCTAAAGGATAAACGTTGGCTTGTCTACTCTCGGAGGAGGCTTAAACACTAGTTTGTTACGCGTATTAGAAAGGATTAAACAATGTTCTTTTTTAAAAGAGTTTTGGTCACACGGGGGTGACAAGTTGACTTAATTTGTTAGATGTTTTGTTTGATTGGCTTTGATCGCACGGGGGAGAGAAATTAGGTTTGATGTGTTTAAGATGTTCTTGAAGAACGAAAAAAGATTAAGCAATATGGTGCACACCAATCGTTCAATTCTTTCGAGGAATAACAAGGTGAACGCCTTATACTTCCTTTTCGTTTAAATTATTATTGAAAGTTTATTTGCGGAAATCGAATATGCACGGTAGTGAGGCGTGCGCCTCCCACTTGCTTATTCAAGGAATAATGAGGTGAGCGCCACACATTCCTTTATCCAAATTTATTTAAAGTATTTTAATCGGAAGTCGATAATTTGAGCAATATGGCGAGCGCCAATTATTCAATTATTTGAGAGATAGTGAGGCGAACGCCTTCCATTGTTTATCATTCGAAGTTTAGAATTAAAAAGTTTTTAAAAATTATATTTGATTTGGAAAAGTAATTTGAATTTGTATGATTGAAGCTTTAATCGGGTGACAAGAATTCAAGCAATGTGGCGTACGCCAATCGTTCGAGTAATTGAGAAATAGTGAAGCAGACGCTTCCTATATTCTTTTTCATCCCAAGTTTAAATTATAAAAGAATATTCTTTAGAAATTGTATTTGATATAGACAAGTGATTTAAATTTTGATGATTGCGGATTTAATCGGATGACAAGAATTCGAGCAATATGGCGTACGCCAATCGTTCGAGTACTTGAGAAATAGTGAAGTGAACACTTACTATATTCCTTTTCATCCAAAGTTTGAATTATAAAAATAAAGTCTTTAGGAGTTATATTGATTTGAAAAGGATTTAAATTTGCACGGCTAATCGGTTTAAAAAAAGAAATACTCGGCATTGGACCAAGATTTTCGTTTATGAGTGAGATTGAATGAATTTTGATTTAGAAATAATGTGAAATTGTGATAGTGAAAGGAACCAATCAATTTATAATTACCAAAGTCAATTGATTAAAATTTGGTTAAGTCGATTAATTAAGTTAATTAAGATTAATTATCAAAATTATTTAATTGAGTCAAATAATTAAGTTAATTAAAATTAATTAATTAACTAATTAATCAAAGTTTAATTAATTAACTAATTTAATTAAAAGTGGTATAAATAAATATCAATGTTGATTTAACGGATTGAATTAAATCGGTGTGCTCAAAACCGGTTCGTACGAAATGACAACATCATTAATGTCATTCGCAAGATCGTAATGCGGTGAAATATTCTATTAATTTGTTGAAATGTTGGCGGCATAACGACATATACAAGTCAAACCCATGAATCATAAATTCGATCAAGCAACACAAACATAAGTGACCAAATAGTAGAAATCATACTTATTCTTTCGATTTATTTACAAAGTTAATATAGCATATAAGAGTTATTATTAGTGAAACTAGAGTGCATAAAGTGAGTAAAAAAAATAGGCCTATCTTTCATCAAATCAAAAGGCCCAGAAATCTAAATTTTAAAGCTAAAAAAATGATTAATCAATAATATTTCTAAATAAATATTATAGCAAACCATAAATGAGGTTGACTTTTTCACCCTTCATTTACACTTCTTGGCAGAATACTATACCAATAACAAATCAAACAAGAATATTTTATTTTAACTTATTCTTACTACTTATGAGGAGTATTTTGATATCACAATACATAGTCGGAACAGAAGCTAGCATATTTAATCACAATCAAAGCTAAATTAATTTATTTCACTACTATTGGTAAGCAAACACACAAAACAAAACTAGTAATAATAATAATAATAAAAGAACATAGCAAGGCTATTTTAAACAATGGGTGTCAAAAGTAAATGGAAGAAAATCACATCCACTTGAAAGATTATTTAGAAGAACAATGCACACTCTAGTGACTGTCAAACAAAATAAAATACCACAACATTAGAAGTCAATCCTCGAGCCTCATGATAACAGCAACATCACAAATCCATACAATGCATCAAAAGATAAGAGGTGGCAATTGGCTAAAGAAAAACTAACAAAATAAAAAAAAAACAAATATTGCTAGCCTTATTTTAATAACAATAATGATAATAAAAGCAAAAGAAAATTAACACTAAGATAAAATGGGAATACCACACACGTGTTCATCTTTTCTTCAACAAATGATAATAAGTGATGCGGTGGATAGCGAAGTTTGAGGAGAGGGGTAGCGTGTGAGTTCTTTTTCCTCTTATTTTTTTGTTTTTCATTTTTTTCTCAGAGAAAGTCTCTTAGGAGGTGTCACCCGTGGTCAAGGAAAAGAGAGGCCACCTAGTAAACTTTTTTCTTTGTTTTTAGTGAGCAGAGAGTGAGTTAGTGGGATGCTAGCTGTCCATGCTAACCTTTTTTCCAATTTTTTTATTATTATTATCGTTAGAGGAGCCAGCTGTTGGAAAAGATTGGAGGAAGAAAGATTATTCATTTTATTTATTTTTATTTATTCATTTTAAATAACTATTTTTTAATTAGATAAAGGGGAAAAATGTGCATAACTAGCATGAGCCATTGATTGTTTCCGATTTAATGGTTGAGATCAAAATGAAAGAAACACAAATTCTAACTAACTTTAAAAATGTCTAAAATGCCCCTTCTAGATGATTTAATTGATTTAAATGGGATTAAATCAATTAATTCAAATAAAATTCACAACTTTTTAAATAATCATGATAAAATTAAAATAAGAACATGAAAAATTCTATTTATTTAATCTGAATATTTTGGCGAAAGAATAAAAATAAAACGACCAAAAATGAATAAAAATCGGGCGAAAATTTGCTCAAAAAATTAAATCGGACGCACTAAAATTATCAGCGCAAAATATTCTTATTGAAAAAATACAGCATTTCTTTTAATTTTGAAATAAATTTTCACCGGTTAAAAGACTCAGACGGATTAAAATGTAGCTGAAGAAGTCGTCGAAAAATATAACGAGCATACCAGATTAAGCTACGCGGATTGTAGGCTAATAAAACTGATGTTTGCAAGTTTAATTTCGAAACTTTGTACCCGCTGATTTTGCATATACTTGAGAAATGATTTAACCAATTTGTCTGTATATTTAAGAATTTATTCCGACTGATATTTTAGGTGTTATTCATGATGAAATTGATATTATGTTGTACATATGATGCAAACTGAAATTAAAATTGAATATATGATATTTTAAAATGCCCGGACAAAATTGGGGTATGACAGAGTGGCCGTGTCAATTGACACGGGTGGGCGTGTCAGACCCCTGGCTTGAACATTTCTTATTTTTTACTTTGTCTTCCTTCTGACACTGCCCGTGTCAGGTGACACGGGTGTCCGTGTCAGGCCCCCTGTGTTGATAAATCTTCTTTCCTCAAATGCCGGAACTTTCCACTTTCTCGCATTGAGTCCTTTGGATCTTTTACATGGACCTGGAAGGCATAAACACAGACAAACAAAGCTTAAAATCCTGAAAACACAAAATAAAACTAAAAATTGATAAAATGCATAAATAACTTATGAAAATGAAAACTAACTCAAAAGGTACCCTAATGCGAAAGTGTTATAGAATCTTTGGTTTCTTGTCGAATAAGTAATGAAAACATAGTGAAAATGGTGGACGATCAATCATCCATGTACCTTGAAATGAAAGAAAAATCCAAGTACATAAGCTTGTTCCAAGTGGGTTGACCAAAAAGTCAACATTTGAAGTCAAAGTTCCAAGGATCACAACTCCTTCAATTCTCAACATTTTTTAATGCTTCTTTTTGCATATGACTCTTCTCAATATGCTATACAACGTATCTTTACATAACAAGAGCCAATTATGCTTGGAGGATCATCAAAAGCTTGGAGACATTATAGGTCATTTGTGGACTTAGTGAAATTTGACCTATTTTCAAGTGAATTTTCCCCAAATTTCAAAGATCATAACTTCTTCAATTTTCAACATATGAGGCTGATTCATTTGTCACGATGTTATTTTTGATGCCCTTTATAAGTTTTATTCAAGGATCAAGGTCAAAATATGCTTGGAACCATGGAATTCATCGAAACATTACAGGTCATTTTCAGCCATGAAGCACTCGAATTTTTCTAAGTTATATGATCAGTTTTTCATGCCAACTTCAACATGACATAACTTTGTGCTCAAGCATCCAAATACAAACTTTCTTGGAACATTATAATCTTGGCCATGAAGTTAACACATTGCAAAAAGAATGGGATCAAATAGCCTCCTGAGCAGGGTGCCCCATTGGGTTGAATATGGTGACTTGTAACTATAGAAATTGCTATTACCCGAGTTTTGAACTTCAATAATCTCAATTCCAAGCCAAATTAGCATGTATTTTGGACCTAAACATGTTTAACCAAGTCTCCAGAAGTTAATTGACCTTAAAACACATCATTTGGCTGAGTTTTGATGAGTTTCAAGTCACATTTTTCTCACATTCGGATCAAATTCATTTGCACGAATTCTGCATCATTTCACATGTATTTGAATCTAATCACATTCCCTATAAATAAAGGAAGCTACTACATTCATTTCCAAGCTTTGGAGAGCTAAGAAATCCATGCCGCAACTTGAAATTTTTCCAGAAAATTCAACCACCGTGTTTTGAATTCCAGCTTGTTTCAATCCAATTTCTTGATTCCATTAGTATCTTCGGCATCCTCTAAAATTTTTGCAACAATTTCCAAGCTCTGAGACCTTCTGAAGTTCTCTAACCAGATCAAGCTTCATCAACTTCTTATCACCATTTGGACAAAGTAGCTCTGAGCATCATTTGAACTCAAACAAGTTATCTGAATGTTGTCCTTCACTCTCTAATGCTTTCCTCTAACTTATCTGGTGTTGATTGATCGTGTTCATCATTTAATTTTTTGTGGCTTTCTTGTTTATGAAACTTCTTTGAAATTCCCTTTGCTCAATTTAGATAAATGAATTTGAGGCATAAGGTTGAATTCATGATGAGAAGAGGATCACAATGGTGGTAGTCTCGTGTTCTGAATTTACCAAACGATGAAACTTCAGTGAGAGCTCACCGGAGAAGATGACCGGAGTTTTCTCAGGTTGGCTGAGTTTAGTCAGACACATTGGGGGAATGAAATGTTTTGATTGGTTGGATTAAAATTGGAACTTGTATTTGGTTTGTAGCGTGTTCCATCGTGTTCTCTAACATATGGAGTGTTGGGCCTGCCACGTCAATTAATGAGGCATGATTCAACACTCTGTGTTTTTTTTTATTTTAATTCTTTTCCTTTTATTATTTTTAATTGCCGTTTCTTTTAAAATTCGTAGTAATTCCATTTTTCCTCCAAAAAATCCCAAAATAATTTCTAAAATTATCTTTTATTTTTCTTCATCTGATTTTATTTGCTCATATTTTATTTCACTGATTTTCTATTTTATTATATGCTTCTTATTTTATTTCCAACCTTCCATAATTTTCTTGACCATTTATTTGGGTGTTTTGAAGAATTTTATAGATTTTCCATTTCATTTCTATTTTAAAATTCATTTATAAAATATTTTTGGTGCATTTTCATTTCATTTAATTGAATTTTATATTTGTGAACCCTTGTGAACTTCTGTTGGCCTTGGATCATGATGGTTTGAACTTCAAGTCTCATCAAACTCAATGGATCTTGGATGTTGATGGGGTGAAAAACCTAATCCACCAAAATGGATGATTGATTTTGATGATGACTTAATCAAACTTTTGGTACAGTTTGGATGTGACCTCTCTTGTCTCCTTCTTCTTCATCTCTTTCTTTTCCCTTTGATCAATTGGATGGCTTGTGTCCATCTTGTTCATGATGTGTGGATTGGTGCTTGATGAACTTTCATCATTTCAAATCTACCTCCTAATTGATCATGGATCATTTAAGGTACTTTGGATTGATGCATAAGTTTGTCCTAAGTGCCATGAAGTGTGGATTGAAGTAATGAACCATCCTCCCAGCCTTTGTGCTTGATCATCCACTTTTTTTTTGTGGCATGACTTTAGGAGAATAATTTACACATCATTTCTCTAGCATGTATTAACACAAACATTAATATTGACCGACCTTAGATATTTGTGACTTCTACATAAGTCCAATTACAATTGCTTAACATATAGATAAATTTGTCCCAAAAGCAAACACATTTTTATAAGTGAGATTGTAAGTCTCCTAATCCTCATAGTATTATGTGAAAATATTGCTCCTTTTCCATTTGTGAGAGCTAGTGGCATACTTATTGATCATTATCCAAGTTGGAGCCCTTCTCATAAATGAGGTATAGGTTCATACTTTCATGCTTGTGGGTGGATAGTTGAGTGTTCTCCAAAAAATGACCAAACCATCTTTCATTTTTTATTACTAACATCATTTACTAACATTTTACTTTTGTTAACTTTTACTTCAAGGTCATTTACTTTATGTTATTTTATTTTATACCATTTACTTTATACTTTATATTTAGCATACCATATCATATTATTTGTGATTATGTCATTTATTCTTTGTCCATTTGGACTTTTCTTTTATATCCTTGTAAAGAAAACATTAATAAAGAAAAAACCTAAAAAAGAAACTTGTTTCCCCTAACTCATGGACTTGTTGTCACTATCTTTGACATCATTGTGGAGCTATGGACTTAGAATTAGGATCTCAACCCTTGCTTTGGGACTTATGATTTTGAGACCCTAGAGTTCATCTGGAACCTTTGACTCTGGACTTTCTTTTGGAGACTTGGTTGAGTTAGTCTGGTTTAATCTGATACATGGATTATTATTTGCTTATTTTGGCTTGCTTGAGGCTTAATCTAAAGGAGGGAATTATTGCTTGACTTATGTCATAAATTTTGCTATCTCTTAGTTAGATCTTTCCTCCCTAGCTTTTACTTTATGCTCTAGGATAGTCTCTTCTTCTCCTCCCCTTCTTTAATTTTCAAAATATTCTTGTCTTTTAGAATTGAACCACTTTCCCAATAAAACCTTGACTTTTGTCAAGTGATTTTCAAAACCTTTTCCCTAACAAATGCAAATCCATCTTAAGCATATTTAGACCAATTTCAAAAGACTAAAAAATGCTTAACTCATTTAAACCTTTTTTGTGCCCTTTGTGCAGTTTTCCTTTTAAAACTTTTCTCAAAAAGTATTAGACATAAGTTATTCCCATAGTTGAGATATAATTCTCCTATATCTATAGTATTTATGTTAATTCTTTTCCATATGTGAAAGTTATTGGCATACTTGTCGATCCTTATCCAAGTTGGAGCCCTTCTCATGATGATGCAAAGTTCTCATACTTATGGGTGACTAGTTGAGTATTCTCCTTAAAATGACAAAATGTCTTCTCATTTAAAATTAATCAAAACAAACATCTTTGTTACTTTTACCATGAACAACGAGGTTTTGATCCTCCATTGCACTTTGTTGGTACGTAGGCATGAGACTTCAAAAGGTCTTGGCGAACACAAAAATTATAAAAAATATTTATTTTCCCATCTCTCAAATCTTTTGCAAACAACACCCTTTTCAAACTAAAATGTACACATTTTCAAAGAGGTTCCCATGGAGTACCAAGGATGTTTAGGGTGTTAATACCTTTCCTTTGCATAGCTAACCCCGGACCTTTGTTCTCTTTTTATTAGTTTTGTTTTAAAACTTCTTTAGGTTTTCTTCGTACTGTTTCCTTTTTCCTTTGGAAACAATAAAAGCGCGATGACGACTCTTGCTTTATGAGTTAAGTTAATCGATAGCTTAATCTCAAAATTTATACCGCTACACACCCCTAATCATATTTTTTTCTCCGTCTTAGTCCTCCAAACTACGGAGCTCTGACTTACTTATTGCACTAAGAGGATACCTAGGCACGAGGATATGAATCCTTGGCGAGCACCCTTCTTCATCCTTATTTTCTCTCCCCCTTTTCAGTCTTTGGTCCATGAACTTAGAGGCTCTGATTTCGTCATTGCACCATGAGAATACGTAGGCATGAGGGCCACAATCCTCCTCGATAACTTCCTTTTCTTAACCCCATTTCTTTTTTGCAGGCACATCAAGATTATAATACCCATCCAAGCAAGAATATTCAAAATGGTTCCAATAGAATACCATTGATGTGAGGGGTGTTAATACCTTTCATTTACATAATTGATTCCCTTACCCATTTCTCTATTTCTTTTCCCTTGGGTTTTGTCGATATTTTCCCATCCCTCTTTTGGGATAAAATAAAGTTTTATGGCGATTATGTTGCACCTTTGAGCATGTGATGCATTCGGTGGGCATATTTTAGCTAACTTCAACTGACGAATCTTTTGGGGAGTACAACCTAGTTGCTATAGAGAGTCAAGCCTAGTTTTGTTTCTTTTCTTATTTTATTTGGTGTTTATTTTATTGTTTTCCTGTTTTAGATTTTATGTTGTTTATTTCATTTTTATTGCTTTAGGTTTTCATTTTTTGCTAACCATGTTCTGGATATTATTGTGGTACTCTCTGTAGGTTGGGGATGATGTTCCATGAGAGAAGCTCTATACCCAAGCTTGAGCATAAACACATGATAATATTGTGACTATAGTCATGGGGACCTACTTCGAGTTAGTCCTCGTTTATGGTTGACATGAGACATCACACCTAGAGTAGATCATTTTGAGAGAATCATTGTTGGAAGAGTCATTCGTTTCAGGCAATGGTTTCTCAATGAGGATCCATGACTCTAGGGATCCTTTTAGGGTGACCTTTTAAGATTAGTTCACACTTGTGAGTGGGATATTGGGTTCTTTTGCAGGAAACCAAGACCCTACATACCTTTGTTATCATGGAACGTCAGATTTTTGAACTTGTGTAGAGTAGTATTTACCGTTTATCCAAAAACATGTGGCACTTGTGAATCCATGATGCTTGCATTATCATTAAATCATCTTAAAATTAATTTCTAGCATGTGCATTTTCAGGAGACCATCAATTTGTCACTTGAGGTAGCTCATTCAGTTATGGAGAAATATGACTAAAGGAGTACATATCAGTACAATGTCATAGAGTCCAAGTTTGATGAGCTTAGGAAGCTTGGTTCCCTATTGATTGGTGATTAGAAGGATGTCTTCAAGAGGGCCTATGGTAATCAGTTGGGTGTTCTGATGACCAAGGTAGATCTGGGGTTGATCCTTACCTTTTCCCAGTTCTATGATCCCACGCTGCATTGTTTCGCATTCCATGATTTTCTCCTAGCTCCTACCCAAGATGAGCTTGCTCACCTTATCCATATCCCTATTAGCTATCAGATTCCTTACATGGGTTATGTTGAACTTCCATAGGTTACTTTGGTTTCTCAAGCCCATCATCTTGAGAAGAGTCTAGTTGAAGCTAATCTTCTTACAAAGGGAAATGTCAGAGGTTTTACTTCGAAGTTTATTTTTTAGAAGGCCACTTTGTTTGCTAGTAGTAGAAGTTAGGATGCCTTATATGCTGCGTTTCTGATCGGTCACCATTTCCATTGAATTCCCGCCGTTAATCCGACATATTTTCATCACTTTGGTAAGATTATTGTTTGTTTTTAGTTGCTTCGGAGTCATTTATCATGTTTTGTTGGTTTGGTATCGCATTGCATTTGATTACAAGTTTATGTCAAAAAGATCTTGTTTATGCTTCGTTTGGTAGTGTCATTGTTACAGGCCATTGCACAGGTTTAAAAGCAAGAATGGTGAAGTTATGGACACTCTGAAAGGCAAAAATATGAAGAAACAGCAGGTCAACACGGGCACCCGTGTGCCACAACACTGCCCGTGTTGTTGATCAGGCAGAGCAAAAGAGGAGAAGAAAAACAGAGATCAACACGGGCACCCGTGTGTCACCACACGGCCGTGTTGATTAAAACAGTGCATTAACACGGGCACCCGTGTGGGGGAACACGGCCCGTGTTGTTGCCTCTGTAGCTTGTGCTGAAAATAATTAATTATGGAGAACAACACAGCCACCCGTGTGGTGACACACGGCCGTGTTGATTGGACGCAGCTTGGAAAACCTAATTTTTGCTTTGTGAACCGATTCTGCTCATTAAGGGTAGTTTGGACCTTTTGCTTGGAAGAGAAAGAAGAAGGCACCTTTTGATAGACGAAAGAAAACATTGCAGTGGAGAAGATAGCGAATACGAAGGATTTGAAGACGGCGAGATTCAAGGGCATCAACCATTGAAGATCAAACTCTCCTGATTCTTTGTAATGTCTAATCTTTACATTATGAGTTCTTTAAGTACTATGAGAGGCTAAACCCCCTGATGCTAGGGGGGTGGTCCTGATGTTATCGCATGCTATGAATTTGAACAAATGATTTCTTGATTACTATGTTACGTATTTTAATTCAATTGTGTGATGTTATTATGCTTTTGTATCAGACAAATACAAATTGATCTATGACTTCCAATAACAGGATTATGATTGTTAGGGTTTTCACACAATGGGTTTATGAATGTATCATCTAGGACTAGTAACTTTCGTAAATCACCGTAAACCTTGATATTTTGTATAATTAAAACTAATGATTAATTGAATGGACATTTGAGTAAGAATTGGTAGTTTAATAGTTTCTTCCTTAAGGACTTAAGTAAGAACATTCTGAGGTTAGGTGATTGAATGTTTCATATGTATTAAGGAAATCGTGACTGAATTCATAACCAGTTAACTCAACCGCTCACCCTAGCATCTTTTATCTTAATCAATTATTTTTACTCCTTGTGTGTTTACTATTATAAATTCCCAAACAACCCAACCATTATCTTTTTGTTCTGATAGAATCAAATTAAAATAAGTATTTCCTATGCAATCCTTGAGATCGATACTTGGAAATAAAACTCCTTATTACTACATCGGTAAAAATAGTACACTTGCTATTTTTCCGATCAAGTTTTTGGCGCCGTTGCCGGGGATTGCCAAACTACATATTTTAATTTCTATTCTATCGAAATTTTGTTGCTCGCCAACTAAAATTTTATCTGTGACAATTTTGTTATTCAATTCTAATCTTTGTCTAACTTGTTTATGCGAGGTAAGGCCTCAGCGAATATTCCTTTTGACGCAGATCCAGAAAGAACTCTTCGCGCTAGACTCAGACAAGCTAAGAGAAAGAAACTGGAATTAGCAGAGAAGGTGGAGGAATAAGTTGTTTCAGTGCACTCAGAGAATTCAGATTCAGACGCAGAAACAGTTCCTGAAATCATGGCTGCTAATTCACCACCACCAGAGAGACTCCTCGGTGACTATGGTGGAACCAACACCCCGGGTGGTCGTATGACAATTGTCAACCAACCGGTTAATGTGGAATAATTTCAGCTGCATCCCAGCACCATCAATCAACTTGAAAGACGGTCCTTCTCTGGAAGAGTGAATGAAGATGCCAACAAGCATCTGCAAAGATTTTTAACCATGAGCACAACACTGAAAATGCCTGGACATAGCGAAGAAGCAGTCCGACTTCGTATGTTCCCATTCACTTTAGCAGATGAGGCTGAAGAGTGGTTCTATTCCTTACCTGCTGGTAGTATCACTACATGGGAGCACATGGAAACAACATTCTTGCAGGAGTATTTTCCCGCATCGGTGTCATTGCGGAAAAGATATGAGATCCTAAACTTCAAACAGAAGGAGGGTGAGTCACTAGGAGATGCCTACAAACGATTCAAGAGAATCCTAGTGGCTTGTCCTACTCACAACATGGATGAAACTGAACAAATGCAAATGTTTGTCAATGGTCTTCGAATTCAAACAAGACAAATCCTTGATTCAGCAGCTGGTGGCTCAGCCAACTTTGCAACAGCCACCGGTATGAAGAAGATAATTGAAGCTATTGCCTCGAACTAACATTTAGAGTTATATGACAGGGTATCAAGCAAATCTACAGTTATTGACTTGAAACTGGAAACAAATAAACAGGTGAAAATTGAAGAAGCTGTTGCTGCGGAGGTAGAAAAAAGGTTGAGAGCACTAAACATAGGTGCTCAGAAAGTGGCTCAAGTGCAACAAGCACCGAGTGAAGTGTGTGACATTTGCAATGGACCACACAATACTGTTCATTGTTTTGCAACACCGCAACAGATCGAAGATATAAAAATTTTAAAGCAGAACAATCCCTACTCCAACACATACAATCCGGGGTGGAAAAATCATCCCAATTTTGCATGGAAAGATCAAAGAGGGAACGTGCAACAGCAGGCACAGAGTCAATATCAAAATCAATATCAGCAGCAACAACAACAGGTGCCTAAGAAGGCAGATTGGGAGATCGCGATTGAAAAGATGGCAGCTCACAACATCCGATTCCAAGAGGAAACTCGAAATAATCAGAAGAACACTACAACATCCATAAAAAATCTTGAAATTCAGATGGGTCAAATCGCCCAACAGTTAGCCTCAAACTCCCATGCACCTGGCACGCTTCCTAGTGGGACAGTTGTTAATCCCCGTGATCAAAGTCACATTAAAGCTGTGGTCACCAGAAAAGTAAAAGCTAAGGAACCACAAGTTGACGAACAGGTTGAAGAAGATGGATTGTTGGAAGTTGACTTGGAGATTAGAGAAGAGCTGAAACAAATTGAAGAAGTAGTGGTCAAGCCGACAAGCCAGCAAGAGAAACAAAAACCAAAAATCATTCTTCCTTTTCCGACAAGAACAAAGAAGAAAGATCTCCATGAATTTTTTTTGAGAAATTCTTAGAATTATTCAAGAAGCTAGAGATCAACATACCTTTTGCTGAAGCTCTGGAACAGATGCCGATCTATGCCAAATTCATGAAAGACATCATATCAAAGAAAAGGTCGATCGACAGCGAGCCAGTCATGCTAAATGAAACTTGTAGTGCTATTTTGCAGGGCCTAAAAATTCCGATGAAGAAAAAAGATAGAGGTGCAGTCACTATTCCGTGTACCATTGGAGATAGATCATTCAAAAAGGCACTGATCGATTTGGGAGAAAGTGTGAGTCTAATGCCCCTCTCAATTTACAAAAAACTTGAGTTAGGGGAGGTGCAGGATACTCGCATGACACTACAGTTTGCGGATCATTCTATGAAGAGACCATATGGTATAGCAACAGATGTTCTGGTGAAGATTGATAAATTTGTATTCCCGGTGGATTTTGTGATACTCGAGATGCCGGAAGATGAGGAGATTCCTCTCATATTGGGAAGACCTTTCCTGAAAACTGGAAGATGCATGATAGATATTGAGGAAGGAACCATGACCCTCAAAGTTTATGATGAAAAGCTCAAAATTGATGTGAGGGATACTATGGAATTCAAGGATGACGAAGGGGCGAGTAAAAGTATTGAAGTGTTAGATACAGTTTTTGCTCAATCTATACAGATTACAACACCTAAGCTTCCTTTGGAGAGAGTTTTGAGTTTATCTATTGTTGAGGATACTGAAGGAATTGATGAGAAAGAATCCGAAGTGGTAGCGATGTTAAAGGAACAACCGCCTTGGGTTTGTTCCCGACCACAACGGTGGGAGGAGCTTCGACCTAAAACATCTTCAGAATCAAAACAGGATATTAAAAAGGGGATAGAGTTGAAACAACTACCAGAACATCTCAAATATGTCTTTCTTGACAATGAGGAAAAATGTCCAGCAATCATCAATTCAGATTTGAGAGAGACCCAAGAAGGAGAGCAAATCAAAGTCCTAAAGAAATACAAGGGTACTATTGGGTGGGCGATGGACGATTTGAAAGGAATCAGCCCGACGATGTGTATGCACAAGATTTTGATGGAGGATAATCAGAAACCGGTAGTTCAACCTCAAAGAAGACTGAATCCAGCTATGAAAGAATTTGTTCGCAAGGAGGTTGTGAAACTTTTAGATGCGGGGTTAATTTACCCAATATCTGACAGTTCGTGGGTAAGCCCAGTTCATGTGGTACCAAAGAAGGGAGGGACAACTGTGATAAAAAATGAGAAAAATGAGTTGATCCCCACCCGTACTGTTACAGGTTGGAGAGTTTGCATAGACTATAGAAGACTGAACACTGCTACAAGGAAGGATCATTTTCCTTTACCTTTTATTGATCAGATGTAGGAAAGATTGGCAGGTCATGATTTCTACTGTTTTCTGGATGGGTACTCAGGGTACAACCAAATTGCTGTGGCACCCGAGGATCAAGAAAAAACAACGTTCACATGCCCGTATGGAATCTTTGCTTATAGAAGAATGCCATTTGGTTTATGCAACGCACCTGCGACATTTCAGAGGTGCATGACATCCATATTTTCCGATATGCTTGAGAAGCATATGGAGGTGTTTATGGATGATTTTTCGGTTTTTGGATCTTCTTTCGAAAATTGTTTGTATAATCTTTCACTTGTGCTGGAAAGATGTCAATAAACCAATCTAATTCTGAATTGGGAAAAGTGTCACTTCATGGTGAGAGAAGGGATAGTACTAGGTCATAAAATTTCCCATCAAGGGATATGTAAGACCCCAATTTTGGCCCCAAGATCCCTCATGGCCCATATCATATCATATCATGGCCTCAAGGATCATTGCATGCCCTAGTTTCCCTCTTAGTGGGTAGGTTGCCTTGTGAGTGTGTTTCTTGATCACCAAGCATGTTTTGCATTTGTATATCTTTGCTTTTCATATGTTTACTAACCAAAAAGTACAAAAATATTGTCATTCTAACCTTGTTGCTTGCAGATGAAGCAATTAGGTCAAAATCAGTTAAAGTCAGTCATTGCAGTGGATGGTGGCCATTCTTGCAGAATCTGGGCACCATGATCAATAATCAAGAGTTCATACATCTTATGACATCATTTGGAATCAAGATCTCAAAGAATTAGGGTTTGGAATTCATCAGAAGGTGCTTCAGTCAAGCAAAACCCTAGAAAGTCAAACTTGGTCAACTGTCCATTTAATCAGTGATTTGGGGATGGGATTTGGTCTGAGAGGTCTCATTCATGCCTATACAAGCCTCATATATCATGTCAAGCATCCACAGTGAAGAAAATAAAGTCAGACAGGAAATTTCCAAAAATAGAAAGTTGACCTGTAATTCAAATTTGCCAAAAATGGAAACTTCTTGATCTTAAACTTACATCATGATACAAGCTTCAAATGAATTTTTGCCCAACATGAAAGTTGAAGATCTTGTTCTCCCATTTCCAAAAAGTCCAAGAACTCTCAATTCCCATGTATGGTTGGCAAGATATGATCATTTCATCTCCACAATTTCTTGAACTTCAAAGGGCCATATCTCATGAACCACTTGGCCAATTTTGGTGGGGTTTTTTCCTACAAGCTCTATTTGTTCCCCTCTTTCCAAAAATGCATTCATCTTTCACCAAAACCACACCATGCAAAATGGCATTTTTGGACTTGACTTCATTAATTTCAAGTATGTGCAAAAAGTGATTTTTTGATTTAGACATTTTCAGCACATTTGGCCATTTGGGACTTGTTTATAATGTTGTTTAAAACTTGTTTGAGGCCCAAACTCGGCCAGAATCACACCTCCTTGTTGCAATTGGCTCAAAAGTTAGCAAAATGCAAATTGGCTTCATTTAAGTTAACTTTGATTAGTACCTTCATTACCAATGTTAAACAGCAAATATATAGTGAATTGTCTGTCATTCTAAACCCTAGCTAGCAGCCATAATACAAACAGAATTCTCTCATTCTCCAAAATCACCATTTTCATATCTTTGCATTTTCGCTCAAACCCTTCAAAGCACTCGAGCCACTCTTCCTTCATTCATCACCTAGCCATCATTTGGAGCTCTTTTGAAGCAGCAAACCCCAGCTGGAAGCTCCTTTTCATGTTCTGTTTTCTCCATGGACCAACAATGGTGAAATTGGATTTGGACACTCCCAAGCCTTGCTGAGCTCGATTTCTTCAAGAATCCATCAATATCAAGCATAAGGAGGATCTGTTTGAGCCTGCATCATCCAAACAACCACTGTTTCTCGATTTTCTTCACAACCAAGTAAAGTTTCGAATCTCTCATTTCTCTAAATGTTGCCATGTTTTGTGTAGTTCTTGCCTTGCTGAGTATTGTGAACCTTGTATCATTCGAATTGGTTAACTATGCTGTGAGAAATCTGGATTTTCATTTTTGTGCTCAAACTTGTTTTAGTCGATTTGCTTTGATGATGATGATTTAATGAAAACCATGGCTAGATTATGACTGTGCTTGCTTCATTGGTTCGATTGGTATGCATATCCATGATTTCTGGGTGAATTAATCTTTTCATGTTTGAATGTTGAAGATGATTACTGCTGTTTTAAAACCCTAGAATCTGCCCAGAAATTTGCATGATTCGTGTTTGGTTTATTGTTGTTTGGATGTTGCATGAACATTGTTGTTCCATTGCCATGCTGCTTGTGCATTTTCTGGATGAATTTCGCATGATGATGATGAACCATGAAGATGAAATGTTGTTGCTGTTGCATAAACCCTAAGGGCATTGAACCCAGAACTTGATTGGTTGTTGTTTGAATTTTTCTGCTTGCTTACTGTTCCATTGAGAATCAACCAATCACAACATTTCGTTGCCTGGCCTTAAACGATGCGTTTTGATAAATGATATGCATATTCACAAAAATGCCACTCGGTCAACCTTTGACTTATCAAACCATGTTCTTTTGCTCATTTTATTCCAAATTGATACAACATCTTACAAAAAATCATTTCTCACTCATTTCAACTCCAAAATTCATGAAATTTTTTCCATCATATTCACATGAATGTCTATTATTTTATCATGATTTTTGCTGAATTTTTGGTCGGCTGGATTTTAAATGGTATTAGGTTTCTTGACATGTATGCACATTTTACACCTTTTGCCATTTCTTTTGTGAAATTGTGATGATGTATCCAATGCCCCTGAAATTTTTTGTGGTTAATCTACACTCATTCATGTTTGTTTTGATGTAGAGTTCTTGAATTTATCATATGTGGTTTGTGAGATATGAATTTTGGAAGTAGGGTGTGACAATTTGTGTCACACCATTGATATGCAATTTCATGATTTTTGTTGACATTCTTCCTGACTCCCAATTAATGTGAAATTTTGCATGATCCTTCTCTTATATGTCTAGTTGACTTGTGAATTTTCCTGGAATTAATTATGCCATTTCCTATTTGTTTGAGATTTTTCTTCTCTGCCTGGTCAATTGTTGACTTTGTGTGATACATCTTGCCATTTCATTTGGGAAATTCTCATACTTTATTGGATGATCATGAAATTTTACATGTGCATACTAGACATCTTAAGCTTTGCATTGGTGTTGATCCCATTCATTTCTCATCTGTTATCATTGAGTTATGATTTTTTGAAGTTGATGCACGTTTGTTTGACTTCTTTATGCATGCTTGAAATGGTTTTGACTTCCTGATTTTAATTGACCATCTTCCCATGATCCAATTGAGCTGAAATTTTATATGCATGTCATTATGTGGATTGTGTTTGAGCATGAATTATTTTATGATTTTTGGAATTGATTATGTTTGAGTTTGAGCCAAGTATTTCTGTTGACTTCTATGTGCTCTTTTTTGCCATGCTTTGCATTCTTTTGTTTATGAAATGATGATGATGCATGATGTGAACATGAAATCAATTGGGTTTGCTTCTTAATTGTTTAAACTTGATTTTGGTTGACTATCCCTTGCTGTTTTGACTTTCTCATTCATTTTTGACCCTAGGCTTGTCCTAGTGGTCCTGTGGCTTATGTTTGAGTTCATTGTTTCAGGTTAAGCTACTAATGCTTCAAAGAGATCATTACAATTTGATTAAGCTTGATTGTTTATCATGTGCTAACCTCTTGGTTTTGTAGGTGGTTTGACTCATATGATTTGAGTCTTGTGCTTTGCACACTTGCCTGTCTGTTTTGACTGTTGGTTTCTACCTCTTTCTGATTTAAATTGTTGAACTGTGTACTGATTTGTTTGACTATTTCAGGTACCTTTAGTTGCTTAAGTTCTTTGAACTTGCTTTGCTTTGCTATTTAGCAATTTGCTTTGAGGTATAATTCCTTTTTCTTCATGTAGTCTGGAAGACCTGGCCTGTTACTTGGCCAGGCAACTGTCTGAAGTCCTCCTTAAGAGGCAATGCTTGTGTGTGTTTAAATTTTGTCCCAAGCAGGAAAAGTCCTTTAAATAAGGCAATTGGTAGATCAAAGGGATAAGCAACCTATCCCCTACTATTCAGTGAGTCTTCTCCTTGCTCCCATTACATGGTTGTAGCATTGAGATCAAAACCCAAGATCTATCGAGTCAATAATGTGGAAAGAGCTCTATCTTTCTGAGCTCCCACACTTTCTGATATTCAAATGCTCTCCCTGATCAGGGATAAGAGCAATGAGGCACACCCCTCATATCCTTTCATCTGCTTCACCTTAGCCTCTCAATGGCAAGGTTAAGAGAAAATCTTTGACCCTATTCCAGTTGGCCTCAGTGCCTAACCCTCTTGTATGAGCCTCCTTGTTTGGTTATAGAGTGTGCTGTTTAATTCTCATTGATTGATTGATTGCTTCCTATGCACATGTTTGCTTGTTGCTTTATGCATTTGTCATCATTAATTGTTCATTAGTGCATGATCATCCCATTTGTCTTTGTGATGCTATAATTGTTGTTTACCCATTGAGGACAAGTGTAAGTCCATTTCTTTGGCCATTGCTCCTGTGATATGGAAGGATAGAGTGTAAGACCTCATTGGTCACTCATATCTTCTGTTGCTTTGATTGTATGTGAGGATGCAATTATAAGTCCCTGTAAGTTGGCATTTGCTATCCTGTGATCATAATTTGGTTTGTTTGATTGTATGTGAGGTTGCAATTATAAGTCCCTGTAAGTTGGCATTTGCTTTCCTGTGATCATATTATTGCTTTTGTTCTTGTATGTGAGGATCCATTGTAAGTCCCTGTAATGTGGCATGGGTATTCCTATGAGCATACGTGCAGTTAACCTAAGTCCAGATAGATTGGCAGTTGACTTTCCATATTTCATCTTCGTTTTCTTCTGAGGAGATTAGTGTAAGTCCATTGAGTGGCATCTGATATCCAGTTTTGTTTTAGGAGATTGGTATAAGCCCAGTGATTGGCATCCAGTATCCGCTTTTTGGATTTCTTCCTTGTTTGTTTGTTATTATCCATTGCTTATTCCAAAGGATACACTTGAATCATCTGCTATATGATCTCAAGAAGTGAACCTTCTAAGAAGTTTTACAATCCATCTTCATCCATTCATCCTCATTATGTCCTAAACCTTTTCACACATTGATTTCAAGCTTGACATAGATATTGTGCAAACATCTTCATGCTTTTCTAACTAAAAACCTGGACCCAAGTCCTTGACTTTTTTTCAAACTCCATTTCATAATACTTCTTTTGAATTAACTTTAATCATACTTTAACTCCATTTTCATAATCACAATCAATTAACTTCACCCGTTCACTGGTTTTGGCTTTGTCCATTGTTAATCTTTTCATGCATTAGCCATAGGTTTCAATTATCATTGTGGTTGATGTAAGTCTTGCCTATCCTTAGTGAGTCGACTATAAGACTTCCGTACTGAAAACAGGGTTAACCCCTCTAGTGCGTCGAAGCTATCCTCGCGTGGTGGATGTTGGTCTTGGTCGAGTTTTCTCCCATTGATAATGAAGAGCCTCAGTGCTATTGTTTAAAATTGAATCCACCAACTTTTGGAAATCTTTTAGCCGAACTACGGCGTTTTGATCCTTACCTTTGATGGAAGGTACGTAGGCAGCGGGTTCATCCGTTCAAACCCAATAAAAATTGTATATTCTTTTCTCATCATCCCAATCATGTTTGCACAATGTTTATGTCATAACAAATAACAATTTAGTACAACAAGTGTGAAAAGGGCTCCCTAGGAGTACCTAGGACGTAGTGGGTGCCTAACACCTTCCCATTGCGTAATTTACCCCTTACCCAGACTCTCTGATCTTTTTATTAGTTTTCTACGTGTAAAACTTCTTAGGCTTTTGTTCGCTTTTTAGCCAGTCCTTTGGATAAATAAAAGTGCGGTGGCGACTCGAAAATTCATTGTATACCTTGCTTATGATTTAATCAATAAATCATATAGCGACGAATACACCGCTACAGAAAAGTGGCGACTCTGCTGGGGATCACAAACGGTCCTTGGTGGTATTGCCTACTTTTCACCTTTGTTGTGCTATATTGTTATTTGTTATATGACATATTTTTGTACAATTTGGGATAACTGTATTGATTGTAATGTTTGAATTGCTTGATATACAATTGCTGTTTGCTTTGGTGATCTGTGAGATGAGTTCTATACCCGAACTCGAGTGCACTCTAGGATAGGAGAATGGCATAGTCTTGTCGACTGGTGTGGAGTATTCCTTAGCCAGTTGACTTGCGAGTCCATTCACTTGGTGGAGGTCATGTTGAACTAATAATGTCACACAAGTTATTTGTGGTTAGGCATTATTCTTTCAATCATGTGCCGCAGAAGCCAAGGACCTTAGCTTACCAAACCCATCTTGGCCTATTTTTAGGAACGTAGTGCGGAGGTCGTTCAGATGTAAGTTCTGATGCGATTGTTACGCGATACTACACTCATAAGAGTTTCTCTTGAGAATATTCTTGGAATACGAGTATTCGTTCCTCCGATAATATTCGAAAGATGGAACGATGATTATGGGAACCTCTGATAGAACATGTCTGGCAGGTTTAAACCCTAGTACACTCCCTTTGGGTGGTTCTTAACCGAGACTCCATGCTCGTGACTCTCAACAAACCCATGATTCGTGGTTGAGTCGTTCGAACATTGTTAATATCAATGGAACCCGGATCAGGTGTAAAACCTAAAATCCACCAAAGCGGCTGGTTGATATTAAGGATGTCCGAGCCGGTTCATGTACCGTTAATATCAATGGAACTTGGGTGTCGATAAGGTGAAAACCTAAATCCACCAAAATGGATGATTGATATTAGGGATACAATGAGCTTTCCCACGACCTTTGTTTGGTGTGCCTTGCTTGATCCTTGAGTGTGTTTGTTGCATTCATGCATTCACGCATTCATCCGCATCCATGTCATCAGATAAAAAGAAAATTTTCAAGGAACTCAAAGGAGTTTATTTGCAAAAATTTTCAAACATGAAAAAACCGGGAAAATTTTTTCACCTGATATATCTGATGAGATATTCTCATATATGATCAAAATGCTTAAATATTTCAAAGTTTGCAAATAAAACCTTCGAGTTCCTTTGAAATAAAAAACAAGCATATGCATAAACACTTCATGCATCATTCGCATAAGCAGGTGTTTTGTTCCGGTCTCCCGTCCTGTGGTCTGACCCTGCGATCTTCATTTATTTTGAAGACGCATCTCGCCGGTATTATGCCAGAGCCATCTCTACCAGATTGATGGATCATCCTGAGCAAGAGAATTGTGAACTCAAGGAGGATTTTGCCAGACTTAGCGCTGTTGATGGATTTATTCCTGGTTAACCAATTCCGGGCTGGCATTGGCTACTGTTCTGGGGCATGTAATGAGAAAGGCTTGTTCACAAGTGGAGGATTCATCCATGATGATCAACTTGAAGGAGAAGCTGCTGCTATCTTGGAAGAGGATGCAGAGGACCTGAACAATTTCATCATTCCTGGTGGTGTCTGCCACAATTGGGTCGCTGTGGATGTTCCTACAGTCATTCATAAGTCAGCGTGATTTGTTCACTTTGTTCAAAACCCTTCTCCCATGCCAAAAGGAGAAGTGATGACATTGTTGGCAGCATTTAAATGCAATGATGTTTTCATTCAATTAATGCATTGTTAAATATTTGTTTTTCCATTTGTTTTCACTTTTTGCTTTTGCATGAAATCAGTGATCACAAAAAACCCTGAAAAACAAAAACAGCTTTTTCATCTGCATAAATGATTTGCTTGTTTAAATTCAAAAGCTTTTCATTATCCAGAATCATTATGCAGGGATTTCTAAACCCATTGAACATGATGATCCAACGCCATCTCCCAATCTTGAATTCCTTGTATTTGAGGCAGAAGAAGATGATGTTGAAGGGGATTCCTGATGAGATTACCCGCCTTCTTGAGCACCAAAAGAGGCTCATTCAGCTGTATCATGAGAATCAGCAAAGCAGTCAAACTGGGGCATTGCAAATGCAATCAAAAAAAAAAAAAAAAAAAAAAGAGGGTAAAAAAAAAAAAAAAAAAAAAAGAAAATCAAAAAAATCAGGAAAATTTTTTTCAAAATTTTTCCAAAAGAAAAAAGAAAGGTTATACCCTCAAGTCCCTAGTTGACTGATGCTGAATGGATTCAGAGTCGTTACGACCAGTTGAATTTGATTGAAGAGAAGCGATTGACTGCCATGTGCCATGGTCAGTTATATCAGCAGAGAATGAAGAAAGCATTCGATAAGAAGGTCAAGCCTCGCGTATTCCGAGAAGGTGACCTTGTGCTCAAGAAAGTTTTGTCTTTCGCGCCCGATTCCAGGGGCAAGTGGACTCCGAACTACGAGGGTCCATATGTTGTTAAGAGAGCCTTTTCAGGCGGAGCTTTGATGCTTACAACAATGGATGGGGAGGATTTCACTCGTCCTGTGAATTCAGATGCAGTCAAGAGATACTTTGCCTAGAAAAGAGTATATGCAAATGAAAAAACAGAATAGCTCGCTAAGTTGAAAACCCGAAAGGGCGGCTTAGGCAAAAATGAGCGTCTCGGTGGAGAACCCGCAAGGGTAATCCAGGCAAAAATTAGAGACTTGAAAAAAAGAGAATATTTGCATCCCGCTAGATTGAGTACCTCACCCTGGGGCAATCTAGGCAAAAATTAGGGATTTGGCAAGTAACTGCATCCTGACAAGACTTTCTGGTTCATCAGTCGTCGTTTCGTCAGAAGATTCTCGATTCGTCGTCAACTGAAGCTTCGGATACATCGAGATTCAAATTGGTAGAGAAAGGATCATTATGTTCAATGTAGCCCTCTTCCAATATATATCACTGATTTCAAATTTGTACAGATCTATGGAGTCTTGCCATTTGCAGACTACCATTCTATCAAATCAATTTGAGCTTTTTATCCAATTATTTGCACTCTTATTTGTTTCAATTCAACAAATGTTTTGCATGTTTTAAATTGATAAAATGTCATTGTTTTAAACAAATAAACTTTTCAAAATATATATATATATATATATATATATATATATATTATTTTTAAACAAAGTGAACATTCACAATATTGAAAGGATACTCAAGAATATCTCAGTGCTCTCCCGAGGGTGGCATGATTTTCAACAGGTAAGACATTTGTTCATATTCCTGGTTTGGTGGTATCTTCTTTCTTCAGATCTTTGTTGGGGTTGTTCCTCAAACAAAGTTGTTGGTGGGGTTGTTCCCCAGTATAGTCGCAAGCAGAGTGTTGTTGAAGACTTCGTTCTCTCCAGCAGCAGTTGTCCCCAGCATGGGTGTTTCCTTTAGAAGTTTCGGTGGTTGATGGTTTTTCATCTTGGTGCCCCGTCGCTTTCTCCAGTGGGTCGTATGCCCCAGACTTTATTTGTCTCCTCAGCACAGTCATGAGTAGAGCTGTTTATTTGATATCCCCATCGGATTTGCGAGCAGAGTTGTTATCACTCTTCCCAGTGCAGTCGCCAGCGGAGTTGTCTGTTTCCTCAGCACGATCGCTTTCTTTTTGAAGACTCGGTAAGTCAGCGGTTTGATACCCGGTACTTTACCTTTTCCCCGGCGAAGTCGTCTGCGGAATTGTTGCTATCTCTCCATCAGAGTTTTTCTCTTCAGCAGAGCAGGATTTATTTTCCTACTCAGTGGATTGTTTGGGTTGACATCCCAGTATTGCATCCATCTTTTCCTCAGCTTAGTCTGCAGGATGTTTGTTGCGGCAGTTTTTGCCTGTTGAATACTCCTTCAATCCCCAGTATGGTCGGATGATGGCTCTAGCATCCCGAGAACGGATTGATTTCCTGACTGTTTGTGATCCCCAGTAGAGTGGCTTATATTGCAGAATCTACTTGTTGTGATCAGTTTGCTATGTATATTCTCCCCAAGTGGAGTGGTTCGTTGCAGAATCTACTTGTTTGATCTGTCCTCCCTCAGTGGTTTGTTCCCCAAGAGAGTAGCCGACAGTTTTCCCCAATAGAGTTGCTTATGCAGTTAGATTCTATTTGGATGATATCATTCTCCCTCAGTGAGTTGTTCCCCAGAGAAGTTGTGTGGAGTTGCTTCTACAGCAGTTCGTACTTGTGCAATGCACCCTTTGTTTCTCAGTTGACACTGGGATCCCCTGCAGATATCTTGGGTCGTCTCCTGATATCTCTGATCCTCTGCTTCTTCGGCAGTACCCGCAGATCCTTGCTTTACAGCATGTAGATCTCCGCAGATTGGCTCTCCAGCTGGTTTTTCCCCTGGAAGTATAATACCGGGCGTTTAGTTCCTGGACCTGTTGTGTTAGAATTGTCTGTTTTGTCAGCATTCATCAAACATAAATCACGCATATTCATGCATATTCATAAAACATTCAGATATTCATGTCGCATTGTTTGCCATATATCTTTTGTTTGTCGTGTTTCCTGCTTTGGTGATATAGATCTCTTTACAGATCTCCCCAAGCAGATGTCGGGTGTTATAAATCTCTCCATATAGAGTCAACCCCATAAGCAGAAAATGTTGTCTTTCCTTCTGCAGTTTCCCACTGAGATATATCCTCGTGGATGACGGTTTCTTCCGTTTCCTCCCAACACATATATTGGGATGGATTTTCCTATTTGAGTTACATCCTCATTAGGACATGTCTTGATTCAGTCCGTCTTTTCGGATTATTCCCGAATTGGCTATTTGTCAAATGTCTTGTGCTTCCCAGTGGGTTGTTCCCCAGCGGAGTAGTTTTTGGGCCTCTACCCTCATACCGGTAGTTATAAGTCCTATTTTTCCTGGCTTTCTTGACAAAATTTGTGGTTATACACCTTTTATTCTCCAGCCAGAGTTTTGGTTTTCTACCCTCATACCGGTAGTTGTAAACCCTATTTTCCTGCTCTCCAGCAGTTTGTGGTTTGTTATAAACCCTATTTTGGTTTCCCGTGCGGATCTGTGATTTGTTCTATCCCCACGCGGAGTTGTTGGTCTTCTACCCCGTATTCAGTAGATGTAAACCCTAATTTTGTGGTCACCTCCACCCCTCTTTTGGCCTTCTGCCTACAAACCAGTAGTCGTAAGTCCTATCTTTGCGGTTTTTCTACAAATCGGTAGTTATAAACCCTGTTCTCTCCTTGCAGAGTTAACTTTGTTGATCATCCCAACCGATGACAATTCCCCTTGTGGTTATCTTCATCTAATGTTTGATGTTGATTTTCCTTTGCTTGGATAAGTTGCTCAGATCAGCACTTATATCCCTAGCAAGTCGTTTGTGGATAATTGCCGTATGCTAGCAATTTTATCCCCAACGGGTCCTTTCACCTTTTGTCAGTGATTGTGTTCCCCGGATCATTGATTTTCATCAATGCATCCTCAGCAAATCGCCTTTCGTTTACCCTTTTGTCGGTAATGTCTGTTGCTCCTTTTTGATTGGTCATCATTATATACCTATTCTGGTATCCCGATGCCTTTCCTTTCGGATTTTATCCTATAAACAACCCAGTAACCGGTTCAGGATAATCTTCTTTTCGAGTATATTATTCACGGTCTGCCGGTAATGAATAATATGTCTCATGCGCTCTTTGGTCGGAATCCTTTGTTGATTTTCCCCAGCTGAGCAAGATTCGTATTCTTTGTAGAATCGAATATCCATCCTATAAACAAGTTTGCTTTCGCTCTCTTCAGGATGAGGAGTGTTTTGGAAGTGAAATCCAATTCACGTCTTTGGTTAGTCACCTATTATATACCCAGTAACCGGTATCTCTGGTGTCTCTTCCTTTTCGAGGATATTATTCACGGTCTGCCGGTAATGAATAATATATCTCATGCGCTCTTTAGTTGGAATCCTTTGTTGATTTTCCCCAGCTGAGCAAGATTCGTATTCTTTGTAGAATCGAATATCCATCCTTTAACCAGTTTGTGTTTTGGATGATGAGTGTTTTGGAAGTGAAATCCAATTCACGTTTCGGTAGAACACCTATTATATACCCAGTAACCGGTATCTCTGGTGTTTCTTACCATGCGAGTTTATTATCTACGTTTTGACGGTAATAGATAATACATCTCATGCGAGTTTCTTATCCACGGTCTGCCGGTAATGGATATTGTATCTCATGCACTCTTTGGGTTTGTGTCCCCAGTTGAGTAAGATTCGTTTTCCCGTTGTGGATTCGAATGCCCATCCTGTAAGTCAATTTGCTTTTTCAAGCCCTCCTTCAGGATGATGAGTGTTTTGGAAGTGAAATCCAATTCACGTTTCGGTAGATCACCTATTATATACCCAGTAACCGGTATCTCTGGTGTTTCTTACCATGCGAGTTTATTATCTACGTTCTGACGGTAATAGATAATACATCTCATGCGAGTTTCTTATCCACGGTCTGCCGGTAATGGATATTGTATCTCATGCACTCTTTGGGTTTGTGTCCCCAGTTGAGTAAGATTCGTTTTCCCGTTGTGGATTCGAATGCCCATCCTGTAAGTCGATTTGCTTTTTCAAGCCCTCCTTTCGGATGATGAGTGTTTTGGAAGTGAAATCCAATTCACGTTTCGGTAGATCACCTATTATATACCCAGTAACCGGTATCTCTGGTGTTTCTTACCATGCGAGTTTATTATCTACGTTCTGACGGTAATAGATAATATGTCTCATGAGAGTATTCTATCCACGTTCTGACGGTAATGGATATTATATCTCGTTCACTCTTGGGTCAATCCTTTGTTGCTTTCCCCTCGGAGTAAGATTCGTATTCTTTGTAGAATCGAATATCCATCCTATAAACAAGTCTGCTTTTCTAGCTCTCTTCAGGATGATGAGTGTTTTGGAAGTGAAATCCAATTCACGCTTTGGTCGGTCACCTATTATATACCCAGTAACCGGTATCCTTGGTGTTCCCTCCTTTCTGCTCCCTATTATGACCTCGGTCCCCCTGTGGAGTCAGATTTTTCCTGAGTTTATGTACCTTTTTCAGGTCTTTCTCAGATGTTTGGTTGATTGATATCTCTCACCCTTATACCGGTCTTAGATATTCATTCTTCCTGATTTTTGTTGCCCTTATACCGGTAACACCTCATTCTCTTTGGTGCTTCCTTAGTGAAGTTTTCTTGTTGCTCCTCCCCAGGAGTCAGCTTGTGTCTCTCCAATGGATTTATTTTCCTTTGGAATTTTCTTTTCCCCGGTGTGAGTCCTTCACTCCCCAGTGAGGTCTCCAGTCTGATTTCTGTTTCTCTAATCAGAGTCGTGTCTCGTTCACGCTGTGTCAGTTTTGTCTATCCCCAACTAGAGTCTTGTTAGAGTCTCTGTTCCTGGTGAGTATATCACTCCGATGGATCGTCTTTTCTGCTGTGTGAATCATTTTCCCCACAGAATTTGTGTCTTTTGCATGCATACATTTGCATCATGAGGTCTCTTAGGGACCAAAATTTGTCTCATTACTGTTATTTAAGTCCATTCTACCGCGTCGAGATGAAGATTTCTAAACTTCACTTCTCCGGTTAGAATGACCTTAAATAGGGGCATCTGTAAGACCCCAATTTTGGCCCCAAGATCCGTCATGGCCCATATCATATCATATCATGGCCTCAAGGATCATTGCATGCCCTAGTTTCCCTCTTAGTGGGTAGGTTGCCTTGTGAGTGTGTTTCTTGATCACCAAGCATGTTTTGCATTTGTATATCTTTGCTTTTCATATGTTTACTAACCAAAAAGTACAAAAATATTGTCATTCTAACCTTGTTGCTTGCAGATGAAGCAATTAGGTCAAAATCAGTCAAAGTCAGTCATTGCAGTGGATGGTGGCCATTCTTGCAGAATCTGGGCACCATGATCAATAATCAAGAGTTCATACATCTTATGACATCATTTGGAATCAAGATCTCAAAGAATTAGGGTTTGGAATTCATCAGAAGGTGCTTCAGTCAAGCAAAACCCTAGAAAGTCAAACTTGGTCAACTGTCCATTTAATCAGTGATTTGGGGATGGGATTTGGTCTGAGAGGTCTCATTCATGTCTATACAAGCCTCATATATCATGTCAAGCATCCACAGTGAAGAAAATAAAGTCAGACAGGAAATTTCCAAAAATAGAAAGTTGACCTGTAATTCAAATTTGCCAAAAATGGAAACTTCTTGATCTTAAACTTACATCATGATACAAGCTTCAAATGAATTTTTGCCCAACATGAAAGTTGAAGATCTTGTTCTCCCATTTCCAAAAAGTCCAAGAACTCTCAATTCCCATGTATGGTTGGCAAGATATGATCATTTCATCTCCACAATTTCTTGAACTTCAAAGGGCCATATCTCATGAACCACTTGGCCAATTTTGGTGGGGTTTTTTCCTACAAGCTCTATTTGTTCCCCTATTTCCAAAAATGCATTCATCTTTCACCAAAACCACACCATGCAAAATGGCATTTTTGGACTTGACTTCATTAATTTCAAGTATGTGCAAAAAGTGATTTTTTGATTTAGACATTTTCAGCACATTTGGCCATTTGGGACTTGTTTATAATGTTGTTTAAAACTTGTTTGAGGCCCAAACTCGGCCAGAATCACACCTCCTTGTTGCAATTGGCTCAAAAGTTAGCAAAATGCAAATTGGCTTCATTTAAGTTAACTTTGATTAGTACCTTCATTACCAATGTTAAACAGCAAATATATAGTGAATTGTCTGTCATTCTAAACCCTAGCTAGCAGCCATAATACAAACAGAATTCTCTCATTCTCCAAAATCACCATTTTCATATCTTTGCATTTTCGCTCAAACCCTTCAAAGCACTCGAGCCACTCTTCCTTCATTCATCACCTAGCCATCATTTGGAGCTCTTTTGAAGCAGCAAACCCCAGCTGGAAGCTCCTTTTCATGTTCTGTTTTCTCCATGGACCAACAATGGTGAAATTGGATTTGGACACTCCCAAGACTTGCTGAGCTCGATTTCTTCAAGAATCCATCAATATCAAGCATAAGGAGGATCTGTTTGAGCCTGCATCATCCAAACAACCACTGTTTCTCAATTTTCTTCACAACCAAGTAAAGTTTCGAATCTCTCATTTCTCTAAATGTTGCCATGTTTTGTGTAGTTCTTGCCTTGCTGAGTATTGTGAACCTTGTATCATTCGAATTGGTTAACTATGCTGTGAGAAATCTGGATTTTCATTTTTGTGCTCAAACTTGTTTTAGTCGATTTGCTTTGATGATGATGATTTAATGAAAACCATGGCTAGATTATGACTGTGCTTGCTTCATTGGTTTGATTGGTATGCATATCCATGATTTCTGGGTGAATTAATCTTTTCATGTTTGAATGTTGAAGATGATTACTGCTGTTTTAAAACCCTAGAATCTGCCCAGAAATTTGCATGATTCGTGTTTGGTTTATTGTTGTTTGGATGTTGCATGAACATTGTTGTTCCATTGCCATGCTGCTTGTGCATTTTCTGGATGAATTTCGCATGATGATGATGAACCATGAAGATGAAATGTTGTTGCTGTTGCATAAACCCTAAGGGCATTGAACCCAGAACTTGATTGGTTGTTGTTTGAATTTTTCTGCTTGCTTACTGTTCCATTGAGAATCAACCAATCACAACATTTCGTTGCCTGGCCTTAAACGATGCGTTTTGATAAATGATATGCATATTCACAAAAATGCCACTCGGTCAACCTTTGACTTATCAAACCATGTTCTTTTGCTCATTTTATTCCAAATTGATACAACATCTTACAAAAAATCATTTCTCACTCATTTCAACTCCAAAATTCATGAAATTTTTTCCATCATATTCACATGAATGTCTATTATTTTATCATGATTTTTGCTGAATTTTTGGTCGGCTGGATTTTAAATGGTATTAGGTTTCTTGACATGTATGCACATTTTACACCTTTTGCCATTTCTTTTGTGAAATTGTGATGATGTATCCAATGCCCCTGAAATGTTTTGTGGTTAATCTACACTCATTCATGTTTGTTTTGATGTAGAGTTCTTGAATTTATCATATGTGGTTTGTGAGATATGAATTTTGGAAGTAGGGTGTGACAATTTGTGTCACACCATTGATATGCAATTTCATGATTTTTGTTGACATTCTTCCTGACTCCCAATTAATGTGAAATTTTGCATGATCCTTCTCTTATATGTCTAGTTGACTTGTGAATTTTCCTGGAATTAATTATGCCATTTCCTATTTGTTTGAGATTTTTCTTCTATGCCTGGTCAATTGTTGACTTTGTGTGATACATCTTGCCATTTCATTTGGGAAATTCTCATACTTTATTGGATGATCATGAAATTTTACATGTGCATACTAGACATCTTAAGCTTTGCATTGGTGTTGATCCCATTCATTTCTCATCTGTTATCATTGAGTTATGATTTTTTGAAGTTGATGCTCGTTTGTTTGACTTCTTTGTGCATGCTTGAAATGGTTTTGACTTCCTGATTTTAATTGACCATCTTCCCATGATCCAATTGAGCTGAAATTTTATATGCATGTCATTATGTGGATTGTGTTTGAGCATGAATTATTTTATGATTTTTGGAATTGATTATGTTTGAGTTTGAGCCAAGTATTTCTGTTGACTTCTATGTGCTCTTTTTTGCCATGCTTTGCATTCTTTTGTTTATGAAATGATGATGATGCATGATGTGAACATGAAATCAATTGGGTTTGCTTCTTAATTGTTTAAACTTGATTTTGGTTGACTATCCCTTGCTGTTTTGACTTTCTCATTCATTTTTGACCCTAGGCTTGTCCTAGTGGTCCTGTGGCTTATGTTTGAGTTCATTGTTTCAGGTTAAGCTACTAATGCTTCAAAGAGATCATTACAATTTGATTAAGCTTGATTGTTTATCATGTGCTAACCTCTTGGTTTTGTAGGTGGTTTGACTCATATGATTTGAGTCTTGTGCTTTGCACACTTGCCTGTCTGTTTTGACTGTTGGTTTCTACCTCTTTCTGATTTAAATTGTTGAACTGTGTACTGATTTGTTTGACTATTTCAGGTACCTTTAGTTGCTTAAGTTCTTTGAACTTGCTTTGCTTTTCTATTTAGCAATTTGCTTTGAGGTATAATTCCTTTTTCTTCATGTAGTCTGGAAGACCTGGCATGTTACTTGGCCAGGCAACTGTCTGAAGTCCTCCTTAAGAGGCAATGCTTGTGTGTGTTTAAATTTTGTCCCAAGCAGGAAAAGTCCTTTAAATAAGGCAATTGGTAGATCAAAGGGATAAGCAACCTATCCCCTACTATTCAGTGAGTCTTCTCCTTGCTCCCATTACATGGTTGTAGCATTGATATCAAAACCCAAGATCTATCGAGTCAATAATGTGGAAAGAGCTCCATCTTTCTGAGCTCCCACACTTTCTGATATTCAAATGCTCTCCCTGATCAGGGATAAGAGCAATGAGGCACACCCCTCATATCCTTTCATCTGCTTCACCTTAGCCTCTCAATGGCAAGGTTAAGAGCAAATCTTTGACCCTATTCCAGTTGGCCTCAGTGCCTAACCCTCTTGTATGAGCCTCCTTGTTTGGTTATAGAGTGTGCTGTTTGATTCTCATTGATTGATTGATTGCTTCCTATGCACATGTTTGCTTGTTGCTTTATGCATTTGTCATCATTAATTGTTCATTAGTGCATGATCATCCCATTTGTCTTTGTGATGCTATAATTGTTGTTTACCCATTGAGGACAAGTGTAAGTCCATTTCTTTGGCCATTGCTCCTGTGATATGGAAGGATAGAGTGTAAGACCTCATTGGTCACTCATATCTTCTGTTGCTTTGATTGTATGTGAGGATGCAATTATAAGTCCCTGTAAGTTGGCATTTGCTATCCTGTGATCATAATTTGGTTTGTTTGATTGTATGTGAGGTTGCAATTATAAGTCCCTGTAAGTTGGCATTTGCTTTCCTGTGATCATATTGTTGCTTTTGTTCTTGTATGTGAGGATCCATTGTAAGTCCCTGTAATGTGGCATGGGTATTCCTATGAGCATACGTGCAGTTAACCTAAGTCCAGATAGATTGGCAGTTGACTTTCCATATTTCATCTTCGTTTTCTTCTGAGGAGATTAGTGTAAGTCCGTTGAGTGGCATCTGATATCCAGTTTTGTTTTAGGAGATTGGTATAAGCCCAGTGATTGGCATCCAGTATCCGCTTTTTGGATTTCTTCCTTGTTTGTTTGTTATTATCCATTGCTTATTCCAAAGGATACACTTGAATCATCTGCTATATGATCTCAAGAAGTGAACCTTCTAAGAAGTTTTACAATCCATCTTCATCCATTCATCCTCATTATGTCCTAAACCTTTTCACACATTGATTTCAAGCTTGACATAGATATTGTGCAAACATCTTCATGCTTTTCTAACTAAAAACCTGGACCCAAGTCCTTGACTTTTTTTCAAACTCCATTTCATAATACTTCTTTTGAATTAACTTTAATTATACTTTAACTCCATTTTCATAATCACAATCAATTAACTTCACCCGTTCACTGGTTTTGGCTTTGTCCATTGTTAATCTTTTCATGCATTAGCCATAGGTTTCAATTATCATTGTGGTTGATGTAAATCTTGCCTATCCTTAGTGAGTCGACTATAAGACTTCCGTACTGAAAACAGGGTTAACCCCTCTAGTGCGTCGAAGCTATCCTCGCGTGGTGGATGTTGGTCTTGGTCGAGTTTTCTCCCATTGATAATGAAGAGCCTCAGTGCTATTGTTTAAAATTGAATCCACCAACTTTTGGAAATCTTTTAGCCGAACTACGGCGTTTTGATCCTTACCTTTGATGGAAGGTACGTAGGCAGCGGGTTCATCCGTTCAAACCCAATAAAAATTGTATATTCTTTTCTCATCATCCCAATCATGTTTGCACAATGTTTATGTCATAACAAATAACAATTTAGTACAACAAGTGTGAAAAGGGCTCCCTAGGAGTACCTAGGACGTAGTGGGTGCCTAACACCTTCCCATTGCGTAATTTACCCCTTACCCAGACTCTCTGATCTTTTTATTAGTTTTCTACGTGTAAAACTTCTTAGGCTTTTGTTCGCTTTTTAGCCAGTCCTTTGGATAAATAAAAGTGCGGTGGCGACTCGAAAATTCATTGTATACCTTGCTTATGATTTAATCAATAAATCATATAGCGACGAATACACCGCTACAGAAAAGTGGCGACTCTGCTGGGGATCACAAACGGTCCTTGGTGGTATTGCCTACTTTTCACCTTTGTTGTGCTATATTGTTATTTGTTATATGACATATTTTTGTACAATTTGGGATAACTGTATTGATTGTAATGTTTGAATTGCTTGATATACAATTGATGTTTGCTTTGGTGATCTGTGAGATGAGTTCTATACCCGAACTCGAGTGCACTCTAGGATAGGAGAATGGCATAGTCTTGTCGACTGGTGTGGAGTATTCCTTAGCCAGTTGACTTGCGAGTCCATTCACTTGGTGGAGGTCATGTTGAACTAATAATGTCACACAAGTTATTTGTGGTTAGGCATTATTCTTTCAATCATGTGCCGCAGAAGCCAAGGACCTTAGCTTACCAAACCCATCTTGGCCTATTTTTAGGAACGTAGTGCGGAGGTCGTTCAGATGTAAGTTCTGATGCGATTGTTACGCGATACTACACTCATAAGAGTTTCTCTTGAGAATATTCTTGGAATACGAGTATTCGTTCCTCCGATAATATTCGAAAGATGGAACGATGATTATGGGAACCTCTGATAGAACATGTCTGGCAGGTTTAAACCCTAGTACACTCCCTTTGGGTGGTTCTTAACCGAGACTCCATGCTCGTGACTCTCAACAAACCCATGATTCATGGTTGAGTCGTTCGAACATTGTTAATATCAATGGAACCCGGATCAGGTGTAAAACCTAAAATCCACCAAAGCGGCTGGTTGATATTAAGGATGTCCGAGCCGGTTCATGTACCGTTAATATCAATGGAACTTGGGTGTCGATAAGGTGAAAACCTAAATCCACCAAAATGGATGATTGATATTAGGGATACAATGAGCTTTCCCACGACCTTTGTTTGGTGTGCCTTGCTTGATCCTTGAGTGTGTTTGTTGCATTCATGCATTCACGCATTCATCCGCATCCATGTCATCAGATAAAAAGAAAATTTTCAAGGAACTCAAAGGAGTTTATTTGCAAAAATTTTCAAACATGAAAAAACCGGGAAAATTTTTTCACCTGATATATCTGATGAGATATTCTCATATATGATCAAAATGCTTAAATATTTCAAAGTTTGCAAATAAAACCTTCGAGTTCCTTTGAAATAAAAAACAAGCATATGCATAAACACTTCATGCATCATTCGCATAAGCAGGTGTTTTGTTCCGGTCTCCCGTCCTGTGGTCTGACCCTGCGATCTTCATTTATTTTGAAGACGCATCTCGCCGGTATTATGCCAGAGCCATCTCTACCAGATTGATGGATCATCCTGAGCAAGAGAATTGTGAACTCAAGGAGGATTTTGCCAGACTTAGCGCTGTTGATGGATTTATTCCTGGTTAACCAATTCCGGGCTGGCATTGGCTACTGTTCTGGGGCATGTAATGAGAAAGGCTTGTTCACAAGTGGAGGATTCATCCATGATGATCAACTTGAAGGAGAAGCTGCTGCTATCTTGGAAGAGGATGCAGAGGACCTGAACAATTTCATCATTCCTGGTGGTGTCTGCCACAATTGGGTCGCTGTGGATGTTCCTACGGTCATTCATAAGTCAGCGTGATTTGTTCACTTTGTTCAAAACCCTTCTCCCATGCCAAAAGGAGAAGTGATGACATTGTTGGCAGCATTTAAATGCAATGATGTTTTCATTCAATTAATGCATTGTTAAATATTTGTTTTTCCATTTGTTTTCACTTTTTGCTTTTGCATGAAATCAGTGATCACAAAAAACCCTGAAAAACAAAAACAGCTTTTTCATCTGCATAAATGATTTGCTTGTTTAAATTCAAAAGCTTTTCATTATCCAGAATCATTATGCAGGGATTTCTAAACCCATTGAACATGATGATCCAACGCCATCTCCCAATCTTGAATTCCTTGTATTTGAGGCAGAAGAAGATGATGTTGAAGGGGATTCCTGATGAGATTACCCGCCTTCTTGAGCACCAAAAGAGGCTCATTCAGCTGTATCATGAGAATCAGCAAAGCAGTCAAACTGGGGCATTGCAAATGCAATCAAAAAAAAAAAAAAAAAAAAGAGGGTAAAAAAAAAAAAAAAAAAAAAAAAGAAAATCAAAAAAATCAGGAAAATTTTTTTCAAAATTTTTCCAAAAGAAAAAAGAAAGGTTATACCCTCAAGTCCCTAGTTGACTGATGCTGAATGGATTCAGAGTCGTTACGACCAGTTGAATTTGATTGAAGAGAAGCGATTGACTGCCATGTGCCATGGTCAGTTATATCAGCAGAGAATGAAGAAAGCATTCGATAAGAAGGTCAAGCCTCGCGTATTCCGAGAAGGTGACCTTGTGCTCAAGAAAGTTTTGTCTTTCGCGCCCGATTCCAGGGGCAAGTGGACTCCGAACTACGAGGGTCCATATGTTGTTAAGAGAGCCTTTTCAGGCGGAGCTTTGATGCTTACAACAATGGATGGGGAGGATTTCACTCGTCCTGTGAATTCAGATGCAGTCAAGAGATACTTTGCCTAGAAAAGAGTATATGCAAATGAAAAAACAGAATAGCTCGCTAAGTTGAAAACCCGAAAGGGCGGCTTAGGCAAAAATGAGCGTCTCGGTGGAGAACCCGCAAGGGTAATCCAGGCAAAAATTAGAGACTTGAAAAAAAGAGAATATTTGCATCCCGCTAGATTGAGTACCTCACCCTGGGGCAATCTAGGCAAAAATTAGGGATTTGGCAAGTAACTGCATCCTGACAAGACTTTCTGGTTCATCAGTCGTCGTTTCGTCAGAAGATTCTCGATTCGTCGTCAACTGAAGCTTCGGATACATCGAGATTCAAATTGGTAGAGAAAGGATCATTATGTTCAATGTAGCCCTCTTCCAATATATATCACTGATTTCAAATTTGTACAGATCTATGGAGTCTTGCCATTTGCAGACTACCATTCTATCAAATCAATTTGAGCTTTTTATCCAATTATTTGCACTCTTATTTGTTTCAATTCAACAAATGTTTTGCATGTTTTAAATTGATAAAATGTCATTGTTTTAAACAAATAAACTTTTCAAAAAAAAAAAAATATATATATATATATATTATTTTTAAACAAAGTGAACATTCACAATATTGAAAGGATACTCAAGAATATCTCAGTGCTCTCCCGAGGGTGGCATGATTTTCAACAGGTAAGACATTTGTTCATATTCCTGGTTTGGTGGTATCTTCTTTCTTCAGATCTTTGTTGGGGTTGTTCCTCAAACAAAGTTGTTGGTGGGGTTGTTCCCCAGTATAGTCGCAAGTAGAGTGTTGTTGAAGACTTCGTTCTCTCCAGCAGCAGTTGTCCCCAGCATGGGTGTTTCCTTTAGAAGTTTCGGTGGTTGATGGTTTGTCATCTTGGTGCCCCGTCGCTTTCTCCAGTGGGTCGTATGCCCCAGACTTTATTTGTCTCCTCAGCACAGTCATGAGTAGAGCTGTTTATTTGATATCCCCATCGGATTTGCGAGCAGAGTTGTTATCACTCTTCCCAGTGCAGTCGCCAGCGGAGTTGTCTGTTTCCTCAGCACGATCGCTTTCTTTTTGAAGACTCGGTAAGTCAGCGGTTTGATACCCGGTACTTTACCTTTTCCCCGGCGAAGTCGTCTGCGGAATTGTTGCTATCTCTCCATCAGAGTTTTTCTCTTCAGCAGAGCAGGATTTATTTTCCTACTCAGTGGACGAGTTTATAGATGAAATAATCCTCGCGGTGGTGGGTGTTCCTTGGTTTGCTGACTACGCAAACTACCTGGTGGGTAGTATAATTCCTGATGACTTTGATTATAACAAAAAGAAAAAGTTTCTTCATGATTGCAGGTTTTATTTGTGGGACGAACCATTCTTGTATAAGAAAGGGGTAGACGGACTAATTCGTCGATGTGTCCCTGAAGAAGAACAAAATAAGGTCTTAAAGGCATGTCATGACTCAGATTATGGGGGACACTTTAGTGGAGACAGGACAGCCGCAAAAGTCCTCCAATTAGGGTTGTACTGGCCCACGTTGTTTAAGAATGCCCAAGTGGTTGTGAAGGAATGTGACAGATGCCAACGGACAGGAAATATTTCTAGGAGGAATCAGATGCCTCAAAAGGGCCTGCTTGAAGTGGAATTATTTTATGTTTGAGGGATAGACTTTATGGGGCCATTTCCACCCTCATTTGGAAAAAATTATATTCTGGTGGCTGTGGACTATGTCTCCAAATGGGTGGAAGCCGTATCCCTCCCTTCTAATGACACGAGAGCAGTGGTAAACTTCCTTAAACAAAATATCTTCTCAAGGTTTGGTGTGCCTAGAGCACTTATCAGTGATGAAGGAACACATTTCTTGAATAAGCTCATGGAGAACTTATTGAAGAAATATAATGTGAAGCACAAGATTGCCACACCATATCATCCCCAAACGAGTGGGCAAGTTGAAGTGTCTAATCGGCAAATTAAAAAGATTTTGGAAAAGACGGTGAGTGCTTCACGAAAAGATTGGGCAATCAAATTGGATGACGCGTTATGGGCGTACCGAACCGCTTTCAAAACACCAATTGGCATGTCTCCGTATCAGCTGATTTATGGTAAGGCTTGTCATCTTCCTCTGGAATTAGAGCACAAAGCCTTTTGGGCATCCAAGTTCTTAAATTGTGATCTTGCAAAAGCCGGTGAATCCCGAATTCTTCAACTTCACGAGTTAGAAGAATTTCGTAATCAGGCATATGAGAATGCAAAAATGTACAAGGAGCAAACACGGAAGTGGCATGATCAGAGAATCATCAGGAAAGATTTCTGGGAAGGACAACTGGTATTGTTGTTCAATTCGAGGCTCAAGTTGTTTCCTGGGAAATTAAAGTCAAGATGGTCCGGGCCATTTGTCGTGCATAAGGTTTTTCCTCACGGAGCAATCGAGATTAAGAACCAAAACAATGGAGATATATTCAAGGTGAATGGCCAGAGGCTGAAGCCCTATTACAGAGGCCAACAACCTGGATTGATTAACCATATACGCCTTGCCTAATGAGGTGGGCAACTGTCGAGCCATGCGACGTTAAACGAAGCGCTTCGTGGGAGGCAACCTACGTGTTCGATTGTTAACTTATTTTGTTTTTGTTTCTTTCTTTTCTTTTCTGTATGGGTATGAAACGTTGTTGCAGGTAAGGAGTAGACTTGGAGAGTATAGTCATAATCACTTCTCAGCAAAAGGATGCCAGACCAAAGAAGCATTGCCGAATTCAAAAATTGAGGAAAACAGGGCATCCACACGGCCACCCGTGTGCTGACACACGGCCGTGTTAATCTAAACAGTGGATTAACACGGGCGCCCGTGTGGTGACACACGACCGTGTTAATCTAAACAGTGTATTAACACGGGCTCCCGTGTGGTGTCACACGGCCGTGTTAATCTAAACAGTGGATTAACACGGGCGCCCGTGTGCAAGAACACGGCCGTGTTGTTTGTAACGGGTAAATTTTTCAAATTTTGTGATTTTGGGTATTTTCAATATTAGGCCCCACTTGCTATTATATCTCTTCCCCACCACCCATTCTCACTTTTTCTGATTTTGGAAACCTCTCTCTCCCTCTTCCTCCATTGTTAACCTAGCCTCCATCAAATTAAGCTTCACTTTTCTCATAGCTCCACTCACTTTAACCTCATCTCACCTTCACAAAAATTGTTCCTCTTACCGTCCTCTACACAGTGACGGTTGCAATTTTCACTAACCTATTCTTTGGATTTTGAAAATTTTTTATCAGGTACCATTATGCCCCCAAAGCGTGCAAGCAAGGAGAAGGAGGTAGCCACGTCTTCTCGACCAAAGCAACGGGTTAGATGCTCTACAAACCCTCATGGCATTTTGTTTGACCAACCGGATCATCAAGAGAGGTATGTGATTCTAGCTAAACGTAAGCTTATTCCAACCCGATATATGTGTGATGCTACCCTGGATGAGTTAGGTTTGAAAGAAGAGGTGCACCGCATGTTCCACAACATCGGTATGTTGGAATACATGCAACTCGAAGCACCGACCTTCGCTCGGATCACCCTTGAATTCTTTAGTACGGTTGAGTTCAAGATGAGGAGAAGGTGGACAGGTTCAGAGATGGAATTTTATGGGCAAATTACTTTCCGCTTGTTTGATGAAGATCATGAATTATCTGTTGAGGAACTTGGGAGTATTCTGAGACTCCCGGTATCTGGACCCGGAACCCTTCCGGACACTTTTTCTGCTATTGATTTCTGGCAAGCTATTACAGGTAAAACTGGATATAACCCTAGCTCGGGAAAAGCTTCTGGAATTCATAACCCGTGCTTCAGGTATGCACAAAAAGAGTTAACATACACCTTGTTCGGACGGGGTGATAGTATTGGGGTTGCGGCTAAGAGAGAATTATTTTTTCTGTATTGCATGGCCCACAATGAGCGAATCAATGCAGCGGCTTTCGCCGCCAATCATCTGAAACAGGTTGGCCATGCAACTACTGGGGATATTTCTGTAGGTGGTATGATCACGCAGATTGCGGGCCACTTCGGGTATGATCAACTCTTGATGGAAGAGACTGCAGTAATGGGCAAGACTAAGATTGACATGCACACGCTAGTCAATCAACAAATGATTGCCATCAGGCCGACTCATTACGCTCTGATGATTCACAATATGGAAGTGCTCGCACTACCAGCACCTGGGTCCACTAGAATTGCCAATGCTGCTAACTGGTTGTACACAGGTTCAGCCCAAGCTGTAGGGGAAGATGCGCAGTTTGACCATGACCTTTTAGGTGAGGACATGGAAGAAGATGAGACGCCAGCTACCCACGGTATGCCACCCCCACATGATTCAAGCCTACATGGTGAAGGCTCTTCTCTTATGTCTTAGGACCAGTGGGGTTGGATCCAGACGGAGATGGGAACTCTCCGCATCGAGCAAACCAGACAAGGTGCGGAATTAGATAGACAGAGTGTGGAACTGTTCCGGCAAGGGACAGTCATGGATGACATGCAGGCCATGATGCAATGTCTGATGTTGCATTTCCCGCACGATCCCCCGCCTCCTCCGCAACAGTGATCACTGTAAGTCCCCTTCGTGTTTGAATTTAAACATTGAGGTCAATGTTTAGTTCAAGTGTGGGGGGGTTTTTCTCCTTTCATGTTTTATATGTTTTATTTTCTTTCAATCTGTTTTGTTTTTGTTATGTTATCATTATATTAGTATGTTTGTTTGTTTGTTTGCTGTTCTTTTGGACCTATTGTGTGTACAGAGTGATGAGAAACGGTTGGACGAGCCCGGGATCAATGATAATGGATGAATGACACCCCTCAAACTTAGGCTGATAAGGCACCCCGGAAGTTGATGCAACCTTGAGAAAAGAAGTCGAACACAATTTGGGGACACCGGACCAAGAGAGCGGTATGGAAAGACCAAGTCAGAAAAGAACCACATAACACGAGGAGACTTCAGAGCTTGCAAGCTAACCAACATGGTGAGATCACAAAAATCCAAACACGAAATATCAACATGAGAGTTCATCTAGGTATGACTTTATCACTCTGATTTTGCGTATGTCCTATTGACACGTCACAGTATGACAACACACACTGAGGCAAGTTGTTTGTTTAGCCAGGGCCTTTCTAACCATCCCTATCTGTATGTTTCCCTTCGTAAACCCCGTTGAGCCTTAGCCATTTTATTCATCGTAAACCCCATGTTAACTTTTAAGCATTATTTATCATAAACCCCCTGTTCAGTTTTAATCATTCATTTTTTTTCATAACTCGGTATGATTGTGTGAATTGCAAAATGTGTAAGAAAACTAAGTTTGGGGTGGAAATCTTGAAAGAGAAGCAAGTGCATAATAAGAGATCATACAAAAAGAAAAATAGTATGTATTTTCTTTAAAAGAAAAAAAAGAGAAAAAAAGAGAAAAGAAAAATAAAAAAGAAAAATGCACTTGCCGAGACTTAAGACTCTAACACATATGAAATGCTCGGAAAATTTGAGTAGGAAAAGAGTCAAAAGAGTGAAATTAACCCCCAGAGTATACGTGATGCACGAGAAAAAAGAGAAATAAAAATCACACAACATGACTACCGAGTTCAAAACCCTTTGTTATCCAATTTTTTGTTTATCCCACCGTACCCAAGCCCCGTTACAACCTAAAAAGACCTCAAAAAGTGTGTGGAATCTGCTGTGGTAGTGACATTAGAATGTATTCAAAGTTAAGAGTTTGGTATTGCATACTGTGCTGTGAGTGTACACACCTAACCCTGAGAGATATTGTGAGTGTGTGAAAAGCTTGCAGGTGAAGAGGTTTCTGATGTGGAAATGTGGTAAACTGCCTGAATCGGAGAGACCTGAAACTCGATTGGAAAGGAAGAACACAAATGGTGAAAGACTAGGTTGCATTGTGGAAAATGAATTCGGGGGTGACCTTTGTTTCGACTCAATACATCACTTGAGGACAAGCAATGAGACAAGTTTGGGGCTGTGATCGGTCACCATTTCCATTGAATACTCGTCGTTAATCCGACATATTTTCATCACTTTGGTAAGATTTATGTTTGTTTTTAGTTGCTTCGGAGTCATTTATCATGTTTTATTGGTTTGGTATCGCATTGCATTCGATTACAAGTTTATGTCAAAAAGATCTCGTTTATGCTTCGTTTGGTAGTGTCATTG
Organism: Lathyrus oleraceus; assembly: GCF_024323335.1. Taxonomy (NCBI): domain Eukaryota; kingdom Viridiplantae; phylum Streptophyta; class Magnoliopsida; order Fabales; family Fabaceae; genus Lathyrus; species Lathyrus oleraceus. The sequence goes on from NC_066581.1 coordinate 349,115,707, forward strand.
TTACAGGCCATTGCACAGATTTAAAAGCAAGAATGGTGAAGTTATGGACACTCTGAAAGGAAAAAATATGAAGAAACAGCAGGTCAACACGGGCACCCGTGTGCCACAACACTGCCCGTGTTGTTGATCAGGCAGAGCAAAAGAGGAGAAGAAAAACAGAGATCAACACGGGCACCCGTGTGTCACCACACGGCCGTGTTGATTAAAACAGTGCATTAACACGGGCACCCGTGTGGGGGAACACGGCCCGTGTTGTTGCCTCTGTAGCTTGTGCTGAAAATAATTAATTATGGAGAACAACACGGCCACCCGTGTGGTGACACACGGTCGTGTTGATTGGATGCAGCTTGGAAAACCTAATTTTTGCTTTGTGAACCGATTCTGCTCATTAAGGGTAGTTTGAACCTTTTTCTTGGAAGAGATGCATCTGAAGCTATAAGAAGGCTTGGAAGAGAAAGAAGAAGGCACCTTTTGACAGACGAAAGAAAACATTACAGTGGAGAAGATAGCGAATACGAAGGATTTGAAGACGGCGAGATTCAAGGGCATCAACCATTGAAGATCAAACTCTCCTGATTCTTTGTAATGTCTAATCTTTACATTATGAGTTCTTTAAGTACTATGAGAGGCTAAACCCCCTGATGCTAGGGGGGTGGTCCTGATGTTATCGCATGCTATGAATTTGAACCAATGATTTCTTGATTACTATGTTACGTATTTCAATTCAATTGTGTGATGTTATTATGCTTTTGTAAAAGACAAATACAAATTGATCTATGACTTCCAATAACAGGATTGTGATTGTTAGGGTTTTCACACAATTGGGTTTATGAATGCATCATCTAGGACTAGTAACTTTCGTAAATCACCGTAAACCTTGATATTTTGTATAATTAAAACCAATGATTAATTGAATGGACATTTGAGTAAGAATTGGTAGTTTAATAGTTTCTTCCTTAAGGACTTAAGTAAGAACATTCTGAGGTTAGGTGATTGAATGTTTCATATGTATTAAGGAAATCGTGACTGAATTCATAACCGGTTAACTCAACCGCTCACCCTAGCATCTTTTATCTTAATCAATTATTTTTACTCCTTGTGTGTTTACTATTATAAATTCCCAAACAACCCAACCATTATCTTTTTGTTCTGATAGAATCAAATTAAAATAAGTATTTCCTACACAATCCTTGAGATCGATACTTGGAAATAAAACGCCTTATTACTACATCGGTAAAAATAGTACACTTGCTACTTTTCCGATCAGTTTCCTCTCCGAAAATGTTGCCACAAAGGAAAAGAATCTGGAGAGACTGAAAGTCGACAAGAGTATGATGCATTCCATAAGAAGAACTCATTGGGGAGACAAAGACTCTGGGGATAAAAGGCCGTGCGTAGGCCAGGCTACGACTTGAAAACTGTTGGAGACACAAGAGGATTCCATGAAAATAAATCAATGGAAGGACTTAGGCAGGGGTAAAGGGAAATTCTACAAGGGAAGCGGGTAAATCAGAACAAAACTGAAATACTCGAATTGAATAAGGAATTGGAGAATTCATTGAGGAAATACGCACTCAAACTCAACTGGGGAAGCATGAACTTTAACACATGAGATCCAGAAGTATATTATCCATTACCGGTTACTGGGTAGGAAGATAACATATCCTGACAGAGAGGCGTCTGTTACCGGTTAGGGTAAACATATCAAGGATGACTCGCTGAGGAAAAAGAGGTGTGTTCGTTATCGGATACCGGGTAAGAACAAACTGCTGGGGAAAATATCAAATAGGATTTACATCTACCGTTTATTGGGCAGAAGACCAAGGAAAGAGAATATTCGTCACTAGTTAAAGTGAACATATCATAGATAGACTCAAGGGGAAGAATATCTGTCATCGGTTAAGATGAACATATCAAGGAGATAGACTGCCGGGGAAAACTAGGAATTATATCTATCAGTTACTGGATAGAATACCAAAGAGAGAATATCCGTCACCGGTTAGGGTGAAAATATCAAGGATATACTCAGTAGGGGAAAGCAGGATTTACAACTATCAGTTACTAGGAAGAAGACCGCAAAGAGGAGAAAACTCGTCATCGATTAGAATGAACATATCAAGGATTAACTCTCTAGGGAATGAAAATAGGGATTACAACTACCTTTTTACTGGGTAGAAAACCACAAAGAGAATATTTGTCACAGGTTAAGATGAACATATCAAGGATAGACTCAAAGGAAGAATATTCGTCATCGGTTAGGATGAACATATCCAGAATATACTACCTGGGGAGACGTAAAACGAATCCGCTGGGGAAAAGTAAGAGGAAGTAGATTACTATTACCGGGTATTGGGTAAAAGTAAAGTACTCGCAAATCGAAGAGAATATTACTAGTTACGGATTAATAGACTTTCGGGGGACCAAAAGTATCCATCTAGGTAAGAGCTAGAAAGAAACGGTCAAATAAAGACTCACCCCGGTGAGGATATAACTCAGGGGGAATAGTTCCATCCAGACAATCAACTGGGGAGGAAGCTGAAATAATAATCGTCCATGAGGAAATGACTCAGTGGGGAATGAGAAAGGTTAAATTCTTTCTGCTTAAGGGGCTGACACTCTACAATTGAGGGAGGACAGACACACCAAATATGTATGGAGAAATAATATTAATATAGCAGAGGATCGGAAAATAAGGAATCAAATGCAATAACAATGCATAATGAAATATATGATGTATATGTATATGTATATATGATTGATGATTATGCTGACAAAACAATCACAAAGAGTACAAATGTTGTTGATCTGGATCATCGCTATAACACTCGGCTAATCTCGACAGGATGGAAGCACCAACTGGAGAAAACCCGGGGATGAATATAGATCATCCATCTCTAAATATCTCAAACACTATTGAGGAAGGATAAAAGATATGTTGAGGGCCCAAATTATCAACTCTGCGGGGAATTTTAGGTCAACACCATACCAAATGAGAGACAACTTTACAGAGGACCAAAAATACTGCTCAAGAATCAGTGCTGACGGGGATCAAGAGTGAACTCCGCCGGGGACTTGAGGGAAACAAAAGTCTGTGTTGGATATGTGCAAACCGTTGAGAATATATGCCTACAACTCAAATAGGGAGGTGATTAACCAACTCAGCTAGGGAGACTGATTTTCCGTTTGGGGAGGAAAAAGTGACCAAACCAAACTGCTTGGGGAAAACAAACAATGCTTCGCACTTTGAGACTCACCTATTCTTAGACTGTTGTTGATATTCCTTACTAAAATCGATTGCTTTTAAAAGTAATTGATTTTATTATTTTAAGAAAAATGATTTTTATTATTTCAAAATTTCAAAATTATCATCATAAAATTTCAATTCTGTTTAGCTGAAAAATAAATAAGAGTAGAAACAATTGGATAAAAAGCTCAACTTTATTTAATAGGATGGTAGTCTGTATATGACAAGACTCCATGGATCTTTACAAAAGTTGAAAAATAGTAATTTACAGGGAAAAGGGTCTACATTGAATACAATGATCTTTAATCCTTCTACCAACTTCAATATCCATCGTGTTCTTGGCTTCGGTTGAGGATGATTCGAAGTTGACTGACTTGCTCAAAACTGTTCCAAAATGGGAGATCAAACAAATGCAGTTACTTGCCATAATCCCTAATTTTGCATATATTGCCCCAAGGTGGGCTACTCAATCTATCGGGATAAATTTTCTATTTTATGTCTCTAATTTTTGCCTGGATCTCCCTTTCGGGTTTTCAATCCACTAAGACGCTCCATTTTGCCTAAGCCGCCCTTTCGGGTTTTCAACTTAGTGAGTTGTTCTTTCCTTTTTAGGCAGAGTATTTCTTGACTGCATTGGCATTAACATGACGCCTGAACTCTTCACCATCCATAGTTGTAAGAATCAAAGCATCGCCTGAAAAGGCTCTCTTAACAACATACGGGCCTTCATAATTAGGAGTCCATTTGCCCCTAGCATCAGGTTTGAAAGATAGTATCTTCTTGAGCACAAGGTCACCTTCTCGGAACACACGAGGTCTGACCTTCTTATCAAATGCCTTCTTCATTCTCTGCTGATACAATTGACCATGACACATGGCAGTCAATCTCTTATCTTCAATTAAATTCAAATGATCATACCTGGTCTGACACCATTCAGCTTCTGTCAACTTGGCTTCCATCAAGACAGGCAATGATGGGATTTCAACCTCCATGGGAAGCACAACTTCCATGCCATAAACAAGTGAGAAAGGGGTTGCCCCTGTTGAAGTGTGGGTGGATGTATGATACCCGTGCAAAGCAAACAGGAGCATCTCATACCAATCCTTGTACGTCACAACCATTTTCTGAATGAATCTCTTGATGTTCTTATTCGCAGCTTCAACGACCCCATTCATCTTAGGTCTATAGGGAGAAGAATTATGGTGTGTAATCTTGAAGTCTTTGCAAAGAGCTTCCACTATATTATTATTCAAGTTTGATCCATTGTCAGTAATGATCTTACTTGGCACACCATAATGGCATATAATTTGATTCTTGATAAACCTCACAACAACTTGTTTGGTCACGTTCGCGTACGATGCTGCTTCAACCCACTTTGTGAAGTAGTCAATAGCCACCAAAATGAAACGATGTTCGTTCAAATATTTGGGCTCAATCATGCCAATCATATCAGTTCCCCACATGGAGAAGGGCCATGGAGAGGAAATAACATTTAACAGTGTCGAAGGAACATGAATCTTATCTGCATAAATTTGACACTTGTAGCATTTCTTCACAAACTTGCAGTAGTCAGATTTCATTGTCAGTCAATAGTAACATGCTCTCAACATCTTCTTAGCCATAGCATGTGCATTGGAATGAGTACCAAAAGAACCTTCATAGACCTCAATCATCAAAGTCTGCTTCATGTCTATCCATGCATCTGAGCAAAACCATATCAAAGTTTATCTTTTAAAGCACATCACCATTCAGGTAGAAGTTGCCAATTACTCTTCTCAAAGTCTTCTTATCTTTCAAAGATGCCCCAGGCGGGTAAATCTTACTTTGGAGGAAACATTTGATATCATGATACCATGGCTTCTCATCTTTGACTTCTTCAACAGCAAACACATGAGTTGGCCTATCAAGACGCATCACAGTTAAATTGGGAACTTCATTCCAGAATTTCACCATAATCATAGAAGCCAACGTTGCAAGAGCATCTGCCATCCGGTTTTCATCTTGAGGGATATGATGAAACTCAACCTTTGTAAAGAAAGTTAAAATCCTCCTCGCATAATATCTATATGGTATCAAACCGGGTTGATTCATCTCCCATTCACCTTTGATTTGATTTACAACCAAAGCTGAATCTCCATAGACGTCAAGATACTTGATTCTGAGATCAATGGCTTCTTCAACCCCCATAATGCAAGCTTCATACTCAGCCATGTTGTTTGTACACTTGAAAGTCAATCTAGCTGTAAACGAGAAATGAGTACCTTGAGGAGTGATAGTTACTGCCCTAATGCTATTACCATACAAATTAACAGCTCCATCAAATACCATGCCCCGACGAGAATCAGGTTCTGGTCCTTCTTTAAGCAATGGTTCATCACAATCTTTCATTTTCAAGTACAAAATTTCTTCATCAGGAAAATCATACTGCACTGACCGGTAATCTTCAATCGGTTGGTGAGCCAAATGGTCATCCAAGACACTACCCTTAATAGCTTTTTGAGATCGGTATTCAATATCATACTCAGATAACAACATCTGCCAACAGGAAATCCTCCCAGTTAAAGCAGGGCTTCTCAAAAATATACTTGATTGGATCCATTTTGGATATCAACCAAGTAGTATGATTCAACATATACTGACGCGGACGCTTAGCAGCCCAAGCCAATGCACAACAAGTCTTTTCAAGCATAGAATACCGAGTCTCACAGCCGGTGAATCTCTTATTGAGGTAGTAAATAACATATTCTTTTTTTCTAGTTTCGTCTTGCTGACCAAGAATACAACCCATACTTTCATCTAGCACAGTCAAATACATGATCAACGGTCTTCCTTCAACAGGTGGAGACAGAATCAGTGGTTCAAGCAGATACTCTTTGATACTGTCAAAAGCTTTCTGGAAATCCTCGGTCCAATCACAAGACTGATCTTTTCGAAGAAGCTTGAATATATGCGCACATGTGGAAGTCATATGCAATATGAATCTCGAGATGTAATTCAAGCGGCCAAGAAAACCTCTGACTTGCTTCTCAGTTTTGGGCGCAGGAATCTCTTGTATTGCTTTGACCTTGGCAGGATCAACTTCAATACCCTTCTCACTGACAATAAATCCCAACAACTTACCAGAACGAACACCAAATGTGCACTTATTGGGATTCAAGCGGAGTTTGTACTTCCTCAAACACTAAAATAGCTTCAACAAATGCTCAACATGTTCTTTTTCATCACTCGATTTGGCAATCATATCATCAACATAAACTTCGATCTCTTTATGCATCATATCATGAAAAAGAGTGGTCATGGCTCTCAGTTATGTTGCACCAGCATTCTTTAAACCGAAAGGAATCACTCTATAACAGAATGTTCCCCAGGGCGTAATGAATATGGTATTCTCCATATCTTTGGGTGCCATTTTGATCTGATTATAACCGGAAAATCCGTCCATAAACGAAAAGACTTTAAACTTAGTTGTATTGTCTACCAACATATCAATGTGTGGCAGAGGGAAATCATCTTTGGGACTAGCTTTGCTCAAATCTCTATAATCAACACACATACGAACTTTTCCATCTTTCTTCGGAACAGGCACAATATTGGTCACCCATTGTGGATACTCAACGGTAACAAGAAACCGACATCAATCTATTTTTGCACTTCTTCTTTGATCTTCACTGCCATATCAGGATGAGTCCTCCTCAACTTCTGCTTGACTGACGGGCACTCTGGCTTCAACGGCAATCTAGGCTCCATAATCTCAAAATCTAAACCAGTCATGTCTTGATAGGACCAAGCAAGCACGTCTGAATAATCTCGAAGAAGATCAACCAACCCCTTCTTAACCTCTTGACACAATTGAGACCCAATCTTGACTTCCTTCACATCATCTTCGGAACCCAAGTTGACTAGCTCAATCTGCTCTTCGAACGGATGAATGGCTTTTTCCTCGTGCTCAAGTAAACAAGATAATTCATTAGATACTTCTTCATCATCAGTCTCTTCCTCGGCCTCAAATACAGGGAAATCAAAGTTTGGAGAGGGAGCAAGATCATTGTAGTCAATGGGTTTGGGAACCAGCCTGCATAATGATTTGATATCTTACTTTTAGAGAAGTGAATTATGACCAAATATTATGCAGATGGACAATTATCATTTATTTATTTATGTTTTTTGTGATTACCATTTTCAGAAAGGCAAAAAGTAAAAAAATAAAACCATCATAAATGTGGATGAATAGAATTGCATTTTATTAATGATAATTGAAAATGCTTAACAATGTTCACTTCCCCCTTAGGCATAGGAGAATGATTTTTCTTAAAACATGAAAACAAATTACTTAGAGCGATGGACAATAATAGGAATATCAACAGCAACCCAATTGTTGCAAGTCTCGCCATGCGTCACAAAGTTGGCGCAGTCTTCATCTTCATCACCCTTAATCACAGCAGTTGAGTGTTGTTTATTACCATGGATGAACCCTCCACTGCGGAAACTCGGTTGCTCATTTCCAGCTTTGACATTGAATGGCCCTTGTTGAAATCTCAATTCGGCCCTATTCTTGTTCTTAGGGATCTCTATCATTCGACCCCACTGACTAGTGTTGCCAGTTTCAATAGCTTTCTGAGCATCCTTCAAAGAAGACATGGGTGCCCCAGTTTTCTTCACTTCAGCAATAGGTAAGGCTTGGAACAGAGTTCCAACCTCCTCCTCAGCTTCAACATATGAAAAGGATGACAAATGGCTCACCAATAATGCCTTCTCTCCACCAACAACGACAAGCTTTCCGTTCTTCACGAATTTAAGCTTCTGGTGCAGAGTAGATGTCACAGCTCCAGCCTCATGAATCCATGGCCTTCCTAATAAACAACTATAGGCCAGGTGGATATCCATTACTTGAAAAGTAATTTGGAAATCACTCAGACCTATCTTGACTGGAAGGTCCACATCACCAATGACGGTTTTGCGAGAACCATCAAACGCTTTGACAATTACGCCAGTATACCTCATTGGGGCGCCTTGGTAGGAAAGTCTGGATAGAGTTGATTTCGGGAGTACATTCAGGGAAGAACCGGTATCAACCAACACATTAGACAGCGCATCCTCCTTGTAGTTCATCGAAATATGTAGTGCAAGATTGTGATTTCTACCTTCCTCAAGAAGTTCTTCATCACAAAAACTCAGATTGTTGCAAGAAGTAATGTTAGCCACAATGTGGCCAAACTGATCCACAGTAACGTCATGCTCAAAGTAGGCTTGCTCCAACACTTTTTGTAATGCTTCTTTGTGTGCTTCAGAATTCATCAACATAGACAACACTGAAATCTTTGACAGGGTTTGGAGCAGCTGCTCCACCATATTAAACTCACTCCTTTTAATCAATCTTAATACCTCATCATCATCATTAGGCTTCAGCTTGTTGGATTCACAAGACTGGCATACTGGAGCACTAACTGGATTTACTACAGGCACATCCACCTTCTTACTAACTGCAACCTCTTCTACTCCCTTTGAAAAGATGGGACCAAATACACGACCACTACGGGTCACCTTTGCGATATCATCTATATTTACCACATTATTTGCCATAGGAAACATAACCTCTTGACCATTTTCCACCATGGTGGCATTATAGTGATAGGGGACATATTTATCGGATGTATATGGGACGGGGCCCGCTAACCATATTACCAACGGAGATACCGATCTATTGACATTGTTGTTGCTGCTACTATCAAACTGAATCACTGCCTGCTCAGAGTTTTTTAACATCGGAACAATTACATTCACATCATCTACCTCCCTTGACTGACAAATTTGGATAAGTCCTTCATCCATTAATCTCTGAATATCCCTCTTGACAATGACACATCCTCGAGGGTTCACACTGCATATCACACAACCATCATGGTCATGCTCACAATCACTGACCAAATAGATATCCCTATGAATTGCAACCAAAGACTGCCTGATATGGAGAATATCATAAACCTTATACTCTCTAGGACAACCATCTACCATGTTAACTAAAGCGTTACCATGAGCGGGCAACGGATTAGCTTTCACATTCGGCGCACGGTCCTCAAAGGACACCATCTCACTCTTCACGAGCTTATGTACCTCGTACTTTAATGGGTAGCAGTTTTCAATGTCATGACCAGGAGCTCCTTGGTGAAAGGCACAGCAGAGTTCAGATTTGTACCACCATGGAGGTGGCTCGCGAATTTGAGGTGGATTTCTTGGTTGGAGTAGGTTCTTGAGAACCAAAGATGGATACAGTTCGACATATAACATAGGAATAGGGTCAAAAGAGACCTTCTTCCTCTTGAAGTTTTGTTATTGATTATTGTTGTTGTTGTAGTTGGTTCTTTATTGCGGTTGTTGTTGACGTTGTTGTTGAATGGGAACTGATTGATTGTTGGAATTAGCGGAAAATACTGGAATTACTGATGAAACTTGATGTTGATGCTGACGCGGTTGAGGATTTCTTCTGACATGAGGCCTCCTCTGCCTCCCCATAGATACTGAATTGGTCTCCCCTTCCTTCCTTTTGGCAAACCCACTCCCATATTTCTTGCTAGATGACACCTCTTTCTTAGACAAACGTCCTTCACGGACTCCTTCCTCTAATCTCATCCCCATGTTTACCATTTTGATAAAGTCACTGGGGGCACTGGCAATCATTCGTTCGTAATAAAACGAACTCAGGGTCTTCAGGAAAATCTTCATCATCTCCTTCTATTCCAATGGAGGATTAGTTTGAGCAATAAGTTCTCTCCATCTTTGAGCATATTCTTTAAATGTCTCTTTATCCTTCTGAGAGATAGACCTCAGTTGGTCTCTATCATGCGCCATATCCACATTATACTTGTACTGTTTCACAAAAGCTTCACCCAAATTATTGAACGTGCAAACACTTGCACTGTCTAGCCCCATATACCATCTCAGAGCGGCACCAGTCAAACTGTCTTGAAAGTAGTGAATCAGTAACTGATCATTATCAATTTGAGTTGACATCTTTCTGGCGTACATCACAAAGTGACTCAACGGATAGGTGTTTCCCTTATACTTTTCAAAGTCAGGGACTTTGAACTTCATCGGGATCTTCACATCCGGTACCAGGCAAAGTTCAGTAGCATTTTTACCAAACATGTCTTTTCCTCTCAACATTTTCAACTCCTTTCGCAGCTCAAGGAATTGATCCTTCATTTCACCCATTTTCTCATAAACATCTGGGCCCTCAGACGGCTCAGAATGGTAGATGGTGTCCTTAACACGAGGCAAAGTATGAACGACCGGAGGTGGCACAGACATGACCGGGCTAGACGTAGGCGTAGAAGCAAATGTAGGCGCAAACCCTTCAGGCATGAGATTTGGTGGCATCCCCCACGGGAATCCAGCAGGCATAGTTGGACCGGATTGAGTAGCAGCAATAAGAATGGTTGAGGTAGCAACCTCGGAGATGACAGTCCTCTGGGGAGGATTTACGGGAGTCAGTGAAGACTGATTCTGCGCAGCAAGAACATACTCGATCATGGAAGTCATACGGGAAATCTCATCCTTCAGCTCTTTGTTCTCTTGTTCCAAATGCTCCATAATTATGGGTTGATTAGCGTGAGTGTTGTATCGGTGAGTCAACTTGGCTGAAGCACAAAAGAATAACTGATAAGACATCTGGAAGAAGAAAACCTATTATGCAAATGATGCATGAGATGCAATGTTTTTGTTTGTTTTTAATTTCAAGGAACATGTTGCTTTACTTGGAAGTCTATAATATCAATTTGGTTGACCATAAAATCTCTTTTTATTCAAAAAAAATGGAAGGATTACACTGAGTACAATTTCAGAAACCAAAGTACAAATACAAGAGAAAAGGAAACTAATCATCCTAAGGATCCCCTAACAATAATGTCAGATGATTTGGCTGCTGGCACATACTTCCTTCAGATGCGTCAAATCTCAGACTCAAAGGATGTCTTCATCTGAGCTTTCTTAAGGACAAGCTTATCAACAATCTTCTTCCAAGCATCGGAAGACTAAGGCATACTAGAGGAATATTGACCCTCTGGCTCTCTCTGTTTCTTTACTGCTCGGTCATCAAGAAGTTCAACAAGCGCGTCTTTGTACTTTGACTCAAGCTGCAACTTCTCATGCTTTTGGCTCAAAGCATGGAACCGCTCTTCCCACATGTCCTTCTCTTGCTTCATCTTGGCGAGTGCGTCTTCTAACTCCTCTACCTCTTGGTTAGGGAGAGTTGATGGCTCAACCACAACCAAATACATAGGTCTTTCACAAGCATACGACATCTTCAACTCCAAAGCTCTCTTCTTCATCCAAGTAGTGTAAGCTTCCAAAGCTACCCAATTGCACGAACCAAGCTCGGATCTTCCTTTCCTATGCACATTATGCCAAGCATGTATCATCTTCTACTTCAAATGTTAGGGATCTTTACCCTCTTGATAGAAAATACCTTCTAACTGAGTGTTATTAGGTTCGTGTCTCAAGAGGAATGCAAGTTGACGACGAGCCAAAGCAGGGTTGTAGTTGATTCCTCCTTGTGTATCAATGAGGGGCACATTAGAGAATTCACCACAACTATCAATAATCTCCACACTACTCAATGTAGAATCGTACCAAACAATATCATCATTAGTGAGGGACATAAGTCTTTAAGACCACCGTAGACATTATTTGTTCTCCATAAAAGCAGGCGTCTGAGGCAAGTGTGAAATAAACCACTTGTACATAAGAGGAATACAGCACATAATAGTCCCACCACCTTTAGAATTCCTCAAATGCAAAGAGAAATACATATCACCCAACAAAGTAGGCACATGATTCCCAATCAAGAAGATTCTAATGGCGTTAACATCAACAAAACTGTCAATGTTAGGGAACAAAGCCAAACCATAGATGAGCAACACAAAGATGGCTTCAAAAGCATCCACATTACTGGCTTCAGCAAAGACAGTAGCTTTCCCAATGAGAAACTCAGAAGTCAATCCAAACATTCCTCCTTTCTTCACCCAATGAGCCTTAATCTCAGACTTCTTTAGATGAAGGGTTTCAGCTATGATATGATATATGGGAATCTCCTCCAATCCACTAAAAGGAAACTTGTCAGAAACAGGTATTCCCAAAAGATGGGTGTACTCCTCTAACGTAGGCACAAGCTGATAGTCAGGAAAATTGAAGCAACGGTAGAGAGGGTCATAAAACTGAACCAACACACTCAAGAGTCCTTCAACCACATCAGTAGATAACACAGATAGAAGCTTCCCATGGTGTTGCTTGAAGTCCAAGGGATCTAATACAAAAGATGACAACTTCCTTAGCTCTTTCAAATCAGGACATCTGAAAGTGTACTTCTTAGTGTTCCTTCGTCCATAATCCATGGTCTTAAAATATTTGCAAATAAGACCTCAGTTCCTTGAAATTTATTTTTCTTTGATAAATGTTATGATGTGCATGTATGCATGAATGCAACAATCACAAACAAAGGATCACACACAAGGCAAACAAATAAAGGTCAATGGATGAATCAAGTCATTGTCAAGATCAATCATCCATTTTGGTGGATTATGGTTTTCACCTTATCAACACCTAAGTTCCATTGATATTGACAAGATTTGATTGGATCAACCAAGAATCAAAGGGTTTGTTGTGAGTCACGAGCATGTAGTCAGGTTAAGGACCATCCCAAAGGAGTGTACTAAGGATAAAAACCTGTAGATCATGTTCTAAAAAGTTCCCAGAGTCTTAATTCCATCTATCGGATATTATAGGTTAGGATGACTGACTCATCAACCCATAATATTCTCAAGAGAAACTCGTCTAAGTGTAGTATCGCGTAACAACTGTTATCAAGTCTACACCTGAACAGTCTCTGCACTACGTCCTAAATAGGCCAAGTTGGGTTAAATATTCTACGGTCCTCAGCTTCTCGGACCCCAAATTAGAGAAAGTAATGCCTAACCACAAATGACTTGTGTGACATTAGTAACTCTAAAAGGGTCTCCACTGAGTAGACGGGTCTCAAGCCAACTTGTTAAGGACTACTCCACACAAGTCGAACATGACTATACCATCTTCCTATCTTAATTGCACTCAAGTTCGGGCTAGAACTTATCTCACCACTCAGAGATCACCGAGCACAACAAGCAGATTATATCACACAAACAAGTATACAAACATCAAATATACAAATATATTCACATAAAAAGTAGGCTAAACCCACTGAGGACTAGTCCCCAGCAGAGTCGCCACTTAATTGTTGCAGCGGTAAATTCATGACCATTAAGCTATGAATAAATTTAACGTCAATAAAACCAAAGTCATCACCGCGCTTTTATTGTTTCCAAAGGAAAAGGGAAAATTACGAACAAAACCCAAAGATAAGAAGTTTTCAAATCAAAACTAATAAAATGCCAGAGATTACAGGTAAGGGGGTTGGTTATACAGAGGGAATGTGTTAGCATCCAGAGTGTCCTAGGTGCTCCTAGGGATCCCTTTCTATGTGTGTATGTGTTTTTGGTATAAAAGATATTTGCAATAAATAGAGCGTGTGGATGAGAAAATAATTCATTAATTATATCTTTTTGTTTGACAAGACCTTCACACTTGTGCCTACGTACCAACATAAAAATGAGGGATCGAAACCTCATACTTCGTGGTATCAATTTCAAAATGAGTGGATTGCTTTTAATCAAAATTTAAGTTTAAAAGAGCCCCAAAAGGCCCAAAAGTTTGAATTAGTGTTAGTTCTTTTTGTCTTTTGAAATTTTAAGTCAATATGGTTAAGTTCATTTACAAGTTTGACTTATGAAAAGAGTTAAAAAAAATCAATGGCATAAGGCCAAAGTTTCTAGTTTGCAATAAAGTCTAAGTTTTGAAATTAAAAGCAAACAAGGTTTTTGAAAAGGGGGGAGATTTTGAAATTTAAGAAGTGGGAGGATATGAAGAGGCTAACCTAAGCATAAAATTAAAAGTTAAGACCATTTTTTATGTTGTTTATGTTGTTTATTGTATTTTAAGGTCCAACAGTCCACACAAACATTTTTTAGGGTTTTTGTTGTTTATTAAGTATTTTAAGGTCCTAAGACCACAGACACAAACAAAGTACACAAACAAATATATACAATCACAATATAAGGCTCAAATGAGCAAAGTGAAAATGACATAAACAAAAACAATTTAAATGTTATGTAAATGACAAATGAATGGTAAATTACTTGAATTCAAATTGCATAAAGTAAATGACTTGAAACTAAAAGCAATATTAATAAAAGTTAGTCAAATGTTAGTTGATTAGATGTTAGTGGTGTTTTTCTTTTCAATTAATTAAGTCATTCTTTGGAGAAGACTCAACCATCTATTCACAAGCATGGATCCTTGAACCAAGACATCTTCCTAAGGAAGGAAAAAAGGCCAAGTTTCCACACAATATCATGAAAGATGGGAGACTTACAATCTCACTTACTAGAATGTTATGCCTTTAGGGTCAAAATTTAGCTCTATGTTAAGCAATCGTAATTGGACTTATGTAGAAGTCACAACTATCTGAGGTCGGACAATAAAAATTCAGGTGCTAATGCATGTTAGAGATTTGGTATAATTAACCAAACTCCTAAAACATACTGAAGCTAGCGGAAATATACTCGAATATATCGCACGCTCGAACATCCAACAGAGTCGCCATCGAACTTTATTTATCCCCAAAGGGAAGGGAAAACATCGATAAAACTCGGGGGAAAGAGATATATTAGGTAAGGAAGTCGGTTATGCAAGGGGAAGGTATTAGCACCCCAAACATCCATGGTACTCCATGGGAACCGTTTTGATTGTTCTCGCTCGAATAGGTGTTATCTAAAGATTACTCGTGAAAGAATAAGGGGAAAGGAAGGGAAACAGATAGAGTGCTCGGTGAGGATTGGGGCCCTCATGCCTACGTATCCTCATAGTGCAATGAGGAATTCAGAGCTTTGTAGTTCAAGGAACTAGAAGTGGGAGATGAAAAGAAATGTGATTGAAGTATGGTCTGAACCAAAGAATACTGTTGTTTGAACTCCAAAGAGGGTGAAAAGATAAACCCAAGAGTAAGGTGGCTATTACCAATACGTGGGCTAGCAGGCCGCCACTATAAGATAAAGCCGAAAAGACGATGAAATAGGTGTTTGGGCACAATCCCAAACATATCTTGGTTCACAAGGTGACGCAAGAAGGAGCACAAAGAGGTAGTGTATTTGGCTCAAAGAATATGTATATCACACGAAGGGAATGAAGGTAGTATACGGATGTATCATGGATATGGATGGAGTGAAGTGACCGAAGTCACAGAATAGAAGAACTTGGTAACAAGTGACTGAATAAGTATTATTTGAAATCGAAAGGTGAAAGTGTATTGGAATCGATAAGAAAAATAGGGTTTCTACCATAGAGGGAAACATCGTTAACCGATACGTGGACTAGCAGACCGCCACTATAGGGTTTTGGCTAAAAAAACGAAGGAATTAAGTGTTTGGGGTTGTTTTCCCAAACAACTCTAGGTAGAAAGTCGGACTACATTAGGTGTCCTAAAAGGGAGTATATGGAATTCCAAATAAAGTGTATTTCGATGTCAAAGAGACAGTATGTCACTGGGTGAACGATTTATGATCGAAGTTAGATAATGGATAGTGAAAGATATGGACGATGCCCTAAGGCGGAAGAAGGAATAATTAGAAGTATGCTCTCCAAGGATTCGCATCCTCGTGCCTACGTATTCTCATCGTACAATGAGAAAGTCAGAGCAACCGTAGTTCGGAACTACGAGAATAGAGGAAGAGAGATGTTTGTCTAAGCAATAGGGACTCACAAGACAAACACTTCTTCAAGGAAGGATTATGGAGTGCAAGGAGTAGTGTATCACTTGCTAGGGGATCGACAATTCGAGATCAAATCAGGATAGTAGCTTGGATCCAAGAGAAGGATATGCTCTTAATCGAAGAGCAAGGTAGGCATTTACCAATACGTGGACTAGTAGGCCTCCACTATATGGTAAAGCCAAAAGGAAAGACTGAGTTAAGTGTTTAGGGTAAGGGCCAAAAACTCTTGATTGAAGAGATGGACTGTCATCAGAGCGTCCTAAAAGGATGGAAAAGGAGTCCAAGGAGAAGTACGATTGATCCCAAAAAGATGGTATAGATAGCATGAATGAAGAATGATTTATTAAATAGAAAAGATAAGTTGATAAATAAGATAGCTCGCGAAGAAACTGGGTTCTCCTGCCTACGTACCCTTATAGTGCAATAAGGAAATCAGAGCTTTCATAGTTCAGCCGACTAGGGCTAAAAAGAAGATGATGGAGGCAAAAGAAATGAATGATTGAGATTGAATTGATTAGGATGGAATGAGAGTGGCGTGATAAGAGACTTGACAGTCGGTTGATAGAAATCACACTAAAGTCTATGAATAAGGGCGAACACTTTGAATATTTGGGGCATATGCCCCATACGCAAAGTCTCTCTAGACAAGGATATGAGAGACTCCCTCTCATCATTCCTCATTACTTAAGGCTCGAAGCGCATGCTATTTCTCTTGACTGACAAGTTATTGGTGAAGAACCTTTGTTGTTGATCCTTGTGTTGATGTTGAACTTGTATGAAGAAGACTTGGTAGTTTAATCGATTCGTATTATACTAAAGTCTATGAATAAGGGCGAACGCTTTGAATATTTGGGGCATACGCCCCATTAGCAAAGTCACTCTAGACAAGGATATGAGAGACTCCATCTCATCATTCCTCATTAATTAAGGCTCGTTTCGTACAATTTGAATCGTGTTTACCAAGTGTTGACCTTTGATTTGTCTTGTATAATCCGCTGCTTGGTATGACTGAGGATTCCTTGATTGAAGATCTTGACTTGAGGCTTTGAGCTCCACAGCTTGGAAGAAAAGTCTTATTAAGTGACCCAGGGTCTTTTGGTCACTAAATTTTGACTGTGGGATTATACAGGTTCAAAGGATTTAATTAATCAAAATTGCTTTTGATCAATTTAATCATGGGTTTTGTTTTGTTTTCAGGGAACTAAGTTTGGATCTAATCAAAATTAGTAATTATTAGAAACTATCCTAAGGGATCATGCTTTGATTTATTAAAATCGATTGAAAATTATAAGTTAGAAGTCCTAAGGGAACATGTACCTATGGTCAAAATATTGATTAAAATCCTATGTTAAGTCCTAAAATTGTAAGGAAACGATTAAAGTCCTATGTCACATTCTAATCCTAATGGAATCATGTCATTCTATCACTAAAATAACAAAAATAAGCCCATACGGGCAAAATGGTCATTTACAAAATATGTCTAATTTTATTCATGACCTAAAGTTAATTCTAACCTAATGTAGAATTGTCATGTAATTCTAAATTCAATCAAGAACCTAATTATAATTTAATTCAATTCCTAATTAAAATCCTAATTGAAGTCCTACTTAAATTCTAATGAAAATCCTAATTAAAATCTAAGGGAAATTCTAGTAATTAAATCCTAAAAATCAAGATTTATTATTAGTTTTATTTTCCTAATTAAGCTAACAATCTAATTATCCTAGTTGAAATATAAAACAAGAAAAAGAAAATAAGAGAAAACAAGAAAAATTGGAGAGGGTGTGAAACTGTCAAATTGGGTGTAAATTGAATCCAGATTAATGGGCTGCCAGCTGAGCCCATGACTGGTTTTTTGTACAGCCATTTAAATACAAAAACAGGGGGGTGCACGCAGCAAAATTGGAAATGGGCTGTTTGAGCCCATTGCTTCAACAAAAGTTCCAAACAGGGGGTGTGTTAGCAGGAATGAGCAGTGGGCCGTCTGAGCCCAAAATGCCTCAACAACACTCCAAACCGGGGTGTGTTAGCAGGAATGGGCAGTGGGCCGTCTGAGCCCAAAATTCCTCAACAACACTCCAAACAAAGGGGTGTAAACTGAGATGCAGGGTGAATTAACAAGATCGCTAATGGGCTTAGTGAAGCCCGTTTCAGTTTCTTTCAAAAGCTACTGGGAGGTGCATTAGGAAAACGGTGGTGTATAGAGTAAAATGCCATGGGCCTCAGCAATTGAGCCCAAATACGCATCCCTGTTGACTTGTACAAGTCTACAGGTTTTGAACTTCATTTCAAACGTGCGTAACTTCTCCGACCGTCTTGACTCATTGCACCGGCGGCCGTCACCAGCGCCGGTGTCAGTCTAAGACCTCAAAACCTACCTCATCCAACGCAACACACCGTGCAAAGTACCAAAATGGATGTGAATCAGAGAAGCGCTCCTTTCCCTGGCCAAATCGTACCTCTAAAGGGAAGAAACCTAATCCCTAAAGGCTAAATTAAACGGCGTATGGTGTGAATCCAACCACACAACCATAGGGCTTCCAATCTCCGTTCCAAATACTAGCTATTGGTGAGCTCAAATTAAGAAAGCTCAACTAAAAATGAAATTACATACCGGAAAAGACGATCGGAACAGTTCGCCAGTGAGTTTTCTGACCTTGATTCCTTCTTCTTCTTCTCCTTGCTTCGTCTCTTTCTTCTTTCTCTGTATTAGAACAAAGGAATACAGGAATAGTATGGCTTAGCTTAAGCGAGATTGAAGCTTCGATGTGAAGCTTCAATGGCTTTTTTGAGAGACAGAGATTGAGCTCTGGTGAGGGTGAGGCAAGAGATTGCAAGAGAGAGAGAGAGTGCAGGTTTAAGCAAAAATTGCAGGGGGTCCAAACTGTGAGTGATGAGTTTCTTAAATAGAGTTTAGGCTTGTGAATTTGTTAGCTTTGGAGTGAGGTTAGGAATTAGTTAAGTGTGGTTAGGAGTTAGTTGGACATGACTCACTGAGTTGATAGCAAACTCAATTAGTTAATGAGTGATGAACTCAGTTAACTAGGTTGGTTTCAATTGGTTAATGAATGAGTTAATTCAAATTTAACTGGCTGTTGCAGGTTAGAAGGAGATTGAGGTTAAGTTGAAATGTTTTTTCAAAGACCTGTTGTCCAAGTTACAAGTTGAATTTAATTGACTTTGACTTGGCTTGGAATGATGAAGAATGCATGTTAGTAGCCTTGATGAACAAACTGGATGTAGCAGGTTACCACTTAAGTGGATTTGGCTTTGTTCTTTAATCTTGGACCTGGTGAACAGGTACCTTTGAATTCCCATGGCCAATTATTTGAACTAGGCAAAGTTGTGTTATGTTATGCCAATGCCTCACAAGTTCCAACATGTTTATATTGCCACTGTTTGCACACACCTATTTTGCTCTGCTTCCCTTTTGCACTGCCTTGGATAATGATGTTTTGATGCAGGTTCTATGGTTAAGCCAAAGACCATTCATGGACCTCTCTTGATTTCAAGGTTTGTTCAATGAGGTTGGTAATACCATGGATTGGATTTGGGTAATGTCATCTGTTGTTGGTTCACTTGTTGGGATTGATTGCTGTAATACTAATGTGCTTGACACAGGTTTTGAATGTTTGGCTCACAACATACTTGAATTTATTTTGCATTGATGCCTGCTTGTTCTCATCACCTAGTGGAAAATCATGCTCAGACTTGGTTTGGCTATAACTGACAGTGGAAGCATTTCGGTGTAGGCTTGGAGCAGGGTGTTGCTTTGAGGTGTGTGTCCCACTGTTGTGATGATGCACTACTATTGAGATGCTCATGCTTCAGGTTCAGACTTGGTCATATGGTGTTGTTTGCGATGCACCTATGTGAACCATGTTGAAACCTTCTACCAATTTAGCTTGTGGTAAGTTGCTATGTCTGATATTTTGTTGAGTTGTAAGGTAACAAACATGTAGGCTTGTGTTGGAAACAAGTTTTGAAGGTTTAATTTGGTGTTGATTTGCAAGTGTGAGTTAGTAAATCTATGGTTGTGTTCTGGTTATGCAGGGTGATGCTCATGAGTTTGTCCTTGAGGTGCTTGATCATGTGGTAATCATGTTTGTGGCTTGTAGGTTGAATTTGGTTTTTACTACTATGACCAGTTGCCTTGCTAGCAGGATTTAAGAACTCACTCAAGTGGCAACAGGTTTTGTGTTGTATTTGGTTCATAGCATTATAGCAAGTGTGTTGTAGGTCCACTCAATGCCTTAGTTCTGCTTTTGCAGCTTAGCATTTGACATTGCAGCATGATGGTCTTGATTTGGCATAGTTGGCCTATGATTCTGATGCAGCAGGGTTAGTATTGCTGAATCCTGGTTGTGTGCAGCAGGTATGTTGTAGCAGGTTGATGATAATTGTGTGTTGCGGGCCCTAGTTTGGATATTGCAACATACCCTAATCTGCACTTCTTTTTGTTTGGTTGATGGTGATGACATAATGAGCTTGATGGTTCCATTACAGTTCAGGACAATGGTATGAAGTTCCACACTACAGGGACTTGCTTACAACAACTGGCCTGCTCAAAATATGTTACAATCCCACTGCTACCAAAGACTGCACTATTGGCAAGATGGTTGGTGTTGCAAGATTCTCACCTGGCTTTCTAGGTGTGAAGGGTTCTGAAGCATCTCAAGGAATATCAGTCTTTTATTTGGACAATGACTTAGCATGTAGCTTGATGGCTTCAACTTGGAAGACAGGCCTTTGGACATTTTGTGGTGCTTAGATGCAAATTGCAGTAGATTGATGGTATGTGTGTTTAACCACTTAGAATGCATTTGTCTATTTTAGTGCCATCTGAGCCAGGGTAGAGCCTCTGTTGCTTGAGGTTCATGTGGGCTTAATGTCCCTGCACTAGTTTGTACAGCAGATGATATTCCTTAGTTTTATGGTATGCACAACTGAGTTTGTCACATGTGCTGCATGACAGGAGCTTGTATTCAATGGCTAGTATCAATGTGGTTTTACAGGCTGCTGTTGCTACTTGGTGGCAAAATCAAGGTTGCTGTAGGAACTTAGTGACAAGATGTTGTCCATGTGCACTCACGACCAAACCCAAACATCCTTGGCGAATGCAAGTGTAATATCCAGTGTGGCTATAATTCTTGGTTGTAGTAGCTATAGGACCTTGCTTAGTAATGCAGAACCAATGGTGGGCCAAGCCAAAATGACACTTCAAGACAAGTTGCACATGAGGTTAACATGAGATAAGTTACTTGGCCAAGAAGATGCAAAGTCAAAATCATCACACAAGACTCTAGGATGGTGAATAAAGGCTAAAGTGGGTTAGATTAGATTTAAGAGGGTCAAAAATGGGAAGGTTGACTTTGGTCAAAGTTGACCAAAAAGTCAATTGTTGACCAAATTCAACAAAATGATCAAAATTCAATTTTCTTTGTGTTTTCTTTGTAAATGGACATTGAATCAATGGTTATGGGTAATTTTAGGTTTTTTGGATTTTGGGTTGACTTTGGTCAAAGTTGACCAAAAAGTCAACTGTTGACCAAAGTCAACAAGTGGCTAAAAATGTCAAATTTTGTATTTTATTGTATAGAATCATGTATGATGGTTTAGAAGGATGTGAAGTGGATTGAACTAGCTTGACAAATGGTTTGAAATTGGTTTTCAAATTGGTTTTTTTCTTCTTTTTTATAACCTGAATGCTTGACTGTGACAAAGAACATGACTTAGCTGACACCATATGTTAACAAGGCCATGAAATGAGGGTATAAGACTAGGGTTTGAATGTGATGTCCATGAATCAAGTGGCATGATCAGCAATGGCTTGTGACACAAGAAGACTGGTGGTTTGGATGACCAAGACCATAGGTGTAACAACAATCAGATGGACCAAACAATAGGACATTGAGACCAAGGTGGATTCAATACCAATTCCCCAAAGGAGACCAAATTAAGACCAGACCATGCACATGACAATAGGTGAAAAGTGGGTGACATTAGGGTTACGGATGTTACTAGGTGAAAAGTCAAGCCCTCAAGTCCATCAGATTCATCATCTCATTGATTAGGGTTTCCTTGAGGCCTACCCCTCAAGCACATCTCTTGAATCAAGCCATAAGTTCCAACTATCACCCTTCTAGTGTGTGAACCTGCATTAGGGTTTTGAAGGCCAAGACAAGACCTAGGAAACTCCATAAGACCAGGTCTTGAGGAATTAGGGTTTCACATCCCCATGTTGGTGACGTGGTCCTTGGGCTTTGATATCCATACAATCCCTAGCTTTGTAAGCCCAAGTTTCTTCTAAATCCACGAGGAATGATGCATGTGGGTGAATTATGAATGTATGCAAGTGATCCCAAGTCATATGGTTGGATTGAAGACTAGGAAAAAGGGAGGGCAAATTTTGGGGTACAACAGTTGCCCCTATTTAATCTTCTTGAACATGAATACAGGAATTGCGCGAGCTATTCAGGTATTCGAGGTGGAAGAGGATTAAATATCGATGTATCAAAAATTTTCTTAAATAGGTGGTTGAAGTCATCCCAAGCTTTTTATGTTTCCGTGGGGTATCATAATGGGGAATAAGATATATGTAATGCATGATGCATGCCCTTATTTTATGTTGAATGCTTGTTTGCTTATTTGTCCTTTATGGGGGTCTGCCTTTATTGTGATGGGAACTCTGACTCGTCATCGAGAATTAGAACATGATTGCCGACAAATTTTAATTGGTGCCAATACTGCCATTACGGAATTCCCTGCCTGTTAAGGAACACTGAAAGGTCGGAACCCCCACGGTGCCCAGCTGATTGAATATCACAGGTATCCAAGTAACACTCTTATTGAGTCACCGATCACCTATCAGGTTTGTCGGGTTTCAACAGTAATGCAAAGTGTTTCTCTTTAGTGTAGCTTTTTATTATTCCCCAAAATTTTAAAGCATTATGTGAGTAAGACAAGCCAACTATTTTGCATAAAAACATAGAATAACATGTTTGATGGAATAATTGAATTTTATTGATATAGAATCTGTACATATGGTGAGTACAAGGATGCAGACGCCCTTAATGAGGACGTTGCAAAAATTGAAAAATAATTGAAATGGCAATGGGAAATATTTTTGTATGATTTTCTCCATTGATTACAACATCAGCCTCGTTCTACCACATAACCTGTATATCCAAAACCTTGCTTCGTCTGACGGTGATTGGATCGGTCCTTGACCCTCTGATATCTAGCTTGTAGCATATGGGCTCGAGGATCATAGTCAATGCCTTTATCCCTAACTTTTTCCTGGACCTTTCAATTTTTTTCGTCCACCGGGATGCTTCTTTTTGCCTAAGCCTCCCTTTCGGGTTTTCGGCTTAGCGAGCTTCATATGTGTTCCCTAACTTTTGCATGGACAAATCATTTTTTGGTCCATCGGGATAGCCATTTTTGCCTAGATTAACCTAGCAGAGGTTAACCTAACGTGCTTTCATCATTTCTTTTTAGGCATAATATTTTTTGACTATGTCTGCATTCACTGGCGAAGGCAAATCTTCCCCATCCATTGTTGTGAGGATTTGAGACCCACTTGAGAATGCCTTTTTGACAACGAAAGGTCCCTCGTAGTTGGGAGTCCATTTGCCTCACGGATCTGAGTGAATGGAATAGTACCTATTAAGCACGAGTTCTCCAACGTGATACGCATGAGGAAGAACCTTCTTGTCAAAAGCTTATTTGAGACGTCTTTGGTATAGCTGACCGTGACAGACGGCCGTCAAACGCTTCTCCTCAATCAGATTCAGCTGGTCATACTGAGATTGAACACATTCAACTTCATCAAGATCAGCTTCCATGATGACCCTGAGTGAGGGGATCTCGACCTCAATGGGTAGGACAACCTCCATTCCATAAACCAGAGAGTATGAAGTTGCCCCAGTGGATGTGTGAACTGAGGTTCTGTAGCCGTGCAGAGCAAAGGGTAACATCTCATGCCAGTCCTTGTATGTTTTAATCATCTTCTGGATGATCCTCTTGATATTTTTGTTAGCTGCTTCTACGACGCCATTCATCTTGGGCCGATATGGTGAAGAGTTGTGGTGCTCGATCTTAAATTCTTTGCACAACTCCCTCATCATAGTGTTGTTGAGATTACTGGTGTTGTCAGTGATGATCTTGCTAGGTATCCCATAGCGGCAGATTATCTCTTTCTTGATAAACCGGTTAACCACTTGTCAAGTGACGTTGGCATACGAAGCAACTTCGACCCATTTTATGAAGTAATCAATAGCGACTAGGATGAATCGATGTCCATTGGAAGCTTTGGGCTCTATCATCCCAATCATATCGATGCCCCATATAGAAAAGGGCCATGGGGAAGTTAGAACATTCAACAGAGTCGGTGGCACAAAGATCTTATCGCCATATATCTAGCACTTATGGAATCTTTTCACAAAATTGTAGCAATCGACCTCCATTGTCATCCAATAATAACCAGCCCGGAGGATCTTCTTGGCCATAGCAGGACCCTTCGCATGTACACCCTCGCAGCCCTCGTGTATGGACTTTATGATTGTACTAGCTTCGTGTCTATCCACACATCTGAGCAGTACAGAATCATAATTCCTCTTATATAGAACATCACCGTTTAGGAAGAACTTGGAAGAGAGTCTTCTCAGAGCTTTCTTATCGGTAATGGATATACCCTCGGGATATTGTTGTTTCTCCATAAATGTTTTGATGTCATAGAGCCAAGGCTTATCGTCAGGATCAGCCTCAATTGATAGAAAATGTGTTGGTTCATCTAAGTGGTCAATCTGGATGGATGGTGCTTCATTCTTCCATTTGACTTTGAACATGGATGCCAGCGTGGCTAGAGCATCGGCTAACTGATTTTCTTCCCTAGAAATATGGTGAAAGGAGATTTCATCAAAATAGGGTATCAATTTTCTGATATGCTCTTTGTAAGGTATCAACTTGGTATCCCTTTCGACGGGATCCACGCTCAGAAAGAATAGAAGAAAGGTTGCTAAAGACTGCTCAAACACTGCACACACGCTGGAAACAAACACAGATGAAAGACGGAAGAAGGACTCGGCAGGATGTCGCATCCTGGGCCTACGTAGTTTGTCAGAGACAAACATCAAAGTTAACGTAGTTCGGGGGATAGGGAAAACATGCTCGCTAGGATATCGCATCCTATGCATACGTATCTTCTCTAACCAGAGAAGAATCAAAGCACTCGTAGCTCGACTAACGCACGCCGGACAAAACACAAACAGGAAACCGACTGCCAATCGCTGGACTTACGTCAGACTCCATACAAACAAACACCCACAGGAAACCGACTGCCAATCGCTGGACTTACGTCAGACTCCAACAAACAAACAAGGCACGGGAAACCGACTGCCAATCGCTGGGCTTATGTTAGACTCCAATAAACAAACAAGACACAGGAAACCGACTGCCAATCGCTGGACTTATGTCAGGCTCCAAGCAGAGAAACGTAAACAGAAGGGTCTCGATTGCAACTAGGGCAAGAGAACGGGAAAAGTCTCAATCGCAACGAGGGAGAGAGAAAAGAATTAGTGTTAGTTGTTAGTTGTTAGTCAAACTCGACAAGACATCGCATCTCATGCCTACGTATCTCATCTAGACATGAGAATCAGAGTTGCCGTAGTTCGGCTAAACTATTCCTGTTGGTTTGTGTTTTTTAAGTGAACAACGTTACTGCACAATCTACCGGATGCTCGACCTTTGGAGACTTACTCGCCTGTAGTAGAAGGAGTTAACGTGTCCTTAAGAGGGGATAATGTTTGTTTGTGTTTTAGGAAAGCTCACGCAAGAAAGGAAGTCCTATACGAAGGAACTGTGCTACCTTAATTGACATGCAAACGAGACTACGCGGAGTCTAGCAAACCTAGGGGATACAATCACATCACACAAACACAAACAGCATGAAGTAAACATACCAACAAGGGGCTCAAACATCAAGGCTGGGCTTTAGTCAAGGGGTCATATCAACCTTGACAAACAAGCCAACTGGAAAGGGGTATTTTGAGCTCTTAACCCTAACATTGAGAGTTAGGGTGAAGTAGATGAAATGGGAGATGAGGGTAAGACCTCATAGCTCTTATCCCTGGCCTGGGAGAGCTTTAATCAATAGAAAGTGTGGGAGTTCAGAATGAAGGAACTCTTCTCCACATGACTGACACAACAAGATTTTGGGTTTTTATTCAAAATGCATCAACACATGGTGTGAGCAAGATGAATGACACACTGAGTAGCAGAGGATGGATTGTACATCCCTTCTATCTGCCAATTGCCTCCTAAGAGGACTTAACCTGCTTGGCACAAAATTAAACAAACAAAGACATGGCCTCTTAAGGAGGGCTTCAGACAGGTGTCTGCCAACATAACATGACAGGTCTTCCAGACTACATGAAGAGTAGGAATTTACCTAAGTGGTGTGCCAACCACAAGCAATAGCAAAGCAAAGTTCAAATGAACTTAAAGCAACTTATGTACCTGTGTAAACAACTAAACAAATCAGTACAGTATTCAGACAAACTATTCACAGACAAACAACAAACAGATAATCCCAATGCACAACATATAAGCCATGAGGCAAACTCAAGTGAATTATCATCAACCTACAAAACAAACAAATGTTAGCAATCAATAGCAAATATCAACATTCAAATGATGAAGTAACATCAACCATGGAGATTAGGTGCTTGGTCCTGAAATTCAAAGCTCACATGTAAGTACAAACCACTAGGTCAAAGCCTAGGGTCAAAGGTGAAGAAAAAATTCAAAACAGGGGCTAATATTCAACACAATGCAACTTCAAACACATATTAACATGTCCTAAAAAGGACCAAAACAAAATCATCAAGCAAAGGCATTTCATGTGCAAGGGAAGTCAAAGACAATTTCAAAGCATATATTTGGACATTGAGAATGACAAATTCCAAATCAAAACAGAAATGATTCAAATGATTCTGGAAAAAATCATGTGCATACAACACATTCAACATGATCATCATACAAAAAATCAGAATCAACAGAGGTCATTTGATATGGAAATGAAATTGCACAAGTTGATCATCCAATTGTGTGACACAAATTGTCTCACCAAGTTAATACATGCATAAAACAGAAATGGTAAATGTAAAAAATGCCAAACCAAGACCAACACATCCATCAATGTATCTAGAATCATCATGTAAAATTTCATGTCCATTGGATTAAAATCAAGCATTTCACAATAGAAAGAGCAAGGCAAGGTCACATATGCATACATGATCAATCAACCTAGAGCAAATAAATTTCCAGCCATGCACAACTTCAGAAAAAATCATCATGAAACACTAGACATCTCAAGGAACAATTAGCAAAAAACCAGGTATTTTTTGGATCATTTTTCAATTTGATGTGCATTTTACAAGTTGGAAAAAATAATGAAAATCAAGATGAACATATATTGGAAATTTGGAGGGAAAGGCAATAAAATATGAATGGATTTGAATATTTGTCTTCGCTGGGAATCGAACCAGGTTGAGAATCAAATGAGGAGCGCGCCTAGCAATGAAACTACGTCGTTTTGGCTGAAAAGCCCTAGGGAAATAGCGGCGGTTACAACCGTCACAAAAACCGACGCAAATGATGAATCTTCATCTTCTTCATGAAGAACACGAAGAACACTCATGAACTCCAATGGAGTTTTTCCAGACTTTTTAAGATTTCCAGAAATGCTCAGAATCCAAAAAATATTATATCAATCAAATTCTCATGCAATGTATGTTGTAGATCCATTATCATTTCATGCTAATTCATCATTAATCATGTAAAACGAATCAAATAAAGTTTGACATGTGAAACTTCAATCAAGCATATCTCTCTCAATTTTTATCCAAATCGCACGAAATTTATATCAAAATG
Source organism: Lathyrus oleraceus (assembly GCF_024323335.1). Taxonomy (NCBI): domain Eukaryota; kingdom Viridiplantae; phylum Streptophyta; class Magnoliopsida; order Fabales; family Fabaceae; genus Lathyrus; species Lathyrus oleraceus. The sequence continues at coordinate 349,143,739 of NC_066581.1, forward strand.
ATCGGTAAAGCAAGATCTAGAAGAATATCTACATGGATTGTGAAATTACGAAGCTCGAAAAACTCACCTCTTGAAGAACAACTCCTTGTTTTGCGCGATTCAAAGCTCCAGATGCTTCTAATCCACTTCAGAATACTTGATATGATGTTTGATGAAGAAAAGGAAGCTTGAGAACGTGTAGATCTAGATTAATAATCAACTTCCATCTTTGAGTTTTAAGCTTCAAATGCTTGGTTCTTGCACGAATTCAACAAACCAATACTTGATTCACACTCTAATCAACTCACTGATCATGAATCTTCAACAAAAACATGGTGTTATGTTGAAGGATTTTGAAATTTGGTTTGAAGAAAATTTTGGAGGGAGAGAGAAACTAGATCTAGAAATGTGAAATTGTGATTAACTTTTCAAATTCTGTTATGATTATGGTATTTATATGCTGTACTAATCACACTAAAAATGTTAATTAGCAATGGTTAATGGTAATTAGCAAAAATAAGGTGTTTTGACAAAAATTGAAAAATTGCATGGTGCATGTAGTAATCCTACGTGAACAGTACCCTTGGCTTGATCATTTTCACTTAAAATCCTTTTTTAAACTCAATGGCAATGGTAGAAAGTCCATATAATGCACCATTTTGAATTTTGCAATTTCCCTCCAAAATTGACTTGAAATATCACATGATCATATGATGAGATTTTATGTAATGTGATGCATGATTTGGATACTTCATGTCAAGAGAAGAATAATGCAAAAAGAACCACCAAATTTGGAGTTATGAATCAAAAGTTATGCTCATTTGAAATCCCATGCACACTTGGAAATGATTGGATCATATCTCCTCAACCACACATCATAAATCCATGATCTTGGACTTTTTGGAAATGGGAGAAAAAGATCTTCAACTTTCATGTTTGACAAAATTTCATTTGAAGCTTCTTTGATGTTGGAAAGTTGAGTTGAAGTTGGTCCAAAACTTGTCATTTTTGGAAACTTTCAAATTACAGGTCACTTTCCATTTTTGGAAACTTTTGATCTGGCTTCAAAATCTTCAAGGTAGATGTTTGAAATGTTGAATAACCCTCTTTGGGACATTAATGAAGTGTCTCAAACCATTTCTCTATCTCCTAGCCCTCAGTTGACTTGCAGTTGACTTTTATGGGCCTCAGATGACCTGGTCATGCACTGTGGACTTTGAGCATCTAGCCTTTGGTCAAGTTGCTTCAAAATGAACCTTGGGTCATGTAAGCTCTCTAGAACAACCATAGGGCCTTTATCTCATGGAAAAACCATTGCTCTCTTGCACAGATGGATTCTCCTAACCAGCTTTGACTGATGAAATGCAACATGCTATGCAATGCTAATGACCTAAAAATGAAATGTATGTACAGATGAGAGGTGCAAATTTGAGGTGCTACAGCTGCCCCTATTCAATCAACTGGGAACCTGAACAGATGAGAGCAACGGTTGTCAGACCTTCAAGGTAAACAAGGATTGAATACCAAAGAACCGTAGAAATTTGCACTCTGCGAGGATCCAAGAAAAGAATGTTCACCAATGGCAACTTCCACTGGGATCTGATATTTATCAATGGACCAGACAAGACGTCTACCAACGACTCCACTGCGGATTTTTATTTTTTTGTCAATGAAAAGGAACCAGCCAGACGTCAACGGACGAACGGGAAAAATTCAACGTTTATCGATACCAACGGAGAGGTGACCAGACATCAACGGATGAATGGGAGAAAGAGAGAACCATACGTCAACGGACGAATGGGAAGAACTCAACGTTTACCGAAACCAGCGGAGAGGTGACCAGACATCAACGGATGAATGGGAAGACTCGACCAGACGTCAACGGGCGAACGGGAGAAGCTCGACGTTTATCGACACCAACGGAGAGGTGACCCGACATCAACGGGTGACTGGGAAGACTCGACCAGACGTCAACGGACGAACGGGAGAAGCTCGACGTTTACCAATACCAACGGAGAGGTGACCAGACATCAACGGATGAATGGGAAGACTCGACCGGACGTCAACGGACGAACGGGAGAAGCTCGACGTTTATCGACACCAACGGAGAGGTGACCAGACATCACGGATGAATGGGAAAGGACTCAACCAGACGTCAACGGACGAACGGGAGAAGCTCGATGTTTATCGACACCAACGGAAAGGTGACCAGACATCAACGGATGAACTGGGAAGAAAAGATACAACCAGACGTCAACGGACGAATGGGAAAAAGAAAGGGGTGAGGGGTTACTGGCTAGTAGGTAACAAGCTTGGGAAGAATGAATATCCAAGACCAGTGTACGGGTGAGATATATCAATCAACCAAAAACATCTGAGGAAAACCTGGAAAAGGTATACTTCGACTCAGGAAAATCTGACTCCACATGGGACCAAGGTCGCAATGAGCAGGAAGGAAGGAACACCAAGGATACCGGGTCGTAGGCATATAACAGGTGACCGACCAAGGCGTGAACTGGTTTGTGTTCCAAAACACTCATCATCCTGAAGAGAGCTAGCAAAGCAATCTTGTTAGAGGATGGACATTCGATTCCACAAGGAATACGAATCTTACTCAGTTGGGGAAACAAACAAAGGGTTCAACCAAAGAGTGCATGAGATGTATTATCTATAGCCGTCAAAACGTAGATAATATACTCGCATGGAAGATTATCCATAACCGGGTTGTAGGTTGACAAAGGATAGATCGACCGAAATCGTGAATTGGTGTGTGTTCTAAAACACTCATCATCCTGAAGAGAGCGAAAGCAATCTTGTTAAAGGATGGACATTCGATTCCACAAGGAATACGAATCTTACTCGACTGGGAAGGACAAGACTTCGACCAAAGAGCGCATGAGATATATTATCTATAGCCGTCAAAACGTAAATAATATACTCGCATGGAAGATTATCCGTAACCGGGTTGTAGGTTGATAAAGGATAGATCGATCGAAATCGTGAATTGGTGTGTGTTCCAAAACACTCATCATCCTGAAGAGAGCGAAAGCAATCTTGTTAAAGGATGGACATTCGATTACACAAGGAATACGAATCTTACTCGACTAGGAAGGACAAGACTTCGACCAAAGAGCGCATGAGATATATTATCTATAGCCGTCAAAACGTAGATAATATACTCGCATGGAAGATTATCCGTAACCGGGTTGTAGGTTGATAAAGGATAGATCGACCGAAATCGTGAATTGGTGTGTGTTCCAAAACACTCATCATCCTGAAGAGAGCGAAAGCAAACTTGTTAAAGGATGGACATTCGATTCCACAAGGAATACGAATCTTACTCGACTGGGAAGGACAAGACCTCGACCAAAGAGCGCATGAGATATATCATCTATAGCCGTCAAAACATAGATAATATACTCGCATGGAAGATTATCCATAACCAGGTTGTAGGTTGTTAAAGGATAAATCAACCGAAAAGAAAGGCATCGGGATACCAGGACTAGGTATGTAAAGATGACCAATCAAAAGGGGAAACAACAAACATCACCGGAAAACGGTGAATGAAAGAGGACCCACTGAGGATAAAATTGCCTACTCGGAGCAATTACCCACAAGGAAGGGGAAGGCCCGCTGAGGATAAAATTGCTTAATCAAAGCAAATATCCAAAAGGGAAAAGGACTATCAATACCGAAAACTGGATAATGATAACCGCGAAGAGGGGATTACATCTACCGGCTAGGAGGTAGAAGACCACAACAATCTGCTGAGGAACAGAATGGGAGAAAACAGGATTTACAACTACCGGGTAGTAGGTAGAAGACCGCAAAAATCCGCCAACAACCAGAATGAACCCCAATGGTTACCTCTGCTAGGGGATGAAAGTAGGATTTATAACCATCGGTTAGTAGGTAGAAAATCGTAAAGATAGGACTTACAACTACCAGTTAGTGGGTAGAAGCCAACAAATTCCGCTGAGGATAAGATGAATGAGTGCCGGTTAGTGAGCAACTATTCATTCATACCACAGGGAAGCACAAGAGACAGGCAATAGGAGCCAATTTATGATCGATCCAAAAAGGCAAACTGAATCAAGACTCATCCTAATGAGGAAAGAACTCAATAGGGAAAACCCATCCCGTTATGTGTGCAGGGAGGGAACGGAAACAACCGTCAGCCACGAGGATATAACTCAGTGGGGAATGCAGAAGGAAATGACAGACACTTTCTGCTTAAGGGGTCGACTCTATATGGAGAGATCAGACGCACCCACATCTGCTTGGGAAGATATACTGGGGAGATCTGTATCACCAATTAGCAGGAGACAACCATCAATAGATACATGGCAAAAGATGCAACATGAGTATCTGAATGTTATGATTATGCATGTACGTATTATGCATGAGGAATGTATGATGAATGCTGACAAACAAACATGTTTAACACACATAGGTCCAGGAATCAACCATCCGGTGCTACTCTTCCAGAGGGAAGGCCAAAATCACCAGAGAGCAAAGAAAACCTGCTGGAGACTGGGACATCAGGGAACAACATCATCCTGCAGGGGAGGAAGGCCACAAGAGGCTGCCGGAGGGATCATCAGTCACAACCGGAGAACAGAGTTCATAGCACAGGAAGACACTGCCACAACAACAACTCATGCTGGGGATCCGAGATACCAAGAAGCAACCAGATCTCTGATGAGGATAGATAGGCATTGATAAAGCTCATCATGCCAACAATGCTGCTGAGAAATCTATCTGAGGGAATGCCGGATTACTGGGATGTCAATCCACCAAATACCGAATCTTCCAAAGACAAGCACCCATGTCGGGGAGAGGAGAAGACTGCTCTGCTGGAGAGACGAAATTTGAAGTCTTCAATAAACACTCTGCTTGGGAACTGGCCCACAAAAGTGTTCCAACAGCAAACTTGCTGGGGATGCCCCACAATAGGGCTCAAACAACACTCTACTGGGGATGCACCACAATAGGGGCTAACAGGGACTTGGAGGAAGAATGTTGCACTGCCGGGGACATGAAGATGAACAACTTCAACCAACACTGCACTGAGCAACCTCGCTAAGGAGAAACTATAAGAGGTTCTACAGGAAAAAGATACAGTTATGCTCGAGATACGAACAAATGTCTTACCTGTTGGTAATCATACCACCCTTGGGAGAGCACTGCGGATCTCCTAAGTATCCTTCCATCATTGTGAATGTTCACTTTGTTTAAGAACAATTTTGTGAAAGATTTGTTTATTTTGAAAACAATGATACTTTATCAATTAAAACATGCAAAACATTTGTTGAGTTGAAACAAATAAGAGTGCAAATAATTGGATAAAAGCTCAAATTGATTTGATGGAATGGTAATCTGCAAATGGCAAGACTCCATAGATCTGTACAAGTTTGAAACCGGTGATATATATTGGAGAGCGCTTTATTGAACATAATGACCTTTTCTCTACCAATTCCGAATTTCGATGTATTCGAAGCTTCAGTCGACGACGAATCAAGAATCTCTGGCGGATGACAGATGTAGAACACAGTCTTGTCAGGATGCAGTTACTTGCCAAATCCCTAGTTTTTGCCTAGATTGCCCCAGTGTGAGGTGCTCAATCTAGCGGGATGCAAATTCTTTTTTCAATGTCTCTAACTTTTGCCTGGATCGCCCTTTCGGGTTTTCAATCCACCGAGACGCTCCTTTTTGCCTAAGTCGCCCTTTCGAGGGTTCGACTTATCGAGCTATTCTGTTTTTTTTGTTTTAGGCGAAGTATTTCTTGACTGCATCTGAATTCACAGGACGAGTGAAATTCTCCACATCCATTGTCGTAAGTGTCAAAGCACCGCCTGAAGAGGCTCTCTTGACAACATATGGACCTTCATAGTTTGGAGTCCACTTGCCCCTGGAATCGGGCGCGAAAGACAAGACTTTCTCGAGCACAAGGTCACCTTCTCGGAACACACGAGGCTTGACCTTGTTATCAAATGCTTTCTTCATTCTCTGCTGATACAACTAACCATGATACATGGCAGTTAATCTCTTCTTTTCGATCAGATTCACTTGGTCGTAACGACTCTGAATCCATTCAGCATCAGTCAACTTGGGATTTGAGGGTGCTATTATTCTTTTGTTTCTTTCCTTCTTTTTTCTTTCTTTTGATTTTGATTTTGATTTTTTTTATTTTTCACCCTCCTCTTTCTTTGTTTTTTTTTTGATTACATTTGTAATGCCCCAGTTGGACTGTTTTGCTGATTCTCGAGATACAGCTGAGTGATCTTCTTTTCTTGCTCAAGAAATCGGGAAATCTCGTCAGGAATCCCTTCAGCCTCCTCTTCTTCCGCTTCGAATACAGGGAATTCAAAGTTGGGAGATGGCGTTGGATCATTATGTTCAATGGGTTTAAGAATCAACCTGCATAATGATTTTGAATATAAAAGCTTTTTGGAAATCCAACAAGGCAATCATTACGCAGATGAAAAGATTGCTTTTATTCTTGTTTTTAGGGTTTTTTGTGATCACCAATTTCATGTAAAAAGCGAAAAGGGAAAACAAATGGAAAAACAAAAGTTTAACATGCTTTTATTTGAATAAAAATATCATTGCACAAATGTTGTCAACAAAGTCATCACTTCTCCTTTTGGCATGGGAGAAGGGTTTTTAAACAAAGTGATTATTACTCTGACTTATGAACGACTGTAGGAACATCCACAACGACCCAATTGTGGCAAATCCCTCCAGGGATGACAAATGTCAGTATCCTCTGCATCATCAGCTTCCCCACTCTGATTGATGTGGATAAAACCTCCACTCTGAACAACCCTTTTCATTGAAGACCCCAGAAGAAAAGCCACCGTCAGCCCGGGACTTGCTGTTTTCAAGCTCGATTAACATTGGGACCTAAGTCCTCAAAGTTCAGAATACCTTATCTCATAAGGTCTTGAACCTTAATCTTCAACTGAAAGCAACTATCCACGTCATGACCAGGAGCACCCGAATGATACACACAATGCTGATCAGGCTTATACCACCACCGAGGGTTGACGGGTATAGCCGGCGGATCTCTGGGAGTAATCAAGTTCCGCTATATCAAAGAGGGATACAGTTCTGCGTATGGCATAGGAATCGGATCAAAAATGATCTTCTTCCTCTCATTACTCGTACTAGCTTGATTACCATTGTGAGGCTGGTAAGCCTGCTGTTGAGGACGATGTTGTTGATGTTGATATTGCTGAGTTGGTCTTCTTTGCTGTTGTTGAGTTGTTGGAATAGTCACAGCAGCAGCCTGACGATACTGTCCTCTGTTCACATTCCTCCGACGGTGCACAACATTTGTTTCACCCTTTCCCCTTCTGGGTGCCCCAGAGGATGGCTTTTTAGAACTCGAAGAACTTGAAGAGCCAGGATCTTGTATCTTTCCTGCTTTGATAAGACTCTCCGTTCTTTCTCCACAGATTACAACATTTGAAAAGCTACCAAACGGGCAACTTCCCATACGGTCCATGAACACACCCTGCAGGGTTCCAATGAACATATCAGTCAGCTCTCTCTCCAACATCGGAGGTTGCACTCTTGCAGCTAACTCACGCCACCTCTATGCATACTCTTTGAAGCTTTCACCAGATTTCTGACACAAGCTCTGCATCTGAGTTCGGCTCGGAGCCATATCCATATTATGCTTATACTGCCTCAAGAAGGCTTCACCCAGATCTCTCCAGCTTCTAACAGATTCTTTCCTCAGATCCATGTACCAGTCCAAAGACGCTCCAGACAAACTGTCTTGGAAAAAGTACATCCACATCTTCTCATCGTCAGTGTATGCGGAGATCTTCCTGTAATAAGCCTGTACATGGGTGCGAGGACAAGAAGTGCCATTGTATTTGTCAAAAGATGGCGCTTTGAATTTGTAAGGGATCCTCAATCCATCAACCAATCCCATGTCGGTAACATCAAAACCCAGAGAGTTCTGACACTCCATGGCACGGATCTTCTCAGCAAGGGCATCCACTTTTCTATCCCTCTCTTCAGTCCTACCCACCTCATCATCATCACTGAGGAGAGTAAACATATCCTCTTGTCGGTCAACCAACGAAGCAGGATGACGAACAGGAGCACGGGTCGCTCTGACATTAGCAGTCTTAGCAGCAATAGGTTGTCCGTTGATTCTGATACCCCTCAACTCATCACCCACAGCATAGTTGTTGACGGGAACAGTGGCAACAACGACGTTGTCATTAACAGGGACCCCCTCTGGTGAGTTACGGTTGACCGGTGGAATCACAGCTTCTTGTCTCTGGGCTAAGGCACGCAGCTCCTCTTGCCCTTGCACAACACCTTGCATCATGCTCATGAATTGGGCCATGTTAGCCCTCATCTCTGCCAACTCAGCTTGAACTTGGTCCATGTTTCTCTGTTGATTCAGTCTCGTAGCGTAGCGGTGCGGACGATGATCAGCAATCCTGTCTCAGTCAGGAACCAGAGTGAGAAGTCTCTCCCAAGCATGTCTGTAATGCAAGAATGATATGTGCATGATATGCATGATATGGGTACTATATTTTATCATGAATGATCCTGAGAAAGGATATGCACATGCGGGTTAACTTTTCTTTTTTTTATGCATTATTTTTTGAAAATAAACATGCTATGATGCAAATGATGCATATGACTGGTTGGTTGTGCATCTCAAGGCACAGGTTCAGAGCTTCGGCATGAATTCGGAACCGGAGAGCACAGATCAAAGTCATCTGGAACCCGAGGTCATCTGGAACCCATAGTCATCTGGAACCCATACTTCAGAACCAGGTCACCCACAAGACCCAAGAGTCACCAACAGATCAAGAGTCACCAACAGATCAAGAGTCACCAACTGTACCTGTAAAATGATTCATTCCCTCCCCACTCACGGGTGTCATCTAGGCCAGGGTAAGGTCAAGAGAAATGCAGGATAAACAACCCTTTCAAGAATATCATCCTGTACACACCAGATGTATGCAACGATAATACCCCGTCAGGATCTGAACTGCTCGTGATATCATGTTCCGCTAAGTGGCGCCATACCACCCGCTTCCCATGAATCACTCTATTCCTAGGTGTCCTAGAGTTCACTCATAGCCTGGGTATTGGGCCTTTTACCTCTTGTAACTCCCACCCCAATCAGAGAAACAGATAGCCAGCACAGATGAAAGTATGATGCATGCAAACATAAATGCAAATATATACAATCACATCATAATCATAAATGCAATAAATAAAGAAATAAAAGCAACCAAACCTTATTCTAAAGAGCGCTAGGAGTGACTCGCTTAGGGAAGATGGACCAGCGGGAGGTCAACTTCACTTTATCCCCAGCAGAGTCGCCAACTATCGTATTACGCGAAAAACCGGAGGGAAAAAGAAACAACAGAGCCGCCACCGTGCGTTATTTATCCCAAAGGAGGGAAAGGAAACGCTCGAAGTAAACCTGGAAAGGACATGGTCTCGCGACCAGAGAAAGATGGGATCGGGAGTCGGTTATGCAAAGGGAAGGTATTAGCATCCGTACGCATCCGTCGTACTCGACGGGATCCACGCTCAGAAAGAATAGAAGAAAGGTTGCTAAAGACTGCTCAAACACTGCACACACGCTGGAAACAAACACAGATGAAAGACGGAAGAAGGACTCGGTAGGATGTCGCATCTTGGGCCTACGTAGTTTCTCAGAGACAAACATCAGAGTTAACGTAGTTCGGGGGATAGGGGAAACGTGTTCACTAGGATATCGCATCCTATGCATACGTATCTTCTCTAACCAGAGAAGAATCAGAGCACTCGTAGCTCGACTAACGCACGCTGGACAAAACACAAACAGGAAACCGACTGCCAATCGCTGGACTTACGTCAGACTCCACACAAACAAACACCCACAGGAAACCGACTGCCAATCGCTGGACTTACGTCAGACTCCAACAAACAAACAAGGCACAGGAAACCGACTGCCAATCACTGGGCTTATGTCAGACTCCAACAAACAAACAAGACAGAGGAAACCGACTGCCAATCGCTGGACTTATGTCAGACTCCAAGCAGAGAAACGCAAACAGAAGGGTCTCGATTGCAACTAGGGCAAGAGAAAGGGAAAAGTCCCAATCGCAACGAGGGCGGGAGAAAAGAATTAGTGTTAGTTGTTAGTTGTTAGTCAAACTCGACAAGACATCGCATCTCGTGCCTACGTATCTCATCTAGACATGAGAATCAGAGTTGCTGTAGTTCGGCTAAACTATTCCTGTTGGTTTGTGTTTTTTAAGTGAACAACGTTACTGCACAATCTATCGGATGCTCGACCTTTGGAGACTTACTCGCCTGTAGTAGAAGGAGTTAACGTGTCCTTAAGAGGGGATAATGTTTGTTTGTGTTTTAGGAAAGCTCACGCAAGAAAGGAAGTCCTATACGAAGGAACCGTGCTACCTTAATTGACATGCAAACGAGACTACGCGGAGTCTAGGAAACCTAGGGGATACAATCACATCACACAAACACATACAACATGAAGTAAACACACTAACAAGGGGCTCAAACATCAAGGTTGGGCTTTAGTCAAGGGGTCATATCAACCTTGACAAACAAGTCAACTGGAAAGGGGTATTTTGAGCTCTTAACCCTAACATTGAGAGTTAGGGTGAAGCAGATGAAATGGGAGATGAGGGTAAGACCTCATAGCTCTTATCCCTGGCCTGGGAGAGCTTTAATCAATAGAAAGTGTGGGAGTTCAGAATGAAGGAACTCTTCTCCACATGACTGACACAACAAGATTTTAGGTTTTTATTCAAAATGCATCAACACATGGTGTGAGCAAGATGAATGACACACTGAGTAGCAGGGGATGGATTGTACATCCCTTCTATCTGCCAATTGCCTCCTAAGAGGACTTAACCTGCTTGGCACAAAATTAAACAAACAAAGACATAGCCTCTTAAGGAGGGCTTCAGACAGGTGCCTGCCAACATAACATGACAGGTCTTCCAGACTACATGAAGAGTAGGAATTTACCTAAGTGGTGTGCCAACCACAATAAATAGCAAAGCAAAGTTCAAATGAACTTAAAGCAACTTATGTACCTGTGTAAACAACAAAACAAATCAGTATAGTATTCAGACAAACTATTCACAGACAAACAACAAACAGACAATCCCAATGCACAACATATAAGCCATGAGGCAAACTCAAGTGAATTATCATCAACCTACAAAACAAACAAACGTTAGCAATCAATAGCAAATATCAACATTCACATGATGAAGTAACATCAACCATGGAGATTAGGTGCTTGGTCCTGAAACTCAAAGCTCACATGTAAGTACAAACCACTAGGTCAAAGCCTAGGGTCAAAGGTGAAGAAAAAATTCAAAACAGGGGCTAATATTCAACACAATGCAACTTCAAACACATATTAACATGTCCTAAAAAGGACCAAAACAAAATCATCAAGCAAAGGCATTTCATGTGTAAGGGAAGTCAAAGACAATTTCAAAGCATATATTTGGACATTGAGAATGACAATTTCCAAATCGAAACAGAAATAATTCAAATAATTCTGGAAAAAATCATGAGCATACAACACATTCAACATGATCATCATACAAAAAATCAGAATCAACAGAGGTCATTTGATATGGAAATGAAATTGCACAAGTTGATCATCCAATTGTGTGACACAAATTGTCTCACCAAGTTAACACATGCATAAAATAGAAATGGTAAATGTAAAAAATGCCAAACCAAGACCAAAACATCCATCAATGTATCTAGAATCATCATGTAAAATTTCATGTCCATTGGATTAAAATCAAGCATTTCACAATAGAAAGAGCAAGGCAAGGTCACATATGCATACATGATCAATCAACCTAGAGCAAATAAAATTCCAGCCATGCACAACTTCAATCATCATGAAAAACTAGACATCTCAAGGAACAATTAGCAAAAAACCAGGTATTTTTTGGATCATTTTTCAATTTGATATGCATTTTACAAGTTGGAAAAAATAATGAAAATCAAGATGAACATATATTGGAAATTTGGAGGGAAAGGCAATAAAATATGAATGGATTTGAATATTTGTCTTCGCTGGGAATCGAACCAGGTTGAGATTCAAATGAGGAGCGCGCCTAGCAATGAAACTACGTCGTTTTGGCTGAAAAGCCCTAGGGAAATAGCGGCGGTTACAACCGTCACAAAAATCGACGCAAATGATGAATCTTCATCTTCTTCATCAAGAACACGAAGAACACTCATGAACTCCAATGGAGTTTTTCCAGATTTTTCAAGATTTCCAGAAATGCTCAGAATAAAAAAAAAATTATATCAATCAAATTCTCATGCAATGTATGTTGTAGATCCATTATCATTTCATGCTAATTCATCATTAATCATGTAAAACGAATCAAATAAAGTTTGACATGTGAAACTTCAATCAAGCATATCTCTCTCAATTTTTATCCAAATCGCACGAAATTTATATCAAAACGATCGGCAAAGTAAGATCTAGAAGAATATCTACATGGATTGTGAAATTACGAAGCTCGAAAAACTCACCTCTTGAAGAACAGTTCCTTGTTTTGCGCGATTCAAAGCTCCAGATGCTTCTAATCCACTCTAGAATACTTGATATGATGTTTGATGAAGAAAAGGAAGCTTGAGAACGTGTAGATTTAGATTAATAATCAACTTCCATCTGAGTTTTGAGCTTCAAATGTTTGGTTCTTGCACGAATTCAACAAACCAATACTTGATTCACACTCTAATCAACTCACTGATCATGAATCTTCAAAAAAACAAGGTGTTATGTTGAAGGATTTTGAAATTTGGTTTGAAGAAAATTTTGGAGGGAGAGAGAAACTAGATCTAGAAATGTGAAATTGTGATTAACTTTTCAAATTCTGTTATGATTATGGTATTTATATGCTGTACTAATCACACTAAAAATGTTAATTAGCAATGGTTAATGGTAATTAGCAAAAATAAGGTGTTTTGACAAAAATTGAAAAATTGCATGGTGCATGTAGTAATCCTACGTGAACAATACCCTTGGCTTGATCATTTTCACTTAAAATCCTTTTTTAAACTCAATGGCAATGGTAGAAAGTTCATATAATGCACCATTTTTGAATTTTGCAATTTCCCTCCAAAATTGACTTGAAATATCACATGATCATATGATGAGATTTTATGTAATGTGATGCATGATTTGGAAACTTCATGTCAAGAGAAGAATAATGCAAAAAGAACTACCAAATTTGGAGCTATGAATCAAAAGTTATGCTCATTTGAAATCTCATGCACACTTGGCAATGATTGGATCATATCTCCTCAACCACACATCATAGATCCATGATCTTGGACTTTTTGGAAATGGGAGAAAAAGATCTTCAACTTTCATGTTGGACAAAATTTCATTTGAAGCTTATTTGATGTTGGAAAGTTGAGTTGAAGTTGGTCCAAAACTTGCCATTTTTGGAAACTTTCAAATTACAGGTCACTTTCCATTTTTGGAAACTTTTGATCTGGCTTCAAAATCTTCAAGGTAGATGTTTGAAATGTTGAATAACCCTCTTTGGGACATGAATGAAGTTTCTCAAACCATTTCTCCATCTCCTAGCCCTCAGTTGACTTGCAGTTAACTTTTATGGGCCTCAGATGACCTGGTCATGCACTGTGGACTTTGAGCCTCTAGCCTTTGGTCAAGTTGCTTCAAAATGAACCTTGGGTCATGTAAGCTCTCTACAACAACCATAGGGCCTTTATCTCATGGAAAAACCCTTGCTCTCTTGCACAAATGGATTCTCCTGACCAGCTTTGACTGATGAAATGCAACATGCTATGCAATGCTAATGACCTAAAAATGAAATGTATGTACAGATGGGAGGTGCAAATTTGAGGTGCTACAAAGTGGCAACAGGTTTTGTGTTGTATTTGGTTCATAACATTACAACAAGTGTGTTGCAGGTCGACTCAATGCCTTAGTTCTGCTTTTGCAGCTTAGCATTTGACATTGTAGCATGATGTTCTTGATTTGGCACAGTTGGCCTATGATTCTGATGCAGCAAGGTTAGTATTGCTGAATCCTGGTTGTGTGCAGCAGGTATGTTGTAGTCGGTTGATGATAATTGTGTGCTGCAGGCCCTAGTTTGGCTATTGCAACATACCCTAATTTGCACTTCTTTTTGTTTGGTTGATGGTGATGACATAATGAGCTTGATGGTTCCATTACAATTCAGGACAATGGTATGAAGTTCCATACTACAGGGTCTTGCTTACAACAATTGGCTTGCTCAAAATATGTTACAATCCCACTGCTGCCAAATACTGCACTATTAGCAAGATGGTTGGTGTAGCAAGATGCTCATCTGGCTTGCTAGGTGTGGAGGGTTCTGAAGCATCTCAAGGAACATCAGTCTTTTGTTTGGATAATGCCTTAGCATGTATCTTGATGGCTTCAACTTGGAAGACAGGCCTTTGGACATTTTGTGGTGGTTACTTGCCAATTGCAGTAGATTGATGGTATGTGTGTTTAACCACTTAAAATGCATTTGTCTATTTTAGTGCCAGCTGAGCCAGGGTAGAGCCTCTGTTGCTCGAGGCTCATGTGGGCTTAATGTCCCTACACTAGTTTGTGCAGCTGGTGATATTCCTTGGTTTTATGGTATGCACAACTGAGTTTGTCACGTGTGCTGCATGACAGGAGCTTGTATTCAATGGCTAGTATTAATGTCGTTTTGCAGGCTACTGCTACTACTTGGTGGCAAAATCAAGGCTGCTGCAGGAATTTAGTGACAAGATGTTGTCCATGTGCACTCACGACCAAACCCAAACATCCTTGGCCAATGCAAGTGTAATATCCAGTGTGGTTGTAATTCTTAGTTGTAATAGCTGCAGGACTTGCTTAGCAATGCAGAACCAATGATGGGCCAAGCCAAAATGACACTTTAAGACAAGTTGCACATGAGGTTAACATGAGATAAGTTACTTGGCCAAGAAGATACAAAGTCAAACTCATCACACAAGACTCTTGGATGGTGAATAAAGGCTAAAGTGGATTAGATTAGGTTTAAGAGGGTCAAAAATGGGAAGGTTGACTTTGGTCAAAGTTGACCAAAAAGTCAATTGTTGACCAAATTCAACAAAATGATCAAAATTCAATTTTCTTTGTGTTTTCTTTGTAAATGAACATTGAATCAATGGTTATGGGCAATTTTAGGTTTTTTGGATTTTGGGTTGACTTTGGTCAAAGTTGACCAAAAAGTCAACTGTTGACCAAAGTCAACAAGTGGCCAAAAATGTCAAATTTTGTATTTTATTTTGTAGAATCATGTATGATGGTTTAGAAGGATGTGAAATGGATTGAACTGGCTTGACAAATGGTTTGAAATTGGTTTTTTCATTCTTTTTTATGACTTGAATGCTTGACTATGACAAAGAACATGACTTAGCTGACACCATATGTTAACAAGGCCATTAAATGAGGGTATAAGACTAGGGTTTGAATATGATGTCCATGAATCAAATGGCATGATCAACAATGGCTTGTGACACAAGAAAACTGGTGGTTTGGATGACCAAGACCATAGGTGTAACAACAATCAGATGGACAAAACAATAGGACATTGAGACCAAGGTGGATTCAAGACCAATGCCCCAAAGGAGACCAAATTAAGATTAGACCATGCACATGACAATAGGTTAAAAGTGGGTGACATTAGGGTTATGAATGTTACTAGGTGAAAAGTCAAGTCCCCCAAGTCCATCAGATTCATCATCTCCTTGATTAGGGTTTCCTTAAGGCCTACCCCTCAAGCACATCTCTTGAATCAAGCCATAAGTTCCAACTATCACCCTTCTAGTGTGTGAACATGCATTAGGGTTTTGAAGGCCAAGACAAGACCTAGGAAACTCCATAAGACCAGGTCTTGAGGAATTAGGGTTTCACATCCCCATGTTGATGACACGGTCCTTGGGCTTTGATATCCACACAAGCCCTAGCTTTGTAAGCCCAAGTTTCTTCTAAGTCCATGAGGAATGATGCATGTGGGTGAATTATGAATGTATGCAAGTGATCCCAAGTCATGTGGTTGGATGGAAGACTAGGAAAAAGGGAGGGCAAATTTTGGGGTACAACACATACCACATACTAAAAGAAAACAAATCAAAGGGGTGAACCTATCTCATCCTTACTTGTATTAGTTCATCTAACACAAGGTTATTGATGAACCAATTAGCCTTATGATATTGAGATTTCATTGGTCAATGAAAAGGATGGGAAAGAATGGGATTGAAGATGAAGAGGGATGGGAGATGAGAGAAACACAAATTGGTCATGGGAGGAATTTTATCAAATTAAAATCATTCATTCATTTTGGGAGATGAAATGTACATTTCATCAATCCCTTAAATCCAATTATTTTAACTTAACAAAAGTCAAATCAACCTTTACCAAGTCTCAAACACATAGTCAAACATCACAAGTCAATAAAAATGGTTCAACATAATTTCTATACAATTAATCAATTAAAAATCAAATTAAAATTGCATTTAAATTAAATTTAGTAGGGTCAAAACCTAAAACCTCTTCAAAACACCAAATAAATGACCAAGAGATTTATCCTAGGTCAAACAAGGTCAAAGGACCTTAGACAAAAAATTTCATGATTTTTGAAAAGACAAAAGTATTTTTAAACAATTTAAAATATGCACAAAAACAATTAATTCATGAAAAAATATCAAAATTAATCCAAAAATTAATTTTAATTCAAAAAATGAAAGAGGAAAATATTTAAAGATTTTTGGTGAAAGTCTCATATTTTTTGGATTAAAAATGAAATTAATATGAATTAATCAAAATAACACAATTAAATGAAAAATCAGAAAATACAAAAAATAAGGGCCATCAGATCTCCCTCATTAATTGAGGTGGCAGATCTGATGGCCACACACGTGCGTTCCACCGTGCACCAAGTCAAATGCGTTGTACGCGTGGTAATCAGAACCAAGGGCTGAGATTAAAACATTTTGAATAGATCCTGTGGTTGAGAGGTGTGACAACACACCACCGGGGCTAGGGCTCCGGTCTTCTTCTCCGGTGGACCTCACCGGACTGGTCCATCATCAACCATCACCAAAATGGAAAACAAAGACATGGATTTAAAGGAAAAATGCCCAGGAGCTCGAATCTAGCCTCAATTTTCTCCAATTCCAAGTATATAAAAAGATACAGAGATTTGAATTTTGAGGATCATGAACTGAGTTGCTTCGATTTGACCTCAAAGCAACTCAATTTTGTTTCCTACATTGGTAGAACTTCAGCCAACCAAAAATCACAAAGAATGGTGAAGAATTGAGAGAGAATCGAAGAGATGAAGTTTCTGAAAAATCACCTTCGAGTTGATCCAATTTCACTTGATCTTAATCTGGATTTGCTTGCTTTCTCTTCCACTTGCTTGCAAAAGCCAATTGAGATGAAAAGGGAAGTGAATTTCTGGAGTTTGAACTTCCAAATAGAAGATGAAGTTCAAGCTCGATTTCAAGAGAAACCTTCAGAAATTCTATGGAAATGAGAGTTTGGATCAGTCTAGCAGAGCTTGGGCAGGGTGTGGATGCAGGTTCTGAAGCCATGAGCTTGTTTAAATACGCATTGGAATTGATTTTTGCACCACTTGAAATTTGTCAAATTTGGAAACCAACTTGCATGGATGCATGGACAATCATTTGGGCCTAAGAAAAGATGCAATCCAACTCCAATTAATGTGTAATTGATGCTGAAGTCATTACAATCAAGCATGGAAAGAAGAATGATCACTTGAATCCAAAACTTGCCAAAACAAATCCCATAATGGAGCCATACGCAAGTCCCTTATTTTTTATCAAAATGGGATGATCTTGGACTTTTTGGAAAGGTGAGATCAAGGGGAACAACTTTAATGTTGAACACTTTTTCATTTAAATCTTGGATCATGATGAATTTTGAGGTGGAAATTTGGGAAATCAAACATATTTGAAAAATTTCTAAGTCCTAAGTCAAATGTTCACTTCTTCCACCTTGAATAACTTTTTCTATGGACTTCAAATGGAAAAAGTTCCTTCATAAAGGTTTTAGATATTTCAAACATATTCAATTTGGTCAAACATTTGACCTCATTTGTATTTGGCACGTAGGAGTTATGCATTTTAGAAGTTGAGGAAGATCACTTGTTCAATGGTAATGGTCCAAAGTGACCTATAATGTTTCCTCTTGGAACATGTATTTGCAAGTTGAATTTGAACTTCCTCCAAACATAAAAGTTGAATTATACATCTTGAATTTGATCATGGAATTTTAATGGCTTTCATATCATAAAAATTGAGCAAGTTATGGTCTTAAAAAGTTGACCTCCAAACTGGGGTTCAGACAAAATGACCTATAATCTTTCACCATAAAAAATGACTTTCCAAGAAAAACTAGCTCTAGACTTCAACATGAAAGTTGTTTGGAATGTCATGTTGAGTAACGTTTCTCTTGGAATCATTTCCATGTGACACAAATCGTAGGATATAGGGTCTAGGGAACCCCAGTTTTGACCAGTTGACTTTCTCTGGTCAACCACCATGAACCATCTTGCTAGCTTGAAATTCGCTTGAATTTTGGGACTCATGGAGGATCATATAGGCATAAGATGATGTAATATGAAGTATCCCTTGAAATATTTGATCAAATGTTGAAGAAACTTGCTGAGGAAGTCACCACAAGATACCCAGATGAATTAGGGTTTCCAAGGCAAACAAGCTTCAAGATCTTGGTGATTTCTTGATCAAAATGACATGTGAAGATCATGGGGATCCATATATGATGCCTAAAAACAATGTGAACCATTTCTTGATTGAACTCCTTGCATTGAGGGTCTCAAACCCTATATATGAGCTTGATGGAGCATGGGTCAGCACACACACTACCTACAAAAGTAACCAACTATACATTAACATATTTTTGGTATTTTGGTTAGTAAGTAATAAAAACAAAGTATGATGCAATCAAATATGCTTAGTGATCTCTCCCAATGCAAACCCAATGAATGAGGGGTAAGAAGGCTACCAAGGTGTGATCCCAAGGCTAATGCATATGATGAGATATCATGAGGGATCTTAGGGTTAGTAAGTAATAAAAACAAAGTATGATGCAATAAAAATTGGGGTTTTACACTAACACCTTCCCTTTGTGTAACCAACCCCCTTACCTGTAATCTCTGGCATTTTATTGGTTTTGATTTGAAAACTTCTTATCCTTGGGTTTTGTTCGTACTTTTCTCTTTTCCTTTGGAAACAATAAAAGTGCGGTGGCGACTCTGGTTTTATTGACGTCAAGTTTATCCATAGCTTGATGGTCATGAATTTACCGCTACAGGCACTTAGGCAGAATTTGCATTTTGGTGCACCAAGTCATTAAACCCATGAATTCTGATCTCATTTGACCCCAAATACATTTCATAACACGTCATGACATATTTACAAGTCAACTTGAAGGAAAATAGGTCACATAGATGGAAACCTGAGTCATGTGCAAAAATCAACTTTTTTTCCTAAAATGGAAAAACCAAAACCTCCAAACATATCTGATCAAATCATCCTTGTCCCTCCTTTTTTATACTAGGGTTCAAACTAACTGAGTGGAATGAAGAACCAGGTCAGAAGCACAACAACACTTCCTCCACAAGTCTCATTTTGTCTTGTTTCGAGCCTCACCCCATTTTTGAGCAAACCTCTCCCTTTCTCCCTCCAAACGTTTCCCTCACCTTCCCTATAAATAGGGGAAGGTATTCCATTCATTTCCCAAGATTACTCTGCCTTGAAACCAAGTTTTCTCCCTCAAAACAGAAATTCGGTTTTAAAGTTCCAAGTCCATTCAACCTAAAATAACCACCCAAAAACCTTCCTTTAACATCACTTAAGCTTTCTGAAACATTAACATCATCTACAACCATCCTCCCTGAGCTATCCATAGTCATCAGAGTCACCATATGAGATTGATTCCGACCAGGTAGTTCCACTCATCTTTTTCACTCAAACAAGTTACCCCCTTGCTCGTAATTCCTCACTGATGCTTAACCTCGTGGTCTAAATCTTGATTACTCCGTATCCACCATTTAACTTTTTTTAGGTCAAGCTTAAATTTTGTGTTCATGTAAAATACTCCACACTCAGAGCCAATCAATGGCTCATGATTGCGGAGAAGATAACGATGAGGTGTTGGGAGGTTGAATCCATGTTTGATTCCCTCCAAAAACACGAGTTTAAGAAGTTTGATTTTCATGTTTGGAGGTTGAAGACGACCTCATGTGTCTATTACTTCGTGCGTTTTTTGAATTTGAATGTAATCCGTGTCATGTTCTAGTTGGTTCATTAGAGCGCGTGTTTTATTTTATGTTTGACCTTAATATATTATTTTCTGGACGCGCTAATTAACACCACAAGGAGTTTGGCAAAATGAATAATGGTTGACCCTAGAACCCCAAGGTCAAGGGTTCAATCCCCATCTCCCTCACTTTCATTTTTATTTCTTTCTGTTTCCTCCCTTTTATTTTATTTTCTAACCATTTTCTTTCCATTTCATTTTATTTTTTTCACCACTCATTTTAATTCTGATCAAAATATTTTCTAAACATACTTGACTTATTTTTCTCCCTTTTATTTTATTCCACACTTGGTTTATTTTATTTTGACCTTATTTGTTGACTTTTCATGCCTTGATTGATGTTACTTAATGAGGTCTATTTAATCATGACCTTGGTTATTTAGGGTTGATCAAACCTTTAATACTTTATATCTATCAATGAATCATCAATGGATCATTCATGATATTTTGAGGTATTGATAGGTTGCCTCTATTTAACCATACTTAAGTCATCTGCCTCCATTAACTACTAACCCTCTAACACCTATGTTTCATTGCTTAACTTAATCATTATTCAACTGTTAACTTGTGATCATTGAGTGATACGATATTCCATTTGTCAAATCATTGATAGATGGACTTGAGGTTGTATAACTTTCATTATTTCAAATCTATTGTTAGATGATCATGGATCATCTTAAATACTTTGCATTAGTGATCAGTTATCCATTGATGCGTCATATTTTGAGTCTTTTCACCTATGGATAGATAATCCTCAAATGTTTACTTTGTACATTTAACTAACCACTAACTATACACCACTAACTTTGTTTATCACTAACCATTGTTATTGTGATCTTGTTATTATTACCTTGTGATTTACTCTTATGTAAGTTATATTACATTGTAATTTACTTTCAAGCACCCATCATCATTGTATATATCCCTCATGCATGTTTATTATTTTCATTTTTTTATTGTCATCATACAATCAAAAATAACAAAAACATGATAAAATTATAAGACCAAAAAGAAACATTCATATGTAATTAACCATTAGACTTAGAGGATTTCATTTAGGACCCTTGCTTGGAGACCTTACCCTAATCTTTTGACACTTTGCCTCAACTTTGGATTTCATCTGTAACTTACATTCATGTTGTAAGAATGGCATCATGGCACTACCCTAGGGAGACATGACTGTAAGACCATTATCCACTTGTTAGCTTAGGTCACTTTGCACACATAAGGCTTTCTCTTGGGCTACCTTACAATGAGACCCTTTAATTTCTTGTTTGGTTACTTTGTATATTCATTGTACGTCACAATTTCAAAATTAAAAGCAATAAACCCTTGATCCAACATCAAGCGGAATTTTCAGAATCAAACTCAAAAAAACAATAAAACTATGATTAGTATTGTGCGTCACGAGCCTTAACTGGTCGGAAATTAGTAAGGATGGAGCTCTCCTATCCTTACTCTAATTATTTTTGACACAAGACGCTTGTCTTGTTTATATAGAATATCCACCTTCGCCCATAGACTTTAGTGCAATCTACTCATAAACGTTTTTTTTTCATAAACCTTTCTTCAAGGTAAAAGCAACACAAAACATAAAACTTATTTTTAGACCTTAGAGAATCACACCAAAAACCCTTTTTTCAAAGGTAAAATCAACCAACCCATAAACATTTTCTACTCCGAACTACGGAGCTCTGATTCTTCATCACCCGATGAGTGATACATAGGCACAAGGACCCCAATCCTTGGCGAGCACAATAATAAAAAACCCAAAAACTCATTCTTTCACACTTTTTCAATAAACAATAAAGATAGAAATTTTTATAGATAAATACCCACGCTCGCAGACAACTTAAATGGTTCCCATGGAGTACCATGGACATGGGGGGTGCTAATACCTTCCCCTTGCATAACCAAATTTTGAACCCAATCTTGATTGTGAGACCAATCCATATCCTTATAATTGCACTTCCTGTGTGAATTTATTTTCCCTAAGGGTTTTTCGACTATTTCTCCTTTCCTTCTTTAGGAATAAATAAAATTCGATGATGACTCTTCTGTTTCATTTTTTTGAAAACGGGCAGGATCGGGTTTCGTTTCCGATTGTTTAAAACCTCAAGCACAACAAGTATACACTTAAACAAGGAATGGTAAGGTGAAATCAATTTATTAAGGGTATAAATGGGAAATCTATTTATGAGATAAACTACTTCAGTAAAACTATGGTCCCAATACATCAAGGGAAGACTAGCATGAGCCAAAAGAGCTAATCCCATCTCTACTATATTTCTATGTTTTATCTCTACATTTCCATATTTATGGGATGTATGGGAACATGTCAACCTATGAATTATCCCTAAGTCATTGATAAAAATTTTAAAGGTTCTAAACTCTCCCTCAAATTCAGATTGCATAACTTTAATTATATTTTGAAACTGAGTTTAGACATAAGTTAAGAATTGTTTAAAAATAACTAATGCCTCAAAATTTTGTTTTAGAAAGAACAACCATGTGTACTTGGTATAAATGTCGACAAAATCTATGTAATAAGAGTATCATTCACTATATAGACTTGGGGAAGGTTCCCACGGATCCGTGTGAATGAGTTCAAAAGGACTATCACAGTGTTAGTTAAAGGAGCAGGAAGCCTATGAGACTTTGCTAGACAACATGAATTACATAATTCAATACAATCTTGAATTCTCATATGTATATTAATTAGGTTAAGAACAATTTTAATATCTATAGCATTAGCACGGCTAAGTCTAGCGTGCCAAAGAGATAATTTATTAAAAGCTAAATTTGAAGCACTAGTATTTTGGTCATTAGAAGATAAACTGGCATAGTTGATAGTTGGGTGTGGTGACGACTCCATGGATGGCCTATGAAAATAATATACCGACATCCATAAATCCTTCTAGGAGTACCAGCTTAGATGCCTGATATTTGACAAAACACTAGTTAGAGTGGAAGTTGAAAAATACATTATTATCTTTGACAAGCTTATACACGGAGATTCAGTTACGAGTAATGCTAGGCACATTTAAGAGGTTGTTCAGAGTCAACACAAAATCATGTATAACATTAGATTTGGTCTTAGTTGAGCCTATTGAATTAACCTTTAGGCCTTGACCATTACCTACAAGGACCTCATTAGAACCTACATACGATTGTTTATGTTACAAGTATGAATTATGAGAGATGATATGGTGGGATGCATCTGAATCAACAAACCACGCTTGGGATTCTAGGCTTGTTGGAATGTGGAATCATCCTGATATGCCAAAAATGATGAAGCTTGTGTCGAACTAAAGGCTTGATTCTTCTGATCTTCGCTTGAATGAGCAACATGAGAATTTGTTTGTGTTATTGGCTGAGTTGGTTTAAAACTTTCATCATATCGAGGCGAAGAGTCAATTACAGAGTGTCCATATTTTACACACAATTGACATGTAGGCCGATTTCCAAAAGTGGAGTTTTTTCGAGCTTTTCTACGACCTCTACCCATGTTGTTGTTTCCTCTTCCTCTAGCGTGAGAGTAGCCACCTCGAGCATTTCTTGAGTTATGATTCTCAGCAATATGCACAATACTTTTTGTTGCATTAGTGATAAAGATTTCTTGTTGATACTTTGTCTAGTTGGGCTTCTTGAACATAGATAAGTGCTTCAATTCCATACAACATTGAGAGTTCAACTTTCCCATATACTATCATCACAAATGGATTGTATTCCTTTGGGAGTCCCTGCAATATAACATCAATTCAATCTCTTTCGGAGATTGGATCTCTAATTGCAAGGAGATAATGAATAATCTCTCGAATTCACAGGATATACTCCGAGATGGATCAATTCTCTTTCTTTCTGATATTCATTTTTGACCTAAGTCGGTGAACCCTATCTCTCATAAGTGCATTGAAATGCTTGTGAATTTGATCCCATATTTGATAGGAAGGTTTGCAAGAAAGAACCCTAGGATGAACAATTTCATAAATTATTGAAAGAAGCCAAGTAAAGAGGGCTTGATCTTGAATAATCCATGATTCGTATTCTTCATATTTGATATTGACTAAACGATCTACCTCAAACTTGATGATTAGTGGAATTTGGGGATTTATCACAAATCTTTGGAGCTTGTGAGAAAGAGTTACCCCTTTGATTTAATTATTCCATAAAAGGAAATTATTCTCTTGAAGATTGAAGCATAATTTGAGTCCAAACACGTTCTAATTGGACAAAACTGGAAACTGAGAAATGTGTGTTTTTGGTGTGTGGTTCTTTCTTTGTGATTCTTATTGTGAGTCTGCCATTATTTGATCTTCTTGAAGAACCGCAATGGATGATTTTGATTGTTTTAATGATTCTGAGAGATTTGTTTCTTACTGAAGGTAGAGAAAAACAATAAAGGGGGGTTTGAATTGTTTTCACTGATAATAAAAACTTTTGCAAATACCACACACACAAAATATAAAGCAAACAACATAGAAGTTTATCCTGGTTCACTTGAAATTCAAAGCTACTCCAGTCCATCCGGCCAAGGTGATTTCGCCTTCAATAAGGACTTAATCCAATAATCTAGAAAGATTACAACAAAAACGTCTAAGAGAACAAAGATCTCTTAGCCTTCTCAACTCTACAGACTTCACAAGTCACTTGAGGAAATATTCAACAACTATTTGAGAATTACAAGGAAGTGTTTAATGCTTCTAGGTAAGCAATTTTAACACAGTAAGAATTCACACTAAGAGCAACAACTTGTGTGAACAGATTGAACAAGAATTAATGAAAATATAAAGTCGAGTTTGCAGTATTCTTGTGAAATAGCTTCGTGCTTAGTATGATGATGATTTTGCCTTTATATAGTGCTTCAAATATGAAGTCGTTCGCTGAAGCATTGATGTGATATCTTGTCAATGATGGGACTTAATTGACATTAAATTCGTTGTCCTTTCCATAGCAATTTGGGAGAGTATTTATTCTTTTCCGAAAAGATATTCATACCAATTATGGAATACTTTGTTACTAAGTCTTGTAGTTGATCTGTTTGGCTTGAATCAGAGTGCGCGGAATCCAGAACTTCTTGTTCAGCATGTATTCTTCACATAGTTGTTAGAAGTGATTTTCTTCAGAAGTTTTTGATATGTCTTCAGTTGGACCTTCTTCAGATATACGAATTAGCAGAGTAACTATGTATGGAATCCTTCAGATTCAGAGTATATGAGTCTTCAAACTTCAGATGTTGTGAGCGTCGTTCTCTTCAGAGTCAGAGAGACTACTTTCTTTGACTCTAAGTCAACTGTTATAGACTTGTGTGATGTCAGATGCTGTCTATCAGATCCATTTTTTGTTAGAGTTCTGCATACTTAGATAAATTCATTAGGGTGCCAAATTGTTTCATCCTTTGTTATCATCAAAACTTAGAGATGAATTTTAGACCTGTAAGACCCCAATTTTGACCCTAAGATCCCTCACGCAATTTCATCATATGCATATGCATTGGGATCACACCTTGGCATCCTCCTTACCCCTCTTTCATTGGGTTTGTTTTGGGAGAGATCACCAAGCACCATGTGATTGTATCATACTTTTATTTTATCATTTTACTAACAAAATACCAAAAATATGTCTTTGTAGTTGCCTAGCTCCTTTGTAGGTAGGGCATGATCCTCATTGACCTATCAAGTTCATATATAGGGTTTGAGACCCTCATGACAAAAATCACAAGCAAGGATTGATTCACAATGTATAAAAGCATCATATATGAGTCCCAATGATCTCTACATTTTATATTGATCAAGTATTCTTCAAGAGTTTGGAAGTGATTTGCTTTGGAAACCCTAGTTTGACTGGGTATCTTGAGTAACTTCTCCAATAAGCTATCTCACCAATTGATCAAATTTCTCAAGTGACACTTCAAAATTCATCATCTTATGCATATTTGATCTACCATGAGCCAATAAAGTCAAGAGAATTGAAAGTTAGCAAGTTGGTTGATGATGGTTGGCCAGATGAATTCATCTGATCAAAACTGGATCTCCCTAGACCCTATCTCCTATAATTTTCACCATATGAAAATGATTCCAAGAGAAACGTTACTCCAAATTCCATTTCAAACAACTTTCATGTTGATACCTAGAGCTAGTTTTGCTTGGAAAATCATCTTCTATGTTGAAACATTATAGGTCATTTTGTCTAAACCCTAATTTGAAAGTCAACTTTGCAAAGTCATAACTTGCTAAATTTTTATGATATGAAAGATTTCCAAGTTGCACAATCAAATTCAAGACATCTACTTCAAATTTTATGTTCGGAGTGGAAGCAAATTCAACTTTTATGAGCATGTGATATGAGGATACATTATAGGTCATTTTTGACCTATACCATTGAACAAGTGATCTTTCCAAACTTCAAAAATGCATA
This sequence comes from Lathyrus oleraceus, assembly GCF_024323335.1. NCBI lineage: Eukaryota > Viridiplantae > Streptophyta > Magnoliopsida > Fabales > Fabaceae > Lathyrus > Lathyrus oleraceus. The sequence goes on from NC_066581.1 coordinate 349,170,554, forward strand.
ACTCTATCATTGTAAATCCAAATTACATGAAATTGGTGACCATTTTGGAGTTCTTTGAAATAGATACAACTTTTATGAAGACAATTGTCTCATTTGAAGCTCACATAAAAAGTTAAGTAAGGTGGAATATTGAGATATATGACTTTACACTTAGGAAAATTTTCAACATGTTGAAATTTCCAAACTTCCACCTTAAAATTCACCATGACCCAAGCTCCAAATGAAAAAGTGTTCAACATCAAACTTGTTCCTCTTGATCCAAGCTTTCCAAAGAACCCAGGTTTATGCATTTTGGATGAGGTTTGCTAGGGCTGCGTATGGCTTTAACAGAGCTGCATCATTGGAGGAAATCAAATGTACAAATTTCATTTCACATTGCCTTGCCAATCAAGCTTCATTCAAACTTCAACATGATTGATTTTGGACCTTAATGCATTACCTCATGGGCATGTACATGCCCATGCACTCGTGTCATTCACATTGCTAAATTTGGACAAAATTTCAAGTGTGCAAATATCACTCCCTCATGCTATAAATACATGACCTCTGTGCTCAATTCAAACACCCCTTGTGCGCCAGCTTTGCCCCCCAATTCAAACCCTCTCATTCTAAAGGAAAACCTGAAAAGTTTCAATTTAAAAATTGAGTTTGAATCTCAACTGTTGGAGATTCAAAAACTCCAGGATCCAAAACTTTGCACCCTTGCTAATCACTTCCTACAAGCTTCTCAAGTGTGATCAGGTCGTGTTTGAAGCAAGCAACATCAAGTTCTGCACAGCATTGAAGATAATTTTCAGAAAACTTCATCTCTTCGATTCTCACTGAATTCTCATTAATTCTCTTGGATCTTTGGTTGTCTGAAGTCCTACCAATATAGGCAAGAAGATTGAGTTGCTTAGAGGTCAAATCGAAGCAACTCAGTTGACACACCTCAAAATTCAACTCCTCATATCTTTCTATATATGTAGAGTTAGTTAAAATTGAGGTCAGATTTGTGCTCTACACCATTTTTTCTTTCAGATCATGTCCTCCTTTTTCATTTATGTTGTGGTGATGAAAGAACCAGTCCGGCCAGGGTCATCCGAGAAGATGATCGATTTTTGGCTCCAACGATGAGCTGGAAGTGTTCTGAGCCATTTGGTGGATTTAAAATGTTTTAAACAGGAACGTTGCTTGTAAGGACCAAGTGTGTGGCGCGCTGACTAGCGTGTACCATGGAACACACGTTTCTCACCACTTGATTTGCCACCTCAATTAATGAGGCAAATCAAGTGGTCCACGTTTTTTGATATTTTCTGATTTTTCTTTTATTCCTTTTATTTTCATTAATTCATATTAATTTTAATATTGATCCAAAAAATATGAGAGTTTCACCAAATAATTTCAAATAATTTCCTCTTTGATATTTTGAATTAAAATTATTTTTTGGATCATTATTAATATTTTCACAATTTAATTAATTTTATGATTGTTTTTAATTGTTTAAAAATACTTTTAAGTCTTTAAAAATTCTTTAAAAAAATCTCCAAGGTCCTTTGACCTTGTTTGACCTATAATAAATCTCATGGCCATTTCTTTGGTGTTTTGATGAGGTTTTAGGAATTTGACAAACCATATTTAATTTAAATGTATTATTTTAGTATTTTTAATTTGAATAAATGCCAATTAGTTATGTTGACCTATTGTGATGACTTGTATAAGTTTGACTCTTGTTATTGGGCCTTGGTCAAGGTTGATTTGACTTTGTCAAGTTAATATCATTGGATTTAGGGGATTGATGGAATGTACATTCCATCTCCCAAAATGAATGGATGATATTAATTTGGTAAAAGTCCTCCTTTGACCAATTTGAGTTTTGATCCATTCCCCTCCCTCTTCATCTTATTCCCATTCTTTGTGCATTCATCTCATTTGGCCTATGATATCTCTAAGTCCTAAGGCTAGTTGATTGCAAAATAAACATAAGTATGGATGAGATTAGGCCACCTCTTTTGCATATTCTTTTTGTGTGTGGTATGTTTCATGAGCATAGTCCATTATACTATGTCTCTAACATGCATTAACACCAAAATTCTATTGCCCGACCTCAAATAGTTGTGACTTCTACATAAGTCCAATTACGATTGCTTAACATAGCTCTAAATTTGTGACACGAAAAGGCGTAGCGTTCTAGTTAGTGAGATTGTAAGTCTCCCCTCTTTCATGGTATTGTGTGGAAACTTGGCCTTTTTTCCTTCCATTGGGAGATGTCTTGGTTCAAGGATCCATGCTTGTGATAAGTGGGTTGAGTGTTCTCCAAAGAATGACTTACAACGAAAAGCAAAAGCAAAACAATACTAACTTCTAACTCATTAACAACTAACATTTAATTTTAAGTCTTTCATTTTAATGCACTTTAATTTTTAAGCTCTATTCATTTGCCATTATTCATACCATTCTAGTTGTTTATGTTAATGTCATTTTCCTTTTGTCCATTTGGACCATATTGTGTGATATATCTTGCTTGTGCATATTTTGTTTGTTTGTGTGGCCTTGGACCATTAATGTACATAATAAGAACAACAAAAAAACCTAAAAAACTTTTGTGTGGACTGTTGGCTTGATCTTTGACCAATTGGACTTAGAATTTAGGCAACCTTCCTATGCTAAAGGACTTGGAAAATGCCAACATTTACGCAACCAAGTGCTTGGAATTTGAAACTTCATCTGATACATCATTCAAGATCCCTTTGAGTTCATCTGCAATATGATCATTGCGAAGCTGTTATTTTTGAGCCTGTGACTTATGGCATTGTGGAATTCATCTGCTACATGAGCAAACTTGAAGAAGATCATGGAGTGGCTAAAGCTTGGATGTGGCTATCTTTATTTGATGCCTTGCTCTTCAAGTTAATATTATATGCATTGTTTGTTGCTTGATTCTAATATCCAAGGGAATTTGGGGTTTCTATATGGCATTCTTGCCTATTGGATTGCTACCCATCGGTCAGATCTTTTAAACTTTTAACTTTTAATTTTGTGCATATGATTAGTCTCTTCATCTCCTCCCCATTTCTTTAATTTCAAAAATCTCTCCCTCCTTTTAAAAACTTCTTTGTTTGAACTTGTTATTTTTCTAAATTTTGACCACTTTGCAAACTAGAAACTTTGGCCTTATGCCATTGCATTTTCAAACTTCTTTTCTTAATCAAACTTGTAAATGAACTTAATTATACTTGACTTAAACTTTCAAAAAGCCAAAAAGAACTAACTCATTCAAACCATTTTTAGGTCTTTGGGCCTTTCAAACTTAAATTTTGTTAAAAGCAATGCATCCACTTTGAAATTTGTGTCACGAACTACGAGGTTTTGATCCCTCATTTTTATGTTGGTACGTAGGCACAAGTCCGAAGGTCTTGTCAAATACAAAAATATAATTAATGAATTATTTTCTCATCCCCTCACTCTATTTGTTTGTAAACATCATTTTATACAAAACACATATGCACACAAGAAAGGGCTCCCTAGGAGTACCTAGGACACTTTGGGTGCTAACACCTTTCCTCTGTGTAACCAACCCCCTTACCTGTAATCTCTGACATTTTATTAGTTTTGATTTAAAAACTTCTTACTTTTGGGTTTTGTTCGTACTTTTTCCCTTTTTCCTTGGAAACAATAAAAGCGCGGTGGCGACTCTTGTTATTTGATGTCTAGCTTATCCATAGCTTGATGATCATGAATTTATCGCTACAGAAATTAAGTGGCGACTCTGCTGGGGAGTAGTCTCCAGTGGGTTTAGCCTACTTTTTTGTGTGTATATAATTGTATATATGTGATGTTTTGTATATTTGTTTGTATGATATAATCTGCTTGTTGTGCTTGGTGATCTCTGAGTGGTGAGATAAGTTCTAACCCGAGCATGAGTACAATTAAGATAGGAGGATGGTATAGTCATGTTCGGATTGTGTGGGCTAGTCCTTAACAAGTTGGCTTGAGACCCATCTGCTCAGTGGAGACTCTTTTGGATTTGGAAATGTCACACAAGTATTTATGGTTTGGCATTACTATCTCTGATTTGGGTCCGAGAAGATGAGGGCCATAGAACATTTACCCCCCTCTTGGCCTATTTAGGACGTAGTGCGGAGACTGTTCAAGTGTAGACTTGATAACAGTTGTTACGCGATACTACACCCAGACGAGTTTCTCTTGAGAATACTATGGGTCGATGAGTCAGTCATCTTAACCTGTAATATCCGATAGATGGAATTAAGACTCTGGGAACTTTTTAGAACATGATCTACAAGTATTTATCCTTAGTTCACTCCTTTAGGATGGTTCTTACTCAGACTCCATGCTCGTGACTCACAACAAACCCTTGATTATTGGTTGATCCAATCAAGTCTTGTCAATATCCATGGAACTTGGGTGTCGATAAGGTGTAAACCATAATCCACCAAAATGGATGATTGATCTTGACAATGACTTGATTCATCCCTTGACCTTTGATTTTTTTTCCTTGTGTGTAATCCCTTATTTATGATTGTTGCATTCATGCATTCATGCACGTCATAACATTCATCACACGAAAATTTCAAGGAACTGAGGTATTATTTGCAAATATTTTCAGACCATGGATTATGGACGAAGGAATACTAAGAAGTACAGTTTTAGATGTCCCGACTTGAAAGAGTTAAGGAAGCTAGCATCTTTTGTATTAGATCCCTTGGACTTCAAACAACGCCATGGGAAGCTATTGTCTATCTTGTCTGCTGATGTGGTTGAAGGACTTCTGAGTGTGCTAGTGTAGTTCTATGATCCTCTCTACCGTTGCTTCACTTTTCCTGATTATCAGCTTGTGCCTATGTTGGAGGAGTATTCTCATCTCTTGAGGATACTTGTTTCTAGTAGAATGCCTTTTAGTGAATTGGAAGAGATTCCCAGATCTCATCTTATTGCTGAAGCTCTTCACTTGAAGAAGTCTGAGATAGAGGCTCATTGGGTGAAGAAAGGAGGATTGTTTGGGTTGCCATCTGATTTCCTCATCAAGGAGGCTACTGCTTTTGCTCAAGCCGGTAGTGTGGATGCTTTCGAAGCTATCTTTGTATTGCTCATTCATGGATTATCTTTGTTCCCTAACATTGACGGTTTTGTTGATGTGAACGCCATTAGACTTTTCTTGATTAGGAATCATGTGCCTACTTTGTTGGGTGATATGTATTTCTCTTTGCATCTAAGGAATTCTAAGGGTGGATGAACTATTGTTTGTTGCATTCCTCTTATGTATAAGTGGTTTATTTAGCACTTGCCTCAGACACCTGCTTTTGTGGAGAACAAACAATGTCTATGGTGGTCTCAGAGACTTATGTCTCTCACTAATGATGATATAGTTTGGTATTATCCCTCTTTGAGCAGTTTGGATATTATTGATAGTTATGGTAAATTCTCTAATGTGCCTCTCATTGGTACACAAGGAGGAATTAACTACAACCCTGCTTTGGCTCGTCTTCAACCTGGGTTCCCCTTGAGAGACAAATCTAATAACACTTTGTTAGAAGGTATTTTCTATCAAGAGGGTAAATATCCCTAACATTTGAAGCAGAAGATTGTCCATGCTTGGTATAATGTGCATAGGAAAGGAAGATCTGAGCTTGGTCCGCGCAATTGTGTAGCTTTGGAAGCTTACACTCTTTGGGTGAAGAAGAGAGCTTTGGAGTTGAAGATGCCTTATCCTTGTGACAGACCTATGTCTATGGTTGTGGCTGAGCCATTAACTCTCCCTAACCGAGATGTAGAGGAGTTGGAAGACGCGCTCGCCAGGTTGAAGCAAGAGAAAGATATGTGGGAAGAGCATTTTCGTGCTTTGAGCAAGAAGCATGAAGAGTTGCAGTTGGAGTCTAAGGATAAAGATGCACTTATTGAGCTACTTGAAGACCGAGTGACAAAGAGACAGAGGGAGCCAAAGGTTTCATCTTCTAGCATGCCTCAGCCTTCCGTTGCTTGGAAGAAGATTGTTGATCAACTTGTCCTCGAGAAGACTCTGATGAAGGCTTCTTTTGAGACTGAGATTCGACGCATTCGGAGGAAGTACGCGCCTTTGGCTAGGTCTTCTAACATTGTTGTTAGGGATACTTAGGATGACTAGTCTCCTTTTCTCTTGTATTTTTCATTTGGTTTCTGAAATTCTACTCGGTGTAATCCTTCCAATTATATAAATGAAAAGAGATTTTTGGTCATATAAAAAATGATTGCAATTGTTGATATATATATATATATATATATATATATATATATATATATATATATATATATATATATATATATATATATATATATATATATATATATATATATATATATATATATATATATATATATATATATATATTTGCAAATGATATAGTAAGTTCCTTGAAAATAAAAATAAATAAACAAGCATTGCATTTCATGCATCATTTGCATAAGCAGGTTTCTCTTTTGCCATATGTCTCATTGGTGTTTCTTCTGTGCTTTAGCCAAGCTGTCTCATCGGTACAATACTCGCGCCAATCATATCAAAATCATGGAACATTTGGAGCAAGAGAACAGAGAACTGAAGGACGAGATCGCCCGACTGACTGCCATGATGGAGTCGGTACTAGCTGCTTAGAGCCAGTCTTCTCCAACACCCGCAACTCCTCCTTAGAGGACAGTTATTTCAGAGGTGGCTACCTCTACCATGCCTGCTGCTGCCGCTCACTTTGCACCTGCTATGTCTGCTGGATTCCCGTGGGGAATACCGCCGAACTTTATGCCTGAAGGCTTTGCGCCTACTTTTGCTTCCATGTCGGCATTTAGCCCGGTCATGTCTGTGCCACCTCCCGTTGTGCACGCTTTACCTCGTGTAGAGGACACCATTTATCATTCTGAGCCGTCTGAGGGACCGGATGTTTACGAGAAAATGGATGAAATGAAGGATCAGTTTCTTGAGTTGCGCAAGGAATTGAAGACACTAAGGGGTAAGGATTTGTTTGGGAAGAGTGTTGATGAGTTGTGTTTAGTGCCAAATGTGAAGATCCCGGTGAAGTTCAAAGTGCCTGACTTTGAGAAGTATGAAGGGAACACATGTCCGCTCAGTCATCTAGTGATGTATGCTCGCAAGATGTCTACCCAGACTGATAATGATTAACTGTTGATTCACTACTTCCAAGACAGTTTGATCGGTGTTGTGCTCAGATGGTATATGGGGTTGGACAGTGCAAGCATTCGCACCTTCAACGACTTGGGAGAGGCTTTTGTCAAGCAGTATAAGTACAACGTAGATATGGAGCCTGATAGAGACCAACTGAGGTCTATGTCTCAGAAGGATAAGGAGACATTCAAAGAGTACGCGCAAAGATAGAGGGAATTGGATGCTCAGATCACTCCTCCCTTGGAGGAAAAAGAGATGACAAAGATCTTTCTGAAGACCCTGAGTTTATTTTATTATGAACGTATGATTGCTAGTGCCCCCAGTGACTTTACCGAAATGGTAAACATTGGGATGAGGCTTGAGGAAGGAGTCCGAGAAGGACGATTGTCAAAAGATGAAGCATCGTCAAGTAAGAGGTATGGCAGTAGTTTTGGGAAGAAAAAGGACAACGAAGCTAATACAGTAATCAGTGGGAGGCAGAGGAGGCCTCATATCAAGAGGAGTCAACCATCCCATCAACATCATCACCCAGTATCTTCAGTCATTCCAGTATTCTCTAATAATCAATCAATATCAGTTCAACAACAACAACAACAACGTCAACAACAACAACCGCAACAATGAACAAACACCTACAACAACAACAATACCAACAACAATCATCATCAACAAAACTTTGAGAGGAAGAAGGTCTCTTTAGACCCGATTCCTATGTCATATGCAGAACTGTACCCATCTTTGGTTCTCAAGAACCTAATCCAACCAAGAAACCCGTCGCAGATTCCAGAACCACTTCTTGGTGATACAAGCCTGAACTCCATTGTGCTTTTCATCAAGGGGCACACGAACATGATATAGATAACTGTTATCCACTCAAGTATGAGGTTCAAAAGCCGATGAAGAGTGGAATGGTGTCCTTTGAGGACCGAGCGCCAAATGTGAAAGCAAATCCATTGCCTGCACATGAGAGTTCTTCTGTGAATATGGTGGATGGTTGTCCTGGCAAATTTAAGGTTTTTGATGTACGCTTTATCCGGAGGTCCTTAGTGCAGATGCATAAGGACATTTGTTTAGTGAGTGATTGTAAGCATGACCACGATGGTTGTGCTGTTTGCAGTGTTAATTCAAGGGGTTGCGAGGTTGTGAAAAGGGACATCCAACGACTGATGGATGAAGGCATGATTCAGATTGTTCAATCTCGTCATATAGATGATGATGTAAATGTCATAGTGCCCATTTTCAAGCAACCAGAAAGATTGGTAATTCAATACGACAGTAGCAACAGTAACAATGTCAGCAATAGATTAGTATCGTTGTTAGTTATATGGTGAACAGGTCCAGTCCCGTATTCATCTGATAAAGCTGTTTCATATCAGTATAATGCTACAATGATGAAGGATGGTCAAGAGGTCCCGTTGCCTACGACTAGTTCTGTGGTGAGCATTGTTGATGTTACCAAGGTGACCCGAAGTGGTCGTGTATTTGGGCCGGTGTTCCCAAAGGATAAAGAAGAATCAGTTGTTGGTAAGAAGGTAGAGGTGCCTGCTGTAGATCCGGTTAGTGCTTCAAAGGGTAAGTCTGGTGAATCCAGCGATTTGAAGGCTAATGATGATGATGAGGTACTTAGATTGATCAAGAGGAGTGAGTTTAATATGGTGGAGCAGCTACTCCAAACCCCCTCGAAGATCTCAGTGTTGTCTCTACTCATGAATTCTGAAGCGCACAGAGAAGCACTGCAGAGAGTTCTAGAGCAAGTGTTTATAGAACATGATGTTACAGTGGATCAATTCGATCATATTGTGGCTAACATCACTTCCTGCAACAATCTCAACTTTTGTGATGAAGAACTCCCTGAGGAGGGCAGAAATCATAACTTGGATTTACATATCTCTATGAATTGCAAAGATGACGCCTTATCCAATGTGCTAGTTGACACCGGATCCTCGTTGAATGTGCTGTCAAAGTCAACATTGTCAAAGTTGTCATACCAAGGAGCGCCCATGAGGTATAATGGTGTAATCGTCAAAGCTTTTGACGGTTCACGTAAAACAGTTATTGGTGAAGTGGACCTTCCAGTTAAGATAGGTCCGAGTGATTTTCAAATTAATTTTCAAGTAATGGATATCCACCCGGCCTACAGTTTCTTATTGGGAAGAACATGGATCCATGAGGCGGGAGCTGTTACCTCCACTTTGCATCAGAAGCTCAAATTTGTGAAGAATGGAAAGCTTGTAATCGTTGGTGGGGAGAAGGCGTTGTTGGTTAGCCACCTGTCATCTTTCTCTTACGTTGAAGCTAAGGATGAGGTTGGAACTCCGTTCCAAGCCTTATCTATTGCTGTTGAAAAGAGGGTTGGGGCACCTATGTCCTCATTGAAAGATGCAAAGAATATTGTAGAAGAAGGCAATATGGATCAGTGGGGCGCATGGTAGAGGTCTCTGACAATGAAGGCAGAACCGATCTGTGTTTTCAGAGAGGTTCATCAACTGCAAGGTCTGAAGATATGCAACTTAGCTTTCGTAGTGGAGGGTTCATTCATGTCAATGAACAACACTTAGCTATTGTGCTAGAGGATGACAAAGAGGAAGACTGCACCAATTTTGTGACGCATGGAAAGGCTTGCAACAATTGGACTGCTGTTGATATTCCTGTTATTTTGCATCAATCTAAGTAATTGCTTTTATATGTTTTTAACATCCTTATCCTATGCCTAAGGGAGAAGTGAACATTGTTTGGGCATTTTCAAATTGATCATTAATAAAATTAATTCTATTCATCCACATCTATGATGTTTATTTTTACTTTTTGCATTATTCTGAAAATGGTAATCACAAAAAAATATAAACAATATAATTGTCCATCTGCATAATATTTGGTCACAAATCCACTTCTCTAAAATCAAAATATCAAATCATTATGCAGGTTGGTTCCTAACCCCATTGAATACAATGATCCTTCTCCTTCTCCAAATTTTGAATTCCCTGTGTTTGAGGCCGAGGAGGAAAGTGATGAAGAAGTGAGTGATGAATTATCTCTCCTTCTTGAGCAAGATGAAAAGACCATTCAGCCGTTCGAGGAACAGATTGAGCTAGTCAACTTGGGTTCCGAAGATGATGTGAAGGAAGTCAAGATTAGGTCCCGACTGTGTTCATATGTCAAGAAGGGGTTGATTGATCTTCTTCTAGAGTATTCAGATGTGTTTGCTTGGTCCTATCAAGACATGCCTGGTTTGGATTCTGAGATTATGGAGCATAGATTGCCATTGAAGCCAGAATGCCCGCCAGTAAAGCAAAAATTGAGAAGAACGCACCCTGATATGGCTGTGAAGATCAAAGAAGAAGTGCAGAAGCAGATTGACATTGGTTTCCTTGTGACCGCTGAGTATCCGCAATGGGTGGCCAATATTGTGCATGTGCCTAAGAAAGATGGAAAAGTCTGCATGTGTGTCGATTATAGAGATTTGAATAAAGCCAGTCCGAAAGATGATTTCCCTCTGCCACACATTGATATGTTGGTAGACAATACTGCTAAATTCAAAGTCTTTTCATTTATGGATAGATTTTCCGGATATAATCAGATCATGATGGCACCCGAAGATATGGAGAAGACCATATTCATTACGCCTTGGGGAACATTCTGTTATAGAGTGATGCCTTTCGGTTTAAAGATTGTTGGTGCAACTTACCAAAGAGCAATGACTACTCTTTTTAATGATATGATGCATAAAGAGATTGAAGTATATGTCGATGACATGATTGCTAAATCAATTGATGAAGAGGAACATGTTTAGCATTTGTTGAAGCTATTCCAGTGTTTGAGGAAGTATAAACTCCGCTTGAATCCCAATAAATGTACTTTTGGTGTTCGTTCTGGTAAGTTGTTGGGCTTTATTGTCAGCGAGAAGGGTATTGAAGTTGATCATGCCAAGGTCAAAGCAATACAAGAGATGCATGCGCCCAAAACTGAGAAGCAAATCAGAGGTTTTCTCGGCCGCTTGAATTATATTTCCATATTTATTTCACACATGACTGCCACATGTACACCTATATTCAAGCTTCTTCGGAAAGACCAGTCTTGTGATTGTACCGAAGATAGCAAGAAAGCTTTTGACAGTATCAAGGAATATCTGCTTGAACCTCCGATTTTGTCTCCACCTGTTGAAGGAAGACCGTTGATCATGTATTTGACTGCGCTCAAAGATAGTATGGGTTGTGTTCTTGGTCAGCAAGATGAGACTGGAAAGAAAGAATTTGCAATTTACTACCTCAGTAAGAAGTTCACCGACTGTGAGACTCGGTATTCTATGCTTGAGAAGACTTGTTGCGCATTGGCTTGGGCTGCTAAGCGTCTACGTCAGTATATGTTGAATCATACCACTTGGTTGATATCCAAAATGGATCCGATCAAGTATATATTTGAGAAGTCTGCTTTAATTGGGAGAATTGCCCATTGGCAGATGTTGTTATCAAAGTATGATATCGAATACCAATCTCAGAAAGCGATCAAAGGTAGTATCTTGGCTGACCATTTGGCTCACCAACCAATTGAAGATTACCAGTTAGTGCAATATGATTTTCATGATGAAGAAATCTTGTACTTGAAAATGAAAGATTGTGATGAACCATTGCTTGAAGAAGGGCCAAAACCTGGTTCCCATTGGGGCATGGTATTTGATGGAGTTGTTAATCAATATGGTAATGGTATTGGGGCAGTGATTATTACTCCTCAAGGCACACATTTTCCATTTACATCTAGATTGACTTTCAAGTGTACAAACAATATGGCAGAATATGAAGCTTGCATTATGGGGCTCGAAGAGGCCATTGATCTCAGAATCAAGCATTTAGATGTCTTTGGAGATTCAGCTTTGGTTGTGAATTAGATCAAAGGTGAATGGGAGACAAATCAACCCGGTTTAATACCATATAGAGATTATATGAGGAGGATTTCAACTTTCTTTACAAAAGTTGAGTTTCATCATATCCCTCGAGATGAAAACCGGATGGCAGATGCTCTTGCAACATTGGCGTCAATGATTGTAGTGAAGTATTGGAATGAGGTTCCCAATTTGTCTGTGATGCGTCTTGATAGGCCAACTCATGTGTTTGCTGTCGAAGATATAAAGGCTGAGAAACCGTGGTATTACGACATCAAATGTTTCCTCCAAAGTTAGATTTACCCGTCTGGGGCATAATTGAAAGATAAGAAGACTTTGAGAAGATTAGCCGGCAATTTCTACTTGAATGGTGATATACTGTACAAGAGAAACTTCGACATGGTTTTGCTCAGATGCATGGATAGACGCGAAGCAGACTTGTTGATGACTGAAGTGCATGAAGGTTCCTTTGGTACTCATTCCAATGGACATGCGATGGCGAAGAAGATGTTGCGAGCAGGTTACTATTGGCTGACAATGGAATTTGACTGTTGCAAGTTTATGAAGAAATGCCATAAGTGTCAAATATATGCTAATAAGATTCATGTTCCTCTGACACTATTGAATGTTATTTCTTCCCCATGGCCCTTCTCCATGTGGGGAATTGATATGATTGGGATGATTGAGCCCAAAGCTTCGAATGGACATCGTTTCATTTTAGTGGCAATTGATTATTTCACAAAGTGGGTTGAAGCGGCATCGTGTGCGAATGTAACCAAGCAAGTTATTGTAAGGTTTATCAAGAATCAGATTATATGCCGTTATGGTGTGCCAAGTAAGATCATTACTGATAATGGATCAAACTTGAATAACAATATGGTGGAAGCTCTTTGTAAAGACTTCAAGATTGTAAGTCATAATTCTTCTCCCTACCGACCTAAGATGAATGGGGTTGTTGAAGCTACGAATAAGAACATCAAGAAGATTATTCAGAAGATGGTTGTCACATATAAAGATTGTTATGAGATGCTCCCATTTGCTTTGCACGAGTATCGTACATCAATCCGCACCTCAACAGGGGAAACTCCTTTTTCTCTTGTATATGGCATGGAAGCAGTTCTCCCCGTAGAAGTTGAGATTCCTTCATTACGCGTGCTCATGGAAGCCAAGTTGACTGAGGCTGAATGGTGTCAGACCAGTTTTGATCAGGTGAATTTGATTGAAGAGAAGAGATTAACTGCCATGTGTCATGGTCAGTTATATCAGCAAAGGATGAAGAAAGCTTTTGATAAGAAGGTCAGACCTCATGTGTTCAGAGAAGGTGACCTTGTGCTCAAGAAGATTCTATCATTCGAACCAGATTCTAGGGGCAAATGGACTCCTAACTATGAAGGCACATATGTTATTAAGAGAGCCTTTTCAAGCGGTGCTTTGATTCTTACAACTATCGATGGTGAAGAGTTCACTCATCCTGTGAATGCAAATGCAGACAAGAAATACTTCACCTAAAAAGAAAAGAATAGCTCACTAAGTTGAAAACCCGAAAGGGCGGCTTAGGCAAAAGGGAGCATCTCAGTGGATTGAAAACCCGAAAGGGCGATCCAGGCAAAAATTAGAGACATAAAAACAAAAAGAATTTCCTGATAAGTTGAGTACCCCGCCTTGGGGCAACTTATGCAAAAATTAGGGATTATGGCAAGTAACTGCATTCTGTTGATCTTCAAAATTTGGAGAAACTTTGAGCACAAGGGTTGACGTCGAGTCATCGTCCCCAGCAGCGGTCAAGAGCGTAGCGGACATCAAAAGTTGGTAGAAGGATTAAGGATCATTTGTATTCAATGTAACCCTTTTCCATATAAATTACCATTTTCAACTTTGTAAAAATCTATGGAGTCTTGTCATTTACAGACTACCATTCTATTAAATAAAGTTGAGCTTTTATCCAATTATTTCTACTCTTATTTACTTCAGCCAATAGTTTTAAATTTTATTATGATCATTTTTGAAATTAAAATCTTTAATCAAAATCATTTTTCTTAAACATATAAAAGCAAGTATTTTTCAAAGCAATTAAAAAGAAGTATCAACAGCATTTCAAAGAGCAGTAAGTCTTAAGTGTGAAGCATTAAGGGTTCCCAAAGCAGTTAACCCTTCGGGTATCCTTAGCCGAGTTTGTTGACCCGGTTTCCCTGTGGAGTGGTGTTTGATCCCCAGTGGAGCTTCGTTTCTTTTCCAACTGAGTTGGTTGATTTAGTGCCCTGCAGTGTGTTATTTCCCCGACAGAGTTTCTGCTTCCCCCGACTGAATTTGTGTATTCCTCGGCAGTTTTGATCCTCAGTAGAGTAATGAGACTCCTCAGTAGATCGCGTTGGTTTCTCCACCAATCGCCATCCGACTTGCTCCCAGTCACAGTTTCCTCCTGGTTTCTGAGCAGCTACTTGTGTTTATCCTCTGTGTGGTTGTCTCCCGTTTTGATATGGTGTTGACCTAAAATTCCCTGTAGATTTGAGAAAATCTCCTCTCCTTAGCAGATCTCCTCCTTCCTCATCTAGAGTTGAGCCTTTGGGTCGTTGATCTCTCTCTCTGTTTTCCAGCAGTTGTCTCCCTCTTGTTGTGGATTGAACAAGAATTGTATTGATGATTCAAATTCTTTGCGACACCTTTGTATCCTTTATGATCGTTTTGTCAGCATAATCGTCATATATACATATACACTTATATAATTTCATAATTTCATAATTGCATCATCATATTTGATTGATTTATTTGAGATTCTTATTCTCTGTTATGGAGGTACTTTATCCCCATACAAATTCGGTGTCTGTCCTCCCTCAATTGTAGAATGTCAGCCCCTTAGGCAGAAAGACTTTAACCTTTCTCCTTTTACCCACTAAGTTATTTCCTCGTGGATGATTATTACTTCAACTTCCTCCCCAGTTGATTATCTGGATGGAATTGCTCCCCTTGAGCTATATCCTCATTGGGTTGAGTCTTGATTGACCGTTTCTTTCTAGCTCTTGCCTAGATAAATGCTTTGCGTCTCCTAAGAGCTTATTACCCAGTAACTGGTAATATTCTTCTTAGTTTGCAGTTTGTTACTTCTTGCCCAATACACGGCAAAAGTATCCCTGTTTTCCAGCAGTAGAGTCCCTAGTGGATTCGTTTTTCTTGATTCCCCAGGAAGTATATCCTTGATATGTTCATCCTAACCGGTGACGGATATCTTTCTTTCCCATGTGTTGAGTTTATCCTTGATACGTTCATCCTAACCGATGACGGATACTCTCATTTTTGGTATTCTACCCAGTAAAAAGGTAGTTGTAATCCTTATTTTGTTCCCCGGAGAGTTAATCCTTGATATATTCATCTTAACCAATGACGGATTTCCTTCTCCTTGTGGTATTCTACCCTGTAACCGGTAGTTGTAAACCCTACTTTCTCCTTACAGAGTCTATCCTTGATATGTTCATCCTAACCGGTGACAGATTTTCTCTTTGATGGTATTCTATCCAGCATTCGATAGATGTAATTCCTACTTTTTTTTTCAGTTGGTGTATCCTTGATATGTTCATCCTAACCGGTGACGGGTATCCTTCTTGACATTCCCATGCAAGTATATCCTTGATATGTTTATCCTAATCGATGACGGATTTTCTTCCCTGTTGAGTTTATCCTTGATATGTTCATCCTAACCGATGACGGATACTCTCACCTTTGGTCTTCTGTCCAGTAACTGGTAGTTGTAAATCCTATTGTTCTGCAGTTTTCCCCAGCAATGCTATTCTTACTCAGTAGCCGGTAATGAATACTCTCTCCTGGTGGTTCCCAGTGAGTCATCCTTGATATGTTCATCCTAACCGGTGGCGGATGTCCTCTCTATTAGATTTTTATTATCTCCTTACCCAGTAACAGGTAGTGGATAGTAAATTTCTGCTCCTCCTGTGTTGAAGTTTATCTTCCCCGGTCAGTTGAGCATGCATTTCCTTAGTGAAATCACTTTTCCTGCATGATTCAAGTACGTCAGTTTTATCCTGATCTACTCGTATCCCCTGTAGATGTTTTGTTTCCCTGGCTGAGTCTTTCCCTTTTGTATGGAATTCCTCTAGTCCCCCAGCAGTTTTAAGTTGTAGCCTGGCCTACGCATAACTTCTCTTTCCCCTAGAGTCTCTGTCTCCCTAGTGAGTTTTCCTTACAGAATGCATTATACTCCTGCGGACTTTCGGTCTCTTTGATTTCTTTTCCTTTGTGGAAATATTTCCCCACAGAGAATCTACTTGTACATTCATATCATATGCATCATGAGGTCTCTTAGGGACCAAAATTTGTTTCTATGTTGTTATTTAAGCTCATTCTACTGAGTCGAGCCAAAGATTTTAACCTTCACCTCCTCAGTCAGAATGTCCTTAAATAGGGGCATCTGTAAGACCCCAATTTTGACCCTAAGATCTCTCATGCTATTTCATCATATGCATATGCATTGGGATCACACCTTGGCATCCTCCTTACCCCTCTTTCATTGGGTTTGTTTTGGGAGAGATCACCAAGCATCGTGTGATTGTATCATACTTGTATTTTATCATTTTACTAACCAAAATACCAAAAAATATGTCTTTGTAGTTGCCTAACTCTTTTGTAGGTAGGGCATGATCCTCATTGATCTATCAAGTTCATATCTAGGGCTTGAGACCCTCATGACAAAAATCACAACCAAGGATTGATTCACAATGTATCAAAGCATCATATATGAGTCCTAATGATTTCTACATGTTATATTGATCAATTATTCTTCAAGAGTTTGGAAGTGATTTGCCTTGGAAACCCTAGTTTGACTGGGTATCTTGAGTAACTTCTCCAACAAGCTATCTCACCAATTGATCAAATTTCTCAAAGGACACTTAAAAATTCATCATCTTATGCATATTTGATCTACCATGATCCTGTAAAGTCAAGAGAATTGAAAGTTAGCAAATTGGTTGATGGTGGTTGGCCAGATGAATTCATCTAATCAAAACTGGGTCTCCCTAGACCCTATATCCTACAATTTTCACCATATGAAAATGATTCCAAGAGAAAAGTTACTCTAAATGACATTTCAAACAACTTTCATGTTGAGACCTAGATCTAATTTTGCTTGGAAAATCATCTTCTATATTGAAACATTATAGGTCATTTTGTCTAAACCCTAATTTGAAAGTCAACTTCCCAAGGCCATAACTTGCTCAATTTTTATGAGATGAAATATTTCCAAGTTTCATAATAAAATTCAAGATGTCTACTTTAACTTTCATGTTTGGAGTGGGAGCAAATTCAACTTTTATGAGCATGTGATATGAGGATACATTATAGATCATTTTTTACCTATACCATTGAACAAGTGATTTTTCCAAACTTCAAAAATGTGTAACTCTACCATTGTAAATCCAAATTACATGAAATTGGTGACCATTTTGAAGTTCTTTGAAATAGATACAACTTTTATGAAGACAATTATCTCATTTGAAGCTCACATAAAAAGTTAAGTAAGGTGGAATATTGAGATATATGACTTTACACTTAGGAAAATTTTCAACATGTTGAATTTTCCAAAGTTCCACCTTAAAATTCACCATGATCCAAGCTCCAAATGAAAAAGTGTTCAACATCAAACTTGTTCCTCTTGATCCAAGCTTTCCAAAGAACCCAGGTTTATGTATTTTGGATGAGGTTTGCTAGGGTTGCGCATGGCTTTAACAGAGCTGCATCATTGGAGGAAATCAAATGTACAAATATCATTTCACATTGCCTTGCCAATCAAGCTTCATTCAGACTTCAACATGATTGATTTTGGACCTTAATGCATTACCTCATGGGCATGTACATGCCCATGCACTCGTGTCATTCACATTGCTAAATTTGGACCAAATTTCAAGTGTGCAAATATCACTCCCTCATGCTATAAATACATGACCTCTGTGCTCAATTCAAACACCCCTTACACGCCAGCTTTGCCCCCAATTCAAACCCTCTCATTCTAAAGGCAAACCTGAGAATTTTCAATTTAAAAATTGAGTTTGAATCTCAACTGTTGGAGATTCAAAAACTCTAGGATCCAAAGCCTTGCACCCTTGCTAATCACTTCCTGCAAGCTTCTCAAGTGTGATCAGATCATGTTTGAAGCAAGCAACATCAAGTTCTGCACAACATTGAAGGTAATTTTCAAAAAACTTCATCTCTTCGATTCTCACTCAATTCTCATCAATTCTCTTGGATCTTTGGTTGTCTGAAGTCCTACCAATGTAGGCAAGAAGATTGAGTTGCTTAGAGGTCAAATCGAAGCAACTCAGTTGACACACCTCAAAATTCAACTCCTCATATCTTTCTATATATGTAGAGTTAGTTAAAATTGAGGTCAGATTCGTGCTCTACGCCATTTTTTCTTTCATATCATGTCCTCCTTTTTCATTTATGTTATGGTGATGAAAGAACCAGTCCGGCCAGGGTCATCAGAGCAGATGACCGGCCTTTGGCTCCGGCGATGAGCTGGAAGTGTTCTGAGCCATTGGATGGATTAAAAATGTTTTAATCAGGAGCGTTGCTTGTAATGACCAAGTGTGTGGCGCATTGACTAGCGTGTACCATGGAACGCGCGTTTCTCACCACTTGATTTGCCACCTCAATTAATGAGGCAGATCAAGTGGTCCAAGTTTTTTGATATTTTCTGATTTTTCTTTTATTCCTTTTATTTTCATTAATTCATATTAATTTTAATATTGATCCAAAAAATATGAGAGTTTCACCTAAAATTTTCAAATAATTTCCTCTTTGATATTTTGAATTAAAATTATTTTTTGGATCATTATTAATATTTTTCATGATTTAATTGATTTTGTGATTTTTTTAATTGTTTAAGAATACTTTTAAGTCTTTAAAAATTCTGAAATTTTTTCTCCAAGGTCCTTTGACCTTGTTTGACCTATGATAAATCTCATGGCCATTTCTTTGGTGTTTTAATGAGGTTTTAGGAATTCGACAAACCATATTTAATTTAAATGTATTATTTTAGTATTTTTAATTTGAATAAATGCCAATTAATTATGTTAACCTATTATGATGACTTGTATAAGTTTGACTCTTGTTGTTGGGCCTTGGTCAAGGTTGATTTGAGTTTGTCAAGTTAATATCATTGGATTTAGGGGATTGATGGAATGTACATTCCATCTCCCAAAATGAATGGATGATATTAATTTGGTAAAAGTCCTCCTTTGACCAATTTGAGTTTTGATCCATTCCCCTCCCTCTTCATCTTATTCCCATTCTTTGTGCATTCATCTCATTTGGCCTATGATATCTCTAAGTCCTAAGGCTAGTTGATTGCAAAATAAACATAAGTATGGATGAGATTAGGCCACCTCTTTTGCATATTCTTTTTGTGTGTGGTATGTTTCATGAGCATAGTCCATTATACTATGTCTCTAACATGCATTAACACCAAAATTCTATTGCCCGACCTCAAATAGTTGTGACTTCTACATAAGTCCAATTACGATTGCTTAACATAGCTCTAAATTTGTGACACGAAAAGGCGTAGCGTTCTAGTTAGTGAGATTGTAAGTCTCCCCTCTTTCATGGTATTGTGTGGAAACTTGGCCTTTTTTCCTTCCTTTGGGAGATGTCTTGGTTCAAGGATACATGCTTGTGATAAGTGGGTTGAGTGTTCTCTAAAGAATGACTTAAAATGAAAAGCAAAAGCAAAACAATACTAACTTCTAACTCATTAATAACTAACATTTAATTTCAAGTCCTTTATTTTAATGCACTTTAATTTTTAAGCTCTATTCATTTGCCATTATTCATACCATTCTAGTTGTTTATGTTAATGTCATTTTCCTTTTGTCCATTTGGACCATATTGTGTGATATATCTTGCTTGTGCATATTTTGTTTGTTTGTGTGGCCTTGGACCATTAATGTACATAATAAGAACACCAAAAAAACCTAAAAAACTTTTGTGTGGATTGTTGGCTTGATCTTTGACCAATTGGACTTAGAATTTAGGCAACCTTCCTATGCTAAAGGACTTGGCAAATGCCAACATTTGTGTAACCAAGTGCTTGGAATTTGAAACTTCATCTGATACATCATTCAAGATCCCTTTGAGTTCATCTGCAACATGATCATTGTGAAGCTGTTATTTTTGAGCCTGTGACTTATGGCATTGTGGAATTCATCTGCTACATGGGTAAACTTGAAGAAGATCATGGAGTGGCTAAAGCTTGGATGTGGCTATCTTTATTTGATGCCTTGCTCTTCAAGTTAATATTGTATGCATTGTTTGTTGCTTGATTCTAATATCCAAGGGAATTTGGGGTTTCTATATGGCATTCTTGCCTATTGGATTGCTACCCATCAGCCAAATCTTTTCAACTCTTAACTTTTAATTTTGTACACAGGATTAGTCTCTTCATCTCCTCCCCATTTCTTTAATTTCAAAAATCTATCCCTCCTTTTAAAAACTTCCTTGTTTGAACTTTTTATTTTTCTAAATTTTGACCACTTTGCAAACTAGAAACTTTGGCCTTGTGCCATTGCATTTTCAAACTTCTTTTCTTAATCAAACTTGTAAATGAACTTAATTATACTTGACTTCAACTTTCAAAAATCCAAAAAGAACTAACTCATTCAAACCATTTTTAGGTCTTTCTGCCTTTCAAACTTAAATTTTGTTAAAAGCAATGCATCCACTTTGAAATTTGTATCACGAACTACGAGATTTTGATCCCTCATTTTTATGTTGGTACGTAGGCACAAGTCCGAAGGTCTTGTCAAATACAAAAATATAATTAATGAGTTCTTTTCTCATCTCCTCACTCTATTTGTTTGTAAACATAATTTTATACAAAACACATATGCACACAAGAAAGGGCTCCCTAGGAGTACCTAGGACACTTTGGGTGCTAACACCTTCCCTCTGTGTAACCAACCCCCTTACCTGTAATCTCTGACATTGTATTAGTTTTGATTTGAAAACTTCTTACTTTTGGGTTTCGTTCATACTTTTTCCCTTTTCCCTTGGAAACAATAAAAGCGTGGTGGCGACTCTTGTTAGTTGATGTCTGGCTTATCCATAGCTTGATGATCATGAATTTACCGCTACAATATCCAAAATATTGTTCTAACAATCTCCCCCTTTTTGATGATGACAAAAACTTCAGACTATTGATAAAACCATGATACTTTATAAAAATTTAAAGGAGTTATCTCAGAGTCAGATGTATGATGACTCCTCCTGGGATAAGTGATCTCCCCCTAAATCTGATGCTTAAGAAGGTTTAGAGGTTCTTACCAGATCTCCTTATGTTGTATAGCTTGTTTCTCAGATGTTTTACTCAGATACTTCCTGCATAACTTTAGACTTTATAATAATAGTTTTTAAATTTGTCCAGTGCATTATGAGGCTTAGATATTATTTCATCAGAGGTTGTTTAATTAACTCTCTCCCTTTTTGTCAAACTCAAAAAGACATAGCAAGCCAAGTAAAGGCAAGACAAATTTCATTGATCAGGGAAAAGTACAGATAAGAGAAAAAAACTTAGAAGAAAAACATAGAGGATAAACATTTAGAGAAGGATATCAAAACAATCCTAATTGTGCCTAAGGGTTCAGAGGAGGTGGCATCCTCTGCAGTAGCCGAGTCAGCAGATTCTGAATATTGGAGTTGATAGAGTCATGCTGATCTAGTCTGGCTCTCACAATCTGTTGCTCTTTCTATAGTTCCTCTAGAGTCTTCAACACCAGTAGAGCAAAGTCAGAATGAGATGGCTCCCCCTGAGTCAGAGTTGTGTCCTTTTCCTTGGCAGCT
This sequence comes from Lathyrus oleraceus, assembly GCF_024323335.1. NCBI lineage: Eukaryota > Viridiplantae > Streptophyta > Magnoliopsida > Fabales > Fabaceae > Lathyrus > Lathyrus oleraceus. The sequence goes on from NC_066581.1 coordinate 349,192,414, forward strand.
TCTTCTACATTAATGCGTGCTGCTTCTTCAGCGTCAGCCTTGGCTTTAGCTTCAGCTTTAGCAACAGCAACAGCCTCAGCGACGGTCTTTTCTGCAGCTTCTCTTCTGGATTTCTCTTCTGCTTCTAATCTAGCCTTTTCTTCTGCTTCTTTTCCAACTCTTTGTTCTGCCTCTCTGGCCATATGAGCCTCTACCCTCTCTCCAGCTTCTCTAATAAAGTCATTTCTGACTTGTTTAGAGAGACCTTTCAGCTTGAAAGCCTCATATGTCATCCATATGATTACTCTACTCTAGTGAATCCTCACTGCAGAGGGATCATCACTGATTTTAGAGTTTTTAGACAATGATCTGAGCTTTTCCACTAACGACTCAACAAATAAATAAATGGCCTCTTCCAGGGTGGGGAAGGTTGGTTCAGGTTCAGAGGTGGGAAGGATAGTTTCTAGTGGGGTGGGGATGGTTTCAGTGGGAGAGTCAGATGTTTGGGTAACAGGGTTTTCAGAGGGTGTTTCAATGTGATGTTCAGAGGGTGGTGATGTTGGGTGTTCAGATGGGGAAGGGATGGAGGTTTCTGGCTCAGATGATTTTTTATTAGAGAGGGTGTGGGATTGGAGTAGAGAAAGTGTAGGGGATTGAGGATCAGATGGTTCTGGATGGTCAGAGTCAGATGATATGTTGTAGTAACGTGGAGAGGAAGGAGTAGAAGAGGGTGGTGATGTGGGTGCATTGAAAAGTAAGACCTCGGAGATAGGGAGTGTTATGGTGGTGATATTAAAAGGTTGAAGGGGAGGTGAGGGTGGGTTAGAGGCATGAGATTCAAAGGGATTTATGGTGGATGTTGTGGGCTCAGAGTTTATGTAGGTGGGGGATGGTTGAGGTAGGGAGGAAGATAATTGCTTTAAATTAGAGTGTAAGAGAGTATCAGAGAGAACTGACTTACTTGGAGAGGAGGAGACCAGAGGCATAGGTGGTCTGGTTTCAGATGGTTCCCCCAGCTTTAGAGTCTTCTTCTTCGAATTTCTTTCAGAAGGCTCTCGCATCCTCTTTATGAAGTTAGGTGGATGTTTAGGTAGACAATCCACTGAGAAGTCAGAGACGTCTACCCCTTGATTTGCTAGGTCCTGCAGATAGTAGGCGATGACCTTTGGGGGATCTATCTTAGAGAACAGATAAAGTCCATTGGGTATCTTCCTCTGATCCTTCAGAGCTTCCCAGGATGTGTCCAGAGTTGGCTTGACCACAACTCTCTCAATGATGCCCATGCTCTTCAAATTTCTTGAGTTCAGAGGCTTTTCGGTGTCTACTGTCACATCTTCCATCATATTATGGGATATCAGATGATCCACCAACCCTCTTTCTATCAGAATGTCGGAGATGAGCCTTCCCAAAAGAATGTAATTTCTGGGCTTCATGTGATTTCTGGTGTCCCTGACGGAATCCCTCAGATACTTGAATAGTAGGGCTGGCAGATTCAGCTTAAGTCCTTTGTGGAGGCAGTAAAGAATGCATTTCTGGTCAGTGTTGATGTAACTTGACGAATTTGATGTTGGACGGTGATTAATGGTATCCACAATGATCTTCAGCCCGACTCTCAGATTCTGGTGAAGTTCCTTGTTCTTAGAGGATTTACCCTTTGTGCTTTGCTTGAAGATGGTGGGAATAATCTCCTGGGACATGTATTTTGCCCTAAGGTTGATGTTGTAGATTCTTCTTCCCCCAGTCTTCTCCATGTTCAGAAGTTTTGCAACTGATTTCTTAGTAATAACCATCTTCACCCCCAGAACATGTGAGACGATGCAATGGTCATCACAATCTATGAATCTCCAGAACTCCTTGACCAGAAAGGTGTAGATGGGACCATAGAGTCTCTGAAAGTAGTTTTCCCAACCTTGTTTTCTTAGTTCCTCCGTGAGATCAGTACCATTACGTTTCATGTTCTCGAAATCCATAAGAGATTCACACAGAACTTCCAGTTTGTCAAAAGGAGTTGCAAGATGGATGTGAGTTGGACGATCAAGAATGTGTGGTTCCTTGTAGACTGTAATTAATGTTGTAGCCGTTACATTGGTAGTTTGCTGGGAAGCATTTGTATGTTGTTCCGTTGATTCCATTTGTTGTGAGAAGTTGTACACTTGTTGTTATTGTGAATCCATGAAGAAGATGAAGAACAAGTGAAGAACATTGAAGAACTTTGGAGAGAGTTGGTAACAAGGGTTTGTGTTGGATTGTGAGTGAAAAAGTGTGAGAGTTGGAGTTGTGACAATTATATATACACAAGGTTAACATGCAAAACGACATCATTTAAAGGGAATAGTAAACAACATACATTAATGAGCACAAAAATTGAGTTGACACGCGAGGCGGAAATTAATTTCAGCTAATGATGGATATCTAATCCCAAAATTATGCACACTGCTCGAGGAGATCTCAATAGTCTGGCTCTTGAGTTCTATGTTAGACAGTTGTCTACAAGATCCAAGGTCAGACGCAAGAGAGGCCACGTGTTGATATATCTGACTTCAAGAAAAACCAAGAGGTTTTGATCCTGAAGATTTCTGATTCCGATTACTTCTAACTGGTAGAGGTATCAGAGTCAGACCCAGATGCCAGAAAGATTTTAAGTTAGAGCCTATTTTGACACTTTAGAGAAGGAGCACAAATTTTAGACTCATTATGGGCAATCTGCCATGTTTAAATGTTTTAGAATGAATGAGAATATATCTTCAGCTAGGGGTTTTGTGAAGATATCAGCCCATTGATGGTCTGTATCTATGAATTTTAACGTTATTACCCCTTTCTAAACATAGTCTCTGATAAACCGATGTTTAATTTCTATGTGCTTTGCTCTAGAGTGCAAGATAGCACTCTTTTGTAAAAACATCAGAAATGACCTCATGATCTATCAGATATATGTTAATGATATAATCTTTGGTTTTGCTAACCCTTCTGTTTGTCAAGAATTTTCTGAGTTGATGCAGGCAGAATTCGAAATGAGTCTGATGCAAGAACTACAATTCTTTTTGGGAATTCAAATCAACCAAGCTTCAGACGCTACATATGTATATCAAAGAAAATACATCAAAGACATTCTGAAGAAATTTGAAATGTCAGAAAGTAAGCCAGCAAAGACTCCCATGCATCCTAGCTGCATTCTGGAGAAAGAAGAGGTAAGTCAAAAGGTTTGTCATAAGCTATATCGTGGTATGATATGCTCTCTTCTCTATCTGATTGCTACACGACCAGATATTCTTTTCAGTGTTTATCTCTGTGCCATATTCCAGTTAGATCCAAGGGAATCTCATCTAACAGCTGTTAAGAGAATCCTAAGGTATCTGAAATGAACACCTAACATTGGCCTGATGTATGAGAAAACATAAGAGTATAGGCTTTCTGGATATTGTGATGCAGATTATGCTGGAGACAGATTGGAACGAAAGAGTACATCTGGAAACTGTCAATTTCTAGGAGGAAACCTTATCTCTTGGGCTAGCAAAAGACAGTCAACCATAACACTTTCTACTGCAGAAGTAGAATATATTTCAGCTTCATTATGCACTACTCAGATGCTCTAGATGAAGAATCAACTAGAGGACCTTCAGATATATGAGAGTAACATTCCTATCTTTTGGGACAATACTTTTGCCATATGTTTAAGTAAGAACTAGAGTCAACTTTGCCTCTGATAAAATCATTTTCCAGAAGAAAAGTGCTTAGTCTTTCATACCAAGCTCTAGAAGCTTGTTTTAGACCATAAAAATATTTTTTCAGTTTAAAAACATGTTCTGGACATTTTGCGTTTTGAAAACCCGGAGGTTGATGAACATACACTTCATCAGAAATATATCCATTCAGAAATGCACTCTTGACATCCATCTGATATAGTTTGATGGAATAATTTACAGCGAATGATACAAGTAAACGAATAGATTCTAACCTGGCAATTGGAGCAAAGGTTTCGTTGTAGTCAATGCCTTCTTGTTGACTATAACCTTGTGCTACCAATCGTGCTTTGTTTCTGACTACATCTCCCTTTTCATTTAGTTTGTTTCTGTACACCAATTTGGTTCCAATAATGTGGGTACATTTTGGCTTTGGTACAAGATCCCAGACATCATTCTTTACAAATTGATCAAGTTCTTCTTTCATTGTCAGGATCCATTCTTTGTCTTGAAGTGCCTCTTCACAAGATGTTGGCTCTACCAGAGACACTAATCCCATAGGGGTTTCCTTAGATACTTTGAATGTAGACCTTGTTTTGACAAGTTCATCCTTGTTTCCTAGAATCAACTCTTCATAAACATTTAGCCTATTTCTTGATCTTTTCTGTGAGGTTGAGATTCCAGTTGCTTCTGGTTTTCCCCTTTTAGCTTCCTCAGATTCTTTAGTCTTTTCATCAGAACCTGCAAGTGTTATCTCCAAATCTGCAAGTGTTTCAACTAGCTTTGACTTTTCAGAGTCAAGCTTATCATTAAATCTGACATGTATTGATTCTTCCACAATTTTAGTTTTTGTATTGTATACTCTATAGCCCTTATAGCATTCTGAGTATCCCAACATAATTCCTTTTTGTGCTTTTGAATCAAACTTGTTCAGATTATCTTTAGTGTTTAGGATAAAACAGGAACATCCAAAAGGATGAAAATAAGAAATGTTGGGTTTTCTTCCCTTACACAGTTCATAAGGAGTCTTCTCCAGAATAGGTCTTATAGAGATTCTATTCTGAATATAACAAGTTGTATTTACTGCTTCAACCCAGAAGTGCTTAGCCACATTTGTTTCACTGATCATGGTTATATTTAGAATGTTACCTTTTAACAAAAATGTTGCTTAGCCCATAAGTGCTTTTCCACATTTGTTCAACAGTTGTAGTTTCTGTAAATTCATTTTCTTTTTCCAAAACAAAAATGTTGCCTTTTAATTCAGAAACTTCTATCTCAAGCTTATCACATTCTTCAACAGTTTCTTCAAGGACCTTCTTTAGAGCCATGAATTTTTATCGAAGCTTCTGATAGGAGCTTAGAGATTCTGATAAGCAAGATTCAAGGTCAGAGCAAGAGAGATCAGAAAATACCTCTTCAGGATCAGATTCTCTTTCGGATGTACTTCCAGATATGGTAGCCATGAATGCAACATTTTCATGTTCCTCTTCAGAGTCTGATTCTGAGGCATCAAATTCAGAGTTGTCCAAGGTAGCCATTAGTCCCTTCTTAGTTTTGAAGGAGTCTTTCTTGAATCCTTCTTTTCTGGAACTATCTTTCTTGAGCTATGGACATTCGTTTCTATAGTGTCCTGGTTCTTTACATTCATAGCATGTTACCTCTTTATTTGGTTTGCTTCTGGAAGTTGGTTCTGAGTGATCTCCCTTCTGTCTTGATCTTCTGAAGTTGTTATTCCTTTTTCTCCAAAGTTTTTTAACTCTTATGGTTAGAAGAGATAGCTCTTCTTCATCATCAGAATCATCCTTTTCATAGTCATCATTGTCTTCTCCTTCAGCTTGAAAGGCTTTGTTCCTTTCTGGCTTGCGTCTTTCTGATCTAGACTTCAGAGCCATAAGACGTGCTTTTCTTTTGGGGCTCATCTTCCTCTAGTTTTATCTCATGACTCCTGAGGGAGCTGATGAGTTCTTCTAGGCTTATGTTGTTCAGATCTTTTGATAGCTTCAATGCAGTGACCATAGGTCTCCACTTCTTTGGCAAGCTTATGACAATCTTTTTGACATGATTTGCAGTTGTGTATCCCTTGTCCAGAACCTTGAGTCCTGCAATTAAAGTTTGAAATCTAGAAAACATTACCTCTACCGCTTCATTATCCTCCATTTTGAAGGCTTCATATTTTTGAATTAGAGCCAGAGCCTTTGTCTCTTTAACTTGAGTGTTTTCTTCGTGGGTCATCTTTAAGGAGTCAAGTATTTCTTTAGTAGTTTCCTTGTTGGTGATCTTTTCATATTCATTGTAGGATATAGCATTCAACAAAATTGTTCTGGCTTTGTGGTGATTTTTGAAATCACGCTTCTGATCATCAGTCATTTTATTTCTGGCAATAGCAATACCAGCATCAGATACAGGTGGTTCATAGCCAATTGTAACTATATCCCATAGGTCAACGTCATAGTCCAGGAAGAAACTTTTGATTATGTCCTTCCAATAATAAAAAATTTCTCCATCAAACACTGGAGGTTTAGCGTTGTAGTTGTCTCTTTCATTGGTGTTAGTCATTATGTTTTTCTCACGTTGGATTTTCTCTACACTGTTAAGTGTTTGATTTGAAAATCAATAACAGAGTCGAAGCTCTGATACCAATTGAAGGTAGAGAAAAACAAGAAAGGGGGGTTTGAATTGTTTTCACTGCTAATAAAAACTTTTGCAAACACCACACACACGAAAGATAAAGCAAACAACACATAAGTTTATCCTGGTTCGCTTGAAATTCAAAGTTACTCCAGTCCACCCGGCCAAGGTGATTTCGCCTTCAATAAGGTCTTAATCCAATAATCTAGAAAGATTACAACAAAAACGTCTAAGAGAACAAATATCTCTTAGCCCTCTCAAGTCTACAGACTTCACAAGTCACTTGAGGAAATATTCAACAACTATTTGAGAATTACAAGGAAGTGTTTAGTGCTTCTAGGTAAGCAATTTTAACACAGTAAGAACGTAAGAATTCACACTAAGAGCAACAACTCGTGTGAACAGATTGAACAAGAATTAATGAAAATATAGAGTTGAGTTTGCAGTATTCTTGTGAAATAGCTTCGTGCTTAGTATGATGATGATTTTGCCTTTATGTAGTGCTTAGAAAATGAAGTCGTTGGCTGAAGCATTGATGTGATTAGGGGTGGCAATTGGATCCATTAAGACAAAATCCATCCAATCCATCCATCAAAAAATCCCTCCAATCCATCCACTACATAAAAATTAAGTTAATGGATTAAATTAAATCCATCCATTTATAAGCATGGATTGATCCAATCCATCCAACACATTTTAATGATCCAATGTATTTTTTTTATCTAATTTTAAAAAAATAAATTTCTTCAAATATTAAAAATTGTTTTTTTGAAAAAAAAAATCGAAAAAAAATCATTTTTTTTTAAAATACAAAAAAATTGATTTTTTCCAAAAATTTAAAAATCATTTTTTTTTGAAAAAACCAAAATTTGATTTGATTTTCGAAAATTTTATTTTTTTACGAATTTAAAAAAATTATTTTTTTCAAAAAAAAAATGATTTTTAAATAATTTTTTTCGAAAATACAAAAATATGTTTTTTTTGAAAAAAAAAATGATTTTTCTCGAAAAAAAACTGATATTGTTTTATTAAAAAAAAATTGAAAAAAAAAATTTCAAAAAAAAAATGGATTGATGGATATCCATCCACTAAAAATATGATAATGGATGGATTGAATGAATTTTATTCTTAATGGATGGATTGGATTGGATATTTTTAAAAAACTTTTAGTGGATTGTTAATGGACTAATGGATTGTTTTGATCCATCCATTAACGATCCAATCCATCCATTTTGCCACCCCTAGATGTGATATCTTGTCAATGATGGGACTTTATTGGCATTAAGTTCTTTGTCCTTTCCATAACAATTTCAGAGAGTATTTATTCTTTTCCAAAAAGAGATTCATACCAAATATGGAATACTTTGTTACTAAGTCTTGCAGTTGATCTGTTTGGCTTGAATCAGAGTGCGCGAAATCCAGATCTTCTTGTTCAGCATGTATTCTTCAGATAGTTGTTAGAAGTGATTTTCTTTTGAAGTTCTTGATATGTCTTTAGTTGGACCTCTTCAGCTGTACGAATTAGCTGAGTAACTATGTGTGGAATCCTTCAGATTCAGAGTATCTGAGTCTTCAAACTTCAGATGTTGTGAGCGTCGTTGTCTTCAGAGTCAGAGTGACTGCTTTATTTGACTCTAAGTCAACTGTTCTAGACTTGTGTGATGTCATATGTTGTCTATCAGGTCCATTTTCTGTTAGAGTCCTGCATACTTAGATACATTCGTTAGGTCACAAAATTGTTTCATCCTTTGTTATCATCAAAACTTAAAGATGAATTGTAGGCCCAAAATATTGTTCTAACACTTACAAGAAATGAGCTTCTCTGAAGCTGCGATAAATAATAGAGAGTACACCGGATAAGAAGATGAACATTGAAACGGAAGGGATGAAACAAAAAACGGTTAAGTTGGATCTAGGCGAGTGATACTATATTGAAGTTCACTGACTTTGCATAATTCATCTTTTGATTTTCTCAATTTTTCAATAAAAAATACACAGTACATACAAACCCCTTTATATGGGTACATATCCAAGTACACTATAACTTCTTTAACAAACTCTCTAACCAGACTTTACAACTAACTATAACTACTTTTATTTACATCAAAGTTAACCAAAGTCAACATATTATTGTTTCATCTTATAGGAGAATAGTTAACTAAAAACTTTGTCTTGGTTCGAGATCAACCTATGCAAAATCTCCCTTTGATGCAAGGACTGACCACTTGAAACCGTATTCATTGTTTGTTTAGAAGTTATCATAAAAAATTATTTCCTTGTATAAGGAGGTTCGTGGGCATAACCTTCTGACTCAAGCATAATGGATACTCTCAAGATCAGTTATTTAGGACAAGATTATGTTTTCTTGACTAAACCAGTATAATTCTCCGATGTCATTTCTTCTATTTTTCAATAATTTTCTTTGCTTTGAATTTCCAATGCATATTTATTCTAACATTTTTATAAAATGTTTTCAAACTCCGATTTATGAAATGATTTTTTTTTAAACCAACAATTTTGAAACCTCCACAATTCACCCCCTCTTGTGTTTGGAGTCATATCTCCAACAAACACATCATGTTAAATGCCTCTGCCTAGGAACCCTTTGATAGTCGAACATTTAACAAGAAACAGCTTGCCCTTTCAGTTAGAGACCTATTAATTCTCGCTGCCACACCATTTTATTTTGGTATCTTACGAATTGAAAAATTTCTTTAAATCCGTGTTCTTCACATAACCTCTTGAAATTCGAATCAGTGTATTATGTCCCATCACTTGAACACAAATTCTTTATTTTTCTACTTGTTTGAATCTCTACCTCTTCCTTCCACAACTTGAATTTGGCAAAGACTTCAAATTTATGCTTCAAGATATAAATCCAATCCTTGCGAGAAAAATTATCTAGGAAAGTCACAAAATACCCTGAACCATCCATGGAAATCTCTTTGGTAGGACTTCACACATCAAAATGCATATATTCTAAAATCCCTTATGTTTTATGCTTTTTGATTTGAAACCGAACACGAGACTATTTTCTAAGTACACAATACTTGCACAAATCAATCTTGAAACTACAAACACCCTTTAATAAATTTCTCTTACGAAGTTCCATCATCCAACACTCACTGAGATGACCCATACACGTATGCTAGAGTTTAGTTGCATCATTATCAAACTTAACTGATGCAACATCACCTATAATAGTGTTATCCAACAGTTTGTAGATGTTATCGACAATTCTCCTTGATCTCATTACAATCAAGGCACCATTGCTAACCTTCATAATGTCTTTATCTCCATTAGACTTGTAGGATAATTCATTTTCTTGTAGACTAAGTTCTTCCTCAATTTTGGAATATATCTGACATCTTTCAATGTTCGCACACTTCGGTGTCCATGGAAATTTTAATTTGCCCCATTCTAGTAATAGTTCATGCTTTATTATCACCCACATAAACAAATCCAAAATTACCTAACTTGAATGTAATGAACCATTTCGGGTGCGTCATCGTGTGGTAAGAACAACCAGAGTCAAGAAACCACACATTTGTGCTCTTGCTGGATCAAAGATACAACATATTTGATTTATTGCTAGAATCATCACTTTGAACCACATTTGTAGAAATGGGTGAGCCCTATTTTCTGTTTGGACAATCCCTCGCTCAATGGCCAATTTATTTTCAACTATAACACTAATTTATTTTATGATTCATGGATTTAGCACTCTTCTTTCCAAAACTTATTTTACCCTGGTTCTGCCCACGATCTTAACCACATCACATACATATTGCGCCTTGAGTTCCCTCCTCTACACTTTGTCTCCTTTTAAAATGAGATAACAGTGTAGTAGTAATTACATCAAGAGTGATATTGTTTTTCTCGTATCTAAGAGTAGTTACCAAGTGGTTTTAAAAACTTAATAACAAACACAACAAGATAATTGTCTTATCTTCGCCATCAATCTTCACCCCAAGTCACACCAGATCAGTGATTATGGTGTTGATGACATTGACATGTTGTTGCAAATGGAATCCTTTCTGCACCTCAAATTGTTCGCTAGCAATTTGTTCATCAGCGTTTTTAGGTCGTAAACCTCCTTCGGCGTTATTGGGTCCTGGATATGATACATCACCTCGTCTGAAACACATAGGTCAATCAATCCTACAACATTTTCTTTCATATCTATCCAATCGATATCCTCTATGTTGATCGGTTTCGTCTCACGCAATGCCTTTTGTAAACTTTGTTGAGCCAACATATCCTTAACCCTCATTTCCCATAATTTGAAATTACCCTTCCCATTGAATCTTCTCATCTCGAATTTTGCAACAAAGTTAATCGCTACCAATTCTTAGAAGACAACTAATATAGAAAATTAAATAAACAAAAATAAAAGAAAATCAATATAATCGATCTTTATTAAAGCATTCCAGCCATATCTACCTCAACGACGATAAAACAACTAATAACTCTTTTAAAAAAGTCACTATCGTTTTCAAGCAATACTTCTGTATAAAATGAATAACTTTTTTCTTAAAAACGCTATAGTATTTTTTTTCTTTGAAAAAAGTAACCTCTTCCAATTTTTGACAATGAAAGAAGGTGAGAAGGAACCTTTCAAAACACTCATTAATATCTTGCTTCATTTTTTTCACATGGTTGAAATCGTTTGCTCAATAAAATCAGAGTTTATACACCCTGTCTTATCCACAACTATATGAAATCTTGAGATATATGACATGGCCTTATCCAAATAATTCTCAAACCATCATCTTTTAACAAAATCAACCTACGTGTCATGTTTATATCCAATCTTCTAATCTGATAATAACTTTTAAAAAAAAAACACAATTGTCAATTATTCTTAGTTCTCACAAAAACATGGCATCCATGATTCCTTTGCAGACAATCCTTCCCACTGTTACAATTTGCAACAACACAAAACTCTCATTTGGAGGCTCAACAAGTTTATCATGCAACAAGATTCACAATAATCAGAAGAACAAGAACAGATCTTCATCAATTGTTGTTTCAGCAGTTGGAGATGTATCTTCTGATGGCAACGTTTTTCTTGTTGCTGGTGCCATTGGTATTGCTATCATTGGAACTGCATTTCCCGTAATCTACTCTCGTAGAGACATGTAAGCACCATCTTTATTACTCAATTTTCTGTCCTAGATTTTTGTTTCATTGATTCTGGTTTGAGATGGTTTAAACATGTAAATATGAATATACTATGTGTTTGTTTTGTGTGGTAGATGCCCTGAATGTGATGGAGCAGGGTTTGTTAGGAAAAGTGAGGCGACATTGAGAGCAAATGCAGCAAGAAAGGATCAAACTCAGATTGTTTGTGGTCGTTGCGATGGTTTGGGAAAGCTTAACCAAGTTGACAAAAAATAGAAAGATGTGAATGTTTTTTTTTCTTTTCAGTTTTATGTAATGCAAGGAGGGAAAGACACAAATCTGATTTGTTGCGTTAGAATTTGATTTGTGTTATTCTCTTTATATCATGCATGGTACATGATCTATGTTCTTATAAGAAATCGAAATCGAAATCTATTTTGTTTTTTTTAAATAAAATATGTTCAATAGTTGTTATACAGAAGCAAGCGAGTTTCAATGTTCTAATGATCTTCATCCTCTATAGTTATTGACACTAATAGTATTAACATGGAACATGGCAATAAAATTCAATTATCTACGATAAATTCTAGAGTTTTAATTAAGTTTAGAGTTTTATAGACTCATGTAGGTTATAGAAAGACTCGTGTAGATTATAGAATCACTGTAGAAATATGTTTCAAAACCTCAAATGATGATCAGAAACATAAAACATGTTTTGATACTTCCAAATATCAGAAAGCTGAGCAGTAGAACAGTTAACAGAAAACGCCTGAGTCGCAGGGGCAGTCTGGCATTGTTCTATGTATCACACATTAAAGTCTTTGTGTTTTGAATATCATTTATAATTATTTTCACAATAAGTGGTGCCAACCATGGAGCAAATGGGCTTTCTTTACAAGTGAGCAACATTAGGTCTAAATGGGTAAATGAGAATTTTTCTGGAGATCACGATTTTGGATTGTAGAAAGTGAAGATGCAAGTGATCATACTTAGGAGAAGTGTATTGAAGCGTTGAAGAGTAGGATATTTATGCCTTCTCATCTAATACAAGCAGAGAACACCGAGATGGTGGATAAAGGCAGGAGTACCACTAAATTGTGCCTTTAAGATAAAGTTCTAAGGGAGTCTTTAGGAAGAAGAATGCTTCTTTGATGTGGACAAAGCTTGAATAGTGTGTACAATCAAGTCTTTAGATTGCAGGTTGTGTACAACAACTCTACTCATTCCTATGGGCGGATACAAAATTCATGGTGGAACACTTGATAGAATATTGTTGAACAAGCGACTCCAAATACAAAAAGGTGACTCCAAATACAAAAAGGTGAATTGTGATATTAAAAGCTTAAAAACTTTTTTTCACACAAGTAATTTATTTGAAATTATTTATATTAGAAGAAAAGAAAGACAATAAGTAAAGAAAAAGATAAATAGACACTGAATAAAGAATTATGGTAAGAAAAATCACATTAGAGATTTTTCTGGTTCGATATTAAATCACGCGACCTAATCCAGTTCCTAAGAGTTTTCTCATGAGATTAAATCTAGCTTGATCTTTTACACTTGATCAGTCATATAATCTTAAACAACTTGAGATTTTTTACAAGATCAACGCAACAACCTTACACAAACAATTTGAATTTTACACACGTTTAAATTGCAACCTTCAAATATGTTAAAATATATCAAGAGAATTGCACTCTTGAATAAATAAATTTAGCACAAATAAAATACATCATAACTCTCCGGTGAAGTTTTTCACTCTCAACATTAAAGTAATAAGAGATTAAAAAAATTATAAAATAAGGAGAATATGAGAGATGAAAGAGTTGATAACTCATAAAATTGATGTATTGAGAAATGAGAAAAAACCTCCTTTATATAGAAAAAATATGGTCCAAAAAGGAAACAATCCATGAATTTTGGCGTTTTCTAATTGATTAGAATACCAACCTAATCAATTAGGATAAATTAGAAAAAAAATCCAAATATATGACATCATTTAATCGATTAATAAGTTTATCTAATCAATTAGGAGATTACTCTTAAAGTACTTTAATTGACTAGATCGAAGGTCTAATCAATTAGTCAATTTAATTTTACTTTTCTAATTGAATTGAAATCTTCTTAATTAATTAAGTATTTTTCTAATTGAGTTGAAATCTTCTTAATTAATTAAGTATTTTTCTAATTGAGTTGAAATCTTCTTAATTAATTAAGTATTTGTTTGAATTGGTTTTAAAAATTTTAAAAAACATATGAAAAGTTTGAAATATTATTTATGTGTGATTTCCTTCAAAATTTTAGATCCTTTATAAAATATAATTTTATGGATCTTACGTAGAAAGCCTTATTTTATTCCAAAAAAAAATTGTTTCTATTTTTAGATTTGTCAAATATATATTTAAAAGCCGTAATTATTCAATCCCATGAAATTTATTCCAGACCCCATTATTTTAGGCCCTTTACAAAATGGGATTTTTTCTCTATTGAGGGACTTCATTTTTTAAAATAAATTTTCATTTCATTGTTTCTATTTATAAAGTTATCATTTATTTAATCACATTAAATATCCATTATATTAGCTCCTTATTAATAAAATTTATTGGGCATTATTTTATTCACTCTATAGAGTGAGGATGAACACATTAAAAATTTAAAATTGTTTTTTCTATATTTCGGATATGCATCTCCGGACGTAGCTAAAATGCACATAGCACTTCATAAGTGAAACACTCATCATGTATGAGTCAAAAGTTGGTCCGAATATGCATTTACGGAATCACCTCAGAAAATTTATGGAGATCCATATTCAGATTAACGCATTAAAACACTTTGTGCTTCACAAATGAATCATCCACTCCTAAATTTGTCAAAGAAATGGCCTATAAATGCATCTCTGTAATTTATGAGTTTTTTCCTTGCAGCAAGTGTCCCAAATTGATATTGTTTAGGTCATTTACACTAAAATATATTAACACCATGCTAATTATACTAATGCAATTCAAGGATGTCAATATATAAATTCAAACAATAATACAAATCCATACGTTACCATGATACATAATTTGTTCATAAAATATAAATATAAATACGACAGTTACGAAAATTCAAATAAAAATAAAATATTGTGTATATCTTACCCCTTATTTCTCCTCTTCCACATGTACCCCAAGACATTTCGTGCTTCGAGTAAGATGGCATGTAAGACGGCCAAACCAGAACTACCTTTCTCATGATTTCCTCTCTCTATGGCATCTCACGCAATTATTGCAATATGCTAACAAACCGACAATAGGTCCTAAGTGTGTTCATCTCTAGCATGTTCATCTTCCAATATATCCTGATGAACAATTTTAGGTAGTGCTCGTGCGGCATCCGGTGTCATGTAAGGATGTCACTTTTGATAGAACCAATTAATGTAGCCCTATGCAGCATCCCATGGGTTATGAGCTGACATATTGCGTGGCTCATCTGGTACCAAATGACTTTAGAAATTATCGAGTATGACAACAAGATCTCTATGAGAAATTATAAAAGGAGCAAACACAAAGGGAGGTCTTAAAATAATTTGAAGATACCCAAACTAGTGCAAGACCCACTTAGGAAGATGTGAATACATCAAACGCAACCCACAAGTCAACCATCCAGAGTAGAAGGTTTTGTCATCCAAGGGACGCGTGTGACGGTGATTGTAGTACGAGAAGAACCACATGTCATCTACTACAGAGCGGTCAATAAACACCATGTACGACTCTATCGTCAGATTCCATTTGAGCAGAGCAAAGGTGTAAGCACGTGGTCAATCCTCAGTGCAATCCATCTCACGTTCCCAGTCGGATATACGAGGAAAGTGAGAGATGATCCACACCTGAAAATGATTTAATTTAAATATTAGTAAAAAGTGTAATAAAAGTGTTATGAAAATAGTAGTAATAATAAAGGTTGCAAATATATTATTGTAAACAACGTGCAACTTCATGTCATCTATCTTGTCTTCCACAGAGAAGTTTCACCTATTTTGAAGTATAGATAAACCAAACACGCAACCCCCTAGTTGTACTCATGGATTTGCTCTAAGTCGGTGAAGTATGTTAGGTAGACAACATCAACATATGTTGTACATTTGTCCATAAATATTATCGTGCCAACTAAGTACATGAAGTATGACCTCAATGCACATTTTATGTGAAACAGAACCTACTCGTCATCATCTCGACCTCCACTATTGCAACTAGGTGGCATTTGTACAATTCCTCTAGGTATGAAAATCAGGTGTGAGCGCCTCTCGTGGCATCAAGCTCCTCTTGGGTCTCGCTTGGGTCAGCTCCCAAATAGTTTACCATCAATTCAAGTGTCTAAGTTTAGTTGATCCATAAATGGCTTAGTAATCTGCCCCTAATTAGAAGATGTATAAGGAATTAGACATCATCAAGAGTGGTTGTCATCTCACCCCTAATTAGAAGATGTATAAGGAATTAGACATCATCAAGAGTGGTTGTCATCTCACCATGAGGAACGTGGAAAGATAACGTATCCTTATGTCATATCTCCACAAAAGTCGCCAACATGCCATGGTTAATGGTCTTGTATCTAGTGGCACATAAATCTACCAGTTCAAAGTAATTAGTTATATCTTGAAACCATGTGTCTATATTTTGTTCCAGGTTCAAAATCTTTCTGACATGGTTTATAGATTTTATCGTTTCACGCTCCATTAAATATAAATATATCTACATCGGTCATAAATCAATTAGTGTGAAACATATGTAACGTAAAAGTAAATAAATATATTTATCCTTCCCAGACATAGGGGAAGTAAGAAGGTGTCATAAAGGCCTCGTAGAAAACTATCAGAATGGAAGCAGTTGCATCAACAGCGGGTTCCTTCTGTTGGACTTTAGGCGCTTTATAAGCTAGAGGGTCAGTCGGAGACACGTGCTCTTTGGGAGGTCCAAATCTTTAATTTATTTTTAAGGAACTAAAAATGTAAATGGCCATATTTACAGGGCATTAGAAACATATTTAACCCTATAAAAATATCTTTAAATTTAAAAGAAGAAAAAATGTATATTTTTAATTTGTTTTAAACTATCTTAGACAAATAATGCTTTTTAAAAATTTGTAACATATACGTTTTATATATTTTTTTAAAATTTATTTTAATCAATTTAAATTCAAGGATTTAAATATGTAATATTTATAAATTTTATAACTTTTATTTTATTTTAATATTTTGTTTTTAAAAAAATATTTTTAAAAAAATTGACTTAAAAAAATGTCTTTAAAATTCGTGAAACAAGCGAGTTGGACCTAACAAAATAAACCTAACGAGTTGAATCGAGTTGCTTGTGAACTTATAAAGAATCGAGTTTGAGTTTAAAAAAAGTGTTGAATTCAAACTAAAATTTGAGTTGAATCAATTATTAACACGTTGAGTCGAGCTGAAGCGAATTCGATTAGACTCATTTTCAACCATAAACTAAATTAAAAGTTACTCCTTTATTTATTTGTTTATGAGATTAAACACAAGAAAAATTAATATGAATTAGTAATTAAAATTTTATTAAATAACAATAAATAGTGTATTTTTTTAAAATAATGTTGTTTAGAAATTAAACTCCTAGTATTTAATATTATTAACATTTTTTATACGCTTTTATACTAATAGTACATTGATTAAAAAATTATATGATATATTTTTATAAATTTTTATTATAATATTTTAGTCAATCAATACCACACGACTAATATTTTGGACAAGATTACTGCCTATATATATTTATTACTTTTGTCCGTAAAAATATAATTACTATGAAACGCAGTAAATTATCTCATATAAATTAAAACAGAGGGAGTACTACTCATATATAAATAACGTAATATAAGAAAAAATATTTATCAATAGTGGTGGACTAATTTTCTAAATAAGTTGACTAGGATTCTTCCCCTTGATGAGAAAAGTCTATAAAGAAAAAGAAATTAATTTATTTTTAAGGGATTAAAAATTGAAATAACGATATTTAAAGGGATTAAAAACATATTTAACTCTATAAAAAATGTCTTTAAATTTAAAATATATATATATATATATATATATATATATATATATATATATAACCTTGATATCTTCAGAATCTTCAGTCAAAACCTTGATAACTTCAATCGTCTGGCTTGAGATCTTCAGAATCTTCAGCTACATAACGCAACTTTAGAAGCTTGTCATTCTTCAGAAGTTTGATGATCAGAGTCACATCCAGAAGCATGAGCTGATAGAACATTATAGTAGCAGCTTAGTGTCTCCTCAGAAGCTGAGAGAACATTCTGATTCTTGAACATAACCTTGCAAATCATTTAACAAACTATTCTTCGAAGTAGTTGTTAGCATAAAACATTAATCAATGTTTGGGTTTTTAATTAAGAAATTTTGGTATATCCAAATAACTACAAATCATCCCCTTAGATACGTTATGTTTCTCCCCCTTTGTCATCAATCATAAAGACATAGACAAAAATAATAAGGTGAATAAAGAGAAAACAAAAAGATTTTTCATTGACAAGCCAAAAAGTCAGAAAAGATACAAAACAAAATAAACAGAAGTTTTACTAAACTAAAAGAGGCTAGGGGTTCTAAGGAGGAGGCGGAGGAAGTCTGGAGAGAATCAACTAAAACATTATGTCCTATTTGTCCATACGCTCTTTGACCAGTGCATTGTCAACCTTGATTTCCTCAATGGTCTTCAGAAGTCCAACAGGAATTTCTCCAAATGAAGTTCCAACAGAAGGTTGAGAAATAAAAGATTCAATTTGTTGAGTCTCATAAACGATAATTTGAGCAGCAACTTCTTCCATAACACAATCTTGATGTTCAAAAACAACATCGGCTTCTTGAGCAGACGCAACTTGCTAAACAACTATAGTTTCTTAAGCATCTTCCTCTTCAACAACTTCAGGAGTAAATTCCTTGACCTCTGGAGCAGGAAGACATAACTGGGAGTTTCTTAACTTCCAAATTTTCATTAAGGGAATAAATCCATAATAGAGTTTTCTTTCAGCAAGTTTATACCCAAATTTCTTTAGCTTAGAGATCTTGGAATCAACCTAGCCTTTGTAAGCTTCCCAAGCATAACCGCTCGCAACCAGATTTCCTAAAGAACGACTGATAGTTATTGCTTCATGCAGATGGCTTTTAGATTCTGACTCAAACTTCCTCAAAATCTTACCTATATTGGGAGAGGATTTTGGTGGTTTGAGGTAGCTAACATCGAGGTTAATTCTAGTTTCATCAAAGTCATGACCAAAGACTGATGGAAATGATGGAAAAAATAATATGAGGTGATTCATGGTCAGATGAGATTGGTTCAGGTTCATAGTTGAACATGCCCCCATGAGTGTCTTCAGACACATGGCTATCAAAAACTCTTGAAGGAGGTGTTCTGGGAGTTGTAAAATTTGGATTTGTTGGTTGGGGAGCAAAAGCACATGGTAGTGGAGTGGATGAAGTTTATAACTGTGAATGAGATGGTGGTGATGGGATCTATTATTGTTGTTGTTGTGATAAAGGTTCAGAAACTAGAGTAGTTTCTGTAGCAGGTTTTATAGTGGGTGATTTAGGAGGTGGAAGTAAAATAGGTTTAGAAATAATGGGAGTACTAGCTTCATAGGTTTTGGAGAAAACTGGAATGGGTTGAGATGAAGGAGGAGGTTGGATTGATAAGATCCTTTTGGAAATAACAGAATCAGAAGTAATTGGAGTGCTAGTTGTAGGAAGCTTACCAAACGTATTGTTAGAAGCTTCTGAGGAGTAATGGACAACTCCAGAAGTATCCTTCAGAAGCATGGGTTTCTGGCGCTCACTGAGAGGCACCTCATCTTCATCCAGAAAGACAACAACTTTCTTCTGCTTCTCCTCTAGATTCCTTCTTCCTCTTCCTGTGAATATACTGATAGGTTTCAGGTAGATTGAAGGGATCCACCATTGGGTCAACTCCATCCTTTTGATAGCTTTCCAGATAGTACAGCAGAACCTCTGGAGGATCAATCTGAGTGAAGACAGGAAAGTTGTCTATGGGAGTTCTCATTCCACATATATCATCCTTAGAAAGAATGAAATTTGGCCATACAATTCTAGAAATGAGATCCATACTTTTCAGATTCTTCCCCCAAAATATCTTTCCAGCATCCTTCATAATTTCATCGGTCAATCCACTGACCAGAAGGTCATCTACCAGACCATTCTCAATGAGAATGTCAGAAATCATCCTTCTATTGGGGATGAACTTGCTTTTATTCTTCTTCGAAGATCCAACAGTTCTGGATTCTCGGATAGAATCCCTCATGAACTTGAACAAGATGGATGGAAGCCCAGCTTGAGACCCTTCTTCAGAAAGAACAACATGAACTTCTGACTAGTGTTGATGTAGTCGGAACTGTTGGTGCTAGGTCTGTGATGAATGCAACCAAGAATTATTTTGAACCAAACTCTTAGGTGTCTTGTCCAATCCTTAGCACTGGGACCTTTGTCATCCTCAAGGTTGGTTCCATCTTTTAAAATAACTAGAGAGATAACAACTTCTCTCCTAGCATTCATCTTGCCATTGTGAATTCTTTTTCCTTTTTCCATCGTGAGAGGTTAAATCAGCAATGGATTTCTCAGTTATGGAAATTTTCATGTTCATGACGTAGGAAGTAATTATTTCCTTTTCAGAAGTGGCATACACCCAGAACTTCTTTACCAAAACTGGATACACATGGCCAGTTAGTCTCTCAAAGAAGGTTTTCCAACCTTGAAGTTCCAAGTTTTCATAGAAATCAAAACCATTTTATTTCAAGTTCTTGAAGTCTACAATAGTTTCGCAGAGCACCATTAACTCGTTGACAGGAGTGTGTAGATTTAATTTTGGTATTCCTTCCATGATGGGATTATTTTCATCAGCCATTGATCGAATGGGAGAGAGTTATTATTGAATCAATTGTTTTTGAGCAGCCATTGATAAGATGAAGAATGTGAAAAATAGTTGCAGATAAGGTTGTTTTAGGTTTGAAAGATGAAAGTGTGGGAGTATTGTGCGCGTAGTGTGAAAATGTGAGTGAAGTGAGTTTATATATAAAATTTTGCAATGATGACAAAATGGAATACGCAATCATAGGGGGAGGCGTAAGATTTTAACCTAATTCCAAGAATTGGGAAACCCAATGTGTCACGCTTTTATCACACATGCTCAGAAAGTGGGACAACTGTCACCACTTAGAACCACATGAAATCAAATGACATGACAACCATTTAATGCAATGACTGTTCAGAATTAGGAAGACAAATCAACAAGATTTATGTTTATCAAAACCTTTCTGATTCATAAAAAACTTCCTTACTTTATACAGCTCATGTTTCAAAGTTAGCAAAAGCGTTCTCAGAATCTAATATAGAGCTCTAAAGACTTTAAACATTATGAAATACATCTTTTCATTATGTATCAAAAAAATTTAAATGAAAAATACCCTTTTGAACATAATCACGTAAAAAGTGATGTTCAATTTCAATATGCTTAGCCCTAGAATGCAATATAGGATTCTTAGATAAACAAATAACAGGAGTATTGTCACATAGAATATGAATGTTACTCTCAGATATATGATAATCTTCCAGGTGACTCTTCATCCAGAGCATCTGAGTGCTGCATCCAGAAGCTATAATATATTCAGCTTCGGTTGTTGAAAGCGCGAATGTTGATTGTCTCTTGCTGGACCATGAGATCAGGTTATCTCCCAAAAATTGGCAATTTCCAGAAGTACTTTTCCTTTCTATTCTGTCTCCAACATAGTCAGCATCACAATAGCCTACTAATTTGTATTCACTTAATTTTCTATAAAACAAACCAAGGTTAGTAGTATCTTTCAGATACCTAAAGATTCTCTTAACAACAGTTAAGTGAGTTTCCCTAGGATTTGATTGGAGGCAATCACATAAGCAGGCATTGAATAAGATATCAGGTCTATAAGCGGTTAGATATAAAAGATAACCTATCATACCTCTGAAAAGCTTCTGATTTACCTTACTACTTACCTCTTATATCTCTATAATACATGTGGGATGCATTAAAGTCTTTACTTGCTTACATTCTGATGAGTTAAACTTCTTCAAAAATTCCTTTGTATATTTGCTTTGATGAATGTATGTTCCTTCTGAACGTTGATCAATCTGGATTCCTAGAAAAAATTTGAGTTCTCCCATCAAACTCATTTCAAATTCTGCCTGCATTAACTTAGCAAAATCCTTGCACAACGACGCATTAACAAAACCAAAAATAATATTATCAACATGAATTTGCACAACCGGAATATCATTCTTAAAGGTTTTGCAAAAGAGAGTTGTGTCCACTTTCCCTCTGGTAAAATTATTTTCCAAAAGAAAATTACTTAGTTTATCATACCAAGCTCTTGGAGCTTGCTTCAGGCCATATAATGCTTTTTTCAGTTTAAAAGCAAAATCAGGAT
The DNA here is from genome assembly GCF_024323335.1 of Lathyrus oleraceus. Lineage (NCBI taxonomy): Eukaryota > Viridiplantae > Streptophyta > Magnoliopsida > Fabales > Fabaceae > Lathyrus > Lathyrus oleraceus. The sequence goes on from NC_066581.1 coordinate 349,214,316, forward strand.
TTTGAGAACTTTCAAAACCAGGAGGTTGATGCACATATACTTCTTCAGAAATATATCCATTCAAGAATGCACTCTTAACATCCATCTGATAAAGGATGATGTTATGATTGACTGCAAATGAAATTAAAAGACGAATATACTCTAATCTGGCAATTGGGGCAAAGGTTTCTGTATAGTCTATACCTTCTTGCTGACTATAACCTTGTGCTACCAGTCGAGCCTTGTTTCTGACAACCTCACCTTTCTCATTCAACTTACTTCTGAAGACCCATATAGTTCTAATGACATGGAAACCCTTTGGTTTTTAACAAGATCCCAAACATCGTTTCTCATACCATGTTCTTTATGTCGAAGTCCAAAATATCTTCGAAGGTTTTTCTCCCTTCTTCGCTTATTGGCTCCAGCCTGACGTCAAAACTTCCAGCTAACAAATTGCCCTCCAAAAATGTCTTTTTCGACATAATGAAGAAAGGGGCATATTTTGACAATCCAATTCGACATCACAAACTATTCATTTGTTATGACGTCACAGTCATGATGACAACTTTTGCAAAATATCTCCTCAAAACCCACGTGAGGATCTTTAGGTAATCATCATGTCCCATAGCCCTTAGGAGATCGTGGTTAGCCTTTAACTGCTACCATTTATCATGGCCATTTTAACTGACATGCGTCCCACTTTATTTTCACCCATTAATGCTCAACAAAAACCACTTCAACTTCAGTAGCTTATAAATAGGTATACTTAACATTTTTTTCTCAAGTTATCATATTCTGAGCTTCCTCAAAAACAATTTCTTCCACTCTTCATATTCCCCAAACCAAAAAACCCATTTTACTTCTTCCTTCAATCTTTCTGCAACAATGACGTCATCCGCAAAAGCTACCAAGGAATCAACTAAGAACATAAGAGATTCTAAGAAATCTCAAGGTCTTCATTTTGATGATAGAATTTTAGGCCCAAAAACCGTGGGTAATCAACAATATGTTTCAGAACCTGTTACTGAAGAACATAGGAGAATTTTTCAATCATAGGTATTGATTCCTATTTCTATCTGGAAAAACTCATGCAATGTTAGGACCATTATCAAATCCAAACGTTGATCATAGTTAGCTCAAGGAATTTTTCCCAACTTACCATAGGTATAAACCCATTGCTTGCGCTAAAAAACCCAAGGTTAGTGATGAAACTCACACTGAGGAAAACCCTCACCCAGATAATCAGGGCAACCCTTCGACCGACGAACCCATTAATATAACATATATGGATAGTAGTTTTAGGGTTTTTCGACCCTGTTTTTTATTTAGGGATCCCTCTTACTATTTAGATTGGTTGGAGAAGATAGAGAAGAAGAAATCCCAAGTTTGGAAAGAAATGGGTATTTTGGACTTAATACAACTGTCGAAAGTAGGACCTGGATATTGCCAAACCATGTTAGTTTCTTCCCTATATTTCTGGGCTAGTACTCACCATACTTTTCACCTCCCCTACAGAATGATGACGCCTACACTTTTCGACATAGTTGCCATCACAGGGCTAAAACCCATTGGTGAAACTTATCATCCATACTTTTTGTCTAAAGACACCATCAGTTTCGACACCTCTAGAGCCGCCTTTACTACACACATATCCTATTATCATGATCAGGATATTAACGAAGTCTCTAACACAGAGCATGTTTCCTTTCTTGCTTTGTGGTTGTCTCTTTGTGTTTTTTGTTCGAAGTCTCTTCAGGTAGCAAAGAAATTCCTTACATTGGTAAACCAACTTCACGCTGGATGCAACGTATGCCTCAGCAAAATGATTTTGGCTAACCTTTATGAATCTCTGCGCGAAGGTGTAATTGCCCTTAAAAACATCCAAACAAAAGGGAACTTACTACTTTTTATCCCCTTCTGGCGGCTACAATTATGGTTGAATGCTAGTTTTAAAGCATGTCTTCCAATTCACAACCCCATCGACACAGATGCTGACATAGTGAAGAATAGGAGAGTCGAAGGGACGCGCTTAGCTATGTTAACTCCAAGTGATGAAGGTCTAAACCTTCAACAAAGCTTCACCAACTACATGAAGATGTTCGCTAAGCGCTATAACTTCACTCCAGCTATGGCTCCTTTCGCCTCAAGAACATGTGGTCCTGAGTGGTTCATGAGGAAATTCCCTTCCCTGTTGAAAGATAAAGAAGCTGAATTAATCGCTATTTGGGAAACATTTCTTACTCATAGGGTATTCTCCCCAAGGCTTAACTAATCGAAAAGCCAAGTTACCCTTATAGTGTACCAACCAAATCTTGTCGCACGACAATTTGGTCTCATTCAGATCCTTCCAAAACCTCTTTATGCAAAAAAGAATTATCTTCTTCTTTACAACACAATCCATATTAAGGCTACCAGCAGTAGACAAATAGCCAGATATGTTGGTCAAACAAAACTTACTCCAGTCGCCTTCAAACCTTACTTCCTATGTACTCATGAATTCGACCTTTGGTGGCATGATTACTACTCTGAAGAATTTTTTAATGTTTCTGCATTCTATCACCACCTCACCAAAGCTTTTACTTATGTACAGGAGAAGGTTAAGAAAGGTATTTCGACTCACATCAAAGAAATATAATCATTCCAAAAGAACTTTGAAACTGCCTATATACATGACTGTCTTAGTCGAACCGTCTACGAAGCAACATTCACTTTGAAGGAAAAATTTATCAAAAAAATGGAATTTTTAAAATTACCTTCGTACATTAAACTTGAGCAACGATACAAAATTCCTTTTAATATGTATCCCCCAAATTTCCTCGACTGCCAAGTGCTGAATTTGGTGTGGCTTTTAGCCCTCCATTTCTAGACTGGTTCGTCTGTGGGGAATTTGTAAAAATCCTTCGACAAGAATCTTAGTAAAAGGCTAACCGGGTAGTTTCGACTAAGTATAACTTGGACAGTTTCAAAGGGCGCCTTCGTATTGGCATAGAAGATATTCACATAGAGTCTAAAATCTATGAAGGTGTGAAATAGGAGTTTTTTTGACTCACTTCTTCTCTTAATTCTTCACTTTTCTTTATCTCCCAATAATTTGGTTCTTTTCCAGCTGTAAAAAATACGCCCAAGAAAGTTGCCCCCATAGCCAAAAAGTCCATCAAAGCAAGAGAAGAAGATGTCAGCAAAGCAACAACAACAAAGGATTATATTTTATATATTTACACCTTCGATTTATGTCTAACATTCACATTTCTAATCATTTGAACTCTTTTTTTAGACTAGCAGAAAAACACCACTAACACCCAAGAAGAGAAAACAAAAAGAATTTGAGGTGGAAGCAATTGAATCTGATGACGATGGCCTATCTCTAGACACTTCCAAACCCACCAAACAAAGAAAGAAGAAACAAATGAAAAATCAAGATGCTCCTGTCCAGGTGGAATGATGATTGCCAAGCGGCATTTGAAAAAATAAAAGAATATTTGCAGGAGCCTCTGATTCTGATGCCTCCTGTGGAGGGACGACCGTTAATCCTGTACTTGACAGTCCTCGAGGGGTCTATGGGGTGTGTACTGGGGCAGCATGATGAGTCTGGTCGAAAAGAGCATGCAATTTACTACCTTAGCAAAAAGTTTACCGACTGTGAAACAATATATTCACTGCTCGAGAAAACTTGTTGTGCTTTGGCATGGGCTGCTCGCCGACTGAGACAGTATATGCTGGTTCATACCACTTTATTGATTTCCAAGATGGATCCGATCAAGTATATTTTTGAGAAGCCAGCATTGACCGGACGGGTTGCGAGATGGCAAATGATTTTGACTGAGTATGATATCCAGTATACTTCCCAAAAAGAAATAAAGGGGAGTGTATTGTCTGATTACCTCGCCCAACAACCCATTGAGGATTATCAACCGATGAAGTTTGAGTTCCCTGATGAGGACATCATGTTTCTCAAATCGAAAGATTGTGAGGAACCTATCCCGGAGGAGGGCCCCGACCCTGAATCCGAATGGATTTTGATGTTTGATGGGGCCGTTAACATGAATGGTAGTGGAGTTGGTGTTGTTTTGGTTACGCCGAAGGGATCCCACATTCCTTTTGCTGCCCGGCTAACGTTTGAATGCACCAACAATGTGGCTGAATACGAAGCTTGTATCTTGGGGGTCGAAGAGGCGATTGATTTGCGGATCAAAAACCTTGTTATCTATGGAGATTCAGCTTTGGTCGTGAACCAGGTTAACGAGAAATGGTATACGCATCAATCTCACTTAATTCCATACCGGGATTATACGAGGAGATTGTTGACGTTCTTCACCAAGGTGGAATTACACCATGTGCCGAGAGAAGAAAATCCTTTGGCAGATGCTTTGGCTACTCTGGCCGCCTTGATTAAAGTGCAGTGGTGGAATCAATTCCCTAGTGTTGAGGTGGGACGACTGGATAGACCGGCTTATGTGTTTGCTGTTGAAACAGTGCCTGATGATGAAAAGTCGTGGTATTATGACATCAAACGATATTTGGAAGCCCAGGAGTATCCCGAGGGAACGACTAAAAAAGACCGAAAGACTCTGAGGAGTTTGGCCATGGCGTTCTATTTGAACAAAGATGGGGTTTTCTACAAGAGGAATTTTGATTGGGTGTTGCTCAGATGTGTCGATGACAAAGAGGCAAGCCAATTGATGAAAGAGGTGCATGAGGGGTCGTTTGGTACCCACGCCAGCGGGAATGCGATGGTGAAAAAGTTGTTAAGGGCCGGATATTACTGGATGACAATGGAGGCCCAGTGTTTCAACTTCGCGCGGAGATGTCATAAATGCCAGATTTATGCTGACAAGGTGCATGTGCCTCCAAACCCGTTGAGTTTGATGTCGTCTCCGTGGCCGTTTGCTATGTGGGGCATTGATATGATCGGAAAGATCGAGCCTACGGCTTCGAATGGGCACCGATTCATATTAGTGGCTATTGATTACTTCACCAAATGGGTGGAAGCAGCCTCTTATGCAAATGTGACAAAACAGGTTGTTGCCAGGTTCTTGAAAAGAGACATCATTTGCAGATATGGGGTTCCCGAAAGAATCATTACTGATAACGGTTCTAATCTCAACAACAAGATGATGGCAGAACTGTGCCAGGAGTTCAAGATCGAGCATCACAATTCTTCTCCTTATCGTCCAAAGATGAATGGGGCGTTCGAGGCGGCTAATAAGAATATTAAGAAGATTGTGCAGAAGATGGTCGTGACCTATAAGGATTGGCACGAGATCTTGCCGTTTGCATTGCATGGGTATCGAACCTCGGTGCGTACATCTACTGGGGCAACGCCTTTCTCGCTTGTGTATGGAATGGAGGCCGTGCTACCGGTTGAGGTCCAGTTTCCGTCGTTGAGAGTCCTGATGGACGTGAAATTGGAAGAGGCTGAATGGGTAAGGACTCGGTATGAAGAGTTGAGCCTGATTGAGGAAAAGAGGTTGGCGGCCATTTGTCAGGGGCAATTGTACCAGCAGCGAATGAAGCGTGTTTTTGACCGAAAGGTGCGACCTCGGGTATACCATGTAGGAGATATGGTGTTGAAAAGGATCCTTCCTCCTCAGAACGATCGCCGGGGCAAGTGGACACCCAATTATGAAGGTCCATTCGTGGTCAAGAAGGTTTTCTCTGGCGGAGCCTTGTTGTTGACGACCATGGATGGTGAGGATTTTCCATCCCCGGTGAATGCGGACGAAGTTAAAAAATACTTCGTATAAGAGACCCGCTGGACGAAAAGAATAAAATAGTACAGGAAAAAATGGGCATCCTGACGAACCGAAAAAAAAATGGAAAAGGTTCGGGAAAAAATTAGGGATAAAAAGAAAAAAAAACTGTACACCCGGCAAGTCGAAAACCCCACAAGGGCGACTTGGGCAAAAAAGGGTATCCCGGTGGACTGAAAACCCGAAAGGGCGGTCCAGGAAAAAGAGGGAATGAAACGAACAACTGCGTCTAGCATGATCGTTCATACTTTGGATATGACACGTGGATAATCCCCGGCAGAGATCGGTCGGAAGCGTCTTGTTCAGAAGGCAGAAAGCACGGAGAGTCTTGAAGACATATGGGTTGTAACCGGGTTGGAACCCGATGAGATCACGGGTTCACATTGCCATTAGGATAGATTTTCCTTTTGTGCGCAGTTACCTCTTTTCAGGGATTGCTTCCTGTGTATTGCTCAGTTACAAGCCACCTTTCTGAATCAATAAAATGCATATTCAGTCAAATAATTTTGTTTTTGTTTTCATTACCGCTTTGATTGCGAAAACATCCGTTTATTTTGGTAAGAATCTTTGCATTTTGAGACATACGGGTCCCTTCCAATGCATGTTTATAGGATTGAGAACTTGAAATCTTATTCGGAAGGTAGAGTGACCTAGGTGTTGAAATTTTGGCACGCCTGGGGCACGTTTTTATCTAACGATCTCTTTTGCAGGTGCTGTTAGATATTTTCACTCACTTGCAGGTCGTGATATGAAGCTTTTTGACAAAAGAATCCTTTGAAGTCCAATCAGGGACGAAGAAGCGAAGGATGGTGTAAAGACGGCGAAAGAATTGCGACGATCCTATAGGGTTAATCAAGAAGACTCTTCAAAGTCTGAGGACTGGAGTTGACACGAATCTAAGAAGGTCGATCTTCCTGGAGTAGAGAGAGGTCGAGAATACAAGGTGATGAATCAAGAAGACTCTTCAAAGTCTATAAAAATGGAAAGTTGACACTGTGGTTAGATGGTGAATACCAGTGTTCGACGAGTCGACAGGTGTTCCGTGTCAGATATGCTGTATCTCCCCAGCAGGTTCGAGATCGGTATTTCTTCGGCAGCCAGGTCTGAAGGTTGTTGTTTCTCCTAGCAGGGTTGAGATTGTTATTTCCCCAGCAGGTCTGAAGATTGCCGTTTCCCCAGCGGGGGTTTGCGTTGGTAGCTGTTTCCCCAGCAAAGTCCCCAAGCGGATCGGGTTCAGTGGAGGTCATCCCTAGTAAGGGTTGTCCTTTCCCCAGCAGCGGTGTTATCCCAAGCAGGGTTGGAGATTGGAAAGATATCGAGTTCCTCAGCAAAGTGGCTCGTGTTGTCCCCTGAGGGGGATGTTTCTTATACATTCATCATTTAGAGAAGCATAGCATATTGCATAACTCAGTGCGCAGCATTTCCATGGTTATGGAGCATTATGCTGTAAAAAAAATCATGCATCAGCATTGCAAGCATAAAACTAGTCTCAAGTCGTGGTTACCGTTTGAGAATTGGTTTAGCTGATTGGTGAGGATGTTACTCCAAGGAGTTTGGCATCGTGATTTTGAATCAACAAAATTCCCCAGTAGTGCGATATTGGAGGAAAATTCCGTCGTGCGGAGATGGAAGTTGGAAGATGTTACTCTGAGGAGTTCGGCATCGTGATTCTGAATCGACAATATTCCCCAGTAGCGCGATATTGGAGGAAGAGTTTCCGTCGGGCGGAGATGGAAATGTAGATCGGAGAATGTTACGCGATCAGCGCGACAATCGGGGTTCAAATGGAGAAAAGGAAACACGAGGTGTTTTCTGGAGAACGGGGTTCAACTGGAATTGAAGATTGTATCCGGGATGCGGTCCTTAGGATTGTCTTCTGATCATGTGTCACCTTAGACTTTGGCTGAGACCGACAGAAGTCGTTATGGGTGTCTTCTGAGGAAGAGATGCACATGTTACCTTCCTTTCGTGAAGGTGTACCCTCTGGTATGTCGCCATCAAAGTGGTGTTTGGTGTTATTTCCGACATTTCCAGCGGAATTATCACAAGAGAATGGAGAGCGGGGTCTAAATGGAGAAAAGGAGACACGGGGTGTTTTCTGGAGAATGGGGTTCACAACAACGATCGCGAGCTATCGTCAGGCGAATGGGGTTCAAATGGAGAATGGGGTTCATTGTTTGGCAGCAAGAGTGACATGAAGTTGTCGGGGTTCAAATGCGGTGATCAGGGACCATCCGCACGAAAGAAAAAGTTTCGGGGTTTAAGAAAAGCAAAAAAAAATCAATCAAAAAGTTTTGGGGTTCAAGAAAAGCAAAAAAATAATAATAATTCCCAGCGGATGCAGCATTCAGGCCATGGTTATTCCTGTGTTACCATTTATTTTGGTATCCAGGTTAAACATTCTTTTTCGGTATTCAGGCCGACTCTCACCGTACCAGACGGATTCTTCTTTTAAGATCACTTCTTTGTAGATTCTGACAGGCATGGTTACATAATTCCCAGTGGAGCGCAAATTGTTCGTCTGTTCTTTGTATTCAATCACTCTTCACCCTGATCATCTGAAAGCCGAGGCTGTTCATATCGACAGGTTCACAGTGGATTGAATAGGGGCAGCTGTAACACCTCAAAATTTGCCCTCCTCTTCTTGGGACTAGTTTGAGACATTGCATTTCATATTTTAGGGCATTAGGCATTGCATTTTGCATATCACCTGAAAATAAGAAAGTCATCCTCCAAAGTCTTTTCAGAAGATGAGAGGTTACATGATTCAAGCCTGAGGGTCTCTATGAATTGATGATCAACCATCTGAGGGCATGGGATTCAGTTAGGGTTTCTTGGTTCTTCAAAGGTCTTGAGCATTATCTTATTTGTAAGGATATATTACCATCATCATGGTTCTATCATCTTCAAGGGTTTCATTGTTCATTCTCAAGTTCCTTTGGATTAGGGTTTTGACCTCTGGTCAACCCTAATCAATGGCATTCTTTCAACCAGGGCTTCTCAAAGAAATAAGGTATTTGCTGATGATGGAGATTACATGGTTATCATAAGGAGCTCATTTGAGCTAGGGTTTCATTTCTGAGCCATTTCCCCAAGTGGTGGAGGTTCAAGCTGATCAGGGCATGTCAAGGTCATCTGAGGACCACAAAAGTCAACTGTGCAAGAGCTGAGGACTTTGAGTTGGGGAGATGAATTTAAACACCTCAATCATGTTCAAAAGAGGTCCATTTTTCATTCTAAACATATATCTTGAAGATTTTGAAGTCATGGCAAAAGTTTCCAAAAATGGAAAGTGACCTGTAATTTCAAGCTTCCAAAAATGGCAAGTTTTTGGTCCACATTAAACTTGACTTATCAACATCAAAGAAGTTTCAAATGGATTTTTGGTGAACATGAAAGTTGTAGATCTTTCTCTCCCCTTTTCAAAAAGTCCTATATCATGTCCATCTGATAATTGGTTGAGAAGTTATGGCCAAATGATCACAAGGTGTGCATGGAAGTTCAAAGTGACATAACTTTTGCTACAAAACTCCAATTTGGTCCACTCTTTTTGCAAAATACTTCTCATGATCAATACCTTTCAAGTGAGCCATTTCCATGCATGGAAGAATCTCACATGACCACTTGTTCACACATGTGTATTTTGGAGGGAAATCTCACAATTCAAATTTGGATGATCATGCAAGCCAAATACCATTCAAATCTTGTTTATTGGTTGATTTTAAGTGAAATCATACCCTTGCATGGTACTGTTCACGTGCACATGGCCACATGCTAGCTCTTTTTTTCATTTTTGCAATTTACTTCATATTCCTCTAATCTTAATTAAGTAAGGCCTAAATTGGATTAGCATTGTGATTAGTGAACCATATAAAAGCCAAACCCTAACTGTTTTTGCTCATAACAGAATTTGAGATCTAGAATTTTCCATTTTCCCTCCATTTTTCTCTCTCTTTGATTCTTTAAATTTTCCACACAATTCTTTAATATCCTTGCATAATCTTGTTCATCATCAATCATTGAACAAGAATTAACCATTGGATTGGACAATTGAACTGGAATTCGAGCCATTCAAGCACATGAACATGTCAATGGAAGTTTGAAATTGAATCAGATCTAGGAGTATTCAAGCATTTCTTTATGCACAAAGCTTCAAAGGAAGGTTCAGGAAGTTGATCTAGAGAGTTTGGAAGCTTGAACACGCGTGTACAGTCACTGCCATCTCAAGTAGGTTGAAAATGTGTCCTCTCTTTTTGCTATTTTCTTGCCATAATCATGTAGATCTTGCTTCGTAGATGATGCCGATGTGTTTAGATTTGAAAACGGTTAAGAAATGAGCATGTGGTGATGAATTAAAGTTTTGTTCATGGAAATGTTTGCCTTCGATCCAGAAGATATAGGATGATTTAGGATTAGTGAGTATGATATTTAGAATCAGCATTGAGAGAGCTTTCGAACGGTACCAATTTCATGCAATTCTGGAATTTTTTTTGATGAAGCTCCGCCGGAGAAGACGGTTGCTCCGCCGTCTGCAACCGCCTGGTCTGTTAGGGTTTTTGGTCCACGTGTGTTTCCACGTTGCACTGGCTTGGCTGTTTCATTGGTTCACATTCACTTGACCAAGCCACGCGAGCTTTGACTCGCTTATGTGGCTGCCAACGCATTAATGATGCGCAGCGTTTCAGGCGCTCTTGAACCTTCCTTGCATGCGTTCGAGTCCTGGCTTGTGCGTTTTCAGAATTTAATTTGAATTCTCATTTCCTGAGCGCGCGAGTTCGATCCCTGGTAGATGCATATTCTGAGTTTTATTCAAACTTTGTTTTCCCTCCATTATTTCATATTATTTCACATTATTTTCTTCAACTTTAAAAAATCATAAAAAATGGAAAAATGCTTCAAATTGATCCCAATTTTTTTTCACAATCTTGTTTTGATCTCTAGTTTTTTATAGCATTTATTTCATGATTTGTTTGTTGCTGTATTTTTAATTGTGAATTTTTGATTGAACCTTATGCCAAATTGATATGTCATGATAAATGCCTTGTGAAATGCTCATCTTTAATCCAATTGATCTGAAATTTGGTGTGCTTGATCCTCACATGTGATATGATTTTTGAGCTTTGGTTTGAAATTTTTATCATATGTTATCACTGTTTTTGACACATGATGATGTAGTGTGACAATTTGTGTCACATTTTGGATGTTGCATTTGTGCATTTTGATTCATCTATCATTTGAACTCTTCTGGATCTGATTTTTTGCACATTGTTTGTTCATAACATGATTAACTTGCATAAAAATTCTCAAGGCCATTAGATGAATTTTTGTTTTGATTTGGATTTTCTAATTTGGATGTCCAATTTATGCACATTGTCTTGCCTTTGCTTTACATGGATCATTTGAGCTACTTGCTTTGTGAATTGATCTTGGTCCTTTTGAGGACATTTTATTGATTGATTGAATGTGCATTAGGAAAAAGATTGACTTCTGTTTTGATCATTTAATTTGGTTTTGAACCTAGTCTTGGTACTAGTGTTTTGTACATAAACTAATTGTGCTTTGTGTTTCAGGTTTGGACATTTAGCATTGATGGTTGGATTTGATCTCACTTTGTGAGATGAAAATACCTTTGAGCACTAACTATTGTTGTTTTGTAGGTCAATTATTATGATGAACTCATTTGAGTGCTTGCATTTGTGCCTTGTATTGTGTAAAACTGTTGAATGGTTCCACTGTTGTCTGTTGGTTTTCTGATTAAGATATTAACTGTGTAGCTTTTGTACAGGTACATTAGTTGCTTGCTAGCCTTGCTTTTGCTTAAGCTTTGGATTATGGTTGATACACCACTGAGGTAGTTTAGCCTTCTTACTCCATGTAGTCTGGAAGTCTTGTCACCTTTTTGGCAGACATTTGGCTGGAAGTCCTCCTTAGGAGGCACTGTTTGTGTTTGTTTACATTTGTGCCAAAGACCTCCAAGTGAAGCATGTTACTTGATAAGTCCTCCTAAGTGAAGAGGCAATTGACAGATAGAAGGGATTAGCAATCAATCCCCTGTTATTCAGTGAGTCATTCTTTATGCTCGCACTACGTGCTGATGCTCTAGAACATGTACCCAAGATCTCTGTATAGAGTCAGTCAAGTGGAATAGGGTCCCTCTTTCTGGATCCCCACGCTTTCTTTGATTTAAGCTCACCCAGGCCAGGGTTAAGAGCATGAGGTCTAATCCTCATTACCATTTTGATCTGCTCACCCTAACTCTCAATGTTAGTGGTTAAGAGCTCCTGTTTACCCTTATAGTTTGGCTTGTTTGTCAAGGTTGATATGACCCCTCTTGACTAAAGCCTACCCATTGTTTGGGCCTCTTGTGTGGATATAGTGTGTGATACTTTTTCACCGGTGTTGATGTTTTTGAGCTGACTTGCTTCCTGTGTGAGTTAGGTTCTGATTAGAGACCTCAGCTTAGGGATTACTGATTGCATGACAACTTTTAGGCTCGAGTCTTAGTCTCCCTATTAGTTTGTTTGCTTCCCTGGTCTCTGGTTAGGAGAGAGTCTCTTCCCTGTTAAGGGGAACTACGTCACCCTGATTCTCATACCAGATGAGATACGTAGGTAGGAGATCGAGCGAGATCTCTCCGGGCACCCTTTTTCTTTTTCAACCTTTTTGTTTCTTTTGACGTCTCAGCGTCTCTTTGTGTTTATGTGACAACTATTAGGCTCGAGCTCCAGACTCCCTATTAGTTTGTCAATCTGATAACCTTTTTTCTTTGGTGTTCGCTGGTTAGCGTGTGCTATTGTTTGGAGTCGGATGTAAGTCCATGTATTAGCATTCTGTTTCCTTGTTTGTGTTGTTTGTTTGGAGTTGGATATAAGATCATGTATTGGCATTCTGTTTCCTTTTGAGTGTTTCTTTTGACGTCTCAGCGTCTCTTTTCGGTGTTTTGTTTCGGAGTGCGTTAGCCGAGCTACGAGTGCTCTGATTCTTCCCCTGGATAGAGAAGATACGTAGGCATAGGGTGTGATGTCCTAGCGAGCATGTCTCCCTTTTCCCCGAACTACGTTGACTCTGATGTTTGTTTCTGACAAACTACGTAGGCCCAGGATGCGACATCCTGCCGAGTCCCCTTCCTCCATCTTCTTTCACCTGTTTTATCATTCCAGTTTGTGCGATTTCTTTGAGCAGTTTAGCAACCTTATTCTATTCTTTTTCTATTCTTTTGAGCATGGATCCCGTCGAGTACGACGGACGTGAGGGGTGTTAATACCTTCCCCTTGCGTAACCGATTCCCGTACCTTGTAATCTCTGGTCGTAAGACCGTTCCTTTCCCTTTCTTAGGTTAGTCCTGCGCTTCCTTTCCGTCATAGGATGAATAGCGTCGGTGGCGGCTCTGTAAACTGTTTTTTCCCGCCGGTTGTTTTTCGCGTTGCGACAATCACATGGAAAGGGCCCAAAAACTGGGAGAAGAAATTCACACTCTTACTTGTCACAAATCTGGCTGGGAACGACGCTTACAACTTCAAAAGTCAAAGTACCAAAAGATGAAAGAATCTCTCCCCTTTTGAATTGGTTGAATTTATTTGAAGTGTTTGTCTCTCCCGTAATTTAATTCTAATGTAATGACTTTCAAGCCCTTTGTGGCTTTTTATGTAATGACTTGGCTATTTTGGCAATCTGTTCAATTTGACTTTTACCATTTTAGCTTCGAATGTTATGCATGAATTATTCTTTCACTATTTTTATATCTTGAAGTGCAACATTATATTTCTTCAAATATTTCCCATTTACTCTCAAGAGCCTTCGATCTTTAGCCAATTCTTCAACTTCATATACACCATTTGGAAAAACTTGAATAATTTGAAAAGGGCCTTCTCACTAAAGGGAACTATTTTCCAAATGTTCTATCTTTTCGATCCATGGGTAAAATCACTTTCCACACTAGATCTCCAATCGAAAATAGTTTAACTTTAACCTTTTTGTTGTACGATTTTTCTACTCTCTTTTTCTGCCTTTTTAATAATTCTAAGGCATTTAATCTTTCTTCGTCTAAATCAACTAATTCATCCAACATCATGTTCCAATAAGACTCAGATGGAATTTCATGGTGTCTTTGAATCCTTGTTGACTGCAAGTAGATTTCGATTGGCAAAACTGCATCATGACCATATGTTAGCTGAAAAGGCGTAACATTTATAGCCTCTTTAGGGGAGGTTCAAAACGCCCATAGAATCTAGTCCAATGTCCTATGCCAATTCCTTGGCTTATTCCCCATGTGCTTTTTAATTAACCCAATTACTACCTTATTTGTTGCTTTGATCTGACCATTAGCCTGAGCGTAATAAGGTGCGAACGTCAATAATTTGAACCCCATTTTCTTATCAAACTCATGGACTTTCCGACCAGTGAAAATTGATCTGTTATGATAGTTTCTGGGATTTTGAACTTGTAAATAATATATTTCTGGATGAATTCGATTACAACTTCTTGGTCCATATTCGTTAAAGGTGTAACCTCAATCCACTTAATGAAATAATATATACCCATTAGAGTGTATCTTTGACCTTTAGATGACATTAGTCAAATTTCTCCAACTAGGTTCTGTAGCGGGGTATTCGTTACCATTAGAGATATTGACTAAATCCAAGGTAAATCATACAAGTCGAGTCGCCACCGCACTTCTATTTATCCAAAGGAATGGTTAGAAAGCGAACAAAAACCTAAAAGTTTTATCGAATCAAAAACTAGTAAAAATGTCAGAGATCTGGGTAAGGGGGTTGGTTATGCAATGGGAAGGTGTTAGGCACCCAAAGCATCCTAGGTACTCCTAAGGAGCCCTTTTCATATTTGTTGCAAAGGTTGTTGTTTTATTTTTTAAAAAAATTTATTTGTGCAAACATGATTGAAGGGATGAGAAAAGCGTGTATGTTTATCTAATGTACTACTTACTAAAAGAAGGGTCAAAAGAAAATGACTCGCACGGATGTCGCATCCACTGCATACGTATCTCATCTGAATCTGAGAATCAGAGTCTTCGTAGCTCGGCTACCTATGGGTTAAAGAGGAGTGTGCTCGCTAAGACATCGCGTCTTATGCCTACGTATCTCATCTGGGATGAAAATCAGAGCAAAACGTAGTTCGACTAACTACGGGGTAAGGGTTGAACGACGTTACTACGCAATCTACCAGATGCTCGACCTTTTGAGACTTATTCACCTGTAGTAGAAGGAGTAAACGTGTTCTTAGGAGAAGAAAAATCAATGAGTTGGGGTGTTTTAGGGATGCTCATGCAAAAAGGCAGTCCTAGATGAAGGAACTGCGCTACCTTAATTGACATGCCACGAGAGGCTATACGAAACCTAAGAAATCGGTAACATGCGGGAAAAGTAAAGGGATCGAGAGATCTACCGTACAGATAAAGATCCGAAGTAACAGCAATTAGATAAATAAGAAACCCAAAGACTCTTCCAAGCTAACACCATCAAAGAAAGTGAGTCAGTACAGGTAATCGGAATAGACCTCCAGGTGGTACCCCACAAATAAAGTGGAACACCAAGCAAGCTATCCCTGCAAGAGTATGTGAGCCCTCACAAAAACTCAACAAACAGGTTAGAGTAATATGACGGAATTAGGAGAAAACAATGCCATAACAAACACAAAACAGGTTAGAGCAAACAGGAAAAAAAACAACTACTGTCGCGATCGCTGCTGCATCGCCTAGCGAAAGCTTAGCGAAGCTTCGCTGCAGGCTCGCCTAGCAAAGGTGCTAGCGAGCGCCTGTTGGTTCTGGATTTCCCATTGATAACAGTACGATTTTAGGGACTCCAAACCCTATGGCATCCATCTCAGAAATTAAGTGATCAAAACATTCAAGGTATTATTTACACATTCATGCATATCTAAACCCGTGGGCAAAAACTGAACGATACCTCACATATTTAGAGTATTCAAATTAAAAGCATAGAGTAATGGGGATAAGGGCAAACCTGATTGGAGAGACCGATGAAACTCGAAAGGCACGGCTGGGTTTGCAAAGCAATGTTAGGGTTTGCGTGAGGCGAAGGTGAAGTGTGTGAGTCAGAGTGAACTTTTCAGAGCTGCCTGGAGGTTGCTGCAGATTAGTTTGCCTCTCTCCTTCTTTCCTTCTTTCTACTCTTTTTCTCCAGGGTTTGTAATAGTCTCCAGCCTCCTTTTTCTCAAATGAAGCTCTGGTATTTATAACCTAATATTGGTGACTTGGTGGGCTCAGAGTTAAGCCCAAAATTTTCTGTTATTTTCCAAAATGCGCGCGCTTCGCCTAGGATCTGCTCGCTTAGCGAGCATGACAGTTCCTTTCACTAAGCGAACCAGTCTGCTCGCCTAGCGAGCATGACAGCTCAGGAACATATTTTTGCTCCTTCAAGTTTAGCATTTTGAATGATGAATAGCCCCCATTTGAACCTGTTGGGAGTAACTCAAGTCTTTCCCTTGTGTTGACTAATCACCCGAATAGAATCCACAAAGTGTCTTAGATGATACTCAAGCTTCAAACAAAAGATGTTAGTGACACATTTTTGTGCTTTTGGTTAGTAAACAAAAGTAAGAGAAACAATGATATATAATTCAAGCATGCTTGGTGATTTCCAATCAATCACAAGGAGTCCTACCCAAAGGCAAAGGGAACCAAGATTCTAAAGATCCTTGAGGCAATGCCAATGCAATGTTATGATGCCATGAGGGATCTTAGGGTCAAAATTGGGGTCTTACAGATGCCCCTATTTAAGGTCATTCTAGCCGGAGAAGTGAAGGTTAAAATATTCGTCTCGACGGGGTAGAATGGGCTTAAATAATAACAAAGAGACGAATTTTGGTCCCTAAGAGACCTCATGATGCAAATGTAGGTATGAAAAATGGTAACACTCTGTGGAGATATGTGTCCACAAAAGCAAAGAAATCAGAAGCCATTGATAATCCATATGAGTAATCCACTCCATGGGACCAAGTCCCTGGGGACTCTCCTGGGGATAGAAAAGGGATAAAAATGCGTGAGCAGGTCACGACTCAAAGCTTGGGGAACAGAATTCCAAAGGGAAAAGATCCAAATGGAAAGACTCGAGCTGACTCGAACATGCATGTATTGGGGAATATGCCAATACAGCAAAAAACTATCCACAACGGATACTTCGGATAAAATCCGGATGAAAACAATCCACTAAGGGACTTCGCTGGGGATGCCTAAAAAGACTCTGCTGGGGAAGCAGCGAGATGAGGTATTACCGGTTACTGGGTAATAAGCTCAAAGAGACATGTGATCTGAACGCCAGGTATGAGGGTGAGAGATACAACATGCTCAGGAAGAGATGAATATCCGAGACCGGTATAAGGGTGAGAGATATCAAGACTTCAAAACATCTGAGGAAGACCTAAATGGTATACTTCAACTCAGGGATTCTGACTCCACGGGGGACAAAAAGTCATAATAGGGAGCAGAGAGGAAGGAACACCAGGGATACCGGTTACTGGGCATATAATAGGTGACCAACCAGGACGTGAATTGGGGAATATTCCCAAGACACTCATCATCCAAAAAAGGGCTAAAAGCAAACTCGATTACAGGATGGATATTCGACTCCACAAAGGGGATACGAGTCTTACTCAACTGGGGAAGAACAAAAGGCTTCAGACCCAAGAGTGCATGAGATATACTATCTATTACCGTCAGAACGTAGATAATATACTCGCATGGACGATTATCCACAACCGGTTACTGGGTTAATAAAGGATAAATCGACCGAAAAGGAAAGGCATCGGGATACCAAAACTAGGTATATAATGATGACCAATTCAGGGGAGAAACAATCGTTACCAACAACAACAAGGTAGACGAGAGATGACTTGTTGGGGATAAATTGCGTAAACAGGGCAATTATCCAGGCAAAAAGAGGGAATATCAACGCCGAATATTGGATGAAGATAACTGTCACCAATTAAAGATGAGCAAAAATAGTTACTCTGCAAAAAGGGAAGAAATAGGGTTTACAACTACCGGTATGAGGGTAGAGAACCGCAGACTCTGCCGGGGATAATAATTACTAATTATTGAGAAATTATTCATTTACCACGGGGAAACAGGAAAAGAGTCTCAAGAGACCGATCTAGGATCAAACTAGATAGGCACACCAAATCAAGACTTGTCCCGGTGAGGATATAACTCAATGGGGAAAACCATCCCAATATATGTGTTAGGAAGGAACAAAAACAATCAACATCCCCGAGGATATAACTCGGTGGGGAATATGGAAGAAAGGATAGACGCTTTCTGCCTATGGAGCTGACTCTATATGGAGAGATCAGACACACACATCTGCTTGGGGGAATATATCACCAAATAGCAGGAGACAACAAACAACGATATATGGCAAAGAATGAAACATGAATATCTGAATGTTATAATTATGCATGTATATGCGTGGTTTATGTATGATGTATGCTGACAAACAGACATATCTAACACAACCAGGTCCAGGAATCAACCACCCGGTACTACATCTCAAGAGAGAAAGCCAAGTTCACCGGAGAGTATCCAATCTGCTGGGGATCAGAGATACCAGGAAGCAAAGAACTATGCAGGGGATGAATCATCAATCATTCCAGCTGGGGACGAGAGTTATCACAGACAAGGTCCACCACACCAACAACTCTACTGGGGAATTTATCCGAGGGGATAAAGGATTTATCAGGATCAATCACCAAATACCGCTCTTGCCCAAAGAGATCCAAGCTGATGAGGAAGAAAGATTGCTACTCTACTGAAGGGAAGAGAGGTGACTCTCAACAAGCAATCCACTTGGTAGGATAAACCACAAAAGGTTCCGGAGGGAGGAGATACAGTCATGCCAGGAATATGGACAAAAATCTTACCCTGTTGGGGGATCGTACCACCCTTGGGAGAGCACTGAGGATCTCCTAAGTATCCTTTCGTCATTGTGAATGTTCACTTTGTTTAAAAACAAATTATATAAAAAATTTGATTGTTTAAAACAATGATATTTTCTTAATCAAAACATGCAAAACATTTGTTGAATAGAAACAGATAAGAGTGCCAATAATTGGATAAAAGGCTCAAATTTATTTGATAGAATGGTAGTCTGCGAATGGCAAGACTCCATAGATCTTTACAAATTTGAAATTGGTGATATATATTGGAAAAGGGCTACATTGAACATAATGACCGTTTCTCCACCAATTCTGAATCCGATGTATTTGAAGCTTTGGTTGATAATGAGCAAGAATCTTTGACGGACGACAGCTGTAGAACAAGGTCTTGTCAGGATGCAGTTACTTGCCGAATCCCTAATTTTTGCCTAGATTGCCCCAGGATGAGGTACTCAATCTAGCGGGATACATATATCATTATTTTGTGTCTCTAACTTTTGCCTGGATCGCCCTTTCGGGTTTTCAATCCACCGAGACGCTCATTTTTGCCTAAGTCGCCCTTTCGGGTTTTCAACTTAGCGAGCTATTCAGTTTTTTTTTTGGTTTTTTTTAGGCGAAGTATTTCTTGACTGCATCTGAATTCACAGAACGAGTGAAATCCTCCCCATCCATAGTTGTAAGTATCAAAGCACCGCCTGAAAAGGCTCTCTTAACAACATACGGACCCTCATAGTTTGGAGTCCACTTGCCCCTGGAATCGGGCGCGAAAGACAAGACTTTCTTGAGCACAAGGTCACCTTCTCGGAACACACGAGGCTTGACCTTCTTATCAAAAGCTTTCTTCATCCTTTGCTGATATAACTGACCGTGGCATATGGCAGTTGTAAGACCCCAATTTTTGTCCCTAAGATCCCTCATCATATCATATCATATCATATCATTGCCTCAAGGATCATTATGCACCTTGCCTTCCTTCCTTGTGGGTGGGTTGTCTTTTGAGAGTGGTTCTTGATCACCAAGCATGTTTAGCATTTGTATATCATTTCTTTTCATTTGTTTACTAACCAAAAGTACAAAAATATTGTCATCTAACCTTGTTACTTGCAGATGAAGCAACCATTAGGTCAAACCAGTCAAAGGCAGTCATTGAGCCATAGATGGTGGCCATTCTGAGGAATTTGGGCACCATGATCATTCATCAAGAGTTCATATGAGTTGTGACATCATTTTGAATCAAGATCTCAAGTGGTAGAGGCTTGAAATTCATCAAAGCATTGCTCAGTCAACCAAAACCCTAGCAAAGTCAACTGTGGTCAACTGTGCATAAAATCAGGGATTTGATGGTGGGAGATGGTTAGAAAGGTCTCACTCATGTCCATACAAGCCTCATATAACATTTCAAACATCATCATTGGAGAATTTGAGGTCAGACAAATAGTTTCCAAAAATAGTAGGTGACCTGTAATTTCAAACTGTCAAAAATGGAAAGGTCTTCTCCTCAACTTTGCATCATCAAGAAAGCTTCAAATCAAATTTTTCCCAACATGAAAGTTGAAGATCTTGCTCTCACCTTTCCAAAAAGTCCAATAACATCCATTTCTCATTTGTGGTTGGCAAGTTATGATCAAATCATTGTCAATAAATTTTGAACTTCAACAAGGCATAACTTTTGCATCAAAAGGCCAATTCATGTGATTCTTTTTTGAGCAATTTTCTCTTGATCCCTACTATCATATTCATGCATCATATTTCACAAAAACTCATCACAAAAAAAGTGCATTTTTCACTTGATTTCATTTTGAATTTTGGTGGGAAAATGTGAATTTGAAAAGTATGCACCATTTTCACTCCAAACCAATTGCCATTGCCTCAAAACAGAATTTGCAACTTGTTTCAAGCCAAATTCGCACTGTTCTATTGCATGGCATTACATGAGGGCATTTTGGCCAAATTGCAAAACATGCTTATTTCACTTAATCCATTGCATTGTTGCTAATCATGATTAAGAAGCTTCATTAACAGGTGGTATAAAGTGCTAATCCTAACAGAATTCAGGGGAGGACACATCACAATTTCAGATCCAAAACACTTTTCATCTCAAATTCTCTCAAAAATTTTCAACTTCTTCCATCGAATTTCTTGATTTCTTTTGCTTGCTCCTTGTTCTAATCATCATCTGCAGGCATAGTGGAAGATCTGTTGAAGCAAATCGTGTAGAATTCTTGAAGAATTGCAGCTGTTGAACTTTGCACATTCCCATGGCAGTTGGAGATTTCATCGAAATCAAGCTGTGTTGAGTTGAAGTCTTGCTTCCATACATTCATCCAAGCAACATAGATAATCTGTTTCACACTTCCAAGCTTTGATTCACACGTATTCAGTTCTGCATCTCCATAGAGGTTGGAATTCGATCACTCTAATTCTTGCAATTATGATATGCATCTTGTAGATCCTTTGTTGCTGGTTATAATGAACTTTAGATCTAGTGATTTCATGCAAAATTGAGGAAGTTATCTTGATTTGAATGTTGGATGTTAGAACTTGTTTTGCTCGATTCATTTGATGTAGTTAGATTTAGATGAAATTGAGACTGGATATGTGATGTATGATGAAGGATGAATCGATTGATATAATTTTCATGCATTTCTGTGGAGTTTTGTTCTTGATGATTATGAACAGGATGAAGATGATGATGAACATTAGGTTTCCGTTTCCAGAATTCACTTTGATCCGCTTGGCCTTGTTTCTGCATGTATTTCGCTGTTAGTGTGCCATGTAGCCAATTACCGTACGCCACCTCACTTAATGAAACGGTGCGTTTCATTAAGTGAGCGCCATATTTGAAAGTTGACGCGGTTCGATTCCGCTCCGCAGCATTTCCACATATGACTTTTTTGCATTTTTATTTCAATTGTGCTTACATGTTCATATGCTTCCATTCATCATTTTTTAATTCTTCATCACATTAGAAAAAATCATAACTCCTAAAATAAAAATCCAATTGGCCTGGAATTTTTTGTGAAATGTTCATCATCATGTCTACTTTTTTATGGTTATTTTTTCAAGATTTGTGCACGGTTGAATTTTTAAATTGCCTAGGGTTTGTTCTCACATACCATTCCTTGCACAATGCTTACCATTTCTTTTATGAAATCATGATGCTTGATCCTATGGAGCTGAAATTTTGCATGTGTAATATGGACACCTTGAGTGATGTTTTGGCTTTGGGTTTGCTATTTTTGCATTTTTGGATTGTGAGATATGAACTGATCATTGGAGGTGTGACAATGTATGTCACACCATTTCTTGTCCAATTTGCTGATTTTATTTACCATGCCAAATTATTTCCAAATGATCTGAATTTTTGCATGTTGTTACTTCTGGATGTCTAGTTTGAGTGTGACTTTTTGTATAATTTTTGGATCCATTTCCAATTTGTTTGATATTTCTCTTTGTTGGTTAGTCATAATTGGACTTTTGTTGAATGTTGAACTTCCATGATTTGTGAAATTCTCATGCATTATCATATGGACCTGAAATTTTGTACATTGATTGTTGACATGTTGAAGTTCATTGTGGTTTTGGTTTGGTTCATTTATCTTATGTCATTTCTGTTTTAGGATTTCCTTAAGTTGATGCACCATTTGTGGCCTTGTTTGAGCTTGTTTTTGTATACCTTGACTTGTTGATTTTAATTGACATGCTTCTACTTATCCAAATGCCATGATTTTTGGTATGTTGCTCATTTGATGTGTTCTGTTTAGGCATGATTTTTCTTGGAATTTATTGAGCTATTGGTGATTTGATATGCTGGTGTTCGTTCTGTTTGCTCCAATGTGATTCCAATGTGCTTACTTTGACATGATTTGTTTATGAAATGAATTTGATGAATGCTTTTGATATGAGACCAATTGGACTTTGTTCTTATTTGATTAATCTTGATTCTTGTAAATTTTCATGTTCTGTTTTGGTCCATTTCTCCTTCTTTGACCCTAGGCCTTGGCCTAAGGGTCTACTTCTCATGTTTGAGTTTGATTTTCAGGTTGAAGAAGCAATTGCTTTAAGGAGATTAATTCAAATTGATTGAGTTGGTTTGTTTAATTGTTATGAACTAACTTTGACTTGTTTTGTAGGATGTTTTGAGCTCCTTTGAGTTGGGCTTATGCTTTGCTTAATGCATTGCTTGTGTACAGTTGACTATCTATTGTCTGTTGACTTTCTTTTGAATTGAATACTGATTGTGTTGGATTGATTTCAGGTACCTTAGTTGCTATAGTTCCTTTGTGAACTTGCTTTTGCTTTGATTGATAGCTTAAGCATTGAGGTATAACATCTCTTCTTCATGTAGTCTGGAAGACCTGGCTTGTTACTTGGCCAGGCACCTGTCTGAAGTCCTCCTTAAGAGGCAATGTTTGTGATTGTTTATCTTTGTCCCCAAGCAGGAAAAGTCCTTTTGATAAGGCAATTGGTAGATAGAAGAGATGTGTAGTCCATCTCCTACTATTCTGTGTGTCTTCCCTTTGCTCACATTACATGTTGTAGCATTGTGGATCTCAACCCAAGATCTATAGAGTCATTAACTTGTGGAGAGAGTTCCAACTTTCTGAACTCCCACACCTTCTATCATTCAATGCTCTCCCTGACCAGGGATAAGAGCAATGAGGCACACCCCTCATATCCTTTCATCTGCTTCACCTTAACTCTCAATGTTAAGGTTAAGAGCACCACTTACCCCATTCCAGTTGACTTTAAAGTCTAACCCTTGCTTGAGCCTAATTGCTTGGTTATAGTGTGTGCTAAATGACTTTGTTTGATTGATTGTTTGATTCATATGTACATGTTTGCTTGCATACCTTTGTGCATTAATCATCATTAATTGTTCATTATTGCATGATCATCATTTCATATCTTTGTGACTTGTTTGAGTTTGCCCATTGAGGAATCAACTATAAGTCCATTCATTGGCTATTGATCCTATGATTTGGAAGGGATTGAGTGTAAGACCATTTCATTGGCCACTTATGTCCTCTTTGCTTAGTGCTTCTGTTCGTTTGTTGTATGTGAGGATGCAATTGTAAGTCCATGTTGTTGGCATTTGTATTCCTATGATCATCCTGTAGAGGTTGGTATAAGTCCAGATAGATTGGCATCTGACATCCATGTTTTATGTTGTTGAGTGAGATTGGTATAAGCCCAGTTATTGGCATCCGGTATCATTGTTTTGTTTTAAGAGATTGGTGTAAATCCATTTATTGGTATCCGGTATCCGCTTTTGTTTGTGAGATTGGTATAAGTCCAGTGATGGCATCCGGTATCACCTTGCTTTTATTTTGCTTACTTGCTTTGTTGTCTTATTCCAAAGGACACACTTGAATCATCTTCTATATGATTTCAAGAGGTGAACTTCTAGGAAGTTTTACACTCCTTCATCCACATCCTTTTTGTTTCCAAAACCCCTTTTTACTTGTTGATTTTAAAACTTGTAAATACATGTTGTGCAAACATTCTCATCTCTTTTCAAATTAGAAACCTGGACCCTAAGTCCTTGATTTTCCAAACTTCACTTTTGATAATACTTCTTTCTGAATTGAATCTTAATCATACCTTGACCATATTTTGTGAATACTCATAATCAATAAACTTCACACATTCAATTGTTTTGGTGGCTTTGTCCATTCTAGTTAAGTTTTTCATACATTAGCCATAGGTTTCAATTACCATAGTGGTTGATGTAAATCTTACCTTATCCTTAGTGAGTTGATTGTAAGTCTTCCATACTTATTATAGGGTTAACCCCTCACTAGTATGTTGAAGCCGTCCTCGCATGGTGGATTGTTGATTCAGGTTGAGTTTTCTCCCGTTGGTAATGAAAAGCCTTAGTGCTATTGTTTTAAAATGAATTCACTAATTTTTGGAAATCTTTTAGCCGAACTACGGCATTTTGATCCTTACCTTTCAAGGAAGGTACGTAGGCAACGGGTTCATCCGTTCAAACACAAAAATAATAAAATTGTACATTCTTTTCTCATCATCCCATTCATGTTTGCACAATATGTCATAAACAAATAAACATTTTCATTCAACAAGTGTGAAAAGGGCTCCCTAGGAGTACCTAGGACGTTTTGGGTGCCTAACACCTTCCCTTTGCGTAATTTACCCCTTATCCAAATTCTCTGATCTTTTCATTAGTTTTCTATGTGTAAAACTTCTTAGGCTTTTGTTCGCTTTTTAGCCAGTCCTTTGGATAAATAAAAGTGCGGTGGCGACTCGATTCTTTGTATACTTTGCTTTTGGTTTAATCAATAAATCATATAGCGACGAATACACCGCTACAGCAGTCAATCTCTTCTCTTCAATCAAATTCAGTTGGTCATAACGACTCTGAACCCATTCAGCATCAGTCAACTTGGCTTCCATCAAGACTCTCATTGACGGGATCTCCACCTCTACAGGGAGTACAGCCTCCGATCTTGACTTAGCGATCATATCGTCAACGTACACCTCAATCTCCTTATGCATCATGTCATGGAACAAGGTAGTCATAGCTCGTTGATACGTGGCTCCGGCGTTCTTCAAACCGAAGGGCATCACTCGATAACAGAATGTTCCCCAAGTTGTGATGAATGTTGTCTTCTCCATATCCTCGGGTGCCATTTTAATCTGATTATATTCGGAAAATCCATCCATAAATGAGAAGACCTTGAATTTAGCTGTATTATCTACCAACATATCAATATGTGGTAGAGGAAAATCATCTTTTGGACTAGCTTTATTCAAGTCTCTATAGTCCACACACATCCGGACTTTTCCATCTTTCTTAGGCACGGGCACAATATTGGCCACCCATTGAGGATATGTAGAAGTCACCAGAAACCCCGCATCAATTTGCTTCTGAACTTCCTCTTTGATCTTCACTGCCATATCAGGATGAGTTCTTCTGAGTTTCTGCTTCATAGGCACGCACTCAGACTTTAAAGGTAGGAAATGTTGCACAATATCAGTATCTAGACCAGGCATGTCTTCATATGACCAGGCAAAGACGTCGACATATTCTCATAGTAATTCAATCAACCCCTTCTTAACAGATTCTTCTAGAAGTGCCCCAATCTTTACCTCTCGCACACAATCTTCAGACCCCAAGTTGACTGCTTTCAGATTCTCAAGATGCGGTTGAATGATCTTCTCTTCATACTCAAGTAGCCGGGTGATCTCATCAGGAATCTCTTCAACACCATCTTCCTCTGCCTCAAATACAGGGAATTCAAAATTGGGAGATGGTGTTGGGTCATTATGTTCAATGGGTCTAGAAATTAACCTGCATAATGATTTTGGATATGAAAAGCTTTAGAATTCAAACAAAGCAAATCATTATGCAGATGAAAAGATTGATTTTATTTTATTTTTAGGGTTTTATGTGATCACCAATTTCATGCAAAAAGCAAAAAGGGAAAATAAATGGGAAAACAAACATTTAACATGAATTTATTGAATGAAAATATCATTGTATTTATGCGCCAACAATGTCATCACTCCTCCTTTTGGTATGGGAGAAGGGTTTTCAAACAAAGTGATTATTACGTTGACTTATGGACAACTGTTGGAATATCCACAGCGACCCAATTGTTGCAGACCCCACCAGGGATGATGAAGTTGCCAGAATCCTTTGTATCTTCTTCTAAAACGGCAGCAGCCTCCTCATCTAGACCAGTGTGGATGAAACCTCCACTCTTGAATAACTCTTTCTTGTTGAAAGTACCAGAAGAAAAACCTATGCCAGCCCGGGACTCGTTGTCTTCTAACTCAATCATTTTTCCTAAACCAGTGGTTGTACCACGCTCAATGGCCAGCTTTGCATCTTTGTAGGAAGCAAATGAATGAGCTCTTTTCTCAATAGGCTCAGCAATAGATAACGCTTGGAAAGGAGTTCCAACTTCAACCTCAACATCTATATAAGAGAAGGAAGACAAATGGCTAACCAGGAGAGCCCTTTCTCCCCCTACCACTACCAGTTTCTTATTTTTCACGAATTTCAACTTCTGGTGTAGGGTGGACGTCACGGCGCCTGCCTCGTGAATCCATGGTCTGCCTAAGAGACAACTGTATGATGGGTGAATATCCATAACCTGGAAGGTAATCTGGAAACCACTTGGTCCGATCTTGATTGGGAGATCAACTTCCCCAATCACGGTTTTACGAGACCCATCGAAAGCCTTCACAACTACCCCACTCTGCCTCATGGGAGGCCCTTTATATGATAGTTTTGAGAGAGTGGACTTTGGCAATACGTTCAATGATGACCCAGTCTCCACCAGTACATTGGACTTGGCGTCGTCTCTACAACCCATAGATATATGTAATGCCAAGTTGTGGTCTCTTCCCTCCTCAGGGAGATCAGAGTCACAAAAGCTCAGGTTGTTACAAGCAGTAATGTTTGCAACAATACTATCGAATTGCTCGAAAGTGACATCGTGATCCACATATGCCACATCCAACACTTTCTGCAGAGCCTCTCGGTGTGGTTCTGAATTTAAGAGTAAGGATAACACAGATATTTTGGATGACGTTTGTAGAAGTTGGTCTACAACATTGTACTCGCTCCTTTTGATGAGTCTCAACATCTCATC
The DNA here is from genome assembly GCF_024323335.1 of Lathyrus oleraceus. Taxonomy (NCBI): domain Eukaryota; kingdom Viridiplantae; phylum Streptophyta; class Magnoliopsida; order Fabales; family Fabaceae; genus Lathyrus; species Lathyrus oleraceus. The sequence continues at coordinate 349,241,578 of NC_066581.1, forward strand.
ACAGTCTTCTTTCTCATTGCCACTCGGGCCAACAGAAGTAGGAGTTTTCAGTACGGAGGAGGGCTTAACAACAGGTGTCGGATTCGAAGAATTCACAACGTTCCCCATCGGGCGTTCATCATTAATTTGAGGCTTCGGCGGTGCTGAAAATACACGGCCACTACGGGTCAAACTGCTAACATCGGCAATATTCACAACAGAAGAAGAGGGCAAGGACACCTCTTTCCCATTCTCTACTGCTACGGCGTTGTAGCGATAGGGAACTGCCTTTTCAGAAGAGTAAGGCACAGGACCAGCAGGCTTAATGATCAGAGCGGGAGAAGCCTTCTGCTTGCTACCATTGTACTGGATGATAACAGGCTCGAGTATCCGGAACACTGGGGAGATCACATTGACCTCAGGCTTATTTTCATAAACATTCCTATTTTGAAGGATCTCAATGACTCCTTCGTCCAGCATTTCCTGAACATCCTTGCGCACCTGGCAACAACCCAATCGGTTAACAGAGCAGACTCGGCATCTATCATGGTCATGCTCATAATGATTGTAGTCACACAACAAACGATGCATCTGGACTAGAGACTGTTGAATATGACTGACATATTTGACCTTGTATTTTCCAGGGCAACCCTGGACCATGTTGACAGATTTCCCATGCTCGGGCAATGGGTTCTTCTTCACATTAGGGCCTACGTCCTCAAAATATAGAATACCACACCTCACAAGGTCTTGAACCTTGGTCTTCAAAGGGTAACAATTCTCCACGTCGTGGCCGGGAGCACCAGAATGGTAAACACAATGTAACTCGGGCTTATACCACCACTAGGGGTTAGCAGGTATAGCCGGTGGGTCTCTCGGAGTAATTAGCTTCCTTTCTATCAAAGAGGGATATAACTCTGTGTACGTCATAGGAATAGGATCGAACGTGACCCTTTTCCTCTCGTGACTTGTGCTGGTCTGATTACTGTTGCGAGGCTGGTAGGCCTGCTGTTGTGGATGGAGCTGTTGTGGCTGATATTGCTGAGGTGGTTGCTGATTGTTGTTGTGATGCTGGTACTGTTGATTATCTCTAAAGACAGGTGCTATATGAGCCACCTAGTGCTGGTTACTGGCGGGACGCACAGTCTTCCTCCTCACAGAGGGTTTTCTTGGTTTCTCATTGGAGATCACAGCATGTGCCTCTCCATCTTTCTTCTTTGCAAACGCCCCATAACGTTTGACAGAAGAGCCTTCTTCTCTGGTTAACCGTCCTTCACGGACCCCTTCTTCTAGACGCATCCCCATATTTACCGTCTCGGTGAAGTCAGAAGGAGCGCTAGCAATCATCCGCTCATAATAAAAAGAACTTAAAGTCTTCAAAAAGATCTTAGTCATCTCTTTCTCTTCTAGCGGAGGCACGACCTGTGTTGCCACCTCTCGCCATCTTTGGGCGTACTCCTTAAATGTTTCTTTATCCTTCTGGGACATGGCTCTCAATTGATCTCTATCGGGAGCCATATCCACGTTGTACTTGTATTGCTTGACGAAGGCTTCGCCGAGATCATTGAAGGATCGGATGTTCGCGCTGTCTAAACCCATGTACCAACGCAAAGCGGCACCGGACAGACTGTCCTGAAAGTAATGGATTATTAGTTGGTCATTATCGGTTTGAGTTGACATCTTTCTGGCATACATGACCAGGTGGCTGAGAGGACAAGTATTTCCTTTGTACTTTTCAAAATCAGGGACCTTGAATTTCACAGGGATCTTCACATTTGGAACCAAGTAGAGTTCAGCAGCAGACTTGCTAAAAAGATCCTTTCCTCTGAGAGTTTTCAATTCCTTGCGAAGCTCAAGAAATTGATCGTTCATAGCATCCATCTTCTCATAAACATATGGACCCTCAGACGGCTCAGAATGATAGATGGTGTCGTCTACCCTGGGCAAAGTATGCACGACAAGAGGAGGAACGGCAAGGACCGGGCTAGATGCCGGCAGAGAAGCAAAGGTGGGAACAGGACCCTCAGGCATGAAATTGGAAGGCATCCCCCACGGGAATCCGGTTGGCATGGTTGTTGGAACAAAGTGTGCACTGGCAGCGGGCACAGTAGAGGAGACAATCTCGGAGATAACTGTCCTCTGGGGAGGATTTGAAGGTGTCGGAGAAGACTGACTCTGGGCAGCCATGAGTGACTCCATTAGGGCAGTCAATCTGGCCACTTCCTCTTTCAGCTCACGGTTCTCTTGTTCTAGGTGATCCATCAGTCTCGAAATGTTGGCTCTGGTGTGGTACCGGTGAGTCGGCTTGTCTTCAAAATAAATGAAGGACACTGAGTTAGACCACAGGGCAAGGGACCAGAAACAAAACCTGCTTATGCATATGATGCATGCAATGCTTGTGCATATGATTTGTTTTTTATTTCAAAGGAACTTTAGAGTTTTATTTGCAAATTATGGAAATATTAAGCATTTTATCACATATGGAAATATCTCATCAAATAATATCAGGGAAAAGAAGTGCAGCATCGTCAATCATATACAAGAGAAAAGGAAAATAATCGTCCTATGGGTCCCTAGAAACAATCATCTAAAGCTCAGGACACAGGAAGATAAGATGCGCGAAGCCTCTTCACCTCCCTCTCGTAGGCTGCCTCCATATCGGCCTTCTCTTTGGCGAGTCGATCATACTTCCTCTTCCAGAACTTAGAAGACTGAGGAAGTAGAGAAGTCCATACATCATCAGGGTCATCAATAACCTGATGCTCAAGAAACTCAATCAACGCATCTTTCTCCTTAGTCTGCTGAAGCAACTCTTCACGTTCACGGATCCAGGCACGTGAACGGTCTTCGTCTCTCAACTCCTCTACTCCTTGATTAGGGAGGGTTGAAGGCCCAGCCATAATCATAGGTGTAGGTCTCTGTAATACCTCAAAATTTACCCTTCATTTTTCCTGGAAAAAAAAAACGAAAAAAAAAACGAAAAAAAAAACGAAAAAAAAAATAATTAATTAATTAATTAATTAATTAATTAAATAAAATATAACAAATTATTTTGGACTTGATTCTCCCTCATTTGAGCCCACTACCCACGAAAATCAGTCTATAAATACTGAAGTTTCAGTAGAGGAAAAGACACTTGGAGTTACACTGGGAGATTCACTGGAAAAAGATAGTGAGAGAAAGAAGACAGAACAAAGGGGGATTTTGAGGAGAAACAAAACACTCTGAGGTTTCCTTGGAACAAAACCCTGAGGAAAAAGATAGTGAGAGAAGACCTGACAGAGAACTCAGAGCAGCCTCCAAACCCTGAAAGGAACTCAACTTGTAAACCTCACGGGTGCAACTCAATTTCAATCAAGCTCTCCAATCAGGTTTGCCCTATATCCATCATCTTTATGCCTTTAATTTGAATGCTCTAAATGTATGAGGTATTATGGGTGAATTTGATACCTTTTTTGTGAGCCTTTTGTGAATTTTGATGGAATTATTCATGTGGTTACATTTTGATTTAGGGGCAACTCTGGGTTACCCTATTTTGTTTCTCTAACCTGTCTTTGCGTTGCCATGGCATTGTTTTCCCTGGATTTCACCTTGTTTGTCTAACCTTTCTGTTGAGTTTTCGTGAGGGCTCACATACTCTTGCAGGGATACCATCCGGAGGTTTATCCTGATTAATCGTATTGACTAATTTTCTTTGATGGTCTAGCGGGAGAGATCTCAGGGTTGCTAATCCTTTAATTGCTGTAACTTCGGATCTTTATCCGTGTGGTAATTTTTTCCTTTTCTCGTACTTTATTGCTTTCTTAGCTGGAAGACCTCGATAGGAGGCAATGTTTGGGCCCCTTGGTGGCATTTTACTTTGAGATACATGTTTTGTGTTTTGTATTCATATCCCCACATGTAGCGCGGTTCCTTCGTCAAGGACTGCCTGTTTGCCCTCGAGCATCCCAAACCCTAAAATCCAAAGCAACACGTTTACTCCTTCTACTACAGGCGAGTAAGTCTCCAAAGGTCGAGCATCCGGTAGATTGCGTAGTGACGTCGTTCGTCCAAAACCCAATCCATAACCCCGTAGTTAGCCGAACTACGGCTGCTCTGATTCTCATTCCAGATGAGATACGTAGGCATAAGATGCGATGTCTTAGCGAGCACACATCCCCCCAACCCATAGGTCAGCCGAGCTACGAAGACTCTGATTCTCATATTCAGATGAGATACGTATGCAGTGGATGCAACATCCGCGCGAGTCATTTTCATTTAACCCTTTTTTGTTTTTTTTGGCCAAACAGCACAAGATAAACCCACACCCTTTAGACAAGAACTACAAAAGTGGATCCCGTAGAGTACTACGGATGCGTAGGGGTGCTAATACCTTCCCTTCGCATAACCGACTCCTGAACCCAAGATTTGGTTGCGAGACCCCGTCTTGTCCTTTCCTTTTTCAGGTTTACTTCGAGCGTTTCCTTTCCCTCCCTTGGGATAAATAACGCACGGTGGCGACTCTTCTGTTATATTCTTTCGCCGGTTGTTTTTTTGCACACTGTATTTTTCAGGTTGCGACAGCTGGCGACTCTGCTGGGGAGTTTAAGAAGTTGACCTCTTGCTAGTCCATCTTCCCTAAGCGAGTCCCTCCTAGCTTTTGTAGTTTGTTTGTTTATTGGGTGTTCATGCTGTTGTACAGTTATTTATTTACCTGCTTTACCTTATTACATTGTGTACATATCATTGTTGTATCTGTTGGCTGGCTATGGCTGCTTGGTGATCTTTGTGAGATGAGTTCTATACCCGAACTCGAGTGCACTTAAGATAGGAGAATGGCATAGTCCTGTCAACTTGTGTGGAGTATTCCTTAGCGAGTTGACTTGCAAGCCCATTCACTTGGTGGAGGTCATGTTGAGATCAATAATGTCACATAAGTAAGTTGTGGTTAGACATTACTTGTTCCAATATAGACCTAAGAAGCCAAGGACCTTAGTTTACCAAACCCATCTTGGCCTATTCGTAGGACGTAGTGCGAAAGTCGTTCAAGTGTAAGATTTGATACGATTGTTACGCGATACTACACTCATAAGAGTCTCTCTTGAGAATATTGTTGGAATACGAGTAGTCGTTCCTCTGATAATATCCGAAAGATGGGATTATGACTATGGGAACCTTTTGTAGAACATGTTTGGCAGGTTTAAACCTTAGTACACTCCTTTTGGGTGGTTCTTAACCTAAACTCCATGCTCGTGACTTGCGACAAACCCTTGATTCATGGTTGATCTGATCAGGTATCCTTAATATCAATGAAACTCGGGTATTGATAAGGTGTAAACCATAATCCGCCAAAATGGGTGGTTGATATTAAGGATAACATGATCCATCCCATGACCTTTGTTTGGTGTGCTCTTAATTTCTCTCCAGACAGTGCAACCTGACAGATGTTCAAGCAGATACAGCAATCCTGATTGGCATGCCATTGCATTGCATTCACATCATCACACCATTTGCATTCATATCATTTAACACATGTTTATCCTTTTCAAGGAGGTTTAAATCTTCTTCTTGATTCTAGTCGGGGTTTTCTTCTTACACTGTTTATCAAATGTGAGACTGGAATCAAGGGGGTAGAATACTTTTGGAATTAATAAACATGTCATTGCATTTGCATAGTCATCCGCATGTCTTGCATAACAGGTACCGCCACAGTGTTCTCAGTTTGTTTGGTGTCCCACTAGCAGGATAGCTGACTCAGGCATTCACCGATACGGTACCCGGAGGAACCAACAGAGAGTAATGGAAAGCCTACAGGCAGAGCTCGCTGAGATGAAGATTCGCATGAATCAATTCATGGATTTGGTTCAAGGGGTGGCTCAAGGACAGCAGGAGCTTAGATTATTGGTGCAGAGGGATCCCCCTATTACTCAACCGGAGACGTTGGCTGATCCTCCAGCTGGAGAGGCTAATGGTCCCAATGGACTGGGGCCTATCCCAATCCTACATGTCACCTCCGGTCAACAACCCATTCAGGATGGTCAGGATGATCAGTTCCCCTTGCTTCAGGAAGACTTTGGCATGGACCCCATGTTTAGAAGATTGGAAGAGAGGCTGAAAGCTGTGGAAGGACAGAATCCTCTAGGAGTAGATGTTGCTGACCTGGGGCTGGTCCCAGGTGTGAGGGTGCCACCGAAATTCAAGGTCCCGATATTTGACAAATACAATGGCAGCTCTTGCCCCAAAACTCACGTGCAAGCCTATTTCCGTAAAATGGTTGCATACTCTGATGACGAGAAGCTACTTATGTACTTCTTCCAGGATAGTCTAGCTGGGGCATCCTTGGAATGGTATATGAGGCTGGACAGAGCCCACATCCGTTGCTGGAGGGATTTGGCAGAGGCTTTCGTGAAACAGTATCAGTATAATGCAGACATGGCTCTGGACAGAACTCAACTTCAGAATCTGTCTCTTAAAAGCAATGAGTGCTTCAGGGAATACGCTCAACGCTGGAGGGATACAGCTTCCCGTGTTCAGCCTCCTATGTTGGAAAAGGAAATGGCTAACATGTTCATGAATACGCTACCTGAACCTTACTTGGAGCGTCTGGTAGGTTGCAATGCTTCCAACTTCGCTGATGTGGTCTCTACTGGAGAAAGGGTGGAGAATTACCTAAAGACATACAAGGTCCAGAGTGGAGGTGGATCCTCATCAGGGGTGAAGAAGCCGTTCATTCAAGGACAGAAGAGAAGAGAAGGGGATGCAAATGCCATATCTTCTTATCAGAACAGGGATAACCGGAGGAATAATTTTCAGAATTATCATCAGCAACCGTATGTTGCGGTTGTGACCATTCCAGTTGCAGCACCACTACAACAACAACAATCACAACGTCAACCAGCTCAGTATCAACAGCAGCAACAACCGGGTAACAGACCCGCTTATCAACAGAGGCAAAGGATGATGGACCGGCGTTTCGACACCCTTCCAATGTCGTACGCCCAGTTGCTTTCTAGTCTTCAACAACTACAACTTGTGCAATTGCGCACTCTGGCTCCTCCTGTTGGTAGACTTCCGGTGGGTTACGACGCCAACGCTAGGTGTAGCTTCCACTCTGGGGCACCTGGCCATGACATTGAGAACTGCAAAGCTTTTAAGCACGTAGTTCAGGACCTCATAGATTCAAAGGCCATCGACCTTGCACCAGCTCCGAATGTCGTCAACAATCCCATGCCCCTGCATGGTGGTGCGAACGTTAATTTGGTAGAGGGAGAAGCCAAGTCCATTAAGGATGTGTTGAAGTTGAAGACTCCATTGTTGGATATCAAAGGATGCTTGCTGAAGGCCGATGTCTTCCCCGGTTGTGGGAAGGGTTGTTTGGATTGTGCCACTCAGAGTGGAGGTTGTTTGAAACTACATCAGGGTATCCAGGCCTTGCTCGACAAAGGTATCCTCCAGGTTGAGGGTCTGTCTGTCCAAGAGTCTGCGGAAGGGGTTGAGGAAGAAGGGTTTGAAGATGCTACCGATGAATTCGCAGATGTTGTTCCTGTTAATTTTGTGATTCCCAGTGAGGTCTCTGCAGTCAACGAAGAAGATGGGGATAGTGATTGTGACATTGACAACTGGGTGCGTCCGAGGATCCCGGGTGAAGTCATCAACAATTGGTCTTCTGAAGAGATTATCCAAGTCACTCTTCTTGAAGAGTAATTTTCTTTGTTTATTCATGCATATCCAAGTCTTACGTTCCGCCCAGGGCGTAATGACTCATTGTAGGGTCCGTCTATGTGACACTTGCATTTTTATCATAAATAAAGGACATATTTTTGCATTCAAATATTTCGTTCCCTGTCTTTCTATTTTTGCAGTTTTTCAAAATAAAATAAAAATGGCAATGTTTTGTTTAGTTTTCACTTCTTGTTCACACTCATAAGCACATACCATCACTCATGCAGATGCACAACACCGGATCCTATTGATAACGTTTCTGCTACGGCTCGTTTCGACTTTGAAAATCCAATCTTTCAAGCTGAAGAAGAGGGTGATGAAGACTGTGAACTCCCTGAAGAACTTACCAGGTTATTAAAACAGGAAGAAAGGGTCATTCAACCGCATCAAGAGTCTGTTGAAGTGATTAATCTCGGCACCGAGGACGCCAAGAGAGAAATCAAGATAGGGGCTGCTTTAGAAGACAATGTGAAGAAAGGGCTGATTGAATTGCTGCAAGAATACGTTGACATCTTCGCCTGGTCTTATCAGGACATGCTTGGGCTGGACACAGACATCGTGGTACACCGCTTGCCTCTCAAAGAAGGTTGTCCTCCAGTCAAGCAGAAGCTCAGAAGAACAAGACCAGAGATGGCTGTCAAGATAAAGGAAGAAGTGCAAAAGCAGTTGGATGCAGGGTTTCTAGCAGTCACCAATTATCCGCCATGGGTTGCAAACATCGCCCCAGTACCTAAGAAGGATGGAAAAGTACGGATGTGTGTCGACTACCGGGATCTGAACAGAGCTAGCCCTAAAGATGATTTCCCATTACCTCACATCGACGTTTTGGTGGATAATACAGCTCAGTTCTCGGTATTCTCCTTCATGGATGGCTTTTCTGGCTATAACCAAATCAAGATGGCACCAGAAGACATGGAAAAGACAACTTTCATAACCCCATGGGGCACCTTCTGCTACAAGGTGATGCCGTTTGGTCTGAAAAATGCCGGAGCAACATATCAGCGAGCAATGGTGACTCTGTTCCATGATATGATTCATCATGAAATCGAGGTTTATGTGGACGATATGATTGCCAAATCTCAGACAGAAGAAGAACATTTGGTGAATTTGCAGAAACTGTTTGAGCGTTTGAGGAAATTCAAACTGAGACTTAATCCGAACAAGTGCACTTTCGGGGTGAGATCGGGAAAATTGTTGGGTTTTATTGTTAGCGGAAAAGGGATTGAGGTGGATCCTGACAAAGTAAAAGCGATACAGGAAATGCCAGAGCCATGAACAGAGAAGCAAGTCTGTAGTTTCTTAGGGAGGTTGAACTACATTGCAAGGTTCATCTCTCACCTAACAACCACGTGTGAGCCAATTTTCAAATTGTTGAGGAAAGATCAGGCTATCAGGTGGAATGAAGATTGTCAAAGGGCTTTCGAGAAGATAAAAGAGTATCTACAGAAACCTCCAATCCTTATACCTCCAGTTCCTGGGAGACCTCTGATAATGTACCTGTCAGTGACCGAGAACTCGATGGGGTGTGTATTGGGACAGCATGACGAGTCTGGTCGAAAAGAGCATGCCATATACTACCTTAGCAAAAAGTTTACCGACTGTGAAGTCAAATATTCGCAGCTTGAGAAAACTTGTTGTGCTTTGGCCTGGGCTGCTCGCCGACTGAGGCAGTATATGCTGAACCATGCTACCTTGTTGATTTCTAAGATGGATCCAGTGAAGTACATCTTTGAGAAGCCGGCTCTCACCGGACGTGTTGCCCGTTGGCAGATGATTTTAACAGAGTATGATATCCAGTATACGTCACAGAAGGCCATCAAAGGGAGTATTCTGTCAGACTACCTTGTCGAGCAACCGATTGATGATTATGAGCCAATGAAGTTTGAATTCCCTGATGAAGACATCATGTTCCTCAAGATGAAAGACTGTGAAGAGCCAGTTGTTGAGGAGGGACCTGATCCAAACGAAAAGTGGACTTTGTTGTTTGATGGGGCTGTCAATGCTAGAGGAAGTGGAATTGGTGCTGTCATTACAACTCCGAAAGGTGCCCACATGCCTTTCACCGCTCGTTTGACTTTTGAGTGCACAAATAATGAAGCTGAGTACGAGGCCTGTATTTTGGGTATTGAGCAAGCCATTGATCTGAGAATCAAGACTCTGGACATCTTCGGAGATTCAGCTCTGGTGATCAATCAAGTGAATGGTGATTGGAATACTCTCCAGCCCACTCTGGTCCCCTACAGAGATTACACGAGAAGACTGTTGACTTTCTTCACAACAGTAAAATTGTATCATATACCTCGTGATGAGAACCAGATGGCAGACGCACTTGCTACTCTATCCTCCATGATCAAGGTAATTCGTTGGAACCATGCTCCCAGGATCGATATGATGCGCCTTGACAGGGCCGCATATGTGTTTGTTGCTGAACTGGCAGTCGATGACAAGCCCTGGTATCACGATATCAAGTGCTTTCTGAAGAATCAAGAGTACCCTGCAGGGGCATCCAACAATGACAGAAAGACTTTGAGAAGATTGGCAGGCAGTTTCTTCTTGAACAAAGACAATGTGATGTATAAGAGGAACTTCGACATGGTTTTGCTCAGATGCGTGGACAGACACGAGGCGGACATGTTAATGCATGAAGTTCATGAAGGTTCCTTCGGTACTCATACCGGCGGACATGCAATGACTAAGAAATTGTTGAGAGCGGGTTATTATTGGATGACCATGGAATCAGATTGTTTCAAGTATGCTCGGAAGTGTCATAAATGCCAGATTTATGCTGATAAGGTGCATGTACCGCCGAATCCTCTGAATGTGATGTCTTCGCCGTGGCCGTTTGCCATGTGGGGCATTGACATGATTGGAAAGATTGAGCCGACTGCTTCTAATGGGCATCGCTTCATCCTTGTTGCCATCGACTATTTCACCAAGTGGGTCGAGGCAGCATCGTTCGCGAATGTCACCAGACATGTGGTTGCCCATTTCATCAAGAAAGAAATCATTTGTCGCTATGGGATTCCCGAAAGAATCATTACTGATAATGGTTCTAATCTCAACAACAAAATGATGAAGGAGTTGTGTCAGAACTTCAACATTCAGCATCACAATTCTTCCCCTTACCGCCCTAAGATGAATGGCGCTGTTGAGGCGGCAAATAAGAACATAAAGAAGATTGTGCAGAAGATGGTCGTCACGTACAGAGATTGGCATGAGATGCTACCTTTCGCCTTGCATGGGTACCACACTTCAGTACGTACATCGACCGGGGCAACCCCTTACTCCCTTGTGTATGGTATGGAAGCAGTCCTACCTGTTGAAGTGGAGATTCCTTCTCTAAGAGTCCTGTTGGATGTCAAGTTAGATGAAGCTGAATGGATTCGGACAAGGTTCAATGAGTTGAGTCTTATCGAAGAGAAGCGAATAGCAGCCATTTGTCATGGGCAGTTGTATTAGAGTCGGATGAAGAGAGCTTTTGATCAGAAGGTGCGTCCTCGTTGTTTCCAAGTCGGAGATTTAGTGTTGAAAAGGATCCTTCCTCCTCAGACAGATCACAGGGGCAAGTGGACTCCTAACTATGATGGACCGTATATTGTCACCAAGGTTTTTGATGGTGGGGCCTTAATGCTTGCAACTATGGATGGTGAAAACTTCACTTCCCCTGTGAACTCAGACGCAGTTAAAAAATACTTCGCATAAAATAGACCCGCTGGACAGTAAAAAGAATAGTCCAGGCAAAAAATGGGCGTCCCGGCGAACCAAGAAAATGAAAGGGTTCGGGCAAAAATTAGGGACAAAAATAAAAAAAAGATTGTACACCCGGTAAGTTGAAAACCTGAAAAGGCAACTTAGGCAAAAATGGGTATCCCGGTGGATCGAAAACCCGAAAAGGGCGATCCAGGCAAAAGTTAGGGATTAAGCGAATGACTGCGTTCTGAGTAGTTCTGAATCTCATCTCGTGCCAATGACTGGAAATTTTTGAAGGATAGGAAACAGTCCAATCACTCTTTCAGAAAGCTGATCATCTGGAGGATCTTGAAGACGGGCAAGTCATAGCAGAATTGGAACCCAATAGAAGTCCATTTCATATTGCCATTAGATTAATTTCTGTTTTTATCTATTGTGCGATTACCTCTTTCCAGGGATTGCTTCTTAATGTAAATGCCTATTCAGAGGCCATTCAATCAATAAAATCATGTTATTCAGTATATCTCTGTTTTCATTTTCATTTTACTGTTTTGTTTGCAAAAATGACGTCCGAATTTTTGATAAACATTGCATCATGACACATAAGGGCTTTACAGGTACATGCTTAATAAACATTTAAAATTGCTGTAAATTTTAAGTGCTTTGGATCGTCTATTCAGAACACATACCCTCGGGGCATTTCCTTAAAATTCCCTGCAGATGATCGTGAATATCTTCCTCAGTGAAGTCACCAACAGACAAATCCGGTGTCTTATCCCTGCAGAGCCGATCAGAGTGTTGGATTCTTCAATCCCCAGCAGGTTCTCACCACTGTACTTCCCCAAGCATTTGTTTCAGAATATACACTCCCCAGTAGAGTTGACAGTGCCAGACTATATATCCCCAACGGAGTTGACAGTGCCAGACTGTATCTTCCCAGCAGAAGTGGCTGCTCCTTAGAATTCGATTCCAGATCGATAATCCCAATGCCAGATCCATGGTTTCTTTCCTTGAAGCAGAACCTCGGTACCGTATCAGTGTTTGCTCCCCCTGCTGAGTCATCTCTCGCAAATCGTGGTTGCCATAACCATTGTAGCTTTCCTCAGCAGCAGGCTTCCAATGCCATTCTTTCCCCGATCAGAGTCTCGGTATGGCCAGAACACCGCATGGCTAGTCATCTCCCCACAGAGTTCATTGTGGTGCGTATCTCCAGCAGCCTGGCCAGAGCCCAGAGGATGGTAATCATTTCCCCAGCAGATCCCCTTGCCTCGGCTTGGCATTCTACCCAGCATTTCGCATCCCTGCATGTAGAATCATATTGCATTGCATCCTTCCAAATCGCGTAGCATTTCCATTTTCATGGAGCATTACGCCATTGAAAAATTCAAACATACGCATGTAAGCATAAAACATTCTCGGTATCCCAAGTGATAAGCTAGAAGTTGTTTCCAGTACTCAGACTGAAGATTGTTCATGACTTACCTTTGTTATCCCCAACAAGTGTCATTGGCCCATGCGCCGCCTCTATTATCATTCCCTATTTCTGCCAATGCAGACAGGCATGAAGTTTTCCGGTATCCAGACCGAAGTGGCATTCAGGCCAGTTTTCCGGTATCCAGACCGAAGTGGCATTCATGCCAGTTTTCCGGTATCCAGACCGAAGTGGCATTCAGGCCAGTGTTCCGATGTTCAGATCGAAGAAGTTTCCGACGGTCAGGTCGATGCGACTTGTGGCATTCAGGCCAGTGTTCCGATATTCAGATCGAAGTGGCATTCAAGCTAGTGTTCCGATATTCAGATCGAAGTGGCATTCAGGCCAGTTTTCCCAATATTCAAATCGAAGTGGCATTCAGGCCAAGTCTTTCCGATGTTCAGATCGAAGAAGTTTCCGACGTTCAGGTCGATGCGACTTGTGGCGTTCAGGCCGATTTTCCGATGTTCAGATCGAAGAAGTTCCCGACGTTCAGGTCGATGCGACTTGTGGCATTCAGGCCAAGTTTCCGATGTTCAGATCGAAATCCTTTCCAGTATTCAGACTGATGAGCGGCATCCAGTTTAACATTCTTTTTCGATATTCAGACTGACTTTCACCGTACCAGACGGATTCTTCTTTCAAGACCACCTCTTTGCCGATTCTGACAGACATTGTTACTTCACTTCACTTCAGTGCAAATTTTTGGGCTTTTATTGTATTCAATCCCTTGATACCTCGAAAGCACGAAAGCAGCTGCCATCTTCTTTCCGGGTCTCCAGTTGATTGAATAGGGGCAACTGTAATACCCCAAAATTTACCCTTCATTTTTCCTGAAAAAAAAAAGAAAAAAAAAAAGAAAAAAAAGAAAAAAAAAACGAAAAAGAAAAAAAAAAATTAATTAATTAATTAATTAAATAAATAAAATAAATAAATAAAATATAACAAATTATTTTGGACTTGGGTCTCCCTCATTTGAGCCCACTACCCACGAAAATCAGTCTATAAATACTGAAGTTTCAGTTGAGGAAAAGACACTTGGAGTTACACTGGGAGATTCACTGGAAAAAGATAGTGAGAGAAAGAAGACAGAACAAAGGGGGATTTTGAGGAGAAACAAAACACTCTGAGGTTTCTTTGGAACAAAACCCTGAGGAAAAAGATAGTGAGAGAAGACCTGACAGAGAACTCAGAGCAGCCTCCAAACCCTGAAAGGAACTCAACTTGTAAACCTCACGGGTGCAACTCAATTTCAATCAAGCTCTCCAATCAGGTTTGCCCTATATCCATCATCTTTATGCCTTTAATTTGGATGCTCTAAATGTATGAGGTATTATGGGTGAATTTGATACCTTTTTTGTGAGCCTTTTGTGAATTTTGATGGAATTATTCATGTGGTTACATTTTGATTTAGGGGCAACTCTGGGTTACCCTATTTTGTTTCTCTAACCTGTCTTTGCGTTGCCATGGCATTGTTTTCCCTGGATTTCACCTTGTTTGTCTAACCTTTCTGTTGAGTTTTCGTGAGGGCTCACATACTCTTGCAGGGATACCATCCGGAGGTTTATCCTGATTAATCGTATTGACTGATTTTCTTTGATGGTCTAGCGGGAGAGATCTCAGGGTTGCTAATCCTTTAATTGCTGTAACTTCGGATCTTTATCTGTGTGGTAATTTTTTCCTTTTCTCGTACTTTATCGCTTTCTTAGCTGGAAGACCTCGATAGGAGGCAATGTTTGGGCCCCTTGGTGGCATTTTACTTTGAGATACATGTTTTGTGTTTTGTATTCATATCCCCACATGTAGCGCGGTTCCTTCGTCAAGGACTGCCTGTTTGCCCTCGAGCATCCCAAACCCTAAAACCCAAAGCAACACGTTTACTCCTTCTACTACAGGCGAGTAAGTCTCCAAAGGCCGAGCATCCGGTAGATTGCGTAGTGACGTCGTTCGTCCAAAACCCAATCCATAACCCCGTAGTTAGCCGAACTACGGCTTGCTCTGATTCTCATTCCAGATGAGATACGTAGGCATAAGACGCGATGTCTTAGCGAGCACACATCCCCCCAACCCATAGGTCAGCCGAGCTACAAAGACTCTGATTCTCATATTCAGATGAGATACGTATGCAGTGGATGCAACATTCGCGCGAGTCATTTTCATTTAACCCTTTTTTGTTTTTTTTTGCCAAACAGCACAAGATAAACCCACACCCTTTAGACAAGAACTACAAAAGTGGATCCCGTAGAGTACTACGGATGCGTAGGGGTGCTAATACCTTCCCTTCGCATAACCGACTCCCGAACCCAAGATTTGGCTGCGAGACCCCGTCTTGTCCTTTCCTTTTTCAGGTTTACTTCGAGCGTTTCCTTTCCCTCCCTTGGGATAAATAACGCACGGTGGCGACTCTTCTGTCATTTTCTTTCGCCGGTTGTTTTTTCGCACACTGTATTTTTCAGGTTGCGACAGTCTCGGATACTCGTAAGGCATGAGGTACTCAGACGCCCTCTTCCTAACCCAAACAGTGTAAGGCTCCAAAGCGATGCAATTCTTAGCACCCAACTCTTTCCTTCCTTTCCTATGAATCTTGCGCCAAGCGCGGACCATCCTAACTTTCAAGCCTTGGGGATCTTTACCATCCTGAAAGAATACACCCTCTAACAGAATGTTATTGGGTTTATCCTTTAAGGGGAACCCAAGCTGCCGACGTGCCAAAACAGGATTGTAGTTAATCCCACCACACGTACCAAGAAAAGGTACATTGGAGAATTCGCCACAAGAGTCAGTAATCTGCACACCATCATACACACAGTTATACTAAGAGATATCATTATTAGTGAGAGACATAAGTCTCGTGGACCACCATAGACATTCCTTGTTCTCCTTGAAAGCGACCGTCTGAGGTAAGTGAGAAATAAACCACTTATACAACAGAGGCAAACAACACACAATGGCGCCACCACCCTATGCATTCCTCATATGCAAAGAGAAATAGGTATCGCCCAACAAAGTCGGAACGGGATTAAGAGTAGAGAAAATCCTAATAGCGTTCACATCCACAAACTTGTCGATGTTGGGGAATAACACTAGCCCATAGATGAGAAGTACAAATATGGCCTCAAAGGCATCCTCACTCATGGCCTTCCCATACATAGTAGCTTGAGCAATGAGGAACTCATAAGGGAGATCTTGAATTCCCTCTTTGGTAGTCATATGAGCATCAACCAGAGATTCATCTATGTGTAACATGTCTGCTATCTCTTGAGAAGTAGGAACCCTTTCCAAGCCACTGAACGACAACTGATCCAGAACAGGTATACCCACAAGATAAGCATACTCCTCAAGTGTAGGCAAAAGCTGAAAATCTGGAAACGTGAAGCAACGGTGCAAAGGATCCTAAAAATGCACCAATACACTCATCAATCCTTCATCCACCTGAGTAGTCAGAAGAGGAAGAAGCTTCCCAAAACGAGCTTTGAAACCCAAGGGATCTAATACATAAGATGTCAAATTCCTTAACTCTTTCAAGTCTGGTTGTCTGAAGCTGTACTTCTTTGTATTCCTTCTTTGTCTTTCCATGTCTAAAAATTTTGCAAATAAACCCCTTAAGTTTCCTTGAAAATTTTCTTATTATTTTAAAGATATGAATGCAAATGAGTGCATGAATGCATGAATGCAACAATCACACTCAAGGATCAAGCAAAGCACACCAAACAAAGGTCATAGGATGGATCATGTTATCCTTAATATCAACCATCCA
Source organism: Lathyrus oleraceus (assembly GCF_024323335.1). Lineage (NCBI taxonomy): Eukaryota > Viridiplantae > Streptophyta > Magnoliopsida > Fabales > Fabaceae > Lathyrus > Lathyrus oleraceus. The sequence goes on from NC_066581.1 coordinate 349,258,176, forward strand.
TTTTGGTGGATTATGGTTTACACCTTATCAACACCCAAGTTCCATTGATATTAAGGATACCTGAATGGATCAACCATGAATCAAGGGTTTGTTGCAAGTCACGAGCATGGAGTTTAGGTTAAGAACCACCCAAAGGGAGTGTACTAAGGTTTAAACCTGCCAAACATGTTCTACAAAAGGTTCCCATAGTAATCATCCCATCTTTTGGATATTATCAGAGAAACGACTACTCGTATTCCAAAAATATTCTCAAGAGAGACTCTTATGAGTGTAGTATCGCGTAACAATCGTATCAAATCTTACACTTGAACGACTTTCGCACTACATCCTACGAATAGGCCAAGATGGGTTTGGTAACCTAAGGTCCTTGGCTTCTAAGGTCTATATTGGAAAAAGTAATGTCTAACCACAACTACTTGTGTGACATCATTGATCCCAACATGACCTCCACCAAGTGAATGGGCTTGCAAGTCAACTTGCTAAGGAATAACTCCACACAAGTCGACAAGACTATGCCATTCTCCTATCCTAAGTGCACTCGAGTTCGGGTATAGAACTCATCTCACAAAGATCACCAAGCATACAAGGAATTAATATTCAAGCAATTCAATCATTACATAAAATACAGTTATCCCAAATTGCACAAAAATATGTCACAAAAAATAAAATAAATATACAATACAATACAACAAATATGAAAAGTAGGCAAAACCCACTAGGATTTCCTTCCCCAACAGAGTCGCCACTTTTCTGTAGCGGGGTATTCGTTACCATTAGAGATATTGACTAAATCCAAGGTAAATCGTACAAGTCGAGTCGCCACCGCACTTCTATTTATCCAAAGGAATGGTTAGAAAGCGAACAAAAACCTAAAAGTTGTATCGAATCAAAAACTAGTAAAAATGTCAGAGATCTGGGTAAGGGGGTTGGTTATGCAATGGGAAGGTGTTAGGCACCCAAAGCATCCTAGGTACTCCTAGGGAGCCCTTTTCACATTTGTTACAAAGGTTGTTGTTTTTTTTTTTTTGAAAATTTATTTGTGCAAACATGATTGAAGGGATGAGAAAAGCGTGTATGTTTATCTAATGTACTACTTACTAAAAGAAGGGTTAAAAGAAAATGACTCGCACGGATGTCGCATCCACTGCATACGTATCTCATATGAATCTGAAAATCAGAGTCTTCGTAGCTCGGCTACCTATGGGTTAAAGAGGAGTGTGCTCGCTAAGACATCGCGTCTTATGCCTACATATCTCATCTGGGATGAAAATCAGAGCAAAACGTAGTTCGACTAACTACGGGGTAAGGGTTGAACGACATTACTACGCAATCTACCGGATGCTCGACCTTTGGAGACTTATTCGCCTGTAGTAGAAGGAGTAAACGTGTTCTTAGGAGAAGAAAAATCAATGAGTTGGGGTGTTTTAGGGATGCTCATGCAAAAAGGCATTCCTAGATGAAGGAACCGCGCTACCTTAATTGACATGCCACGAGAGGCTATACGAAACCTAAGAAATCGGTAACATGCGGGAAAAGTAAAGGGATCGAGAGATCTACCGTACGGATAAAGATCCGAAGTAACAGCAATTAGATAAATAAGAAACCCAAAGACTCTTCCAAGCTAACACCATCAAAGAAAGTGAGTCAGTACAGGTAATCGGAATAGACCTCCAGGTGGTACCCCACAAATAAAGTGGAACACCAAGCAAGCTATCCCTGCAAGAGTATGTGAGCCCTCACAAAAACTCAACAAACAGGTTAGAGTAATATGACGGAATTAGGAGAAAACAATGCCATAACAAACACAAAACAGGTTAGAGCAAACAGAAAAAAAAAACAACTACTGTCACGATCGCTGCTGCATCGCCTAGCGAAAGCTTAGCGAAGCTTCGCTGCAGGCTCGCCTAGCGAAGGTGCTAGCGAGCGCCTGCGGGTTCTGGATTTCCCATTGATAACAGTATGATTTTAGGGACTCCAAACCCTATGGCATCCATCTCAGAAATTAAGTGATCAAAACATTCAAGGTATTATTTACACATTCATGCATATCTAAACCCGTGTGCAAAAACTGAACAATACCTCACATATTCAGAGTATTCAAATTAAAAGCATAGAGTAATGGGGATAAGAGCAAACCTGATTGGAGAGACCGATGAAACTCGAAAGGCACGGCTGGGTTTGCAAAGCAATGTTAGGGTTTACGTGAGGCGAAGGTGAAGTGTGTGAGTCAGAGTGAACTTTTCAGAGCTGCCTGGAGGTTGCTGCAGATTAGTTTGCCTCTCTCCTTCTTTCCTTCTTTCTACTCTTTTTCTCCAGGGTTTGTAATAGTCTCCAGCCTCCTTTTTCTCAAATGAAGCTCTGGTATTTATAACCTAATATTGGTGACTTGGTGGGCTCAGAGTTAAGCCCAAAATTTTCTGTTATTTTCCAAAATGCGCGCGCTTCGCCTAGCGAAGGATCTGCTCGCTTAGCGAGCATGACCGTTCCTTTCGCTAAGCGAACCAGTCTGCTCGCCTAGCGAGCATGACAGCTTAGGAACAGATTTTTGCTCCTTCAAGTTTAGCATTTTGAATGATGAATAGCCCCCATTTGAACCTGTTGGGAGTAACTCAAGTTTTTCCCTTGTGTTGACTGATCACCCGAATAGAATCCACAAAGTGTCTTGGATGATACTCAAGCTTCAAACAAAAGATGTTAGTGACACATTTTTGTGCTTTTGGTTAGTAAACAAAAGTAAGAGAAACAATGATATATAATTCAAGCATGCTTGGTGATTTCCAATCAATCACAAGGAGTCCCACCCAAAGGCAAAGGGAACCAAGATGCTAAAGATCCTTGAGGCAATGCCAATGCAATGTTATGATGCCATGAGGGATCTTAGGGTCAAAATTGGGGTCTTACAGGTCCAATGTCCAATCTCTAAAAGGCCAAGGCTTCAAAATGGAGTGGAGTTCGCTTGCAGGAACATGTTGTATGCCTGCATGCACTTTGAAGGAGAAGAGCGGTCCAAAATGCAGTAAATTTTAAAATTTCTCCTTTAGTGATCCTTACGAATGGGCATGATCAGTGATAGAATTGTTACCTCTTGTGGCGATTGTAACCTTTGATGCAGATCTACGGAGCGATCACGAACGTTGAACGATGACAGCGCCTCTACTCAGTCCACACGAACTGATTCCTTCAATCTCAGTACTAGCTGCTACGAATGAAGGCTTTGAGTGAGAGATAGAGAGAAATGAAATTGCAACTGCATAAATGTTTCTACACAAGGGTTCTATTTATAGAACCACTTGTGTAGGCTGCAAGCTAAAAGCCCACTCAAGTGTATGTGGCCCATATCTTATAATATGCCAGAATCACTTAAGCGCGTGATACCTTACCATATTTCGTATTCTACTTAAGTACACCGTACCTTACGATGTTCTACAATTCACTTAAGTGCACCATACATTACGGTATTCCTTAGTTACTCTATCTCTCATCAATCCGTCCTTTTGTGTGTGACCCTGTAGGTTTTCGCGGCATTGACAATTATATTAAATCACGTATTTAACAAAATAAACAGTGAGCGGTATCTAGCAACACATCACTGCTACCCAAGACACGAAAATGTCATGTGATCTGACAAATTCTTCTATGATAATACTTATGTGTACAATTGCCCTTTTGCCCTTATGTTTATATTGAACACAAGGCATAAACCGTGTCATCCTTGTCCAGTTCAATATTGGGCCCATAGACATTTATCCTGTTACGCAGGATGGGCAAATTCCATCTAGGTCACTCATGTCCCTTAGCATGCTTCGTGGAGTACCCATTGACTCTACATCTAGGGTCCATAGTGGTTTCAGTTCGAAGGGTGGTATACACCATTATCACCATGAGAATAACTTATGAGACTTTGCATAACATTCTATATAGTATTCTCATAGCGGGTCAATCCAGTATAAATATTACTCTTAATATCCATACCTATGTTTAAGACTTGATAACTCCTTATCCATGATCCATGAGATGTGATCATCAGTCTATATACATAATAGTCTTAATGCTTTAATGTTATCCCACTTCACAATAAAGCTCGAATATGGATACTTTAAGAATAGTGTCCTTATGTTTAATGTGATCTCATGATTAAGTCACACTTGATACATTAAATGGACTATCTATTCTAGGGACTTTATTAGACAAACATAATAAAGAAAAAGCCTTTTATTATTAATAAATAATTCGATACAAGTACCAAAAGTATTGGCCTCTAGGACTTACACCAACAATCTCCCACTAGCACTATAGACAATCATGCATACCCCTAATGCCCATAGATCTAGTATGGCCATCATGCTTCTGCTGCGCAAGAGGCTTTGTCAGTGGGTCAGCAATATTGTCAAGTGTGGGTACTCTGCATATTTTCACATCTCCTCTATCTATTATCTCTCGAATGAGGTGATAACGCCTAAGTATGTGTTCGGGTCATTGGTGAGATCTAGGTTCCTTAGCTTGTGTGATAGCACCATTGTTATCACAATAGAGACCAATGGGATCCACAATGCTAGGAACTATGCCAAGTTCACTAATGAACTTTTTGATCCAAACAGCTTCCTTTGCTGCACTTGAGGCAGCAATATACTCGGCCTCGGTTGTAGAATCAGCAACTGTATCTTGCTTTGAACTTTTCCAACTCACAACGTCATCGTTTAAGCAAAACACATAACCAGATTGTGATCTAAAGTCATCCTTATCTGTCTGGAAGCTAGCATCGGTGTATCCAATTACAACCAACTCTTTCTGACCTCCATATATCAAGAATGAGTCCTTAGTCCTTCTCAAATACTTAAGGATATTCTTGACAGCTACCCAATGAGCATCACCAGGATCAGATTGGTACCTACTCGTTGCACGTAAAGCATACGAGACATCTGGTCGAGTACATAACATGGCATACATGATAGATCCTATTGCAGATGCATATGGAATCTTATTCATTCGATCCCTTTCTTCCTTAGTTGAAGGGGATTGTGTTTTTGATAGACACATACCATGTTGCATAGGTATGAATCCTTTCTTGGAATCATGCATATTAAAGCGTCTCAGTACTTTGTCTATGTATGTACTCTGACTTAGGCTAAGCAGTTTTTGTGATCTATCTCTATAGATTCTGATTCCTAATATATAGGTTGCTTCACCTAGGTCCTTCATAGAAAAGCATTTCCCCAACCAAGACTTTACTTGTTGCGTGGTATGGACATCGTTTCCAATGAGTAATATGTCATCTACATATAATACCAGGAAAACAACCATGCTCCCACTAACCTTCTTGTAGACACAAGGCTCATCTTAGTTCTTGATGAATCCATATTGTTTTACTGTTTCATCAAAATGAAGATTCCAGCTTCTCGAAGCTTGCTTTAATCCATAGATTGATCTTTGTAACTTACATATCTTTTGGGCTTCTTCTGGTATGCCGAATCCTTCAGGATGTGTCATGTACACATCCTCAAGAAGATTCCTATTAAGGAAAGCAGTTTTGACATCCATCTGCCATATTTCATAATCATGATATGCAGCGATATCAAGTAAAATCCGAACAGATTTAAGCATTGCAACTGGTGTAAAGGTTTCATCATAGTCAACCCCATGAATTTGTTTATATCCTTTTGCAACTAGTCTTGCCTTATAGGTATGTACCTTACCATCCATGTCAGTCTTCTTTTTGAAGACCCACTTGCATCCTATAGGGTTAACTCCTACAGGAGGTTCTACCAAGGTCCAAACTTGGTTTGTGTACATGGAATCCATTTCAGATTTCATGGCTTCTAGCCACTTCTCATACTCGGGACTAGTTATGGCCTCTTGGTAGGTCACAGGCTCGTCTTGATCCATGATTAATACATCACCTTGATCAGTTATGAGATATCCATATCTCTCAGGTAGGTGACGTATCCTGCTTGACCTACGTTGGTCTTGTTCTACTTGAGCAGGTTGCTCTTCCACAACTACTTGTGTTTCCTACTCTAATTCCTCCATAGGTGTATCAATGCTTTGTGATTCTTGAATTTCTTCAAGCTCTACTTTCCTCCCACTGATTCCTTTAGAAATAAAATCCTTTTCTAGGAAAAATCCAGTTCGAGCGACAAACACTTCTCCCTCAGGAGGATTGTAGAAGTAATACCCTCTTGTTTCTTTATGATACCCCACGAATAAGCATTTGTCAGATTTGGGCTCAAGCTTAGTTGAAATTTGTCGTTTCACATAAACTTCGCAACCCCAAATCTTCATGTAAGACATATGTGGTTTCTTACCACTCCATATCTCATATGGTGTCTTCTCAACCTTTTTGGATGGAACACGATTAAGTGTGTAAGCTGCTATCAATAGTGCATGTCCCCAAAAGGAGTTTGGAAGATCGGCATGACTCATCATGGATCAGACCATGTCTAACAGGGTTCGATTTCTTCTCTCAGATACACCATTCCATTGGGGTGTTCCAGGAGGAGTAAGTTGGGATAGGATCCCACACTCTTTCAGATGGTCATCAAACTCTAGGCTTAAATACTCACCACCTCGATCTGATCGAAGAGTTTTAATATTCTTACCTAGTTGGTTTTGTACTTCATTCTTGAATTCCTTGAACTTTTCAAAGGACTCTGATTTGTGTTTCATTAAATACACATAACCATATCTACTGAAATCATCAGTAAATATGATGAAGTACTGAAAACCTCCTCTGGCTGGTATGTTCAGTGGTCCACATACATCAGTATGTATGAGGGCCAAAAGATCATTAGCTCTTTCATCTTTTCCTGTGAATGGAGACTTTGTCATCTATCCAATTAAACAAGATCTGCATGTCTCATATGATTCATAATCAAAAGAGTCCAAGAGTCCATCTATATGGAGTTTGGAAATGCGTTTCTCATTTATGTGGCCTAATCGACAATGCCAAAGGTAAGTTGGATTTAACTCATTAGGTTTCATCCTTTTAGTATTAATGTTATAAATAGGCATTTCAAGATCAAGGACATATAGTCCATTGTTCATTTGTGCAGTAGCATAGAATATATCATTCAAATAAATTGAGCAACAATTGTTCTTTATTATAAATGAAAAACCAAACTTGTCCAAACAAGAAACGGAAATAATATTCCTGCTAATTACAGGTACATAATAATAGTTCTCTTACTGAATTATTAAACCACTAGGTAAAGTCAATACATAAGTTCCTACGGCTAAAGCAGCAACCTTTGCTCCATTGCCAACTCGTAGGTCAACTTCACCTTTTGCCAAATCTCTACTCCTTTTTAGCCCCTGCACATTGGTACAAATATGAGAACCGCATCCAGTATCTAATACCCATGATGCAGAAGTAGATAAATTAATTTCAATAACAAAAATACCTGAAGTTGAAGTCTCTACTCCATTCTTCTTATCTTCCAGGTACTTTGGGCAGTTTCTCTTCTAGTGTCTGGTCTTACCGCAATGGAAGCATGGTCCTTCCTTTGCTATGCCTCCACTAGGCTTCAAAGCAGCAACAGTGGGTTTGGGTTTGGCAACTTCCTTGCCTTTCCCTTTATCACCCTTCTTGGTGGGTCTTTTGTTCTGTCTCTTTCCATTTCCGATCATCAGAATGGACTTCCCTTTTGACTTCAGATTCTGCTCAATAGTTCTTAACATGGCTAGCAGTTCAGGAAGAGATTTATCCATATCATTCATATTGAAATTTAGGACAAATTGACTGAATCTATCTGGCAACGATTTCAAGATAAAATCAGTCGCAAGTTCCTTTCCGAGGGGAAAACCCAATCTCTCAAGGTTTTCCACATACCCAATCATCTTGAGCACATGGGGACCTACAGGGGCTCCCTCAGCTAAATTTCCTTGAAAAGGGGCTTTTGAAACTTCAAACCTTTCATGCCTTGCTTGCTCTTGATAAAGCATATTCAGGTGTTCGATCATATCGAACGCTGCCATGTTCTCATGTTGCTTTTGCAACTCTGAGTTCATGGTAGCTAGAATGAGACAAGCAGTTTCATTGTCATCAGCGACATGCTTCTTATAAGCATCTCTTTCTGCCTTAGGTGCAGAACTAGGAGGTTCCTCTTCAGGAACAGGTTTCTCCAAGACATACAGCTTTCTATCATGTTTGAGGATAATCCTCAGATTTCAATGCCAATCCAGAAAATTTATCCCAAACAATTTTTCCTTGTCAAGGATTGATCGCAAAATGTTGTTAGAGGTGTTTGCTGTCATGGTAATCTACATGAAAATAATGAAAATATAAGTATCAATAACATATTTAATTAGGCCTTTAATTAAATATGCTCCCACTATTTTACTCAAAACAAATGACCCTCACCATTTGATTCGGAAAATCCCGTTGGAAGATTTTCTAGTGGGTCGAGATCCACATTTCACTTTGTTTTAAGTCCATGTAGGCGGATTACACAAAACTAGGTTATTTAGGTAGGAACTCCTTCCAATTGTATCTAATACAACTCTCGAATATTTTAGTTGGGTGAATAACTCCTTATTCCAATCCATCACATGGATCATTTTCAACTCTTGCTTCTAAACATATATAATCTTATTATAATTTGTTTAGTTAAGTTTGACCCATTATTTTAGCAATTGGATATTATAATTATCTCATCGCACCTTACTAATATAGAACATGCACCTCGCGTAGGCGAAACCTGCATTATCCGATACTAGTCTTGATGAGTGCTAAAACTTGGAAAGCTTAAACTTAATATTTAATTTGAGGGAATTTGCAATTATTCTGATCTCACCGACTTATTTATCATATAAATTGTCTCTCACATGCATCAACATACATTCACATGCATCAACATACATAATGAAACAGTTATGGTCCCTAGCGCAATTGTTCTCCCAAGCCAATGAGAGAACCTAAGCTAACCTAATAACGATCTAAGCTTCTCCAAGCAAGATCTTCAAGGTTGTCCTCCTTTGATATTGAATTCTTATTTTCCTTCATAACATTACATTACATAAAAGAAACTCGTTTTAGATACAAGGGAGTGAGATGAGAAAAGAAGTTACATTAAGAGATTAAAAGAGAGGCACGACACGCAGGTCGTATTTTAAAAACCCAAAACAAAATAAAGGAAAACTAAGGCCATAACCGATCACCACAAGACAATAATAATAAACACATTATTATTATTAATTTTAATTCTTTTAATTAATTAAAACCAAATTAAAATTCGGAGACCGATCACACTACGCAGAGTTAGCCGGGGGTCCGCTGCCCGGTCAGCGAACGGTGGTTCCGCTGACCGATCAACAGACGGGGGTCAAGAGGGCATCACCCTTGACCGAAAATTTTAATGAACAATTCATTTGAAATTGAAGTCATTTTTTGCATCAACACTTGATACTTTAAAGCACAACTCTTGCGCAGTCACAACCCTAATCGCATAACTCTTTGACAATATAACCCTTATGCCGTCATTAATCCTAATGCACCAATTTCAGACCGTCAAACACACCTCGATTGTTGATTCAGTATGATTGATCAACACGTCATTGCTTCACCATACTAATGTCGGATCAAGAAGCAAACGACCATTGATTGCTCAAAGGGAAACAACCATTAAGTGTTTGAATGAACGAAATAGAAACAATATATCATACAAACCGTATTTTGCATCAGGATTACTTATATCATATATATAACTTGATCGATCTCAATTGCATAACCTATGGACGATCGATGTATCGCTGCTTCACCATACTAATGTCGGATTTCGAAGCATAGTCAACATCAAAACATGATGCCAAATTTAATTACTCGTTTATTCTTTGATTCACTCTGTCTTTTAATCATATTAATACAGAAAATACAGAAAATAAACAGCTATTAGAGGCATGGTTTCGTAAGTGGCTCTGATACCACTGAAGGAGAAGAGCGATCCAAAATGCAACAGAATTTAAAATTTCTCCTTTAGTGATCCTTACGAATGGGCATGATCAGTGATAGAATCGTTACCTCATGTGGCGATTGTAACCTTTGATGCAGATCTACGGAGCGATCACGAACGTTGAACGATGATAACACCTTTACTCAGCCCACACGAACAGATTCCTTCAATCTTAGTCTAGCTGCTACGAATGAAGGCTTTGAGTGAGAGAGAGAGAGAGAAACGAAATTGCAAATATACAAATGCTTCTACACAAGGGTTCTATTTATAGAACCACTTGTGTGGGCTGCAAGCTAAAAAGCTCACTCAAGTGTATGTGGCCCATATCTTATAATATGCCAAAATCACTTAAGCGTGTGGTACCTTACCATATTTCGTATTCTACTTAGGTACACTGTACCTTACGATGTTCTACAATTCACTTAAGTGCACCGTACATTACGGTACTCCTTAGTTACTCTATCTCTCATCAATCCGTCCTTTTGTGTGTGACCCTGTAGGTTTTCGCGGCATTGGCAATTATATTAAATCACGTATTTAACATAATAAATAGTGAGCGGTATCTAGCAACACATCACTGCCACCCAAGACAAGAAAATGTCATGTGATCTGACAAATCCTTCTGTGATAATACTTATGTGTACAATTACCCTTTTGCCCTTATGTCTATATTGAACACAAGGCATAGAACGTGTCATCCTTTTCCAGTTCAATATTGGGCCCATAGACATTTATCCTGTTACGCAGGATGGGCAAATTCCATCTAGGTCACTCATGTCCCTTAGCATGCTTCGTGGAGTACCCATTGACTCTACATCTAGGGTCCATAGTGGTTTCAGATCGAAGGGTGGTACACACCATTATCACCATGAGAATAACTTATGACACTTTGCATAACATTCTATATAGTATTCTCATAGCGGGTCAATCCAGTATAAATATTACTCTTAATATTCATACCTATGTTTAAGACTTGATAACTCCTTCTCCATGATCCATGAATTTGATCATCAGTCTATATAGATAATAGTCTTAATGCTTTAATGTTATCCCACTTCACAATAAAACTCGAATATGGATACTTTAAGAATAGTGTCCTTATGTTTAATGTGATCTCATGATTAAGTCACACTTGATACATTAAATGGACTATCTATTCTAGGGACTTTATTAGACAAACATAATAAAGAAAAAATATTTTATTATTAATAAATAATTCGATACAAGTACCAAAAGTATTGGCCTCTAGGGCTTACAAGTGAAATAATATATACCCATTAGAGTGTATCTTTGACCTTTAGATGACATTGGTCAAATTTCTCCAACTAGGTCCAATGTCCAATCTCTAAAAGGCCAAGGCTTCACAATGGAGTGGAGTTCGCTTGCAAGAACATGTTGTATGCCTGCATGCACTTGGCACCCTTTAGCGTATTCCATACAATCCTTAACCATGGTAGGAAAATACAATTCCTTATTTAAAATAATAACCATTTCATCTTATGACCCACCTGATGTTCTCCACATGCCCTACTTTGGACACTAAAGAGGGCTAAGTATGCCTTAGATTCACTAAGGCATTTAAGTAAGACTCCTTAAGGTGTCTTCTTGAATAATTCGTTCCCCATAAGAATATAACTTAAAGCATGATACCTAACTTTTCATTTAGTAGAAGCTGTTGGATTTTCTAAATATTCTACTATTGGCTTTCTCCAATCTTCGCCTGCCAAACAATATATTGCTAGAATCTTAAAATTCTCTTCGTCAACATATCCTAGCTTTGTTGTCACCAAATCTGATAGGGATAGTCTGGTTGACATAACTCTTCCTCTAACCTCGATTACATCTTGTAATTTTTCTTTTGAAGTCTTATAGCTAGAGGAAATTTGAGCCAAGTCATTGGCCTCTTGATTCTGAAATCGAGGTATGTGTCGAATATTTACCATTTCAAATTTACATAAGAGTCTGCTAGCTATCATAAAGTACATAATTAGATTTTCTTTAACAAATTTGTACTCCTTTGTGATTTGTTTTATCACTAACTATGAGTCTCCCATTATTTCGACTCGAGTTGCCCCAAATTCCAATAAGATCTCAAGGTCGGCTATCAAAGCCTCATACTCAGCCTCATTATTTGAACAAAGGCCTTCGACCTTGTACTTGAATTTTTTTTGGAATTCTGTTAGGAGAAGTAATTAATACTCCCACACCCATTTCATCCTTATGACTAGAACCGTCGAAGTATAACTTACAAGGCTCAAACTTCAGATAGTTTAGGGAGTTTTCGACTATGGAGTGGTCGACTATAAAGTATACTACCACTTGTCCCTTAACAGCCTTTAAAGGCATGTAAGTTAAAGAATACTCAGTTAAAACCAATGCCCATTTACCAATTCGACTATGCAAGATAGGTTTAGATAACATATGCTTAATAACATCGAAATGAGACAAAACGTAAACGTCAACTGGATTTATATAATGATTTAGTTTTGTACATGAGAAATATAGACATAGGCATAATTTTTCGACTACACTATATCTAGTCTTTGCATCATTGAGAACTCTACTAAGGTAGTAAATGGACCTTTTGACACCATTTTTATCCTCTTGAGCCAACATGCTCCCTAATATTACATCAGAAGAAGCTATGTACAATCTCATACTTCTATTCCTACATGGAGGTGATAGAGTCGGAGGATGCACAAGTAGTCTTTGATTTTGTCGAAAGCCTCCTGTTGCGCTTGCCCACATTCAAAGCTTTCCTGCTTGAGTCGAAGTAGAGGTGAGAAGGTTTGAGTCTTGCCACTTATGTTCGATATAAACCTCCTTAAGAAGTTGATCTTGCATAGCGACAACTGTAGTTCCTTCTTCGTTGATGGCGCTTTCTCCTCCATGATGGCCTTGGTCTTGTTCTGGTTAATTTCGATCCCTTTCTTATGGACCACGAAGCCTAAGAAATCCCCAGCCTGCACACAGAAAGCACACTTAAAAGGATTCATTTTTAGACCATGTTTCCTCATTCTCTCGAATGATTGTCGAAGGTGGTCTATATGACCTTTTTGCTGAAACAGACTTAACCACAATATCATCAATATAGATTTGCATGAACGTTTCGATAAAATCATGGAAAATAGAATTCATTGCCTGTTGATAAGTTACCCCAGTGTTTTTTAGGCCAAAAGGCATCACTACCCATTCATAGGTGCGTAAGGCTTTGGGACATCGAAATTCCGTTTTGGCACATCTTCATCAACAATAAAGATATGGTCATATCTAGAATATTCGTCGAGCATGCTAAGATACTCGTGTCCTGCGGAAGAATCTACTAGCATTTCCTCCACAGGCATTGGATACTCATCCTTTGGGGTTGCAACATTCAAATCTCTAAAGTCAATGCAAACCCTCAAAGTATCGTTCTTTTTAATAACTAGTACAATATTAGCAGTCCATTCGACATATCTGGTGGTGCGGATGAAATTGCATCTGAGAAGCCTTTCGATCTCTTCTTTGATCTTCGACAGAACTTTAGGTGCGAAACGCCTCGGGGTCTACTTAATGGGATTCTTCCCAGGCTTTATGGGAAGCTTCAATTTGACCAGATCTTAGCTTAAACCAGGCATTTTATCATAATCCCATGCGAAGCAACCTTTGTACTTCTTCAGCAACTAGATCACTTCGATCTTGAGTTCTAGGCTGATATTTGCACTTACGTATGTTGGCCTTTTGATCCCCAATTTCCCCAAGTTGATCTCTTCTAGAGGATCTTGCACTAGCATCTTTGTGTTATTTGCCAGCGGGTCCTTTTCGAAACCCAAAGGCTCATCATCGTAGATGGCGTCGAGCCTCTAGCCTTGCGCTTCGCTCGAACCTTATCAGGTGGTTCTGGATCAAAGTCCTTACCAGGACCCTCCAAGTGCATTACCTTCTTTTTGGCTTCGACAACCATGTATTTAACTTCGTCCTCTAAGGCCGTTTTCAATTTTTTTCCGGCCATATAAGCCGAAATCCTTTCCAATGTATTTAGATCAAACATCATCACCGAATTCGCTTCCCTAACCCGTGGGTTGGACACCTTTCATACCTCCATTACCGAAGTCTTATTCGCCTACAACTTCTCTATCCCATTGAAACCCATGGGTTGGGTGTAGATAGAGGGAGCAAAATGTGTTGTCTACAGGTGTGAAGTCGAACCCTGCTGGATTGCAAGGTGCTGTGTGGGCCAGGTTCTTCTCGAAGTTGCTTTTGTCCATATGATTAACTTCGGACATGAAATAGCTCTGGTCCGCTTCTATGTTTTCCATGATCCCATCATTTTTCCAAATGGTGATCCTTTGGTGCATCAAAGAAGGGACCGCACATATGCCATGAATCCACTCTCGACCTAACAATAAATTATAATTGGCCTTTGATGCTATCACCATGAACATTATCGGCTTTGTTATTATGCCGATTGTGAGGTCTATTTGTATTACCCCCATTGTTGTTCCGACTTTCCCTTCATAGTTCGACAGAACCATGTTATGGGGCCTTGTATCGGTGTCATCCTTCCCGAACCTTTTCAACATGTAGTCATTGACAAGAATCTTATTTACCCTCACATTTCCTACTTTACCTCTGATAAATAGAGGCTTCATATGAATTTTCATTGATTCATCTGGCCTTTCGAAAAAGACATTTTGTTCTTCTACACAGCCATTGTTCATTATATAATAGTAGTAGGCTTGTGTCTAGATATCTCCATTTCGGTCACATCTTCTGGCTCTTCTACTTCCATGAGTTGGTCATACTCTCTGGGAAGTATGGATACCATATTGAAAGCAATGTCTAATGAGGTGTATGAATCTGAATCGAAATCATCTATCATCATGTCCTCTTCATGATTAGACTTCTCTGAAGACACCTTCTTTTGAGGAGAAAACAACTTCCTCTCGACAAGCTTTCTTTCTTCCTTCTTTTCCTGCTTCGATGGCACGCTGCTACTTGACTCAGGTTTCTCCTGTTCTGCACCCTCCCTTTGGGCTTTTCTTTGCCGTTATTGCCTTCTCCACTTGGATCTGGACATTGGGTTCTTCCCCTTGTAATTTTTGGAACGATACGCCAATTGTTTCAACGGCTAAAACTCCTTTCGGTAAGCTATTAAGGACCCCCTTTCGACTTTTAAATTTTTCCATTTTTGATGGCCTTGTCCTCTTCCTTCAGCTGGTTTCATCCACCTACCTCTAGGGGCATCAGCAGTGGGCCTGCAGGTCGAAGGCCTATTCGCCTGAAGAGGAGGGCCTCTTTGGTCTCCCCTTATAGAACCCCTCATGTCGTTGAACGCTTGGTTGTTTCTTAGGTCTCTCAAATTTCTCCCCTTCTTGGCCAGACGAACACCTTCAAGGTTTTCTGCAGCTTTCCTATCAAATATTGAACTGCTCCTTGGGCACAACATCACTTCCGATCTTTTCCTCTGGAATCTATGGAGGATTTCGACCATACCTTCCTCTTGTCTGGGGTATGCTAGTTTGTTGTATTACTCCTGTCGGAGGCTTTCTTCATCCACCTCCATTGCAGCGGTCTTCTGGATCAGTTCAACCATGTTGACCCCCATGTTGGCATCCTTAGAGATGTTCAACTCCTGCAACTTAACCCTAAGGCCCTCCGTGGCCTTAGTCATGTTTAAGTGTATGAAACCTTCAGTGGTTTCATTCATTGTGAAATTGACAACAGTTTCTTTATTGAGATCCTCAGTGACCTCTTTGTCAAAACTCTCAGTGAATTTTGTTGGTAACATTTGATGGGGATCCTCAGTGATCCCTTTGTCACTGCCTTTAGTGACTTGCTGAACGAAACCCTCAATAGTCTCGTTGGTGAAGCCTTCACCAACTTCCTGGTTGAAGTCATCAGCAACTTTGACCATTTCAACATTCTTTCTTGATCTTCAGATATCTCCACCATGTTGACCATGGATGGTTCAGCGTAGTGAGCATCAGTGATCTGAAGAGGGTCTGAATCAATCCTCATTGGAGCCTTCAATTTGTCTCCAAATTTGAGCCTTATGTCCCTAATAGCACTTTGCACAAGATCCCTAAAAAGAAAATATTGTGAAGTTTTATGGCCCAAAAAATTATGATACTTACAAAAACCCCTCTTTTTCCTTTGTTCTAGAGGAGGAATTTTAGCGCCAGGAGGCACTATCATCTGGCCATCTTTGACAAGTAAGTTGAAGATTTCGTCACATTTGGTGACATCGAAGGTAAGGTATAAGTTTTCTTAGGAAACATATCACTCTTATCAGGTTCAAATGGATTCTTCCCATTTGAAGGGGATAAGACTTTGAAAGAATATGGTGTAGCAAGGTCAATCTCGCTTTCATCGAAATCTACCTGATCACTATACGTTTCAGGTTCGTCATCACCTAATTTGACATAAGCTATTCTATATTTCCTATTATTTATTTTTTGCTCTGGCTTTCTCAGCCTTCAAACGTTCTACTTGTCGAACTCTATCAGTTAATTGGGCCATGTCTCTCAGGTATTGGGTATCCAATTTTTTCCTGATAGAGTGATCAAGGCCACCAACGGCCATTTCGACCAACTCATGCTCATGAACTTGCATAAAACATCTTTCCTTAAACAAATGAAACCTATTTAGGTAATCATCTATTGAATCAGTAACCTTTCGTTTGATGCTGCCCAATTCTTTCAGACTTATCTTCGACTGTCCCATGTAGAACTGCCCATCGAACAATCTCTCCAAACGAGTCTAAGTATCAATGGAATTAGCTGGTAATATGGTGAACCATGTGAAGGAATTCCTCGTAAGGGAACTTGGGAAATATTTTATCCTAAGACTCTCATTATTTTCAATTTCCCCTGCCTCTATGAGGTATCTAGCCACGTGTTCTACAGTGGACTCACTAGTGTCCCCATAGAACTTAATTAACTTAGGGACTTTCCATCTAACGGGTAATTATGATTGCAGAACATATTCAGATAAAGGTGATGTGTAATTTGGCCTATGGAGGCCAACATCTACCCCATTTTGCACCATGATTTTTTCGACCATGGCTGCTAGATTATCATCTGCAGCCATATCATCACGTCGAATTTGCTGTAAGAATTCGTCAGCATTTTGGTGCATCTTTACCATTACTACCCTTGGTTCTCTTTCCGTTGAGATTTGTTGCTCAGCCCTAGGGTCTTCGACTCGCGGGGGCTTCGATCCTAGGTGGTTCTACTCCTATTCCCTGATTCACCATATTTGCTTGTCATTTGTGCTTCCATTTGTTTGTTTGATTGGGTAGTATTTTGGATCAAAGGGTTAAATATTATACCCATCATTTGGGCCAGCATCTGTACCATTTCATGGTTACTTTCGTCCATTTGTTGCCTCAACACCGCTGCAGAATTATTGGTCAAATTGGATATTTGGGTATGAAGACCCATCCCTAAAGGTTGGCTTCGACCCAAGTTGTTAACACCAGATCCAGACCCATGTAATGGCGAAGACACATTCACCAGTGGGTCTGTATATGTTGACTTCGAGTTGTGTAAATTTTCCATCATCGAAGTTGGCATGCCAAATGGCTGTTCGCGATCATTTACAAGCATCGAAAAATCAGTCACATAAGGCCTAAAAAATTGATTTCTCCTTGGAGGGGGGGTCACTGGTGGACCCTGTGTTCCTAAGGGATATACTGGTGGGCCTTGTGGCCCCACATAAGACAGAATAGGCCCACTATGGGCCATCGACTGCACAAACTTTGAATTTTCCATGGATGATACAAGTTCTACAGTGGATGTTGCGACCGTACTTCCCCATGGCGCAGATGCAGGGGGTGGCTCTCCATTACTATTTGGAGGATTTTGGTTCATTGGTGGATTCACCATTCTCCTCGTGTATCTTCTCCTTGGTCTATCTTCGTTGGTTGTAGCTACTTTACCACTTCTCATTAACATGCAACGAAGTTATACAGAGAGATATCAAAATGAAGAATTAATAAATATTTTCAAAAAAGAAATTTATTTTAAAACATTAGCACGGTCCCACTGAGTGTGCCAATTTGTTTACCGTGAAAATTGGTAAACAACCGTTGGTCTTCCAAATAAAGGATACTTTGGTTACTCACATGATCGACCAGATTGATCCTATGACATGTGCTATTGTTTAAAATTGTATTTGAAAAATGATGAACACTTCGACAATATTCATGTATGACGATTGTTAGTTTAAAGCATTTTCAAAGGGATAAATTGCAGAATGTAAAGAAAGTGTATTAAAAGGACTTGATAAATGACTTGCAACAAAAGATAAATTCTGGACAAAAGATATAAATAAACTTTGATTGATATAAAGAAAGTGGTGTTATCAAACGTACATTCTCAACGATACTCGTTTCTCAACACACTAGATATTTTGAGTAATTCTGAGTAATTGTACAACAATTGAACACCCTGAAATCCTAACAATGATACTCATTTCTCAACACGCTAGATATTTTGAGTAATTCTGAGTAATTGTACAACAATTGAACACCCTGAAATCCTAACACTGAGACTCCTATATATACTAAATCGAAATAACCGTTGCCAATGACTTTTCTCCTAGGAAATGTCACATAGCACTCAGCATGTCTTCAATTCATGATAACGATCCACACGTTTTTTCTTTAAAATTGGATAAGAATGAAATAAAATTATCCCTCTTTCATTCAAATTCAAACATGTGTCGAACGCAACCTTCTGTCGAAATACCATTATGAACTTAGAAGCATTTCTAAGCCTTACAACAATTCCCTCTTACACAAGGTAAACTTCGATTGGCTTTCTCATACCATGTTCTTCATGTCGAAGTCCAAAATATATTCAAAGGTTTTTCTCTCTTCTTCGCTTATTGGCTCCAGCCTGATGTCAAAACTTCCAGCTAACACCTTCTGAGTCATTTTCTCCAGAATAAGTATCCTTGGATTCTGAAAGATTGATCTTTAGATCTGAAAATTTCTCAACTAGATTTAACTTTTTAGGGTCAAACTTATCATTGAATCTAACATGAATTAATTCCTCAATAATTCGTGTTTTTGTGTTAAAAATTATATAGCCTTTAGTGCGTTCAAAATATCCTAACAATAAACACTTATGTGCTTTAGAATCAAACTTGTAAAGATTCTCTTTAGTGTTTAACATAAAACATTCACATCTAAAAGGGTGAAAGTAAGAAATGTTGGGCTTTATGTTCTTCGACAATTCATAAGGAGTCTTACCCAGAATAGGTCGGATAGAAATCTTGTTCTGAATATAACAAGTTGTGTTAACTGCTTCTGCCCATAAATGCTTAGCCATATCAGTTTCTTGGATCATGGTGTGAGCCATTTCTTGCAAAGTCCTATTCTTCCTTTCTACAACTCCACTTTTACGTGGAGTTCTAGGACAGGAGAAATCATGGGAAATACCATTTGAATCAAATAGATTTTCAAAATGTTTATTTTCAAATTCGCCACCATGATCACTTCTGACTTTGACTATTTTGCAGTTCATTTTTGTTTGCACTAATGAGCAGAAGGTAGAAAACACAGAGTGTGACTCATCCTTGTGTTCCAATAACTTTACCCATGTCCAACGACTATAGTCATCAACTATGACCAATCCATACTTCTTTCCATTGATAGAGGCAATGTTCACTGGTCCAAACAAATCAATGTGCAAAAGTTCTAATGGTCTAGAGGCAGAAACAACAGTTTTTTCTTTGAAGGATATTTTAGAAAACTTGCTTTTCTGACATGCTTCACATAGAGCATCTGAAGCGAACTTCAGGCTGGGTAGACCTCTGACTAATCCAAGCTTATTTAGCTTAGACATCCTTCTCATTCTAACATGACCCAAATGTCTATGCCATACCCATTTCTCCTCATTAACAGACATTATACATTTTACATTTTGATCTTTAAGATCAGAAAGTCTGATTTTATAAATGTTGTGCTTTCTCTTTTTGTTAAAAAGGATTGTACCATCTTTCCGACTGACAGCCTTACACGACTTTTGATTAAAAATGATAACATAACCATTGTCATTAAGTTGACTAATAGATAAAAGGTTATGCATCAGATCATAATCTAAAAGAACATTAGTAATAGAAGGAAGTTTACAGTTGCCAATGGTTCCAGAGCCAATGATCTTTCCTTTATGGTTTCCTCTGAAACCAATGAAGCCTCCAAGATTAAGTTCCAAACCTTGGAACATAGACCTTCTGTCTGTCATGTGTCATGAGCATAAATTGTCCAAGTACCATGACTGGTGTTTCAATTGAGCTGCTAAGGATGTCTACAACATAAATTATTTTATCCTTAGGTACCCACTTTCTGGATCCTCGTTAGTTTTCCCAAAGTTTCTTACAACTTTGGGTATTTTAGTAGAAGGATAATCATGAGAAATTTGTGCATGATACTTAGGTTTCAGAACTAAATTCTTATCCTTTGTATGTTTTTGTGTCTGTGCAGAAATATTAAGCTCAGTGCCAACAGGCACGAAATGCACATAGAGAGGTTTTGGTTTTACCTTCTGACTTTCGTCAGGTTTTATAGTTTCTGTAAAACCTATACATTTCTTACCATTTCTTCTAACTCCATAGATCAAGGAAGCCATTTTGCTTCTATCTAAGCTTTTAGATAAAAAGTACTGTAATGCTCTGTCATATCTAATGGCGCAATTAGTACTAGAAGCTTCTGAGATTATTTATGCCTCTAGTTTAAAAAAAATCTTTTCAAAGCAGAGTTGATACTTTCTAAAGAAAATATTTTTTTCATTTAGAGAGGAAATATATTTCTCAAGCTCACTCTGAGTTTCAGAGGCAATTACTTGAACTTGTTTAAGGTTCTTGCATTTACTCTAAAGACTCTGGTACTTTTCCAGCATCTTAGAGAGACATGATTCAATATCAGAATGAGATAGGTTAAAAAATACCTCTTCATAAATGGAGTCGGATTCTGATTCTGATAATACCTTGTCTTCTGGTTCTTCAGAACCCATGGGATCATCTCTAGTTTCCATCAATTTAACGTTGGCTTTTTCTTCGTTAAAATCTTCTTCTTCGGATTCTAAGTCATCCCATGTAGCCATCAACCCCTTCTTGCCTTTAGAAAAATTCTTCTTAGGCCTTTTGTCCCTTTTCAACTTAGGACAATCATTTTTGTAGTGGCTTGGCTCCTTGCACTCAAAGTAGAAATCTTCTTTTCCAGAACCTTGCTTCTTCTGTCCAGACGAAGAATCAAACTATCAGCAGTCCTTCTGGCTCCTCTGAACTTTCCTTGGCCATTTTGCATATGCTTCCAGAGTCTGTTGACTCTCTTTGAAATTAGAGACAACTCATCACCATCTTCTGAGTCTTCATTAAAACTTATGATTCTTCCTCAGCTTGATAGACTCTTGTCTACTCAGGCTTTGAATTTAGGGCAACAGATTTACCTCTTTTCTGAGGTTTATCTTCTTTGAGCTCAATCTCATGACTTCTTAAAAAACTAACAAGTTCTTCAAGATTGATACTGTTGAGATCCTTTGCCAGCTTCAAGGCAGTTACCATAGGTCTCCGTTTATTTGGAAGACTTCTGATAATCTTCTTGACATGATCAACTATAGATTATCCTTTGTCCAAAACTTTCAGTCCTACAACAAACATCTAAAACCTTGAGAACATAGTCTCAACTGTTTCACCACATTCCATTTTGAATGCCTTGTACTTCTGGATTAAGGTTAATGCCTTTGTCTCCTTTACTTGAGCATTTACCTCATGAGTCATACTCAGAGAGTCAAAAATGGATTTGGCATAATCCCTATTTGTTATCTTCTCAGACTCTGTATAAGAGATAGAATTGAGCAATATGGTTCTGACCTTATTATGATTTTTGAAATCTTTCTTCTGATCAATCATAACACTTCTTACTATAGTATTTCCTTCAGAATTCACTGTGTGAACGTAGCCATCGACTATAAATCCCAGAGATCAACATCGTAACCAAGAAAGAAAATTTCTATTCTATCTTTCCAATAGTCAAATTTCTAACCATCAAAGATTGGTGGCTTTGCATTGTAGTGATCTTTTTCATTACTGTTAATAATGTTAGCAGCGTTAGCAGCGGCCATTGTTTCTCACACAAATTGGATCAGTACTGAGCACGATGAGGTGTTGATAAAACTTTTATCACAATCAGAGCCGGAGCTCTAATACCGATTGAGGGTGTGAAAAAACAAGAAATAGGGGTTTGAATTGAGTTTTACAAGCAAAAGATTTTTCCAAAACAAGAACACACCACTAACAAGTTAACAACAAAGAGATAAAAACACAAGTATTTTTATCCTGGTTCGCTTGAAACTCAAAGCTACTTCATTCCACCCGCCAAGGTGATTTTGCCTTATACACAAGGACTTAATCCACTATAATCAACAAATTACAATAATCACAAAGAATAACCTTCTTTATCTTCTCAGGGATCCAACTATACCCTAATCTCTTTAAGAACTCACAAAGAACAATCTTTTTTGTCTTCTCAAGGATCCAACTATACCCTAGTCTCCTCAAGGACTCACAGAGAACAACCTTCTTTGTCTTCTCAAGGATAACCTTCTCAAGGAATCAAACAAACAGTTTGAATAATATTTTGTGTGTTACAAGACGCTTCTATACAAGTAGATTTTATACAAATGAATAACAAACAATTAAAGAAAAACAGTATAGAAAAATGATAGCTTTGTCAAGTTTTTGCAGCGCTTCAGTATTCTTCTATATATATATATATATATATATATATATATATATATATATATATATATATATATATATATATATATATATATATATATATATATATATATATATATATATATATATATATATATATATAATATATATATATATATATATTTTTCAAGTCTCAAAGTCCTACTTATATAGCTTAAGACGAAGACCATTGGATGGTAAAATGGGGAAAGCTCATAGAGCGACTGTCCACTGTTGGATGGGAGAGGAGTGATACTGCGTATTATCCTTCGTCCACAAAATCAGTGACATGTGTGATGTATAATACTGTCCTTGCCCATGAAACCAGGTAGTGAAAAGGATGTTCGATTTATACTATGTACTATTTGATCACGTTCCCATTTGATCTTATATTCAAGTTCATTGACTTATGATGAAAGCTGATGAAGCATGAAATGAAGAAACATAAAGTTGGATTCATAAGCTTCATAATCTTTTGTCAGAACCTTGACAACGTCAGTAGTCTGGCTCGAGATCTTCAGTATCTTCAGTCAAAACCTTGATAACTTCAATCGTCTGACTTGAGATCTTCAGAATCTTCAACAACATAACACAACTTCAGAAGCTGCCATTCTTCGGAAGTTTGATGATCAGAGTCACTTCTAGAAGCTTGAGCTGAAAGAATATTGCAGCAACAACATAGTGTCTCGTCAGAAGTTTCTCAAGAGTGAATTAGCATAGAAGCGGAAAGAACATTGCAGCAACAATATTGAACATCTTTCAAAACTTCTAATAGCTAGCGCAAAAGCGGATTTGGAACACATCGTTCAGAAACTGATGACGTTGCACATCATATATTCAGAATCAGAACTGGTTGTTAAAGCTACACAATAACAAACCATTAGGATACCAAAATTATTCTCACACAAATACAATATTGTTATCATAAAAACTCAAGGTATAAATGCAGAACCAAATTGTGTTCTAACAAGCTGAACCTAACAAAATGAACCTAATAAGTCGAACCAAGTTGTTTGTGAACTTATACGAGTCGAGTTTTAGTTTTAAAAAAATTGTGTCGAATTCGAACTGAGATTTGCGCTGAATCAATTATTAACACTCTGAGTCGAGCTGAAGCGAGTTCAACTCGACTTGACTCATTTCCAGCCCTAAACTAAATTGAAAGTTGCTCCTTTGTTTATTTGTTTATAAGATTAAACACAATAAATAATGTACTTTTTAAAATAATGTTATTTAGAAATTACACTCCTAATATTTAATATTATTAATAATTTATTATCATTTTTTATTAATAGTACACTGATTAAAAAAAGAATTATATTATATATATTTTTATAATTATTATAATATTTTAGTCAATAAACACCACAGGGCTGATATTTTGGACAAGATTACCTCCCTATATATATTTATTATTTTTGTCCATAAAAATATAATTATTATTAAGTACAAAGTAAGTTATCTCTTATAAATTATAAGAGAGGGAGTACTGCTAATATATAAATAAAGTAAGATATAATTTTCTTTTATCAAATTATAGTAGAATATTTGAAATAATTTTCCAACACTAATGGACTAATTTTTCCAATAAGTTGACTAAGTCTATAAAAAGAAAAAATAAATTAATTTATTTTTAATGGATTAAAAGTGCAAATGACAATATTTAGAGGGAATAAAAACACATTTAATCCTATAAAATTGTCTTTAAATTTAGAGGGAAAAAACATATATCTTTAATTTGTTTTAAACTATCTTTAAAAAAACAATGCTTTTTAAAAATTTGTAACATATACCTTTTATGTTATTTATTTTAGTTTTATAATTTATTTTAATCAATTTAAATGCAAGTATTTAAATATGAAATATTTACTAATTTTATAACTTTTATTTTAAAAAAAATATAAATATCAAATATCAAATATAAAGAAATTGACTTTAAAAAAATACCTTTTAAATTCGTGAAACAAACGAGCTGAACCTAACAAAATGAACCTAACAAGTTGAACCGAGTTGTTTATAAACTTATACAAGGGGAGTTGTAGTTTAAAAAAAATTGTGTCGAATTCGAACTGAGATTTGACCTGAATCAATTATTAACACGTTGAGTTGAGCTGAGGCGAGTTCGACTCGACTTGATTCATTTCTAACCCTAAACTAAATTAAAAGTTGCTACTTGGTTTATTTGTTTATAAGATTAAACACAAGAAAAATTAATATGAATTAGTAATTTAAAATTTGTTAAATAACAATAAATAGTATACTTTTTAAATAATGTTATTTAGAGCTTACACTCCTAGTATTTAATATTATTAATAATTTTTATGCATTTTTTACTAATAGTACATTGATTAAAAAAAGAAAAAAATTATATTATATATATTTTTATAAATTTTTATTATAATATTTTAGTCAATAAACATCACACCGCTGATATTTTGGACAAGAGATTATCTGTCTATATATTTATTAATTATGTTCATAAAAATATAATTATTATTAAATACAAAGTAAGTTGCCTCTTATAAATTGAAAGAGAGAAAGTATTACTAATATAAAGTAATACTAATATTTAAACAAAATAGTATATGATAAAAAATATTTATCAAATTCTAGCAGAATATTTGAAATAATTTTCCAATAGCTGACTAATTTTCCAAATAAGTTTACTAGGATTCTTCTCTTGATGAGAAAATTATATAAAAAAAAATCTTTAATTTATTTTTAAGAAACTAAATGTACAAATGACCATATTTAGAGGGAATAGAAACATATTTAACCCAATAAAATATCTTTTAAGTTAAAAATATATATATATATCTTGAATTTGTTTTAAACTATCTTTAAACAAATAATACTTTTTAAAAATTTGTAGCGTATACCTTTTATATTATTTTTATTTTA
This sequence comes from Lathyrus oleraceus, assembly GCF_024323335.1. Lineage (NCBI taxonomy): Eukaryota > Viridiplantae > Streptophyta > Magnoliopsida > Fabales > Fabaceae > Lathyrus > Lathyrus oleraceus. Next base: position 349,283,765 of record NC_066581.1, read on the forward strand.
ATCAACTTAAATTCAAGGATTTAAATATGCAATATTTATTAATTTATAATTTTTATTTTATTTCAATATATTATTTAATATATATATATATATATATATATATATATATATATATATATATATATATATATATATATATATATATATATTTAAAATATCAAATATAAAAAAATAAACTTAAAAAAATATCAATTAAATTTGTGAAACAAGTGAGCTGAACTTAATAAAATGAACCTAAAATTCGCCTCGACTCGACTTATTTCTAACTGTAAACTAAATTAAAAATGGCTCCTATATTTATGAGATTAAACATAAGAAAAATTAATATGAATTAGTATTTTAAATTTTGTTAAATAGCAATAAAGAAAAATTAATATGAATTAGTAATTTAAATTTTGTTAAATAGCATTAAATAGTGTATTTTTTAAATAATAATATTTAGAAATTAAACTCCTAGTATTTAATATTATTAGCAATGTTTTATACATTAGTTTACTTATAGTACACTGATTAAAAAAGAAAAAAAAATTATATTATGTATACTTTTATAATTTTTTAGTCAATAAACACCACACATTTGATATTTTGGACAAGATTACCCGCCTATATATATTTATTACTTTTGTCCATAAAAAATATAATAATTATTAAATATAAAATAAGTTGTCTCTTATAAATTAAAACAGATGGAGTATTACTAATATATTAATAAAGTATTATATGTAAAAATATTTATCAAATTATAGTAGAATATTTGAAATAATTTTCCAATAATGGTGGATTAATTTTCAAATAAGTTGACTAGGATTATTCCCCTTCTGAGAAAAGTCTATAAAAAGAAAAAAGAAATTTATTTATTTTTAAGGGATTAAAAGTGAAAATGACAATACGTAGAGGGATGAGAGAACACATTTAACTATAAAAATGTCTTTAAATTTAGAAAAAAAATGCTTTTTACAAATTTGTAACATATACCTTTTATGTTATTTTTTTTAAAAAAAAATTTAATCAAATTAAATTCAAGTATTCAAATATGCAATATTTACTAATTTTATAACTTTTATTTTGTTTCAATATTTTCTTTTTAAAAAAATATAAATTGAAAATATCAAATATAAAAAATTACCTATAAAAAATATCTTTTAAATTCGAGAAGCAAATGAGTTGAACCTAACAATATGAACCTAATAAGTTGAATCAAGCTGTTTGTGAACTTATACGAGTCAAATTTTAGTTTTAAAAGAAATTGCGTCGAATTCGACTGAGATTTGAGTTGAATCAATTATTGACACTCTGAGTCGAGTTAAGACGAATCCGACTCGACTTCCCTTATTTCCAACCCTAAACTAAATTGAAAGTTGCTCCTTTGTTTATTTGTTTATAAGATTAAACACAAGAAAAATTAATATGAATTAGTAAGTTAAATTTTGTTAAATAACAATAAATAGTGTACTTTTTAAATAATGTTATTTAGAAATTACACTCCTAGTATTTAATATTTTTAATAATTTATTATTATTTTTTATTAATAGTACACTGATTAAAAAAAGAAAACAAAACATATTATATATACTTTTATACATTTTTATTATAATATTTTTGTCAATAAACATTACACTGCTGATATTTTGGACAACATTACATGCCTCTCTCTCTCTCTCTATATATATATATATATATATATATATATATATATATATATATATATATATATATATATATATATATATATATATATATATTACTTTTGTCCATAAAAATGTAATTATTATTAAATACAAAGTAAGTTGTCTTATATAAATTAAGTTAGAGGGAGTACTACTAATATATAAATAAAGTAAGATATGAAAAAATATTTATCAAACTATAATAGAATATTTAAAATAATTTTCCAGCAGTGGTGAACTAATTTTCCAAATAAGTTGACTAAGTCTATAAAAAGAAAAAAGAAATTAATTTATTTTTAAAAGATTAAAAGTGCAAATGTCAATATTTAAAGGGACTAGAAACACATTTAATCCTATAAAAATATCTTTAAATTAAAAAAAAACATATATCTTTAATTTGTTTTAAACTATCTTTAAACAAATAATACTTTTTAAAAATTTGTAGCATATATCTTTTATATTTTAATCAATTTAAATTCAAGGATTTAAAATGCAATATTTATTAATTTTATAACTTTTATTTTATTTCAATATTTTATTTTAAAAATATATAAATTTAAAATATCAAATATAAAAAGTAGACTTAAAAAATATCTTTTAAATTTGTGAAACAAGTGAGTTGAACTTAACAAAATGAACCTAACGAGTTGAATCGAGTTGTTTGTAAATTTATAATGAATCGAGTTTGAGTTTAAAAAAATTATGTCAAATTCAAACTAAAATTTGAGTTGAATAAGTTGACTGAGGCGAGTTCGACTCGATTAGACTTATTTTCAGCTCTAAATTAAATTGAAAATGACTCCTTTGTTTATGAGATTAAACACAAGAAAAATTAATATGAATTAGTAAATAAAATTTTGCTAAATAGCAAAAAAGAAAAAATAATATGAATTAGTAATTTAAATTTTATTAAATAGCAATAAATAGTGTATTTTTTTAAATAATGTTATTTAGAAATTAAATTCCTAGTACTTAATATTATTAACAATTTTTTATACATTATTTTACTTATAGTACATTGATTAAAGAAAAAATAATATTGTATATATTTTTTATAAATTTTTATTATAATATTTTAGTAAATAAACACCACACCCAGATATTTTGGGCAAGATTACCTATCTATATAGATATTTTTTCTTTTTATTGAGTGTCAACATCTAGAGGAAAAATCCTAGTCAACTTATTTGAAAAATTACTCCGCCATTGTTGAAAAATCATTTCAAATATTCTACTTTAATTTAATAAATAATTTTTTATATTATTTTATTAAAAAAATTAATAATACTCCCACCGAACAATTTATAAGAGACAATTTATTTTATAAATTTATCGAATAATTGATGTATTTAGCCCGAATATAGTTCATATTCATTCAATAATCAAATATATTAGAAAAAATAATTTGTCCAACAGGATGGAATAGGACCGGAACAGGATGGAATAGGACCGGAAGGAAATAGGAAAGAAAGAAAAAAAAACGTGACAATTATTAGAAGAGAAATATAAGAGAAAGCATTTCTATGGCAGCTGTTGAAAGCAACAGGAACATTATCACATTATTGGTTTGTTTCTTTGAATTTCAATCGTCGTCTTCCTCTCTCTTTTTGTAAGATATATACTTTAGAGGAAATCAGCATTTCATGAACGTTAACATGCCAAGAGGTAAAATGAAGTTTGATGAAGATCTTGTTCCTGACCGTGAGGATGATTTTCAAACAGATGATGAAGAAAATCAAGCAGAAAGGGTTTTTGATAATTTGGATGATGATACCGAATCAGAGGTTAATAATTCACCTCCTTCCAGAAATTTATCCAATGAGGTTGACTTCAATACCTCATGGCCTCAATCCTATAGGTATAGCTTTCTTAATTTTATTTTATTTTTTGTAACATTGTCATCACCTACATTCAATTTCATGTAGTCATTAATTTTCTTAGACTTTTTATTTTAAAAAATGATAATTACTATGAAATTCACCATTGATTTTAATATGGGGAGGTTGGCATTACAACAACATATTCCCATCATGCTGATCAATAATAACTACAATGCTGGGTTTAGGATTGTTCCTTAAATGTTTATAGGTTTTTAGTTAGTTTGATTTTGGTGTTTTGGAAAGGTGCACTTAATCTGTTTGTTGAAATGTGTAGGCGATCTATGGACATGTTAACAAGTGTAAGTCAAACACCACCTGGAATTAATTTCTTCAGGATAATTGGTTTAACAGAGAAGAGTAGTTTCTCTATGGAATCCACCCAAGATGAATATTCCAATTCCTTGACTTTACCTCTTGTTTCTGACGAGAAAATTTCAATCGGAAAAGAGGAACCTACATTGAAACCTCAGCTTCGATCACATGCCAGCTGTCCAAAAGTTTCTGCCACTGAATTTTCGTCACCAGAGAGGCAAAGTTCCTTTTCACAATCAGTAATTAATGGTATGATTATATATCATCTTAGCTTCTTCTAGAATTTTTCATTTGCGTATAGTAATATAAAATTTGTTTTGAATGAAGGGATCAATATATTATGTGGGATAGGGCTTATGACCATTCCATATGCAGTTAAAGAAGGAGGGTGGTTGAGCCTTCTAATACTGCTGCTGTTTGCGGTCGCTTGTTTCTATACTGGAATTTTAATGATGAGATGTTTACAAAGCTGTCCTGACCTCAAGACCTATCCAGATATTGGTCAGGCTGCATTTGGAGTTGCAGGTCGCTTGGGGATCGCGGTGAGTACAATAAGACTTGTGTGTGTGAGTGTGTTTTCGCGTGTTTGTGAATATCAAGTGAAATCTAACAACTACGTTTTGTCTGAATGCAGATCATTTTATACCTGGAACTATTTGTAAGTTCAAGAGTTTGATCTGTGAGCAATTCTTTTTATATGTTCTTTTTCAAAATTTTCTCTCATATGGGCTGAAAGGTGCATAGTTTTTATTTGTAGGGTTCTTGTGTTGAGTATATCACACTTGTCAGTGATAACCTCGCATCACTTTTCCCCAACACCGCCATGAACTTAGCTGGTACAGAGCTTAGTACACATCAAGTTTTTGGCATCACTGCAGCTCTTCTAGTTTTACCGACAGTTTGGTTGCGAGATTTAAGCCTTCTCTCATATATTTCAGGTTAGATTCTTACATTGTTGTCGAATAATGACTATAGCATTATAGTTATGCTATTTAGTACAAGGTTTTGTCAAACAATGGCTATATAACATAGCGGCCTTTGAAGAAAAAGTCATTATTTTCCGTGATCTGTGATTTCTAACACTGGTTTCTTGGTCAAATCACATGTTCTTTAATTCTTTTACAATTTCTGTTTTTGAAATGTAGCTCTTAATGACCGTTTCACCTTTGTATTCAGCTGGAGGAATATTTGCAACAACACTTGTAGCACTTTGCTTGTTTTGGGCTGGTGCAGTAAACCGAATTGGATTTAGCAATCCTAGAACGAAATTTTTAGACATTGAAAACATATCTGTATCAATTGGTCTCTTTGGGTATGGATTTGCTGGCCATGCTGTTTTTCCAAATGTCTACTCTTCCATGAAGGATCAGTCCAAGTTCCCATTAGTTCTATATATCAGGTTAGCATAAAATCCTTTATTGAATTTGGAGACTTTTCTCCTCTAACTTGTATTCTCATTTTAGAGAGTAAAATAACATTACTCAAGATCACTGCTCATTCATTTTATTTTCTTGTGCAGTGTTGTTTTCTCTCTTGTTATGTACTTTAGTGTAGGAGTAGTTGGATATTTACTGTTTGGTGACAAAGTTGAATCTCAGTTTACCTTAAACATGCCAAAAGAGTTATATGCATCAAAGATAGCAATCTGGACAACAGTAAGAATGCAAAATTAATCTCTTTCTTTTTAACTTATGTTTTATTAAATTTATCACACATTTAAACAATTTCCTGTGTTTTATATAGGTTGTGACTCCTCTAGCAAAATATGCCTTAACATTGTTGCCGATTGTATCAAGCATAGAGGAACTTGTTCCTTTTCCTAGACTAAGATGTTATGCCATGTCTATTGTTATCAGAACAACTTTAGTTCTTGCAAGCTTAGCTGTGGCTCTCTCTTTTCCATATTTTGGTAAGTATTTTCCATACCAATCTCAACATCATGCACATCATACATACTTCTATATTGCAGTTTAGAACTGCAATATAAAGGTGTAAGAGGTCTTCGCAACGAAAAACAATGACGATTTTGGTTGCATTTGCTTAAGATTTTTAGAATAATGATGCACATTACTTTGTTCACACGTGACCTTGGTTTTAAAAAACAGCGGATGACTGTGATTGTAGCCAGATAAGATTTAACTTCATGACAGAGAATGAATTTATGGTGTTTAACATTTTTTCAAATTTATTGCAGGTTCTGTGATGGCACTAATTGGTTCTTTGATGTCAATGATAGTTGTAAGTTCTCTATTCATGTTTATTTTCCTTATTATGTAAAAACATTATAAAAGCATATATTTATTTACTTATTCTTCGTGTTTTTATCACAGGCCCTTATTTATCCTTGTGCATGTTATCTCAAGCTACACAGTGGCAGAGTATCAAATATGCAGGTATTTCAATCAAGACTTCTTTGTAATCATTCTATGCTTTTATGAGCAAATATTCAAATTAAATAGCAAGTTGCATGTTTAATTTTTTTTTCTTTCAGATAACAACTTGCATTTCGATTATTATTGCGGGGGTGATAAGCGCAATCTTAGGAACATACTCAGCTACTACAAGAATAGCTGGCAAGGGAGATTAATAGATAAAGTTTTATTTTAAGTGTAAAACTCACTTCTTTTCTTGGCTTGTGTTGGATATTTAAGACTTTTTCCGGATACACAAGTCTAAAAATTGTTGTATCTGTAGTTGTTTTTGTTGAAGGTACTTTGAACAAACCATAGTTCTAGCTCATCAACACTCACACCTCTAAAAAAAGGGTGGGTTCGTGTCAATGTCGGATATCAACACGATTCTGACACTTATGGTTATGTTTAATTTATGTATTTTTTCAAATCATCATTGATATCAATGTGTCAGAATCGAAGTCGTGTCTGATGTCCGTCGTGATATCTATTCATAGAAAAAGTATTACATGTTAGTGAATTTTTAGAATAAGAATGTGTGTTTTGTAATATTATAAATTTTGATGAAAATGAATTTCAGTAGCAGAAGCTTTCCATACCATTAAAATGGTTCTTTAGTATCCATTATGTTTGGTCCTGTTATCTATTTTATACATTTTTGGTGTAAAGTGCAATGACAAATTATCATAAGTGAAAAATGCATGGGATTATGCGATTAATTTTTGGGTTTCTCTTTCCACTCTTATAGTAGACGAACCGACCATGTAAGTATATTTTTGAACGCATCTAATATAGATTCAAACACGTTCTAATTGAGACACATCCCCATTTTTTCAAAAATTAATTTGGAAATATATCTTTGGATTTATCAAGCAGAAAATTTAATAAAACACCACATTCCATGTTTACTTCACTCATGATCATACCATTTCTTCTTCAAATCCTATCAAAACCTCATTCCACACTCAATCAAGTTTTCTACTTCAAAACCACATTTCTTCTTCAAATCCTACCAAAACCTTATTCCACACTCAATTAAATTTTCTACTTCAAAACAACATTTCTTCCTCATTACTTGCTAGAATCTGATTTTTGGTCTGAAAAAATGAATGTTGCGTCTGGAATTGTATTTTTGAATTTTTATTGAATGTCATATGGAATTGTATTTCCAAATTAGTTCAATGTTTCTTTTGATCATATTTTAATTTCTTCTATGTTATGATTGGTCTTCAATATGGTACACTCTGATGTTTACCCCAAAACTAATGTGTCTATGGATGTTAAGGGATGTTGGTAAACAGTTTACAAATAATCAGGAGTTTGTTGTTTTTGAGCATATGCTCTAATTGATCTGCACGGAGACTGTCAAATTGGGGTTTGACATTGTAATAAGGAGATTAGATAATGGCTCTGATAGAAACAAAAATTTGTGACACTGAAATGCGAAAGAAGTGGCAAGTACACAAAACCTATCCGAAAGTTGAAATAGGATGATGCTGGTTTGACGAGATCTGAGTGTCCTTTAAAGTTGCATGACTACCTTATGGAAAATAACACATGAACATTTAATATGATTTTTGGTATACATAATCATGACATATGTCGCAACTTAGCCGATCATCCAATTGCACGTCGCCTGAATCCTGAAGAGAAGGAAATTGTTCCTAACATGACATTGAACATGATGCAGTCCAAAAACATACTTGCGACTTTGAAACAGAAAATAGCTCAAAATATGTTAAATATCAAGCAAGTATACAATGTTTGTTCCCGAAACAACAAGGCGATACGAGGGGATATAACTGAAATGAAAATATTGTTGAAACTTTTGGATGATAACCATTATGTATCTAGACACAGAGTGTGCGAGGATGGAGAAATAATTCGAGATATATTTTGAAGTCATCCTGATTTGATAAAGTTGTTCAACCATTTCTCATTGTACTAATTATTGATTTAGCATATAAGACCAACAAGTACAGGCTTCCACTTGTGGAAATTGTTGGTGTTACTTCTACAGAGATGACTTTTTAGTTGGGTTTGTATTTTTGGAAAGTGAAAAAAGGACAATGTTACTTGGGCTTTAGAAGTGTGTCAGACTATGTCGAAGGACCAAGAAAATATGCTAATGTCATTATCACTGATCGCGATACCGCACTGATGAATTCAGTTGCAAATGCATTTCCTACATTATATGCATTACTTTATAGGTATCACATAACAAAAAATATGAGAAGTATACTTAAGCCTACGATAGGGACCAAACAAATACAAGTGTTATTCTGGGCCGACCATATCCCTCTAAATCCGACCACCCTGGGATAGGCAACTCTTGACCAAAATATCTCAACCAGCCATCTGGTTGTACTTCTAGAATCTTCTCCTGACCATTGGGCTATCTTGTACGTCACTGCAAGAGATCTATATCTCAAACACATCAAATGGTCCTCCGGATTCTACTGCTGAAAGATAGCGAAGATGTTATCCTTGCCCCTACGTATAGAGAATGACGCCATTTCAAGTAACAAGTTTCAAACATAATTTGAATACCCCCTACTCTTTGACATACTGACTTGTGCCTCAGAGTGCTAACCTTGCAGGTACACCCCCACTCCACCGCATCGAAAGTCCTCCTCTATCGCAACTTCCACATATATCTATATTTCTGATTCTATAATGGAACAGTGGCCCAGCCTATGAGAAATGACTTTTGATTCCCGCGTTCTTAAGATTATATACCTTTGCATTTAGTTTTTGAGTGTGGGGTTTTCTTTAAATCCTGAACGAAGATCCATAAAATCGAGCAAAAATTTTGGTTGCGATCGATTGATTCAAATTCTACACCTATTAAAGTTTATCAAATTTTCGGATCTTCAATCCTCCATATCTATGACTTATTTGATCTGTGAAGATGGCTTGATATAGTGCTATTCATTCTGCTACCGTGTATGAAGCCTCCCTGGTTGTTATCGTCGTAGCATCGATGATGATCAATCGGCCAAACACCACTCCTCCTCTTGGAAAAATGAATTTTGACACCGACTTTCCTCCACGGCCAGATATAATCCTACCTCCTCCAAGAATAAGGATTGTCCAAGCTTCACCGCTTGGTGTTCTGACTTTTTTTCCTGTTGAGCGACCCGAGATATCACATGGTTTTGGCATTCTCGAAGCAAACCTAGGAACGAACGAGTTGCTCAATGGTATCTACAACATCTTTCAATAACAGAACACCAAGGTGATAAAGGAAATATTCCTTCGCTTAGAAGAAAGCCTTAACCTTGGGAAAACTCAGCTTAGGAGGTTGTATCTTGGAGAGACCGTTCCGTATGGCCGAATCCGTCTACAACAAAGAGAGCCAATGTTCAGAAGTCGAAGACCGTTTGAAAGGCGGAAAATGCAGTTTTCCTTCCCGAAGCATGGGAAAGGATCAAGGAAATCACGCTTCATCCATGTATCGTGGCGAACACCATTCGAGAAAGGTGAAGCATAAGCATACCTTATGTTCCCGGATCTTAGAAAGTAAGATCCCCAAGTCAATGCAAAAACCTACCAAATTGGGAGAGTATGATGGAAAGGGAGACCCCGACAAATACGTCAAACTCGTCAATGACCGAATTAATTACTACAGTGTTGACGATACCTCCAAGTGGAAGCTGCTAGAATTAACCTTGGCTGGACTAGATAGGTTGTGGTTAAACGATCTTCCTGACGGTTGTATTGAGTCATGAGTGGATTTTTGTGATTACCTCACCGCCCAGAAGAGGCAACCGATTACTATAACAACCTTGAGTAGGATCATGCAAAGAGAGAAGGAGAGCCTATTGTCATGCATTTATTAATTTACTCAAGTTATGGTAGAGGTTGAGGGGGCTAAGAAGCCCTCCAATGTTAGATCTTCGAGAATGACCTCCTCTACAACCATCCTTTTTGCACTAAGATGGGAAATAAGGAGGTAAAAATGACTCAGAAGATGCTAAACATGGCCCAACCATAGATAACGTTGGAATAAAATATAAATACTTGCTTGGAAAACCCGAGCTTGGCCGTCGACGCAAGTTCTGATCGTCCGACAGGGAAGGAATCCTGTCGGAGAAAACATGACACTGATAGGGGGCGTACGACAGATACAAAAAATATAAACCTTTGAATAATTCCTGGGATCAGATTTACTAAGAATGCTTCAACACAGAGTCCTAAAAGGCATGTATCGAACCTACCTATCCCATTCGAGAGTCGACCCAAACGGATAAATCAGAGTACCGTCGTTTCCACAGAGGACACGATGATAACACAGAAGATTGCATCTAACTTAAAGACGTGATTGAAGCGCTGATCAAAAAATGTTGACCCACCGCAAGTGCACATCTGTGTGAAGTAGTAAAATATTATTGAACCACAAGAACCAATGAGTTGAATACCGAACTTCGTTCTATCAGTGTATATCTAGAGAGATCAAACATTAAGATTTTATAAAACAACTTATTTAAAAAGCACTTATCGAGAAAATAATTTAAATGAAAATCACTTAAATCAAAATGAGACAAACATGAATTAGGGTCACGATTCTTACTCTGACATGTTCATATGTTTTGATTCACTTCTATTATGAGAGTTTAGACACAATTTATAGAAAATAGATAAATATGGACAACACCTGCTTTCGCCAGGGTGTTGTCCTATCAATGACGAATAATTTGTTGGCATTCGCACAACCAAATTATTCGTCAAGGATTTGTTACTTTTGGTTATCTAAAAAATTGGAACTTTTCTCAACCTCATCCAAGCACTTTCGTTGTATTTAACTCGTTTGTTTTAAAACCCACGCTCTGGTACCAATACATATCCTTTCAGACTACCGTCGGTACCTGAGAACTCTCTACTTTCATACAGGGGTTGGAATGCATGGACTCAGGTATTAAAATAAATATGGACAAAATACTCTCGTAAGTTATTTGTGATGGATCATATAAATAGTCATGAGATCAGCTCTATGACCCTTAGTCCCTAATGGATTACTTAGTCATGGTGAGGGAAAACACAATCAAAGCAGTATTCATAATCAGAATCATGGTAAACAATTGAAATGGAATATAAATTGCAATGAAAACGATAAATAAAACCTAATTGATTAAGCTTTGATCTAGTGCTCCAATGGAGACTTAAGCACAGAGAAGAGATATTCATATAGGGGGTGGTACATTTACCATACTCGCTACATATTCTATCGTCATCACCAAGGGAAGTGAGACCCTGAAACAACGATTCTCCCACTTCAAAGAAAGCCATATCCAGACTCCCCTATTTGGTAAAAATAGAAATAAATGAAGAATATATGGAACCTTCCCAAGGAGACGATAGGTTCACCAGGTTCCCTCTCACGGTCTTCAATGATTTTGTTATCTATTTCGCGATAATAATCTCAAGTACAAGAAGATGATGTTTCAAAGGGGGAAAAGAGGTAAATTCTTAAGAATGAAGAGAAAAGGAAGGTCTAAAAGGTAAGTGACTCTAGTTCTTCCTATACTTATGTACTGACAATATGAAAAGAAAGTGGCATATCAACAATCACATTTCTCACACGTAACACTAGAGTGTTTTAGTTTCCAAGAATGATCATTATGATGCTTCCGAATAGACGTTTGACGTTCCAAATAGCATAAGCATTGAGAGGGGTGATTCAAAGCCATGGAAGAAATTCTCCAAGCCTTCACCTTGATACTCAAGCATTCGGGCTTGGGGCAACTATTTTGGGTCGACCATATCCCTCTCAATCCGACCACCCTAAGATAGGTCACTCTGGACCAAAATATATCAACCAGCTACCTGGTTGCACTTCTAGAATCTTCTCCCGACCATTGGACTATCTTGTACCTCGCTGCAGGAGATCTATAACTCAGGAACATCCAACGGTCCTCTGGATTCTATAGCTGAAAGAGAACGAAGTCGCTTTCCTCCCTATATATAGGGCGTGACGTCATTTCAGGTAACAAGTTTTAAACATAATTTGAATACTCTATACTATTTCACATACTGAGTTGAGCGTCAGAGTTCTAACCTTGCAGGTACACCCCCCGCTCTGCTGCATCAGAAGTCCTCCTTCATTGTAGCTTCCACGTCTATCTTTATTTATTGTTCCAAAATAGAACAAGGGTGAATATGGGAAATGGTCAAATCTAGTGTGATATTGGAAATCATAATGGATGTCTGAATGTTATAATAAACTCTTCTATGAAAGAGTTATATGTGGAATCTATAATACATTTCAGAAGGGTGTGTGAGAAATATCTTGATTTATTGAAATATGTTGAAAGTAAAATTCTAGACCATGTGAAGGAGAATATTGTTTGTGCTTGGACCGATCATGTTAGACACTTTGGAAATACAAAAACTAACATAGTTGAATCTGCTTATGCTTCATTGAAGAGTTGGTTGGGAAATAGTAAAGGTGATTTATGCAGAGGTTTGGACTTCATGAACTAAATTATCCAAAATCATACTAACTAGATACAAACATCATTTAGTCACAATATTACAATGTTAGAACACAAATTTAGAGACAAAGATCTTTATTAATGGTTAGAGGGCAATATATCTCGAGTGGGATTGAGTTTTATTTATCACGAAGCCAAACGAGTTGAGAAAGTAAGTTCAAATAGAACAAAGTATGGTTATACACTTAGGAAGACACATGGTCTTCTACGTGCTTGTTTAATTTCAAAGAAGATGAAACTTGATAGACTCATACGAATGGATGAGGTTTACACCCACTAGAAAAGGATCTGATTTGATGATGATGGTATGATGAAGGATGGTAAATCAAGTATATCTATCATGACCAAATGGGAAGTGATTCAAGAGAGATTTTTGAAAGCTGGTGACAACATGAAACTGCATATCAAAGAGAAATTGACGAAGGTTTCTTATCCAGAAACCACAAATTTGAAACCACCATCACAACCGGTAAAAACAAAGGGTTCTCCTAAAAAGGTCAAACCAACACAGAGTGACAATTTAACGATGTGGTCTTCTTCATATTTCAAAAATGTTGACACACTTTTTCTGGATTCTCCAACTTCAAAATCGGAAGAAAAAAAAGTATTTTCAAAGTTTCTTGTATTATCAACCCATCTCCTTCACCATATTTATCAAAAATCATATACATTAAAGAGATGGAAGTTTTTATGCACAAATACGTTGAACGGATCATAAATGTTAAGGGTGATGGTAAATACGGTTATCGCGATGTTTTATTTTGGCTCGATAAAGGAGAGGAAAATTATACATTTGTCTATAAACAAGTTATCAAAGAGTTTAAGGCGCATAAGAAATCATACACAGTGCTATATGAGCAAAAACATTTTGAAGCGATTCATGAATATCTTGTTCCTTGTGTTACTAGTGTAACACCCTTCTAAAATACCCCAAATATTTAATTAAAATAACACATATCAATCAGAGTAAATATGCAATCAAGGGTGTCACACAACATTTCACATCATAATAACTGTCATGCTCTTTCATTAACTCAAAACATAAAACATTTGCACAATACGCAGCGGATAGAGATCAAATCGATCATTCAAAACATGCAACATACTACATGTAAACTGGTTCAACAATCATCAACAACAATATTAAAAATGTTCCCTCCCGATGTTACATCTATCAGAGCACGACCCTCTAAGTAGACTACACTAGACTCCAAGCATTAGCTTCCACTCAACTCATTTGTTCGTTACCTGAAAAATAGTTGTAAGGGCGAGTTCCTCAATCGATATAATAAGCATTATAAATCATCATGTAATGCTAAGTAAATTCACACATTTCATCACCCTAATCGTAACATACATCCAGGAACGGCACATCAACTCAAACATCATACTTAATATCAACACAATTCCACTCCTCAATTAAATTAAATATCCATACAACAAGCCAACAAAATGCAACTCAAATGAGACTCGACTCGTCATGCATGTGGTACCATTCGGAGTAAAACTCCTAACTTAAAATCATTGCCATTTTATTGGGCATCAAGGCATAAGCCTTCAACTTTCAACTTAAGATTTTGCCAATCCAGGCCAACGTGGTGTGAGCAAAGCTCCGACTTAATGCATATGAATGTACATGGCATACACGACTTTAAACTGTCGACAACATAATAAGAATAGCAATACAACAATGTTTTCAACAAAATCAACTTATAATCAACTTATAATCAACTTTGGCTCACCAAGCCTACAACTCAGTATTTTCAACAACTTTAACACAACTTATCAACATATTTGTATCAACGCTTCATAACATAAACTCAACAAAGTTACTCATCAAAATTAACGATAATAGGCCAATAACCAATTATGTTCACAACATTAAAATATCAATTTTTTCCAATTTCCAACAGTGTTAACCGGTTAACGCCCTGGGTTAACCGGTTAACGCAGGACAAAACACACTTTCTGGCAAAACACACTTTCTGGCAAAACGCAACAGTGTTAACCGGTTAACGCCCTGGGTTAACCGGTTAACGCAGGCAAAACAGCACATTTCCACAAAATATAACAGTGTTAACCGGTTAACGCCCTGGGTTAACCGGTTAACGCAGACAAAACAGCAGTTCCTGCGCTAACACAAGGCAGAATGCAGAGTTCTCCGCATTTTCCGCCGTTGGAGGACTTCCGGACCTCCGATTCAATTTCCGTAAAAAGCTATACGTTCGGGGGAACACGACTCACACAATTACGGACTCAATTACAGCTTTAATACAACTTATTCATCACAATATTTCAGCATTCAACATCCCAATTAGGGTCAATTCCACGGTTTATCACTATCCATGACATGTTAATCTATAATACCCATTAAACGACGATAAACTCCCCTTACCTGAGATAATCCGGCAATCTCTAAGCTTCAAGCTTTTCCGTTCTTCAACCTTTGCTCTCTAGCTCTTCCTCTTTGCCCTTTCTCCACTTTCCACTTTTCAGCCGCTTCTTTGTTTCACGTGAAAACTCTTTACCAACAATGAAAACCCTTTTCTCTTATTCCAACTTATATATATTTTCCACTAATTATTATTCCAAATAATAATAATAATAATAATCCAATAATTCAATTTATTTAATTAAATTAATAAATATATTATTAACTCAATTTAAATAATTCTCTTATTTTATTCGGGGTGTTACAACTCTCCCCCACTAAAAGAGTTTTCGTCCTCGAAAACATACCTCAAGCAAATAACTCTGGATAAGACTCTTTCATCTGACTCTCCAGTTCCCAAGTCACATTGCCACCTGCTGGTCCTCCCCAAGCTACTTTCACTAAGGCAATCTCTTTACCCCGCAACTGCTTCAACTCTCGATCCTCAATCCTCATAGGCGATATTTCAACAGTCAGGTTATCTCTTACCTGTACATCATCTACTTGGATCACATGCGACGGATCATGAATGTACCTCCTCAACTGAGACACATGAAAAACCTCATGCAAATTCGCAAGTGACGGCGGTAAAGCGATACGATAGGCTACCTCTCCTATCCTCTCCAAAATCTGATAAGGACCAATAAATCGAGGTGTCAACTTCTTTGACTTCAAAGCTCGACCAACCCCAGTTATCGGAGTAACACGAAGAAACACGTGATCTCCCTCTCGGAACTCAAGTGATTTCCTCCTCTTGTCATGATAACTCTTCTGACGACTCTGAGCAATTCTCATCTTCTCCTGAATCATCTTAATCTTTTATGTAGTCTGTTGAACAATCTCCGGTCCAACCACAGCACTCTCACCGGACTCATACCAACATAACGGTGTCCGACATCTCCTACCATACAAAGCTTCAAACGGTGCCATACCAATACTCGAATGAAAACTATTGTTGTAGGTAAACTCAATCAAAGGTAAATAACAATCCCAAGCACCTCCCTTTTCCAAAACGCAAGCTCTCAAAAGATCCTCCAATGACTGAATCGTCCTCTCAGTCTGACCATCAGTCTGCGGGTGATATGCAGAGCTCAATCTCAGTTTAGTTCCCAAAGCCTTCTGCAAACCTTCCCAGAATTTCGATGTAAATCTAGGATCTCTGTCCGAAACAATACTCGACGGAATACCATGCAAACTTACAATTTTCTCAATATACAACTCAGCTAATTTCTCTAACGGATAGTCCATTCTGATCGGAATGAAATGAGCCGACTTTGTCAATCTGTCAACAATCACCCAAATAGCTTCAAAATTCTTAATTGTCCTCGGTAAACCAGAAACAAAATCCATACTGATACTATCCCACTTCCACTCTGGAATAGCCAACGGTTGCATTAGCCCAGACGGCTTCTGATGCTCAATCTTTGACTTCTGACAAGTCAAACAGGAATAAACAAAACTCACAATTTCTCTTTTCATTCCCGGCCACCAAAATAACTTTTTCAAATCATGATACATCTTCGTAGCTCCAGGATGAATACTCAGGCCACTACGATGTCCTTCTTCAAGAATACTCTTCTTAAGTTCGATAACATCCGGAATACACACCCGATTACCAAATTTCAAAACATCATTCTCATCAACTCTGAATTCGCCACCTTGACCTTGATTCACTAGAGTCAACTTATCAACCAAAAGCACATCGGATTTCTGACCCTCTCTGATCTCATCCAGAATACCACTTGTTAACTTCAACATTCCCAATTTAACACTATTGTGAGTACTCTCACACACCAAACTCAAGTCTCTAAACTGCTCAATTAAATCCAATTCCTTCACCATTAGCATAGACATATGTAATGATTTCCGACTCAATGCATCAGCCACTACGTTTGCTTTACCCGGATGGTAATTCAAACCAAAGTCATAATCCTTCAAAAACTCTAACCATCTTCTCTGTCTCATATTCAGCTCTTTCTGATCAAACAAATACCTTAAACTTTTATGGTCACTGAAAACCTCAAATCTTGACCCGTACAAGTAATGCCTCCACAACTTCAGAACAAACACCACAGCCGCCAACTCTAAATCGTGCGTCGGATAGTTCCTCTCATGAACCCTCAGCTGTCTTGAAGCATAAGCTATAACCTGCTTATTCTGCATCAACACGCCACCCAAACCCAACAATGAAGCATCACAGTAAACTTCAAATGGTTCCGACGAACTCGGTAATATCAGAATAGGAGCAGTAGTTAACCTTCTCTTTAACTCTTGGAAACCTTCTTCACATTTTGAGTCCCAAACAAACGCTTGCCCCTTCCTAGTCAACATCGTCAATGGTAACGCCAACTTAGAAAATCCCTCAATGAACTTCCTATAATAACCAGACAAACCAAGGAAACTTCGAATCTCAGCAACAGACTTCGGAGCTTCCCACTTAGATACCGCTTCTATCTTAGAAGGATCAACAGCAACGCCACCTCTTGAAATCACATGACCAAGAAAACTCACCTCTCCTAACCAAAATTCACACTTGGACAATTTAGCAAATAACTTCTTTTCTCGTAGAACTTCTAAAACCACTCTCAAATGCTCAGCATGCTCTTCTTCAGATTTCGAATACACCAAAATATCATCAATAAACACCACAACAAACTTGTCTAGGTACGGATGGAAAATCCTATTCATATACTCCATAAATACTCCAGGTGCATTAGTCACACCAAAAGGCATTACAGAATACTCATAATGTCCATACCTTGTTCTGAAAGCAGTCTTCTGAATATCCTCGGTTTTCACACGGATCTGATGATATCCAGATCTCAAATCTATTTTGCTGAACACACTTGCACCAACCAACTGATCCATCAAATCATCAATCCTCGGCAAAGGATATCGATTCTTGATCGTCACTTTATTCAGTTGCCTGTAGTCCACACACAACCTCATAGTACCTTCTTTCTTCTTAACCAATAACACGGGTGCACCCCACGGTGACACACTCGGACGAATAAATTTCTTATCCAACAGATCTTCCAACTGACTCTTCAATTCAGTTAACTCAACAGCAGACATACGGTACGGAGCCATCGATATCGGCCTAGTACCAGGTACCAAATCAATCGAGAACTCCACTTCGCGCTCTGGCGGTAATTCATTCACCTCTTCCGGAAACACATCAGGAAAATCACACACCACGGCTAGATCGCCAATCACCAGTTTATCTTTAGCCTCCAAAGTCGCTAACAGCATAAACAACTCTGCCCCATCAGCTACTTCCTCATTCACTTGCCTTGCTGATAGAAACAAACTCCTTCCCTCCTCAATCTCAGGAAAGACCACCGTCTTATCAAAACAGTTGATAGAAACTCGGTTAAACACCAACCAGTTCATACCCAGAATAACATCAATCTGCACTAGTGGAAGACACACTAGGTCCATCCCAAAGTCTCTACCAAAAATACTCAAAGGACAATTTAAACAAACCGAAGTAGTAGTCACTGAACCCTTCGCAGGAGTATCGATTACCATACTACCAAACATCTCAGATATCTCTAACTTAAGTTTCACAGCACAATCCAAAGATATAAAGGAATGAGTCGCACCTGTGTCAATAATAGCTACAAGAGGAAAGCCATTAATATAACACGTACCTCGGATAAGTCTGTCCTCACTGGAGGTTTGAGTTCCGGTCAATGCGAACACCTTCCCAGTTTGAGATTTCTTTGGCTTCTGACACTGACTTCCAATATGCCCTTCTTCGCCACAATTAAAACAAATCATTTCCTTGTGCTTGCAATCAGCTATTGCATGGCCAGTCTTACCACAACGAAAACACCTCTTTACTTCAGCAGTGCATACATTACTCTTATGACCAGCCTGACCACATTTGAAGCAAACTATACCAGCAGGAGCACCTCCCCTACTAGTCCTCTGAGCCGGAGCAGCTCCTTGTTTCCCTTTTCCCACTGGGGCATCATACGGCTTGCCACGAGTTTGATGTTGCTTGCCCCTGCGGTCACTGACAATCTTGTAATGAGCATTATTGTCTTCTTCAAATATCCTGCAGCTATCAACCAATTCAGTAAAAATGCGTATCTTCTGATACCCAACAGCCTTTTTAATTTCAGAGCGCAGTCCATTTTCAAACTTGATGCACTTTGAAAATTCAGCACCAGCACCAGTGTAATGAGGGTAAAATTTGGACAGCTCCACAAATTTCGCAGCATAATCAGTGACAGACATGTTTCCTTGCTTCAGCTCAAGGAACTCAATTTCCTTCTTACCACGGACATCTTCCGGATAATACTTTCTCATGAATTCCCTGCGGAATACATCCCAAGTAATGACTTCACCTGCCACGGTCAACCTCTCGTGAGTCTCTAGCCACCAGTCATCAGCTTCGACTGCTAGCATGTGAGTACCATACCGAACCTTCTGAGCTGGAGTGCAATCCATAACACGGAAGATTCTCTCAATCTCTTTCAACCATCCCAAGGCTGCATCTGGATCATGCTTCCCTTTAAACACCGGCGGATTCTCTCTCTGAAAAGTCGCCAAGCTACGTGATCCAGCATCACCACCAGCATTTGGCAAGTTCTGCACAGCCTGTGCCATCGCTTGCATTGCGGCAGCCATTGCAGCGTCATTCCTTCCAGCCATTCCAACTTATCAATACAACACAACTTAAAAGTTAGATTAGTAACAATACAAAATTGTTAGACAGTAACGACACGACAACTGGCCGGACAGACCGACCTGCTCTGATACCACTAATGTAACACCCTTCTAAAATACCCCAAATATTTAATTAAAATAACACATATCAATCAGAGTAAATATGCAATCAAGGGTGTCACACAACATTTCACATCATAATAACTGTCATGCTCTTTCATTAACTCAAAACATAAAACATTTGCACAATACGCAGCGGATAGAGATCAAATCGATCATTCAAAACATGCAACATACTACATGTAAACTGGTTCAACAATCATCAACAACAATATTAAAAATGTTCCCTCCCAATGTTACATCTATCAGAGCACGACCCTCTAAGTAGACTACACTAGACTCCAAGCATTAGCTTCCACTCAACTCATTTGTTCGTTACCTGAAAAATAGTTGTAAGGGTGAGTTCCTCAATCGATATAATAAGCATTATAAATCATCATGTAATGCTAAGTAAATTCACACATTTCATCACCCTAATCGTAACATACATCCAGGAACGGCACATCAACTCAAACATCATACTTAATATCAACACAATTCCACTCCTCAATTAAATTAAATATCCATACAACAAGCCAACAAAATGCAACTCAAATGAGACTCGACTCGTCATGCATGTGGTACCATTCGGAGTAAAACTCCCAACTTAAAATCATTGCCATTTTATTGGGCATCAAGGCATAAGCCTTCAACTTTCAACTTAAGATTTTGCCAATCCAGGCCAACGTGGTGTGAGCAAAGCTCCGACTTAATGCATATGAATGTACATGGCATACACGACTTTAAACTGTCGACAACATAATAAGAATAGCAATACAACAATGTTTTCAACAAAATCAACTTATAATCAACTTATAATCAACTTTGGCTCACCAAGCCTACAACTCAGTATTTTCAACAACTTTAACACAACTTATCAACATATTTGTATCAACGCTTCATAACATAAACTCAACAAAGTTACTCATCAAAATTAACGATAATAGGCCAATAACCAATTATGTTCACAACATTAAAATATCAATTTTTTCCAATTTCCAACAGTGTTAACCGGTTAACGCCCTGGGTTAACCGGTTAACGCAGGACAAAACACACTTTCTGGCAAAACGCAACAGTGTTAACCGGTTAACGCCCTGGGTTAACCGGTTAACGCAGGCAAAACAGCACATTTCCACAAAATATAACAGTGTTAACCGGTTAACGCCCTGGGTTAACCGGTTAACACAGACAAAACAGCAGTTCCTGCGCTAACACAAGGCAGAATGCAGAGTTCTCCGCATTTTCCGCCGTTGGAGGACTTCCGGACCTCCGATTCAATTTCCGTAAAAAGCTATACGTTCGGGGGAACACGACTCACACAATTACGGACTCAATTACAGCTTTAATACAACTTATTCATCACAATATTTCAGCATTCAACATCCCAATTAGGGTCAATTCCACGGTTTATCACTACCCATGACATGTTAATCTATAATACCCATTAAACGACGATAAACCCCCCTTACCTGAGATAATCCGGCAATCTCTAAGCTTCAAGCTTTTCCGTTCTTCAACCTTTGCTCTCTAGCTCTTCCTCTTTGCCCTTTCTCCACTTTCCACTTTTCAGCCGCTTCTCTGTTTCACGTGAAAACTCTTTACCAACAATGAAAACCCTTTTCTCTTATTCCAACTTATATATTTTCCACTAATTATTATTCCAAATAATAATAATAATAATAATCCAATAATTCAATTTATTTAATTAAATTAATAAATATATTATTAACTCAATTTAAATAATTCTCTTATTTTATTCGGGGTGTTACAACTCTCCCCCACTAAAAGAGTTTTCGTCCTCGAAAACATACCTCAAGCAAATAATTCTGGATAAGACTCTTTCATCTGACTCTCCAGTTCCCAAGTCACATTGCCACCTGCTGGTCCTCCCCAAGCTACTTTCACTAAGGCAATCTCTTTACCCCGCAACTGCTTCAACTCTCGATCCTCAATCCTCATAGGCGATATTTCAACAGTCAGGTTATCTCTTACCTGTACATCATCTACTTGGATCACATGCGACGGATCATGAATGTACCTCCTCAACTGAGACACATGAAAAACCTCATGCAAATTCGCAAGTGACGGCGGTAAAGCGATACGATAGGCTACCTCTCCTATCCTCTCCAAAATCTGATAAGGACCAATAAATCGAGGTGTCAACTTCTTTGACTTCAAAGCTCGACCAACCCCAGTTATCGGAGTAACACGAAGAAACACGTGATCTCCCTCTCGGAACTCAAGTGATTTCCTCCTCTTGTCATGATAACTCTTCTGACGACTCTGAGCAATTCTCATCTTCTCCTGAATCATCTTAATCTTTTATGTAGTCTGTTGAACAATCTCCGGTCCAACCACAGCACTCTCACCGGACTCATACCAACATAACGGTGTCCGACATCTCCTACCATACAAAGCTTCAAACGGTGCCATACCAATACTCGAATGAAAACTATTGTTGTAGGTAAACTCAATCAAAGGTAAATAACAATCCCAAGCACCTCCCTTTTCCAAAACGCAAGCTCTCAAAAGATCCTCCAATGACTGAATCGTCCTCTCAGTCTGACCATCAGTCTGCGGGTGATATGCAGAGCTCAATCTCAGTTTAGTTCCCAAAGCCTTCTGCAAACCTTCCCAGAATTTCGATGTAAATCTAGGATCTCTGTCCGAAACAATACTCGACGGAATACCATGCAAACTTACAATTTTCTCAATATACAACTCAGCTAATTTCTCTAACGGATAGTCCATTCTGATCGGAATGAAATGAGCCGACTTTGTCAATCTGTCAACAATCACCCAAATAGCTTCAAAATTCTTAATTGTCCTCGGTAAACCAGAAACAAAATCCATACTGATACTATCCCACTTCCACTCTGGAATAGCCAACGGTTGCATTAGCCCAGACGGCTTCTGATGCTCAATCTTTGACTTCTGACAAGTCAAACAGGAATAAACAAAACTCGCAATTTCTCTTTTCATTCCCGGCCACCAAAATAACTTTTTCAAATCATGATACATCTTCGTAGCTCCAGGATGAATACTCAGGCCACTACGATGTCCTTCTTCAAGAATACTCTTCTTAAGTTCGATAACATCCGGAATACACACCCGATTACCAAATTTCAAAACATCATTCTCATCAACTCTGAATTCGCCACCTTGACCTTGATTCACTAGAGTCAACTTATCAACCAAAAGCACATCGGATTTCTGACCCTCTCTGATCTCATCCAGAATACCACTTGTTAACTTCAACATTCCCAATTTAACACTATTGTGAGTACTCTCACACACCAAACTCAAGTCTCTAAACTGCTCAATTAAATCCAATTCCTTCACCATTAGCATAGACATATGTAATGATTTCCGACTCAATGCATCAGCCACTACGTTTGCTTTACCCGGATGGTAATTCAAACCAAAGTCATAATCCTTCAAAACTCTAACCATCTTCTCTGTCTCATATTCAGCTCTTTCTGATCAAACAAATACCTTAAACTTTTATGGTCACTGAAAACCTCAAATCTTGACCCGTACAAGTAATGCCTCCACAACTTCAGAACAAACACCACAGCCGCCAACTCTAAATCGTGCGTCGGATAGTTCCTCTCATGAACCCTCAGCTGTCTTGAAGCATAAGCTATAACCTGCTTATTCTGCATCAACACGCCACCCAAACCCAACAATGAAGCATCACAGTAAACTTCAAATGGTTCCGACGAACTCGGTAATATCAGAATAGGAGCAGTAGTTAACCTTCTCTTTAACTCTTGGAAACCTTCTTCACATTTTGAGTCCCAAACAAACGCTTGCCCCTTCCTAGTCAACATCGTCAATGGTAACGCCAACTTAGAAAATCCCTCAATGAACTTCCTATAATAACCAGCCAAACCAAGGAAACTTCGAATCTCAGCAACAGACTTCGGAGCTTCCCACTTAGATACCGCTTCTATCTTAGAAGGATCAACAGCAACGCCACCTCTTGAAATCACATGACCAAGAAAACTCACCTCTCCTAACCAAAATTCACACTTGGACAATTTAGCAAATAACTTCTTTTCTCGTAGAACTTCTAAAACCACTCTCAAATGCTCAGCATGCTCTTCTTCAGATTTCGAATACACCAAAATATCATCAATAAACACCACAACAAACTTGTCTAGGTACGGATGGAAAATCCTATTCATATACTCCATAAATACTCCAGGCGCATTAGTCACACCAAAAGGCATTACAGAATACTCATAATGTCCATACCTTGTTCTGAAAGCAGTCTTCTGAATATCCTCGGTTTTCACACGGATCTGATGATATCCAGATCTCAAATCTATTTTGCTGAACACACTTGCACCAACCAACTGATCCATCAAATCATCAATCCTCGGCAAAGGATACCGATTCTTGATCGTCACTTTATTCAGTTGCCTGTAGTCCACACACAACCTCATAGTACCTTCTTTCTTCTTAACCAATAACACGGGTGCACCCCACGGTGACACACTC
Source organism: Lathyrus oleraceus (assembly GCF_024323335.1). Classification (NCBI taxonomy): domain Eukaryota; kingdom Viridiplantae; phylum Streptophyta; class Magnoliopsida; order Fabales; family Fabaceae; genus Lathyrus; species Lathyrus oleraceus. Next base: position 349,308,243 of record NC_066581.1, read on the forward strand.
GGACGAATAAATTTCTTATCCAACAGATCTTCCAACTGACTCTTCAATTCAGTTAACTCAACAGCAGACATACGGTACGGAGCCATCGATATCGGCCTAGTACCAGGTACCAAATCAATCGAGAACTCCACTTCGCGCTCTGGCGGTAATTCATTCACCTCTTCCGGAAACACATCAGGAAAATCACACACCACGGCTAGATCGCCAATCACCAGTTTATCTTTAGCCTCCAAAGTCGCTAACAGCATAAACAACTCTGCCCCATCAGCTACTTCCTCATTCACTTGCCTTGCTGATAGAAACAAACTCCTTCCCTCCTCAATCTCAGGAAAGACCACCGTCTTATCAAAACAGTTGATAGAAACTCGGTTAAACACCAACCAGTTCATACCCAGAATAACATCAATCTGCACTAGTGGAAGACACACTAGGTCCATCCCAAAGTCTCTACCAAAAATACTCAAAGGACAATTTAAACAAACCGAAGTAGTAGTCACTGAACCCTTCGCAGGAGTATCGATTACCATACTACCAAACATCTCAGATATCTCTAACTTAAGTTTCACAGCACAATCCAAAGATATAAAGGAATGAGTCGCACCTGTGTCAATAATAGCTACAAGAGGAAAGCCATTAATATAACACGTACCTCGGATAAGTCTGTCCTCACTGGAGGTTTGAGTTCCGGTCAATGCGAACACCTTCCCAGTTTGAGATTTCTTTGGCTTCTGACACTGACTTCCAATATGCCCTTCTTCGCCACAATTAAAACAAATCATTTCCTTGTGCTTGCAATCAGCTATTGCATGGCCAGTCTTACCACAACGAAAACACCTCTTTACTTCAGCAGTGCATACATTACTCTTATGACCAGCCTGACCACATTTGAAGCAAACTATACCAGCAGGAGCACCTCCCCTACTAGTCCTCTGAGCCGGAGCAGCTCCTTGTTTCCCTTTTCCCACTGGGGCATCATACGGCTTGCCACGAGTTTGATGTTGCTTGCCCCTGCGGTCACTGACAATCTTGTAATGAGCATTACTGTCTTCTTCAAATATCCTACAGCTATCAACCAATTCAGTAAAAATGCGTATCTTCTGATACCCAACAGCCTTTTTAATTTCAGAGCGCAGTCCATTTTCAAACTTGATGCACTTTGAAAATTCAGCACCAGCACCAGTGTAATGAGGGTAAAATTTGGACAGCTCCACAAATTTCGCAGCATAATCAGTGACAGACATGTTTCCTTGCTTCAGCTCAAGGAACTCAATTTCCTTCTTACCACGGACATCTTCCGGATAATACTTTCTCATGAATTCCCTGCGGAATACATCCCAAGTAATGACTTCACCTGCCACGGTCAACCTCTCGTGAGTCTCTAGCCACCAGTCATCAGCTTCGACTGCTAGCATGTGAGTACCATACCGAACCTTCTGAGCTGGAGTGCAATCCATAACACGGAAGATTCTCTCAATCTCTTTCAACCATCCCAAGGCTGCATCTGGATCATGCTTCCCTTTAAACACCGGCGGATTCTCTCTCTGAAAAGTCGCCAAGCTACGTGATCCAGCATCACCACCAGCATTTGGCAAGTTCTGCACAGCCTGTGCCATCGCTTGCATTGCGGCAGCCATTGCAGCGTCATTCCTTCCAGCCATTCCAACTTATCAATACAACACAACTTAAAAGTTAGATTAGTAACAATACAAAATTGTTAGACAGTAACGACACGACAACTGGCCGGACAGACCGACCTGCTCTGATACCACTAATGTAACACCCTTCTAAAATACCCCAAATATTTAATTAAAATAACACATATCAATCAGAGTAAATATGCAATCAAGGGTGTCACACAACATTTCACATCATAATAACTGTCATGCTCTTTCATTAACTCAAAACATAAAACATTTGCACAATACGCAGCGGATAGAGATCAAATCGATCATTCAAAACATGCAACATACTACATGTAAACTGGTTCAACAATCATCAACAACAATATTAAAAATGTTCCCTCCCAATGTTACATCTATCAGAGCACGACCCTCTAAGTAGACTACACTAGACTCCAAGCATTAGCTTCCACTCAACTCATTTGTTCGTTACCTGAAAAATAGTTGTAAGGGTGAGTTCCTCAATCGATATAATAAGCATTATAAATCATCATGTAATGCTAAGTAAATTCACACATTTCATCACCCTAATCGTAACATACATCCAGGAACGGCACATCAACTCAAACATCATACTTAATATCAACACAATTCCACTCCTCAATTAAATTAAATATCCATACAACAAGCCAACAAAATGCAACTCAAATGAGACTCGACTCGTCATGCATGTGGTACCATTCGGAGTAAAACTCCCAACTTAAAATCATTGCCATTTTATTGGGCATCAAGGCATAAGCCTTCAACTTTCAACTTAAGATTTTGCCAATCCAGGCCAACGTGGTGTGAGCAAAGCTCCGACTTAATGCATATGAATGTACATGGCATACACGACTTTAAACTGTCGACAACATAATAAGAATAGCAATACAACAATGTTTTCAACAAAATCAACTTATAATCAACTTATAATCAACTTTGGCTCACCAAGCCTACAACTCAGTATTTTCAACAACTTTAACACAACTTATCAACATATTTGTATCAACGCTTCATAACATAAACTCAACAAAGTTACTCATCAAAATTAACGATAATAGGCCAATAACCAATTATGTTCACAACATTAAAATATCAATTTTTTCCAATTTCCAACAGTGTTAACCGGTTAACGCCCTGGGTTAACCGGTTAACGCAGGACAAAACACACTTTCTGGCAAAACGCAACAGTGTTAACCGGTTAACGCCCTGGGTTAACCGGTTAACGCAGGCAAAACAGCACATTTCCACAAAATATAACAGTGTTAACCGGTTAACGCCCTGGGTTAACCGGTTAACGCAGACAAAACAGCAGTTCCTGCGCTAACACAAGGCAGAATGCAGAGTTCTCCGCATTTTCCGCCGTTGGAGGACTTCCGGACCTCCGATTCAATTTCCGTAAAAAGCTATACGTTCGGGGGAACACGACTCACACAATTACGGACTCAATTACAGCTTTAATACAACTTATTCATCACAATATTTCAGCATTCAACATCCCAATTAGGGTCAATTCCACGGTTTATCACTACCCATGACATGTTAATCTATAATACCCATTAAACGACGATAAACCCCCCTTACCTGAGATAATCCGGCAATCTCTAAGCTTCAAGCTTTTCCGTTCTTCAACCTTTGCTCTCTAGCTCTTCCTCTTTGCCCTTTCTCCACTTTCCACTTTTCAGCCGCTTCTCTGTTTCACGTGAAAACTCTTTACCAACAATGAAAACCCTTTTCTCTTATTCCAACTTATATATATTTTCCACTAATTATTATTCCAAATAATAATAATAATAATAATCCAATAATTCAATTTATTTAATTAAATTAATAAATATATTATTAACTCAATTTAAATAATTCTCTTATTTTATTCGGGGTGTTACAACTCTCCCCCACTAAAAGAGTTTTCGTCCTCGAAAACATACCTCAAGCAAATAACTCTGGATAAGACTCTTTCATCTGACTCTCCAGTTCCCAAGTCACATTGCCACCTGCTGGTCCTCCCCAAGCTACTTTCACTAAGGCAATCTCTTTACCCCGCAACTGCTTCAACTCTCGATCCTCAATCCTCATAGGCGATATTTCAACAGTCAGGTTATCTCTTACCTGTACATCATCTACTTGGATCACATGCGACGGATCATGAATGTACCTCCTCAACTGAGACACATGAAAAACCTCATGCAAATTCGCAAGTGACGGCGGTAAAGCGATACGATAGGCTACCTCTCCTATCCTCTCCAAAATCTGATAAGGACCAATAAATCGAGGTGTCAACTTCTTTGACTTCAAAGCTCGACCAACCCCAGTTATCGGAGTAACACGAAGAAACACGTGATCTCCCTCTCGGAACTCAAGTGATTTCCTCCTCTTGTCATGATAACTCTTTTGACGACTCTGAGCAATTCTCATCTTCTCCTGAATCATCTTAATCTTTTATGTAGTCTGTTGAACAATCTCCGGTCCAACCACAGCACTCTCACCGGACTCATACCAACATAGCGGTGTCCGACATCTCCTACCATACAAAGCTTCAAACGGTGCCATACCAATACTCGAATGAAAACTATTGTTGTAGGTAAACTCAATCAAAGGTAAATAACAATCCCAAGCACCTCCCTTTTCCAAAACGCAAGCTCTCAAAAGATCCTCCAATGACTGAATCGTCCTCTCAGTCTGACCATCAGTCTGCGGGTGATATGCAGAGCTCAATCTCAGTTTAGTTCCCAAAGCCTTCTGCAAACCTTCCCAGAATTTCGATGTAAATCTAGGATCTCTGTCCGAAACAATACTCGACGGAATACCATGCAAACTTACAATTTTCTCAATATACAACTCAGCTAATTTCTCTAACGGATAGTCCATTCTGATCGGAATGAAATGAGCCGACTTTGTCAATCTGTCAACAATCACCCAAATAGCTTCAAAATTCTTAATTGTCCTCGGTAAACCAGAAACAAAATCCATACTGATACTATCCCACTTCCACTCTGGAATAGCCAACGGTTGCATTAGCCCAGACGGCTTCTGATGCTCAATCTTTGACTTCTGACAAGTCAAACAGGAATAAACAAAACTCGCAATTTCTCTTTTCATTCCCGGCCACCAAAATAACTTTTTCAAATCATGATACATCTTCGTAGCTCCAGGATGAATACTCAGGCCACTACGATGTCCTTCTTCAAGAATACTCTTCTTAAGTTCGATAACATCCGGAATACACACCCGATTACCAAATTTCAAAACATCATTCTCATCAACTCTGAATTCGCCACCTTGACCTTGATTCACTAGAGTCAACTTATCAACCAAAAGCACATCGGATTTCTGACCCTCTCTGATCTCATCTAGAATACCACTTGTTAACTTCAACATTCCCAATTTAACACTATTGTGAGTACTCTCACACACCAAACTCAAGTCTCTAAACTGCTCAATTAAATCCAATTCCTTCACCATTAGCATAGACATATGTAATGATTTCCGACTCAATGCATCAGCCACTACGTTTGCTTTACCCGGATGGTAATTCAAACCAAAGTCATAATCCTTCAAAAACTCTAACCATCTTCTCTGTCTCATATTCAGCTCTTTCTGATCAAACAAATACCTTAAACTTTTATGGTCACTGAAAACCTCAAATCTTGACCCGTACAAGTAATGCCTCCACAACTTCAGAACAAACACCACAGCCGCCAACTCTAAATCGTGCGTCGGATAGTTCCTCTCATGAACCCTCAGCTGTCTTGAAGCATAAGCTATAACCTGCTTATTCTGCATCAACACGCCACCCAAACCCAACAATGAAGCATCACAGTAAACTTCAAATGGTTCCGACGAACTCGGTAATATCAGAATAGGAGCAGTAGTTAACCTTCTCTTTAACTCTTGGAAACCTTCTTCACATTTTGAGTCCCAAACAAACGCTTGCCCCTTCCTAGTCAACATCGTCAATGGTAACGCCAACTTAGAAAATCCCTCAATGAACTTCCTATAATAACCAGCCAAACCAAGGAAACTTCGAATCTCAGCAACAGACTTCGGAGCTTCCCACTTAGATACCGCTTCTATCTTAGAAGGATCAACAGCAACGCCACCTCTTGAAATCACATGACCAAGAAAACTCACCTCTCCTAACCAAAATTCACACTTGGACAATTTAGCAAATAACTTCTTTTCTCGTAGAACTTCTAAAACCACTCTCAAATGCTCAGCATGCTCTTCTTCAGATTTCGAATACACCAAAATATCATCAATAAACACCACAACAAACTTGTCTAGGTACGGATGGAAAATCCTATTCATATACTCCATAAATACTCCAGGTGCATTAGTCACACCAAAAGGCATTACAGAATACTCATAATGTCCATACCTTGTTCTGAAAGCAGTCTTCTGAATATCCTCGGTTTTCACACGGATCTGATGATATCCAGATCTCAAATCTATTTTGCTGAACACACTTGCACCAACCAACTGATCCATCAAATCATCAATCCTCGGCAAAGGATACCGATTCTTGATCGTCACTTTATTCAGTTGCCTGTAGTCCACACACAACCTCATAGTACCTTCTTTCTTCTTAACCAATAACACGGGTGCACCCCACGGTGACACACTCGGACGAATAAATTTCTTATCCAACAGATCTTCCAACTGACTCTTCAATTCAGTTAACTCAACAGCAGACATACGGTACGGAGCCATCGATATCGGCCTAGTACCAGGTACCAAATCAATCGAGAACTCCACTTCGCGCTCTGGCGGTAATTCATTCACCTCTTCCGGAAACACATCAGGAAAATCACACACCACGGCTAGATCGCCAATCACCAGTTTATCTTTAGCCTCCAAAGTCGCTAACAGCATAAACAACTCTGCCCCATCAGCTACTTCCTCATTCACTTGCCTTGCTGATAGAAACAAACTCCTTCCCTCCTCAATCTCAGGAAAGACCACCGTCTTATCAAAACAGTTGATAGAAACTCGGTTAAACACCAACCAGTTCATACCCAGAATAACATCAATCTGCACTAGTGGAAGACACACTAGGTCCATCCCAAAGTCTCTACCAAAAATACTCAAAGGACAATTTAAACAAACCGAAGTAGTAGTCACTGAACCCTTCGCAGGAGTATCGATTACCATACTACCAAACATCTCAGATATCTCTAACTTAAGTTTCACAGCACAATCCAAAGATATAAAGGAATGAGTCGCACCTGTGTCAATAATAGCTACAAGAGGAAAGCCATTAATATAACACGTACCTCGGATAAGTCTGTCCTCACTGGAGGTTTGAGTTCCGGTCAATGCGAACACCTTCCCAGTTTGAGATTTCTTTGGCTTCTGACACTGACTTCCAATATGCCCTTCTTCGCCACAATTAAAACAAATCATTTCCTTGTGCTTGCAATCAGCTATTGCATGGCCAGTCTTACCACAACGAAAACACCTCTTTACTTCAGCAGTGCATACATTACTCTTATGACCAGCCTGACCACATTTGAAGCAAACTATACCAGCAGGAGCACCTCCCCTACTAGTCCTCTGAGCCGGAGCAGCTCCTTGTTTCCCTTTTCCCACTGGGGCATCATACGGCTTGCCACGAGTTTGATGTTGCTTGCCCCTGCGGTCACTGACAATCTTGTAATGAGCATTATTGTCTTCTTCAAATATCCTGCAGCTATCAACCAATTCAGTAAAAATGCGTATCTTCTGATACCCAACAGCCTTTTTAATTTCAGAGCGCAGTCCATTTTCAAACTTGATGCACTTTGAAAATTCAGCACCAGCACCAGTGTAATGAGGGTAAAATTTGGACAGCTCCACAAATTTCGCAGCATAATCAGTGACAGACATGTTTCCTTGCTTCAGCTCAAGGAACTCAATTTCCTTCTTACCACGGACATCTTCCGGATAATACTTTCTCATGAATTCCCTGCGGAATACATCCCAAGTAATGACTTCACCTGCCACGGTCAACCTCTCGTGAGTCTCTAGCCACCAGTCATCAGCTTCGACTGCTAGCATGTGAGTACCATACCGAACCTTCTGAGCTGGAGTGCAATCCATAACACGGAAGATTCTCTCAATCTCTTTCAACCATCCCAAGGCTGCATCTGGATCATGCTTCCCTTTAAACACCGGCGGATTCTCTCTCTGAAAAGTCGCCAAGCTACGTGATCCAGCATCACCACCAGCATTTGGCAAGTTCTGCACAGCCTGTGCCATCGCTTGCATTGCGGCAGCCATTGCAGCGTCATTCCTTCCAGCCATTCCAACTTATCAATACAACACAACTTAAAAGTTAGATTAGTAACAATACAAAATTGTTAGACAGTAACGACACGACAACTGGCCGGACAGACCGACCTGCTCTGATACCACTAATGTAACACCCTTCTAAAATACCCCAAATATTTAATTAAAATAACACATATCAATCAGAGTAAATATGCAATCAAGGGTGTCACACAACATTTCACATCATAATAACTGTCATGCTCTTTCATTAACTCAAAACATAAAACATTTGCACAATACGCAGCGGATAGAGATCAAATCGATCATTCAAAACATGCAACATACTACATGTAAACTGGTTCAACAATCATCAACAACAATATTAAAAATGTTCCCTCCCAATGTTACATCTATCAGAGCACGACCCTCTAAGTAGACTACACTAGACTCCAAGCATTAGCTTCCACTCAACTCATTTGTTCGTTACCTGAAAAATAGTTGTAAGGGTGAGTTCCTCAATCGATATAATAAGCATTATAAATCATCATGTAATGCTAAGTAAATTCACACATTTCATCACCCTAATCGTAACATACATCCAGGAACGGCACATCAACTCAAACATCATACTTAATATCAACACAATTCCACTCCTCAATTAAATTAAATATCCATACAACAAGCCAACAAAATGCAACTCAAATGAGACTCGACTCGTCATGCATGTGGTACCATTCGGAGTAAAACTCCCAACTTAAAATCATTGCCATTTTATTGGGCATCAAGGCATAAGCCTTCAACTTTCAACTTAAGATTTTGCCAATCCAGGCCAACGTGGTGTGAGCAAAGCTCCGACTTAATGCATATGAATGTACATGGCATACACGACTTTAAACTGTCGACAACATAATAAGAATAGCAATACAACAATGTTTTCAACAAAATCAACTTATAATCAACTTATAATCAACTTTGGCTCACCAAGCCTACAACTCAGTATTTTCAACAACTTTAACACAACTTATCAACATATTTGTATCAACGCTTCATAACATAAACTCAACAAAGTTACTCATCAAAATTAACGATAATAGGCCAATAACCAATTATGTTCACAACATTAAAATATCAATTTTTTCCAATTTCCAACAGTGTTAACCGGTTAACGCCCTGGGTTAACCGGTTAACGCAGGACAAAACACACTTTCTGGCAAAACGCAACAGTGTTAACCGGTTAACGCCCTGGGTTAACCGGTTAACGCAGGCAAAACAGCACATTTCCACAAAATATAACAGTGTTAACCGGTTAACGCCCTGGGTTAACCGGTTAACGCAGACAAAACAGCAGTTCCTGCGCTAACACAAGGCAGAATGCAGAGTTCTCCGCATTTTCCGCCGTTGGAGGACTTCCGGACCTCCGATTCAATTTCCGTAAAAAGCTATACGTTCGGGGGAACACGACTCACACAATTACGGACTCAATTACAGCTTTAATACAACTTATTCATCACAATATTTCAGCATTCAACATCCCAATTAGGGTCAATTCCACGGTTTATCACTACCCATGACATGTTAATCTATAATACCCATTAAACGACGATAAACCCCCCTTACCTGAGATAATCCGGCAATCTCTAAGCTTCAAGCTTTTCCGTTCTTCAACCTTTGCTCTCTAGCTCTTCCTCTTTGCCCTTTCTCCACTTTCCACTTTTCAGCCGCTTCTCTGTTTCACGTGAAAACTCTTTACCAACAATGAAAACCCTTTTCTCTTATTCCAACTTATATATATTTTCCACTAATTATTATTCCAAATAATAATAATAATAATAATCCAATAATTCAATTTATTTAATTAAATTAATAAATATATTATTAACTCAATTTAAATAATTCTCTTATTTTATTCGGGGTGTTACAACTAGTCTGGAACCAGAGGAAAAATGGATGTGCTTCCCTAAGACGACTTATCTTATAGAAAGTGCATATAATAGGGTGTGTATTGATATGACAAGATACCACTTCTCGAAAACTTTTTCCACATACATCATCTGAGTGGACAACTCATTCCATAAAGGAAGCTGAAACTTGGCTGGATAACATTTTGGATAGGATGGAAAAATTCACCAAATTAAGTGAGATTGGAATAGAATCAAATAAGTAAAAGTTAAAGGTGAACCACCCATAGATATAGATTTAGGCGGTTACAAATGTTTTGATGCATTTTAGTTTTTATATAACAATGTATTTAGGTGGTAACACATGTTTTGTATGTAATGTTGGATTGATATCAACGATGTAAACTAGGAACATTTTGATACATTTTTATGTATATTTCAGTTTTCTAATTTTTTTTCTAACTTTTTATGTTTCATAACAAGTTATGTTTCCATATCAGGCTTTGTGTGAACAGTATGTGGTGAATCCAAAAATGTAATTCTGGATGCACCCCATTTTCTAAAAATAATGCTAACAAGGGGTTAATTCAAAAATACATTTCCGTATACACCCTAAGTTTACTAAATGAAGGAGGGTGTATATGGAAGTACATCTCTGGAATATCCTTTAGGACATGATTGGGTTTCTAAGGGACATATTAATCTAAAAATTGTATAAATATGGGTGTCCCTCGTATTGTTAGCAAAATCACACATAAAGTAATTAATATTCATATCTCGCTTTTGTCTACTTCAACGGTGAAAAGCCCCATCTTAAATATAGGTTCACAGATATCACTCGACTTGACGAATTAAAATCCATACTTGAGAATATGTTGTGCTTCCCAAACAATCGAAGAGTTGTGAAACTCTATTATCATTCACCTTAGATTGACAACATAGGGAAGATATAGTTAAGCAAATTTGAGATAAAGACCTATGAAGATTTAACTGTTATGTAGAGTACATTTCATTGTTAATAAACTAAAGGTCTAATCGGGGTGAATGTGAATGTTGCAAGATAGACCGAAGATATTCTAAAGATGTTGATACGTCCTCAACTATCATTTGATGATGAAATATAATGTTAGATTTAAGTTAATGATTATCTATGTAATGTTATATTTTTAATGTATGTCATACTAATGATTGATGCTAATTTATGTTACATTTTCTGCATTTGTTTATGAAAATGTTTCTGGTTTTTTAAGAACTGCAGTTTCCGAAAATAAAGTTCTAGATTTGTCTTGAGGTTTTGGTGCATTTAAAAATGCATTTTCATATTTGATGAGAAATTTGGTTTTTTCACAAAGGTGTGTGAGCACCACTAAGGATGCCAAAAGTAATTCCCTTAACTTTAGGTAGGCCCAATGTACAAGCTCGATGGGCCTAAATTTTGGAGATTTATTCAATTCACCTAGTAAAATGTAGGATATTTATTGAAAAGATTCCCCTAGTAGTAAGGGTGGCAAAACGGGTTGTGGCCCGTCGGGACGACCCGTTGTCATATGGTGAACTGACATTATGTGTTTTTGCTTTGGAAAGCAAATGTCGCGGATAGCAAGAGTCGCCACCGACTTTTCTTTTATCCAATAAGGAAAGGTGGAAAAGAACAGGAAAGACCTTAATTAGATTTTGGGTTCGGGAGGTACATTATACAAAGGGAAAGTGTTAGTACCCTTTGTATCCATGGTTATCCATGGGCTCTTAATTGCTTGATCACTTATGTTTGTCTGGAAAAAGTGGTTGTGAATTGTTTAGAAAATGTTTTGAAAAGAGAATTTAACTTTGTAATGATTCTTGTATGAATGTATACAAAGTGGTTATCTCGTTTAGTTTTGAAAGTTGTTTAGAAAAATATAACTCGGTAATGATTCTAGCATGAATGTATACCAAGTGGTGATTTTCTAAAAGATGTTTTGAAAAGGTGTGAGGTATGAAAAGTATTTCGATTTGTGAGTAAGCAATTAAGAGTTATACCTACCCAAGGTCTTGATGGGCATTTCCTATCCTTGTGAGGGTAAAATCGTCCTTATTATTGAGAAATAAGTAGTTTTATCCTTTGGATGTAAAAGGGTCATCGTAGGGTCATCGATTGGTCATTGAAAGCAACGGTTGTAAGGATACCTTAGCATTTGAAGGGACTATCATCATTTAACCGTAGGCTACACCGAAGGGTCATCGAGGGACAAAATCATATTCGAAGGCAACATCCGAGGGGCTATGATTTATTTTAGAGGGACATGATGATTTAATCGAAGGGTCTTGGCTAAAGGGTATCCCCACATTCGCGGGACATGACCGTTATACCGGAGGCAACAAAGAGAGGTCCAAGATCACATATTCAAAGGCAATATTTTGCAATTAAGTATTTAAGATGAATTTCCACATTATGATCAATTAGGATGAATCTCCACATTAAAATTAATTAATTAATTAGGATGAATCTCCACATTAAAATGAATTAGGCAATTAGGATGAATCTCCACATTAAAATTAAGTAATTCAGAATCCATCTCCATAAGGGTATCCCACAAATAAAGTGGAATACTTAGCCGGCCGTTTCTTCGGGAATATGTAAGCCTTTACACAATTCAGCACACGGGTTAGAACATCGAGATAAAGCACAATTGAAAATTGCACCATAAAATAAACACAACAGTCATAAGGTCAGGCCAAATAATGCAGAATCATAATAAATCTTGATTAGATAAGCATAAGGCAGAACAGAAAAGAAACAAAACAGCCACTGTCCCGTTCGCTCCTGCTTCGCCTAGCGAAGGCTTAGCGAGTGCTCGCTACAGGCTCGTTTAGCGATGTGCTAGCGAGCGGCTACGGGTTTTGAGTTTGATAGCAGCATGATCTCCGGAACCCTGAACTTTATGGCATTTAATTACAGGAATAGCATGGACAAACATCAGGATATTCAGGCATACTTAAATTCACATGTGAAATCAAATTACATATCCGAAAATTTAATCATGATGCCTTATGTATGTAGAGATTACCGATTAAAAGCATAAAATAGCAGTGATGCGCAAACCTGTTTGCAACTGAGCTGCGATGTTGAAGGGACTGACCACTCTTGGTATCGGATGGAGTTGGGCGGAGGTAACTTCGGTGTGGATGAGCGGCCTTCAGGGTTTCTTTACTCGGAATTCTCTGAGTTAGTCTCCAGGGTTTCTATGCCAGGGTTTCTGTCCGTCTTCGTCTGTCCATTTTCGTGACTGAAGTGTCGGTATTTATAGTGATTGTGGTGACCTAATGGGCTCAGAATGAAGCCCAAAAATTCTGATATTCGCAAGCTTCGCTAGGCGAGCGTGTAGCGAAGGGTTCGCTAGGCGAAGGAGTTGCTCGCCTAGTGAGCTGGCCAGTTTGGGCCATTTTCTGGATTGGGCCACTCGTGAGCTGGGCCTTTGTTCTTTTAAGGTCAATCCCTTGAAAAATGGGTTGGAGTGCTTCGAAAAGTGTTTTGTAAGATTAACGGGCAAATTTTGGGGTATGACAGCTGCCCCTGTTCGATATTCTTGAACCGAGAGAGTTAGGATGGCATGTATGCCATTCGTGGTCTGGAGGTGGAAGATTATTGAACACTAGAATGCCCCAAAAATTTGCACTTGTCAATTAGTCTTGATGGAGATGGGCTTAAAGATGCCATCTAGGAAGTTTGATGACGAGAGCTTCAGAGGGCGTTGTACATTAGACGAAGTCATACCGGGTCATACGCTAAACCGTACAGTGAGTCATCCATCAGGCTGTCGACTTCGCTGGGGAGTCAGAGTGTGTTACGTTGCTGGGGATAAGAGATCAGAATGGATTATACACTAGACCGTATCTGAATAGCAGAGTGAATTGTTCATTAGGCGGATGACTGACGAAGGTAGAATCAGAATGGATCATACGCTAGATCGTATCTGAGTTGAAGATCCAAATGGGTCATACGTTAGGCTGTATCTGGAGACGAAAGTAGTCGTACGCTAGACTACACCCCGGAATGTACCGTACGCTAGGCAGTATCTGAGGATTTGAAGGTCCAAATGGGTCGTGCGCTAGACCGTATTGGAGTTGCAGAATGAGTCGTACGTTAGGCTGTATCTGAAGAAGAAAGTAGCCGTACGCTAGACTACACCCCGGAATGTACCGTACGCTAGGCAGTATCTGAGGATTTGAAGGTCCAAATGGGTCGTACGCTAGACCGTATTGGAGTTGCAGAATGAGCCGTACGTTAGGCTGTATCTGAAGAAGAAAGTAGTCGTACGCTAGACTACACCCCGGAATGTACCGTACGCTAGGCAGTATCTGAGGATTTGAGGGTCCAAATGGGTCGTACGCTAGACCGTATCGGAGTTGCAGAATGAGCCGTACGTTAGGCTGTATCTGAAGAAGAAAGTAGTCGTACGCTAGACTACACCCCGGAATGTACCGTACGCTAGGCAGTATCTGAGGATTTGAGGGTCCAAATGGGTCGTACGCCAGACCGTATTGGAGTAGTTGAAGGTCAGAATGGATCGTACGTTAGATCGTATCTGAGTTGAAGGAGTCATATATTGAGCTGAGTCAGAATGAACCGTACGCTAGGCTATATCTGAATATCTGGGGTGGGCTTAAAGATGCCACCATTGGGCGGATATCGGAGCGTTTGTCAGAATGAATGTTCATATGGATTATATCTGAGGGATGTAGTTGAATCCTGAATGTAATTGATAAAGATGACTGTCTGAATGGACCTTTGTTTTGACTGTATCAGGAGGATAATTAGCCTGAAAAACAAAGTTAGTCTCGTGCCATGTCATGATGCATGAGATATTTTATGTTTATGAAAATAAATGCGAACAATGTATGCATGCGGATGCTGTGAAATGATGTAATGAATGAATTATGCGTCTGAAAAGTTTTTTTTTTTTTTTTGGTTCCCCCTGGGGAAAATAAATCCCCATATTCTGATTGAAGATATTTGTATTGATGACCCTTTCTTAGCCGGGGATACTTGATTTCTGTCTGATGGTAGAAATATTCAACAGAGCCTGGCTGGGGATGGAAGAGATGACCAGTCTGTCTAGTGATGCCAATTTCTTCTGGGGAATAACTGGCTTAGTAACGGATTCATTGGAAAGCATGGTTAGACTTTCTCCTCGATCCTGAAGTCTCGTAGTGATTGCTATTTCTATTTTATGCATGCATTTTTGGTACACATCGATCATATTCAAATGCACATATCAATTCAAATTAAATCAATGGATGTTTATGCAAACAAAACAGAAAAAGTAAAAATAAAAGCATCTTTTTGGAAATAAAATTATATTGATTTTGAAAGAGGGCCTATAAACAGGCAATTTGTGTACATGGAGACAAAAATCCTAGTAAGAGGAAATTGTCGAGAACATAAAGAAAAGCTATGAAGGAAAAACTCTGTTGATTTTAATTCTACTACTGTCATTATGTCTTCAAGCGTCTCATCTCCTGCTGTCGGATAGAATTGATTGGCTTGTTCAGTCCCTTGAACTTGGATGAAGCTGTCTGAGAACGGGACATAGTCATACGCTTTTAATCCATAATTTTTTTTTGCCTGGACCGCCTTTTCAGGTTTTCAGTCCACCAGGATACCCTTTTTTTTCCAAGCCGCCTTTTCAGGTTTTCGACTTGCCGAGTGTACATTTTTATATGTTTATCCCTAATTTTTGCCCGAACCCTTTTGGTTCGCCGGGATGCCCTTACTTTTGCCTAGGTACGTCGACCTAGCGGGTCTCTTTTATGCGTAGTATTTTTTGACTATGTCTACGTTCACGGGATGTGGGAAGTCTTCGCCATCCATCGTAGCAAGTATCATGGCTCCACCAGAGAATACCTTCCTAACTACAAATGGCCCTTCGTATGTGGGAGTCCATTTGCCCCTGGGATCACCTTGTGGTAGAATGATACGCTTGATAACTAAGTCGCCGATTTGATACACTCGTCTCTTGACCTTTTTGTTGAATGCCTGGGTCATGCGCTTCTGATATATCTGCCCATGACAAACGGCCGCCAGTCTCTTTCCATCAATCAAATTTATCTGATCGAGTCGAGTCTGAATCCATTCATCCTCGTCTAAACCTGTCTCTTTCATGATTCTTAGAGAGGGAATCTGAACCTCTACCGGTAGGACGGCTTCCATTCCATAGACTAAAGAGAAAGGAGTTGCCCCTGTCGAAGTGCGTACTGAAGTGCGATAACCATGAAGAGCAAATGGTAACATCTCATGCCAGTCTTTGTACGTTACTGTCATCTTTTGTATGATCTTCTTGATATTCTTATTAGCAGCCTCCACGGCGCCGTTCATCTTAGGCCGGTACGGAGAAGAGTTATGGTGTTTTATCTTGAATTGCGTGCAGAGTTCAGTAATCATCTTGTTGTTCAAATTAGTGCCATTATCAGTGATAATTCTTTCAGGGACGCCATATCGGCAAATAAGACTATTCTTGATGAATCGTGCCACCACATTCTTGGTGACAGAAGCAAGTGAGGCTGCCTCTACCCACTTTGTAAAGTAATCAATAGCCACGAGGATGAAACGATGTCCGTTGGAAGCGGTAGGTTTAATCTCTCCAATCATATCAATGCCCCACATTGCAAAAGGCCAAGGGGCTGTCAACACGTTTAATGGGGCAGGAGGCACATGCACTTTATCCGCATAGATCTGGCACTTGTGACAAGTTCTGGAGTGATGGTGGCAATCAGCTTCCATGGTAGACCAATAATACCCTGATCTCAGAATCTTCTTGGCCATTGTATGTCCACTAGAGTGAGTCCCAAAAATACCGTCGTGCATGTCTTCCATAATCTTTTCTGCTTCCTTTTTATCCACGCAACGAAGCAAAGTCAAATCATGATTACGTTTGTATAATATTCCATTACTCAAAAAGAATTTAGCGGAGAACTTCCTCAGGAATTTTCTGTCATTGATGGACGCCCCTTCAGGGTATTCCTGAAATTTTAAATATCTTTTTACTTCGTGGAACCAAGGTCTCTCTTCTACTTCATCAGCGTTAAGTTCATAACAATATGCTGGTTCATCTAGTCGTTCAATGGTGATCCTGGGAGCTTCATTGTCCCATCTGACTCTGAACATAGATGACATGGTGGCCAAGGCGTCTGCCAACTGATTCTCTTCTCGTGGAATATGTTCGAATGTAATCTTTTCAAAGTATGGAATTAATGTCAACACCCGCTCTCGATAAGGGATGAGATTTGGATGTTTAGTGTCCCATTCTCCTTTGATCTGACTGATTACTAATGCTGAGTCTCCGTACACACTCAAAAACTTGATTCTCAGGTCTATAGCAGCTCTGAGTCCCAAAATACATGCTTCATACTCGGCCATATTGTTGGTACAATCGAAACATAGTCTAGCAGTGAAAGGCGTATGGCAACCCTTGGGAGAAATAATTACAACACCAACACAATTACCCAACGCATTAGAAGATCCATCAAAAACCATAGTCCATCGGGATCCCGGTTCGGGTCCTTCATCCGGTCCAGGTTCTTCATAATCAGTAACAAGCATGACATCCTCATCTGGGAACTCAAAATTCATAGATTGGTAATCATCCACTGCTTGATGAGCCAAATGATCAGCTAGCACGCTTCCTTTGATTGCTTTCTGGGTAGTATACTGGATATCATACTCTGTTAAAATCATCTGCCATCTCGCTATTCTTCCGGAGAGGGCAGGTCTCTCAAATATGTATTTGATGGGATCCATCTTAGAAATCAACAAAGTGGTATGATTCAACATATACTGTCTTAGTCGGCGAGCAGCCCAGGCCAAAGCACAGCAAGTTCTCTCGAGCAGTGAGTATCTTGTTTCACAGTCGGTAAACTTTTTGCTAAGGTAGTATATGGCATGCTCTTTTCGACCAGACTCGTCATGTTGCCCCAACACACACCCCATTGAATTTTCTAACACGGTCAAATACATGATTAGAGGTCTTCCTTCAACTGGTGGCATCAGGATCGGAGGTTCCTGAAGATACTTCTTGATTTTGTCAAAAGCTTCTTGACATTCATCATTCCATATCATCTCTTGATTCTTCCTCAGTAGTTTGAAGATGGGTTTGCAGGTAGCAGTTAAATGGGAGATAAACCGGGCGATGTAATTCAAACGTCCCAAGAAACCTCTGACTTCCTTATCTGTACGGGGCACTGGCATTTCTTGGATAGCTCTCACCTTAGTCGGGTCAACCTCAATTCCTTTACCACTGACAATAAATCCCAAGAGTTTACCGGATCTTACTCCAAAGGTGCATTTGTTCGGGTTCAATCTCAGCTTGTATTTCTTCAACCTCTCAAACAATTTGTACAAATGATCGAGATGTTCTTCTTCAGTATGAGATCTGGCTATCATGTCATCCACATATACTTCTATTTCATGATGAATCATATCATGGAACAAAACCACCATAGCACGCTGGTACGTTGCCCCGACGTTCTTTAAACCGAATGGCATTACTTTGTAACAGAAAGTGCCCCATTGCGTCACAAACGTAGTTTTCTCCATGTCTTCAGGTGCCATCTTAATCTGGTTATAACCCGAGAATCCATCCATGAAGGAGAATACTTTGTGTTGAGCGGTATTGTCTACCAGAACATCAATGTGCGGGAGTGGAAAGTCATCTTTGGGACTCGCTTTGTTCAAATCTCTGTAATCGACGCACATTCGCACCTTACCATCCTTCTTCGGTACCGGTACCACATTAGCAACCCATTGAGGATAAGAAGTAACAGCCAGAAAACCTGCATCAAATTTTTTCATAACCTCGGCTTTGATTTTCTCAGACATTTCAGGACGCATGCGGCGAACCTTTTGCTTAACAGGACGACAATCTTCCCTCGTTGGCAAACGATGCACTACTATATCAGTATCCAATCCTGGCATGTCTTCATAAGACCAAGCAAAAATCTCTACATAGTCATGTAACATCTGAATCAATCTTTCTTTGATACTGTTTTCCAAGCCTGCTCCTATTTTGACTTCTTTCTTGTCCACTTCAGTACCCAGGTTTACAATTTCGATTGACTCTTCATGCGGCTGTATAGTCTTCTCTTCTTGCAGTACCAGTCTGGTAAGTTCTCCAGGTACTTCACAATCTTTCTCACTTCCATCCTCAGCTTGGTAGATCGGATTTTCAAAGTCATAATGAACAGTAGTAGAACTATTATCAACAGGATCCAAACTGGGTATGGATCTGCAATTCGTTACGTGAGTGTGTGTAAGAAAACATAGCTTTTCGGAAGATGACAGGAAAGATAAAGAGCGCAATATTTGAATGCAACAAGTCCATTGATTTATTGAATGTGAGTATGCTTATGAAAATGACAAAACCCTTAACAAATTAGCTATTGTGCCCCGGGCATAGACACAATGCTTTAAGAAGTTCAATTGTAAAAATTAAAAAAATGCAACACTAAAACAGACAATAACAATTACTCCTGACTAAAGGAAATCGGGATAGTGTCTTCAGCCTTCCAATTATTGAGTCCGTCACCAATTGTTGGGAAAATCCAGCTATCCAGGTCGCAATCGCTATCAGCATCTACTACCGCATTAATCTGATCTTTGACCACCCTTTCCGAGTTAAATCCCAGACCAGACTTGTCGGACTTGTATGGTACGTTGATCAGTTGACCCCAGCCAGTACGACCACCGTTTTCAACCACGGTTTGAGCATCTTTCAGAGAAATCATAGCAGGAGGAGCACGAATAACCTTGGGCACCAGGGGAGTTGGCTTAAGGACAGGGCTGATCGGAGGAACTACTTCAAATGACTGAGAAGGAGTCTCAAAGAATTCACCATCCATCTCGACGCATCTGAAGGCCTGCACACTACTGACAATATATTCTTCTTCTCCACACACAGTGACAACCTTACCCTCTATTGGATACCTCAGCTTTTGATGGAGAGATGAGGCTACAGCACTTGCCCCATGAATCCAAGGGCGTCCCAGCAAGCAGGAATAGGCAGGACGAATGTTCATTACATGAAAGGTAGTGTTGAAGACTTGAGGTCCTATCTTGATAGGGAGGACCACTTCACCATGGACAACACTCTTCGCACCATCGTAAGCACGCACCACAATGTCACTAGGCTTCAGTTCAATGCTTTTACAGTCAAGTTTATCGAGCACGACTTTCGGTAGTACATTCAAAGAAGAGTCATTATCGATCAACACATGAGACAAAGTGATCCCCTTACACTCAATGGAGATATGCAGAGCTTTATTGTGATTCTTTCCTGCTGGTGTCAGGTCAGCATCAGAAAAGCCTAGGCCATTGTCAACAGCCAGGTGAGCAACATAGTTTTCGAACTGATCGACGGATGTCTCCTGAGGTACATGAGCAGTCTTCATGAATTTTATCAATGCATTGGCATGAGATTCAGAAGATAATAACAAGGATAACATCGAGATCTTAGACGGAGTATGCCCCAACTGTTCTACCACATCAAAATCACTCTTGCGGATGATTTTCAGCATTTCTTCCATTTCTTGTTTGGCAACCTCTTCGGTAGTAACTTCGACGGGTGTCCCTGACTGAGAAGAGTTAACTGGTTCCTTTCCTCGGGTTTCAGGGGCGGGAGGTGAGATTTCTGGAGAGAAGATCCTTCCACTTCGAGTAACTTTACTAGTCCCGGCAATGTCATTAGGATTAGCAGAATTACCGACTTGCTTCACGCCATGGATGTAAATATCACCTCCATAATTCCACGGAATGGCTTTGCTTGAGGAATACGGTACTGGGCCAGGTGCAGTAATGATCAGGGGAGCTACCTTGGGCTCAACAGTAATCTTCACAGGTGCTCTGGTAGCGGTAATCTTCACTGGAGCTTTGGACCTAGCAATCGCAGATATTTCTTCAGTAGGGTCTTCCACCTTAGGAACCTTTTCGAAGAGAATTGTGCGATCGTCCATCAGCCATTGAATACCATTCCTCAACTTCAAGCACTCGTTGGGTCGAAGTACACAAAGATCGCAACTTTCAGTACAACCTGGAAATAAACCAGCTTGCAATAAATTCTTCTTGATGATCAGGAGAGGAGATGTTAAGTCCGCCACATTAGCAATGTGAGAATTGTCATCCACAGAATTAACAGTTTTGTCATGGTTAGGCATATGAGCAGTGATGACATTAGGAGTCTCCGGAGGATCAAATTCAATTTCTCCCGCGTCGATCATATCCTGAATTTTATTCTTCAACAACCAACAATCGTTTGTATCATGCCCGGGGCTATCGGAGTGATATGCACACCTGGCATTGGGATTATAACGAGGAGAAGTAGTGTTGACATTCGCAGGAGGGCCTCTGAGGGTAATTAAATTCGCCTTCAGCATACCCTGCAGTGCTTGTGCTAAAGTCATATTGATCTTGGTAAACTGCCTTCTTGGCCTGTCTTGTCTGTGCTGGAAGTTTTGAGTTGGCGGGGCTGCAATTGTGACTGCTCCGACGGTATGGTCACGGCTTTTCTTGTTATGACCCCTTTCACCATACACAGCATTTGACTCATTCTTTCCCTGATGGGTCTTTCTGGTGCTTGCGGAGGTAGCTGCCTGTATCTTTCCACTTCGAATACCACGTTCAACACGTTCACCCGTCAATATAAGGTCAGTGAAACCTGATGAAGAACTTCCTAGTAGATGGCTGTAGAATGTACCAGTCAGTGTACCCATGAACATGTCCACTAATTCTCGATCAGTCATAGGGGGTTTGACTCTGCCAGCCAAATCTCTCCATTTTTGAGCATATTCTTTGAAGCTTTCCTTAGATCCCATAGTCATATTCTGCAACTGTAGCCGAGTAGGCGCCAATTCAGAATTGTACTGGTAGTGCTTGTAGAAAGCCATCGCTAAGTCAGTCCAGGTGCGGATGTTAGAGCTCTCGAGCTGATAATACCACTCCAACTGTGTGCCAGACAGGCTCTCCTGGAAGAAATGGATCCATAGTTTCCTATCAGTGGTATACGGCTGAATCTTTCTCACATAAGCTCTCAAATGCATCTGAGGACAAGACGCACCATCATACTTAGTGAAAGTGGGGATCTTGAATTTGCGAGGAATGACCACATCAGAGACCAGTCCCAAGCTTTCGAAATCCAGACCGGGCGCCTTCTGCCCCTCCATAGCTAGCATACGTTCTTCCAGCAACTTGTACTTATCCTCTTTTGGAGAGTACTGTTCATCTTCATAATCTTCATCGTCGTCCTCCTGGTTGAGGGGATCAGCATTCTCATCTTCCGAATCATTCTCTGTCTCCTCCTCTTGATCCTTCGGAAGTCTAATCTTGATTCCCGCAGCCTGTCCTTTACGCCTTCTTCCCGGGTTAATGTAACTCACAGGTTTCTGGTCTTTCTTCTTCTCGAGCAAGAGAGCCTTTAGTTCCTCCTGCCCCTTGGATAAGCTCAGCATCATCTCCTGGAATTGAGCATTCTGAGCCTGGAGATCTTTGACAGTTTGTTCGAGAGCCATTTTTCTGTTTGCAACAGGAAGACCGTGAGAACATAGATCCTTTAGAGTACCTGTTATGCAATGTTATGTTATGCTATGCAATGTATGCAATGTTTTCAAGGACTTTTGGAATTTAACTTTGCGTAAACTACCAAAAAGAGAGGAACTTTTATTACTAATTTCTTAATCAATGTTCATTACAAAAAATAATAATAAAAATACAATGAAAGCTTAAGTCTCCCAGGGGCGGCTTCTTTTTGGGCGAAGATACGCATTGAGTCTTCGTTCCTCATTAAGCTGGCTGGTGAGCTCTAGTACTTTCTTCCTTTCTGCACCGAACTGAGCTTCGAAAGTATCCCTTTCCTCTCTCAACTGGGTCCAGGATCTCTTCAATTCCTCAACATCGGTAGGCATATCTGGATAAGGAATGATCTGAGGAGTACCTCTTTCAACCCCTGGTTCAACAATCAATGGTCCGACCGCGAGATATGGCATGACAAGTTCGCGAGCTCTTTCGCGTACCCATCTGAGATAAGGTTCCATAGGAATGGAGTGTTTCTGTCCTAAAGTGCTTCTTTTCACCATGCCCCAGGCTCGTACAAATCTCTGACGGAGACCTTGGGAATCGGTGTTATAGTCGAACACAGTGCCTTGAATAATTCTTTCATGTGGACCCTCTCTTCGAGCATACCCCAATTGGCGTAGGGCTAAAGCTGGGTTATAAGTAATACCTCCTCTTATCCCCAGGAGTGGTACGTTAGAGAATTCTCCACAACGGTCAATGATGATAACATTTTCTTTGAGATGAGGACACCAACGGATGTCTGAATGGGAAAGCGACATTATCCTTTGAGACCACTTCAAATTCTGCTCATTCTTCAAGATTGCTTGAGGAAGGTGCGAAATAAACCACCTAGATAATAAAGGTATGCAGCACATGAGAGTCCCTTGTCTCTTCATAGTACGGGTGTGAAGGGAATGCAAAATGTCTCCGAGCAAGGTAGGCACAGGGTTATGAGTGAGGAATATCTTAATAGCATTCACGTCTACGAATTGGTCTGGATTAGGAAATAACACCAAACCATAGATTAGTAATGCTAGAACGTCTTCGAAAGCATGGACATTCATAACCTTTAAGAATTCTCGGGCCTTATTTATCAGAAACTTGGCAAGTAAACCCTTAACTCCACTTCTTGTTACCCAATTGGTTTCAATATCGGACTTTGTCATGTGCAAAGCCGCGACAACCTCTTCAGACTTCGGAATCTTTTTTGAACCACTGAAAGGTGTTTGATCAAGGATAGGTATCCCAAGCATCCTGGAGAATTCTTCTAATGTGGGTACCAGCTGATAATCTGGGAATGTGAAGCAATGATGTTTAGGATCGAAGAACTGGAATAGAACTCTCATCATATCTTCTTTGAAACCAGTGGTAACCAAATTGAGGAGGTGACCATGTTTTTTGATGAACTGAGTCTGATCAGGAAGTTCTGACACTAAATCCTTTAGTTGAGGAGAGATTGCTACAAAATTGATCTGGATGGTCTTCCTGGAAGCCATAACCTGTCTAACAGAGCAAAGCTAAATCCCTAAGTCCTTGAAATGGTTAGTACAATGCTATGATGTTATGATGTTATGATGTTATGATGTTATGATGTTAAATAGATAACAAGCACAAACAAGTCACACAACAATCATCCTTAGGTTTTAAGGCTTGCATGAGTTCCATAGGTAAATACCCTCCCCACTGAAGTTTGGTTGGTTCAACCTGTCCTAGAATAGTAACCGGGTTCTAGAAGGATCTCCAATCATTGACCTTCCTTTAAGTCCACTTCAGTGCAACACCAAGTGGTTGACCGAAGCTTCCCTAAAGTCCAATCTCAAAGAGTGTAGTATCGAGTCTCAACCAACCTCAGTCGGAACCGAAGTCAGTTATCTCACTACTTTCTAATGGCTAGGATGAGTCAATTAAGGTTCTAAAGGTATGGTTAATGCTTTGATGACACCATGCAGACGCCAAATTTTTCCTCAAGTAAACATGAGGAACATCAGGACATCCAAAGTGTCACATTAACCGTAGCCATCATTTTGACCATTCCAGTATACGCCGGATAGTCGCGATGATCTATTGCTACTTACCTAAGGTACACTAGATCCGGGTGTAGGATCTTTCACTCAAGCATAAAATACCCAGGCAATCCCTTAAAAGTAAATCAGACAATTTGAATAAGTGATCTTGTTTTTAAGGTAACCTCTCTTTTTAAGGGTCCCCAGCAGAGTCGCCAGTTCTGTCATACGGTGAACTGACTTTATGTGTTTTTGCTTTGGAAAGCAAATGTCGCGGATAGCAAGAGTCGCCACCGACTTTTCTTTTATCCAATAAGGAAAGGTGGAAAAGAACAGGAAAGACCTTAATTAGATTTTGGGTTCGGGAGGTACATTATACAAAGGGAAGGTGTTAGTACCCTTTGTATCCATGGTTATCCATGGGCTCTTAATTGCTTGATCACTTATGTTTGTCTGGAAAAAGTGGTTGTGAATTGTTTAGAAAATGTTTTGAAAAGAGAATTTAACTTTGTAATGATTCTTGTATGAATGTATACAAAGTGGTTATCTCGTTTAGTTTTGAAAGTTGTTTAGAAAAATATAACTCGGTAATGATTCTAGCATGAATGTATACCAAGTGGTGATTTTCTAAAAGATGTTTTGAAAAGGTGTGAGGTATGAAAAGTATTTCGATTTGTGAGTAAGCAATTAAGAGTTATACCTACCCAAGGTCTTGATGGGCATTTCCTATCCTTGTGAGGGTAAAACCGTCCTTATTATTGAGAAATAAGTAGTTTTATCCTTTGGATGTAAAAGGGTCATCGTAGGGTCATCGATTGGTCATTGAAAGCAACGGTTGTAAGGATACCTTAGCATTTGAAGGGACTATCATCATTTAACCGTAGGCTACACCGAAGGGTCATCGAGGGACAAAATCATATTCGAAGGCAACATCCGAGGGGCTATGATTTATTTTAGAGGGACATGATGATTTAATCGAAGGGTCTTGGCTAAAGGGTATCCCCACATTCGCGGGACATGACCGTTATACCGGAGGCAACAAAGAGAGGTCCAAGATCACATATTCAAAGGCAATATTTTGCAATTAAGTATTTAAGATGAATTTCCACATTATGATCAATTAGGATGAATCTCCACATTGAAATTAATTAATTAATTAGGATGAATCTCCACATTAAAATGAATTAGGCAATTAGGATGAATCTCCACATTAAAATTAAGTAATTCAGAATCCATCTCCATAAGGGTATCCCACAAATAAAGTGGAATACTTAGCCGGCCGTTTCTTCGGGAATATGTAAGCCTTTACACAATTCAGCACACGGGTTAGAACATCGAGATAAAGCACAATTGAAAATTGCACCACAAAATAAACACAACAGTCATAAGGTCAGGCCAAATAATGCAGAATCATAATAAATCTTGATTAGATAAGCATAAGGCAGAACAGAAAAGAAACTAAATAGCCACTGTCCCGTTCGCTCCTGCTTCGCCTAGCGAAGGCTTAGCGAGTGCTCGCTACAGGCTCGCTTAGCGATGTGCTAGCGAGCGGCTACGGGTTTTGAGTTTGATAGCAGCATGATCTCCGGAACCCTGAACTTTATGGCATTTAATTACAGGAATAGCATGGACAAACATCAGGATATTCAGGCATACTTAAATTCACATGTGAAATCAAATTACATATCCGAAAATTTAATCCTGATGCCTTATGTATGTAGAGATTACCGATTAAAAGCATAAAACAACAGTGATGCGCAAACCTGTTTGCAACTGAGCTGCGATGTTGAAGGGACTGACCACTCTTGGTATCGGATGGAGTTGGGCGGAGGTAACTTCGGTGTGGATGAGCGGCCTTCAGGGTTTCTTTACTCGGAATTCTCTGAGTTAGTCTCCAGGGTTTCTATGCCAGGGTTTCTGTCCGTCTTCGTCTGTCCATTTTCGTGACTGAAGTGTCGGTATTTATAGTGATTGTGGTGACCTAATGGGCTCAGAATGAAGCCCAAAAATTCTGATATTCGCAAGCTTCGCTAGGCGAGCGTGTAGCGAAGGGTTCGCTAGGCGAAGGAGTTGCTCGCCTAGCGAGCAGGCCAGTTTGGGCCATTTTCTGGATTGGGCCACTCGTGAGCTGGGCCTTTGTTCTTTTAAGGTCAATCCCTTGAAAAATGGGTTGGAGTGCTTCGAAAAGTGTTTTGTAAGATTAACGGGCAAATTTTGGGGTATGACACCCGTGCACCACCAAAAAATGGCAGGTTGGGTTGGGATTTTGTGCCCGCCTACCCGCCCGCCTTAAGCCTGCCAAAAAAAGGGCCAGGTTGACCCGTCAACTCTCCAACCTAGTTATCAATCATTCAAAATATTTATTTTGGTTGGTTAAAGGTTAATACTTGAATTATAGTTTTGGAATACTTGTTGATGATTCTGTATTATACATTTATTTGTGAATATATGCAATATTTTTTGAAGTAAAATTTATTAAAAAGATGCTATAGTTCTAAAAAATAAGTGAAAAATCTAATTGAAATGTAAAAATAAGCTTATTAATCTATTAGAAATGAAAAATAAATAAATAAATAAATAGGCAGGCATGCCCGTCGCCTGCCAACCCACTACCTTGGCGGGGCGGATTATACTTTTAAGCCTAATTTCACTTGGCGGACTTTCCCACCCCACCCCTTTTTGGCGGGCATAAGACGGGGAGGATGAACCATTTTGCCACCCCTACCTGGTAGTATGTTTTGACAGAAAATACACTATTGAACAAAAAAATTGGATGACATATGTTATTAAATTTAAGCATATATAAGGTCAATTGGAAAACTATCAAATAATCGTATAATTTTGGTATGACCTTTTTCGCATACTAAGCTTGTAGTTATGGACTTTTATATTTTTTTTAAATGAAAAAAGGGAATTTCTTATGGCACTCTATTGGGTGGAAAAATACCCTATGGAAAACCGAAATTACCCCTCAGATTTTGGAGATGCATCTCTGAATGCACCTTGCTTTAAATCAAAGCTTTTATTGATTCGGAGTTGCATCTCCAAAATATTTTAAAACATACACCATGCATTCCAATTCGAAAGGCATTTTACAAGTTTATTATTCCGGAGATGCATCTCTGTTTAGGGTTTACGAATATGCATCCCTGTACCCTATCAAAATAGTTCGGATTATGTTTTTTTTATGGTTTATGCAGATGAAAGTGATGATTTATAAATGTTAAGCACCTATTATATGAGATTTAAACCATACATTCAATATACAAAAAAATTACATATATAAATCCAGATGGTCCAAAAATGACATATATAAATAAAGTTGAAACACAGAATAAAGTAGAATGAAGTGAAAATAAAATCAATCCATAATGTATCCAAAGTACAACTATTAGATACTACTGCGTATGTATCCTTTTGGATTACTGGTTGAGTTTGTTGTTCAGTTCCACATAATCCTCAATCTTTCTTATTGCATTTTCAACCTATGTTGCTTGAAGTTAAACTAAGCACTCGACTACTTCCATATCAGAATCATCTTCAACTTGTTCAACTGAATTAGGAATGACTCGATCCACTGCTGGTGAAGGTGTACTTTCTAAATTTACTTAACTAACCATCGCATCTATTAGGTCTATCTAATAACATTGTTGGCTTTCCTTTTGACGCGGCATTGCTTCAAACATGTTGAAGACCACTTTTTCATTGTTAAACCTCAAAGTTAATTCACCTAATTCAACATCAATGAGAGCCTTGTAGGTTTCCAAAAATGGTCTTTCAAGAAGTAGTGGAATCTCATAATCTTTTGGCATGTCTAAGATCACAACATCTGCAGGGAACAATAAACCATCGACTCTGGCAAGGGAATCTTCGAGAACTTCATAAGAATAGGTGATCGAATTATCAACAAGTGTGGGAGTCATTTTTGTTGGTTTTGGTTCACCATTATTCAACTTCCTCATCATAGATAGCGTTAACAGAGTGATGCTAGATCCTAAACCATACTAAGCATTCCCAATAGTTAGTGACCCAATAATACAAGGAACGATAAACTTTCCTGGATTAGTGAGTTTGGCTGGAAGTTTCCTTTGAATGATAGGATTGCATTCTTCCGCCAAAGCGATGTTTTCATCGCGTTTCAACTTTTGCTTTCCCGATAAGAGCTCTTTCATTAATTTTACATAAATAGGCATTTGTTCAAGAGCTTTAGAAAATGGAATATTAACCTGTATTTTGTTAAACACCTCCATGAAATTTTTAAAATGACTCATTTCCATCTCTTACTTAGGTCTCTTCTTCATAATTGGGTAAGGAGGTTTGATGTAATCGGAAAAACTCAAGATTTGATTCAGTCAAGATTTGTTTCTTTATTCTCCTGAAGGGTGAATTTTTATCAATAAATTGGTCAAAGGTGTATCCTCTGACTTCATCATCACTATTATTCTCACTTTTTTCTCCCTCAGAATTATTATGAACTTCCTTTTCAACCACTACTTATTTTTCACTCTTTTTCTCAACTTCCCTTGATTCTTTCTTTTCCTCACTCACTCTCGGTTTAGAAGGCACCACTTTATTTCTCAACTCAATGGCTTTGCACGCTTCATTTATCAGGTTATCCATGGTGTTACCAATTGTCATACCCCAATTTTGTCCAGGCATTTTAAATTTCCAAGTAACCAATTATACTTTGTTTTGTCCATAATAAAATTTCAGTCTTGTAGACAAACCGGTTGAATCGATTTCTTAACCGCGTCTAAAATCATAGAACAGTTTTTTCAGGTTTGGGCTTGCAACGATCTGTTTTACTGAACTACATTACGCGTAATTTAGTTTGGCATGTTCATTCGATTTTTTTT
The DNA here is from genome assembly GCF_024323335.1 of Lathyrus oleraceus. Lineage (NCBI taxonomy): Eukaryota > Viridiplantae > Streptophyta > Magnoliopsida > Fabales > Fabaceae > Lathyrus > Lathyrus oleraceus. Next base: position 349,337,484 of record NC_066581.1, read on the forward strand.
TGCATTTCGCGCGTTCGCATTTTGATCAGTTTGGGCCATTTCACCAGGATATTTTTAACTGCAATATTTGATTTGTGACTGCCTATTTTATTGAACTATATTGCGCGTAGATTATTTTAGTGCATTAATTTGTTTTTTCACATGTTTGCGGATCCGTGTTTTGCTCGATTTAATTCCTTTTTATTTCATTTATTTATTAAAATAAATAATGTTAAATAAATAGAGATAAAAGTAAATTAATTGAGTTGATTTATTAAAATTTGGGTGATATTATTTCATCAAGTTGAAACTCATTTTGTTACACAATAATGCAGAAGGGTGGAATTGACATTAAATAAAATTGTAAACCCTAAATGATTAGTATATAAGTTAACTATTGGCCCGTGGAAGAAGGACTCAGCCGCCCAATCCATCCATTAGCCATTTCCATCAGAAACAAAAATAAAAAAAGGAAACAAAAAAGAGAAGTTTGAAGAAGGATATTCCTTCTTCTTTTTCCTACACCACCTATTCAAGTTACTCACTCGTCCTACATCACTCAATCTCCGTTCATCACAAATACCTTCACCACTACCCCGCTTCTTCGTAAACCACCCAAACTCACTTCCGACAAAACAAACCACCATCAAACCACAACATATCTGCCTCCTTCAAATCGTGCCACTAGCAAACTTCTTCCACCGACATCATCTCACAACACAGGACCACCATCCACTAGCCACACAAAATTCCAGCCATCATCTTCTTCATATCCGGTTTCCCTCTCAACATCATTATCGGCCACAACTTCGAGCTCCTCCATAACCTTCAGGTTGAACCACCACCCTAATCATCTCTCTGTTTCGTCGGCCTCTCAAATTTCGACCGTCACTTCCAATAACAACAACCTCAAGTTACAACACCTTCGCCGGATTTTGCTCCATCACCTTCATTCGCAGAATCTGTGAGCATCTCCAACCACAATACTCCAAGCTTCAATTTCACTTTGTTCAGCTTAGATGTCGCCATAATCGCTTCAACTAGTATTCAACTCGTTTTCGTTTATGTGAGTATTTCGGTGCTATTGCGAGTAAGATATTTGAAGTATTTGTGGCTTAATTGTTTAAGATATTTTGTATTGTGGATTTCATGTTAGATGCTGTTGGTTTTGCACTTCGATTCAAACATTGATCACATTCACATATTTTTGTTGTGACTTTGCTAGGCTGTTGTTGGACTGTTTCGATTAAAATTCTATAATGATGTAAATATTTGTGTTGTTTTGTGCGGATGATTTCAGTTTTTTGAAATCAAAATCAGATCTGGTGCGTTAGGCAGGTTCGACACCAATTTGTTTTGGTATTGCGTGCCTAACCTGTGTGTATATATGAATGCTTTTGGTACTACTCCCTCCGTCTCATAAAAAGTGTCTCATTTATATTTTTTCTATGTCTCAAAATAATTGTCCTTTTACAATATCAATATAATATTTATTATTATTTTTTCACTATCTTACCCTTATTTATTAACTTTCACTTTATCCAACCACTCTTTTAACTACAATTAATAGGGATATTCTAGTAAATGGTATTAGTTTTATCATCAAAATCAATACATCCAATCATTTCCTTAAGAACCGTGAATTTTTCAAATAAGATATTTTTTATGAGACGGAAAGAGTATGTATTTTAGTATCAAATTGTCGACAACTTTGTGTTACGTAACGCACCATTGTGTTAAGTGACGTGTCCTTGCATAACAAATTTGCCTGTGACGCCTCTATGTTATGTGACGCGTCCTTGCGAGCTAATTCGTGTGGGATGCCTTTTTGCATGTTAGCTTTGGTTTTTGCTTTCTGTTTCGATTGTGATGAATGGATATTGTTTGCGACTTGTGTATGCATGATGAATTCCTTCTTGTTTCTTTGTGTTACGTCTTTGCGAGTTAGAACTCGCGACCTCGCATTAAAACTCGTGACCTCGCGTTAGAATTCATGAACTTTAGTTAGAACTCACAACCTCACGTTATAATTCGCGACCTTGTGTTACAATTCACGACTTCGCGTTACAATTCATGAACTTGCGTTAGAATACGCAACCTTTCATTAAAATTTGTGACCTTGTGTTACAATTCGTGCCATTGCATTAGAATTCACACACTCGCGTTAGAATTCGCACCTAATAGGTCCGTAAGTGCACGGAAATATCGGTTATAATATAAAAAGTGTCGAGCCTGAAGGTAGAGAAAAACAAGAAATGGGGGTTTGAATTATTTTCATAGCAATCAAAAACTTTTTGCAACACCACACACACAAAAAAATTCTAACAACATAAGGAGTTTAACCTGGTTCGCTTGAAAATCAAAGCTACTCCAGTCCACCCGACCAAGGTGATTTCGCCTTCAATAAGGACTTAATCTAATAATCTCAATAGAATACAAAAATGCCTAAGAGTTTAACAACCTCTTAGCCCTCTCAAGTATACAGATCTAAACAAGTCACTTGAGGAATTACAAAGATTTTTTGGAATACAAGTGTTTGACTAGATGCTTCTAGGTAAATAGCATAAACACACGTTTAAGAACAATGAAACAATGACCATACAATATGAGCAACAACTCTTGTGTGCATAATGAATATTACAATGAGAGATATGAACATATGTTGTGTATTGAGAGTTGTAGATCGAAGTGTTGTGATAAGGCCTTTATATAGTACTTTGAGATGATATCGTTGGAAAGGAAAGGGAAAATAGAGATAAAACCCCAAATGAGAGAAATGGTATCGCAACCAAGAGCGGATTCGGAAGTCGGTTATGCAAGGGGAAGGTATTAGCACCCCTCATATTCATGGTACTCCATGGGAACCACTTGCTCGTATCAAATGTGTATGGATGTTGTTTATCTGTATGTTGCTTGCTATAGGGATGAGATGAAAGAATGAGATGGCGGAGAAAATAAGTTTTAAATTAGTTTGAGAGAAAATAAGTTTTAAGTTAGTGTGAGAGAAAATAAGTTTTAAGTTAGAGTGCTTGCCAAGGATTTTGGCCTTTGTGCCTACGTATCCTCATACATGCAATAAGGAAGTCAGAGCTTCGTAGTTCGGCTCACGAAAAGAACATTTGTTTGGTTGTTTTTATTGAACGGTATTGACGTTCGCGTGCTACTGTTCACTTGCTTGTATACTTTGTCATGGGAGCGGAAAGTATTTGCTTGTTTGCGGTAAAGTGGATACGCTTGGTTCGCACTCTAGCAGTTAAACATTACTTGCTCACACATGGAGGCTTAAGCGTCGTTCACAGTAGAACGGAAGTAACACGTTCTTACTGAAAGGTTTTTGAAGTGTGCCCTAAGGCAAAAGATGATTTGATTTGTTGGGGTTGATTTTATGTACGGAGACATGCATCAGACCCTTGGCTAGATACAAGTAAATGGTCCAATAACTCGAGAGTTGAGAGGACAGTGTTGTCCTAACCACTCTTTTTCATCCAAAAAAGAGATTTAAATTGTCAAAAGAGTTTGGAAAGTCTAATAATTGGAACTTAGAGAGAGACAAGTATCTGACCCTTGACTAAGTACGGTCAACGGTCAGAGTACTTGGGAATTGAGAGGACAATGGAGTCTTAGTTACTCTTTTTATTCCCCATAGCACCTAGATCTAAACTATTTGAATCATTATATGTTTTAAAGGGGGAAAGTCAAGTGTCAGGTCCTCAGGCTAGGTACGGATGACAACCCAATTACTTGAATGTTGTGTACAAACACGTACACCCCATTTTGCATTCCAATTTGTTATGAAAATGTTTTGAAAAAGGAACTTGATGTTGGATCAAGTGTTTGAATTTATTATGAAAAGTGTGTGAAGAATGGAGGTAAGAGATAGAATGAGGTTGAGAAGAGAATGGAGGTAAGAGATAGAATAAGGTTGAGAAGAGAATGGAGAAGAGATGATAGAATGGATCATGGGGTGGATGGGAGATACTTGACATTGAATCAAGTATTCACGTTGCAATGGTGTGAGTTTTATTCGGAAAACAACTTGACATTGAACCAAGTACCGTTTATTTCTTTCGAAATGCTTTAGTTTATCGTTTTGTATTCTATCTTTTCTTTTTATTATCATGCATGGTGAACTAACTAGAAAGCAATAAATCTACGCTATTACATGATTATGGGGTGGGGGAACATTTGACTCACAACGGGAGGATGGATCCACACAATACAACATAAGGGAATGAAAGGAAAATACATGTTACAAACTATTAAACTACGTACCATGCCTAAAGCATACAAGTGGCGTGGTACGTTAAACAATACAAGGCTAATGAATAGGTTATAAGCATGTCTATCTAGGAGTGAGCTTGAATCCCAATGTCACATGCGGAGACATAAGGCAACAAACGGGTTAGCATGAGATTAAGTCAAATGAATGAGAATGATGCAACAATATGTAAGCATGCTCAATGGTTAAAATCGATTCAAAAGGTAATGGATTAATCAATGAAAAACAATCAAAGATATATCCTATGATCATGGCAAATGAAATTAGACATAAAAAGTATTCATCACCTAAATTGAAATGAGATTTTCAATTTACAATACGATCATAAACCACAGAATCAATTAAATGGACAATTAAAGTGAACGTTAATTCTAAAATTCAAAATCTACCTAAACATGAATTAGGATCACAATCAATCAAATAAAAAGTTCACAATCCAAATTCAAGAATTAAATCTACCTAAATGGACATGGAAATCATCATACAAAAGTCAAATTGAGCAAAAATTAACCGAATGGGAAAATCATGGTAAAATCAACCATTAACCATATTAATCCAACAAAAATACACAAAGAGAAATATCAAAAACCTAATGACTAAGAATCCTAATCACGATGTGGTTAATCATTTAAGAATCAATTCTGGAAAATTAAGAAACAACTAAATCTAATTTAAAAAGATTAAACCTAATTGTGGACTAACTAATCACCTAATTGAATCTAATTAACTAATCAATCAAAAAAATGAATTAATTCCTAATATCTAAAGTCAAGAAATTAACTAAATCAAACATGGATTAAAAATCCAACACCAAGATTAATAAGGAAAAAAAACCTGGAATTAGCAATTTAATCAAGGGTTAATCATATATTAAAGAAGAATTAAGGGAATAAACATAAACGTGAGCCAGGGGTGTGTGGAATGGGATTGGAGGTGTAGGAAATGAATGCCCTTTTTTTATGCTTGGGCCAAAGGCCCATATCTCCCTCAAAATATTTCGAAGAACCGGGTTTTCAGATTGCCCCGACGAAAATTTTACCCTGTACCCCTACAATTGTACCCACACCCCTACATTAAAATTTTTTTGACCAAAATACCCTCATATAAATAGGGTATATTTTCCATTTCAATTTTTTTTACCATTTTCGTTGAAGACTTCCGTAGAAGACAAATATTTGGCTTTTTTGCATTGTAAACCGGAACACTCAGAGTAAGTCTTCTGGTTCATTAATTGTATACCGGAACACTTCTCTAAAGAGTTCCGGTTTGTTGCATTTAAGGGGCACTGAATCGGAAGTCTTTTAGAAAGTCTTTCGGTTTGGATAGTTGTATACCAGAAGTCTTTCTTAAAGACTTCCGGTTTGGATGATGTATACCGGAACTCTTTAAGAAAGTGTTCCAGAAGGCTTTTTTGTTTTTTACTAACCGAAACTCTTCTTTGAAGTGTTCCGGTACGTAATTTTTTTTTTAATTTTTTTTTTTTTTTAATTTTTTTTTTTTTTGCAGTGGTTCGAAGACGAGGTGCAGATGGCCGGATTCCAGTCCGCATGTTAGACCGGGGTGCATCTTCATCTGCAGCTGCAGCTGAGCCGGCTGGATATCCAGGAGGGCCGTACAATACGTCTCTTTTGGTGAAGTACGAGCATCATGTTGCTCGACATATATGGTTCGGTGAGGTAAGTAAACGGGCTATATTTGAAAATGAATAATAGTTGAATATTTCATAATTTGTTTTCTAATATGTGTTTTAATTGTTTTTAGGAAAGAGGTCCAAAGAAAGAGTTGAAGGTTGCCGGACATCGACTGAAGTTGACTTCTAGAGTTCCATTGGCTCTTCCACCACAGATGGAGAGTTGGGTATCTAGATCCGGTTTATCTTCACTGCAGAGAACGAGTCTGAACAAGATAGACACAAATCTTGTCTCTGCATTTGTGGAAAGATGGCATCTAGAGACATCTTCATTTCACATGCCGTTTGGTGAAATGAGCATTACTTTAGATGATGTCTCATGTCTACTTCACTTGCCCATCAGAGGTATCTTCTGGAGTCCTCAGGATGTGACTGAAGAGCTAGCTGTTGAACTTGCTGTTGACTACCTAGGAGTGTCACAGGGTCAGGCACAGTCACATGTTCGTAGCTGCAGGGGGTCGTATTACAAGTTGGAGTGGTTATATGATTTATTCGTACATCATAGAGCTGCTTCCAGCTGGGCATATGAGACTAGAGCATATCTATTGATGTTGGTGGGTTCCACCATATTTGCTGATAAGACCTTTACACTTGTAGAGGCACGATACCTCCTTCTGTTTAGGGACTTGGATGGATGTTCAGGATATAGTTGGGGAGCAGCTGCACTAGTTACCCTCTACCGATATCTTGGAGATGCGTCCATGTACAGTTGCAAACAGCTCGGTGGATATCCTACTCTTCTACAGGTATATAATTTAATTTTGTTAATTAAGTGTTGGATTCATTTTATAAAATATGTTAACTTAATTTGTTTTATTTATTATGTTTGTATTTTGTAACAGTGTTGGATTCATGAGTACTTTCCAACTGTTGGAAAAAGAGGGGAGAATTGGAAACCTGCTGATAACTGTGGTCTTCCCCGAGCGATGAGATGGTCGTATAGGCAGGGAGTCCTGAAGGTCGATGATTTACGACCTATTTTGACGAGCTGACACCTGCCGACGTCATATGGCGACCATTTGAGGATCATAGAGCATGGTGTGTATTTGATGAGATATGTCTTTATAGGGGTTGTTTGAAGTGGGGTGAAACAGTTGTCCCATACTTGCCTGATAGATGTTTACGTCAGTTCGGATATAGGCAGTATGTTCCATCCCCACCTCTGGATTGTATGATGGCGACAGATATTGATGTTGATTGGATTAGTTACCATCAGAGTGTTATCGCTGTGATCAGTTCAGGAAATTGAAGAATGAATTGTGGTTGCTTCTTTGATAATTTGATCTTCTTCGAAGTCTGTGATGGTTGAGATTGCCTTTGTGAAGATTGAGATTGTCTTTGTGAAGATTGAGATGCCTTATCAACATACTCATGATACGAAGGGTCCCTATAAACATCATAATCTGCTGGTTTTTTCCCTTTCTTCTTCACTCCTCCTTTGGTTTTTATTTTCTCAGGTGGTGGACACAATGTTGTCATTGTTGGGTATGCTAGTTCACATACCCTACTCTTTAATGCCCTTTTCCCAATAACATCTAATGACCTAAATCGTCTCCACAACTCATCCATTGCAGAAGTCATATCCACCTCTGATCCATCATCTTCACCTACCTCTAACTCAACTTCCATAGTTAGTTTCCTCCAATGAACATGAACAACATCAATGGGTATCGGTATACCACCTACTCTGTATCTTCCTAACTCACAAGCACAAGATAACCCATAAGATGTTCTAAGAGTACAACCACATATTTGCCTGTTAGTTCCAACATAATCAACTCTCAATAACTCTTCAGCAATACGTCTCAAAGTAGCTCGAGATACGGAACCACGCAAATAACCATAAAAGGGACTTACGTGCGCGTGCTCAACTTCGTAAAAACTCTTTTGAAAAGAAGCTCTAATGTTTCCCAGTTGTAACCTCAAGTTGTTATTCATTGCTTCCCAACATTTGACCATGTCACCTATACTGTTTCCTAACATTTGCTTTAACTTCCAATGAGCAGATTCAACCCTAAAAATATTGAAAATAACACATAAAAAATACATAGAAATAATATCAGATATAAAAATAACACATACAAAATTATAAGACGTACCGATTAGTCGTTGTGTTACCCAAATGTAGCACTCGATTAATCCATGCTCCAACAAATCTATGCCTATGTGGAGTCAACCATGTATCATTCACATAATTAATAAATCCACTATAATCAACACATGCTTGCTCAAGTTGATGAAACCGCTGACCATACTCAACCTCATCACTAGCCCAGACAACTTCCATCCATAATGTGTCTATCGTCTTTTGCAGGTCATTCACCACATGTTGTTTGCATTTGGCACCAACGTTTTTGTTAATGTGAAATCTACATAGCAAATTAATCGAGCTAGGAAACACAACTTCAATTGCTTTCATCAAAGCAAGATCTCTATCTGTCAAAATCACTTGTGGACACATGTCTTTCTTCACAAACAACTCTTTTAATTTCTCCAATACCCAGCAAAAATTCTCTGTTTGCTCAGACTCCATATACGCAAATCCAACAGCAAAAGTCAACTCCGTCGATGTCATGCCAACAATTTCAAACAAACGTTGTCTATATTTGTTTGTCTTGTAGGTGCTATCCATAACTAACACAATCGGAAATATATTCAACAACTTAACTGAATCAGGATGTGCCCAAAATATCTCTCTCACCACTTCCGAGTCATCCTTTTTTCTACTCCAATACACATATCCTGCATCCTCAATAAGCTTAAACAAATGTTGTATCTCACTCCTAGGACCTCTTATCTCTTTTTGTATCACACTCTTATGCTTGTATACTTGCGTAATCCGAGTGACATTCTCAGGATAATTGTCTTGCAAGGAAAGCAATATGTGTCTAGGTGCTACATCTCTCTTTGCCAAATCAGCGACATGTTGCTTCTCATCTGTGGTCAACCTACCAATAAACGAATGACCTTCTAATCTATCCGGTAAACCATGATTATGTAACGCACATTTTACATCAATCTTCCAACCAGATCCATCTTTCGCCGGAGTCGACCTGATTTTAAATGGACATCCACATTTCTTCGACGCACTTTGGGTACCACTATCACTAATCTTGTGTTTCCCACCTTTATCACAACCAAATATTATTTTGTTACTTCTCCCTCTCTTCCCCGTTTCAGTATCTGAACGACTGATAATAACAGTTACTTTATTGTTGATTCCAACCTCTTTAATCCATTTGATAACCTCTTCTCGTGTACCAAATCTTTTCGTCGTCATAAACGCATAAGTAGTATCTACACATATTTGGGGAAGATTTTCCATTCCTGCAAAATAAAATAAAAAAATAAAAAAAAATAAAAATTAAAAAAATTAAAAAATTAAAAAAATAAAATAGCGAATCGGAAGAATTCTTGAAAGACTTTCGGAACACATATAATACATACCGGAACACTTCTCCAAAGAGTTCCGGTATGTAAAATTTGTTCACCGGAACTCTTTCAAGAAGTGTTCCGGTTTTGTAAATTTTTTTTAATTGAACCGGAACTCTTTCATGAAGTGTTCCGGTTTGCTTTTTTGTATGTTCCGGAAGTCATTCTTTAAGTCTTCCGATTTGGGAAAAATACATACCGCAAGTCTTTTTGCGGGAGTTCCGGTATGAGGGGTGTGAAAGTGTAATTTCTGAAATTTTCAACTGAAAGGTAAAAATGAAATGGTAAATTGGTTAAAACCAATTAAAGATAGAATGAGAATTTTTAAAATTTTGTAGGGGTATGGGACTAACTGTAGGGTACAAGTAAAATTTTCTGCCCCTACGGCTCACTACGAATCAAGAATCCTTCTGAAGAGGTTTCGTTTTAGAACGAAGAACGCCTTTCATCTCATACATGTTAAACGCACCACCTTCATCCTTATCAGAATCCTAACTCCATCTCCGCACACGCAAACCGACATGCGACCAAACAGATGATTCAAAGAATCGACCCCAACCTCCATCGGCGAAACAAGAACGTGAGTATATCAGACGATTTAGATACAAAATGGGAATATTTGAAGGAAAGGGAACCGAGCGTTTTCGTCGTCGCAACGTTGATGCTCGATTGCGATGTTTGACGATCGTTGCGCTTCAATCGCTGTGTATTATGGAATTCGGCGTGATGGATAACTGAGTTATCATTCTGCGGAATGAATAGGATCCCTTTTAAATTTCCCCGGCGAATCAAAGATGGACGGAAATAAAGCTCTCCTTCATTGTAGTGAGTTTGCTCTCTCTTCCTTCTCTCTATTTCACCGATCTTCATTTTCCTTTTCTCGATTCCATTTCTAACTTTTCCTGTTGCGGCCTCTGTGTGAGTTTTGAGTTCTGATTTTGTAAATTATGCAGGGTGTTGTTTCTGGAAGGTATCGAAGGTTTTTGGAAGTGAAGTTCGTTAGAAGGTGAAGAAATTGGGGTGGTGATTGGTGAGATTGTGAAAGGTTGTCGAGAAAGTTGAAGAAGGAGATTGAATAGACTCTTTTTGCAGGGTTTTTTCTGTGATTGTTATAGGGTGATGGTGATGGTTTGAAGGGAGTTGGTTCTTGAGAATTGGTTGTTGAGAGCTGTTATATATCGATTTCGGTTCTGTTATCGAGTTTTTATTGAAGGGATTGTTGTTGATTGAAGAGGAAGAGAAGAATTCTGTTAGGCTTTTGGTTCCACTTTTTAAGTTCGGTTATGTCAATTAGGATGGTTGAAGAGTCGGTTAGAAGTTGAAATTAGAATCTATTATGAATTTGTTAGGGAAGATGGTTAATTCTATTTCTATTATGTTTGCAGGTTGAAGAAAATTGGAGAGGTTTTGTTATCAGTTGGAACAAGGTGGTTGAAAAGTAAGTTAGAAAAGAAACTGTCATGAGGTTCTGTTAAAGGATGAGATGGAATTTCGGTTGGGATCTTTGGTTAGTTCTTTTTGAATTTGGAAGTTCACTTCCTGCAGGTTTTCTGTTTGGTCCTGCTGCCGGTCCTCACGATCGCTTTTAATATCCTTCTCGACGGAAGCTCTTGGTGAGTTTTCTTTTATTTGTGAAATTTTGTTAGATAGTTAGTTATATTGCAGTTGAGTTGGTGAAAATTGTGGAAGGGTTCCGTTATATGGTGGTTATGAAGAGTGCAGAAGGGGGTTATTTGAAGGTTCAAATGAAGGGTGAATGAAGACTGGCCAAATGTGAACCCTCCAGGTTGCAGTGAATTCCCTCTTTGAAGTTACCTCCAATTATGTTATACTCCTCCTTCTCACTTTGAGCAATTCTTGGTGGTTTTTATTATGCTTCCGTCTTTTGAAGGTTTGGACAGTTTGTAGATTATGGACATGGTTTGGAATTGGATCAATGCATTGGCTATGAAGCTACTTGGAATATGAAATGGAATGCTTATTGATGGAATTTGAACCATGCTTTGTAGTTTTTTTTGAAATGTTATAATGTCATGTAGAATATTGGGACTTTGTAATGTAACTTTGGAATTGAAATTGTGAAAAAATGAATTGGTTAAATGTGAAAATGTATAAGTTGAATTGGAATATATTGAAATGGTTCCATGAATTTATGAATGTAATTGAAGATAAATGTATGCAATTTTGGAATTGAAAGTTGTATGAGATAGTTGTATTAAATGATTGAATTTTGGAATTAGAATGGTAATGCTTTAAATTGGAATTGAAATTGAAAATGGTTGTGTAATGCAATGGTTCTCTTGGAAAAAAATGGTTATACTTGTTCAATGTTTATGGAATTGAAAATGAATGTATGAATGGTTTTAAAATATGAAGATGATTAAAAAATGGACTTTGGTTAGATGATTGACTTTGGTCAACAGTTGATCAAAAGTCAACTTAGGTAAAAATGTGTACTTCCTTATGGGAAAATGAAAATGGACCATGATGATAATGCAATGCACAGATGAATTGAGACTATTGTGAACCGATTATCCAAAGAACTAAAAACAAACCGAGGTCTTAACCAACTATAAACATGAATGCACCATGATTGAATATGGATATGACTGGAAAGTCCAATGTTCTTAAATCAAATGAAACATGTCAATCCAGAACTTGAAGTTCAATCATGCCAAACCAACCAACTGATACTTAATCAAGCAACAAATTATAACATCTGAAATGGATTCTAACCAATGAATCAGAACCACGGATCATGAACAAACAACTGAATCATTTATAATGAACCACACGAATCAGATGCAACCTCCCTGAATACACATACCACGGAGGATACTGCCATGATCAGAAACCAGGGCTTCAGGGACTTGAATGATCCTGATGATGCTCACACCCAACAACTAGGGTTTCAAGCTATGCTCCATGATGAATACACCCATGATGAAGGGCTCACCTCTTACTCAATGCCATGTGTGGTAAAAACCTTGAATCCATGATTATGCTTTTTTTCCAAATGCAAGTGGAATGTATTATTATATTATGGATATGTATATGAGATGAATGCTTATCAGGATAAGAAAATGCTTAGGGTTAATGACCTAGATGAACTTGCGAAGGGTAGGGTCAATTTTGGGGTATGACAGATAGCATGAGGGATCTTAGGGTCAAAATTGGGGTCTTACAGCTGCCCCTATTTAAGGATATTTTAACTGAGGATGTGAAGGTTAAAATCTTTGTATCAGCTCATTAAAATGGACTTAAATAACAACAATAGAAACAAATTTTAGTCCCTAAGAGACCTCATGGTGCATATGATATGAATGTTAAAATAATATATGTGGGAAACATATTGCCACGAAGGAAAAGAATCCTGAAAGACTGAAAGTCCATAGGAGCAAAATGCATTCCATAAGGAAAACTCACTGGGGGACATAGACTCTGGGGATAAACAGTTGTGCGTAGGCCAGGCTACGACTTGAAAATTGTTAGAGACACGAGAGAAATTCCACAAAAATAAATCAATGGAAGGACTCGGTTGGGGCTAAGGAAAATCTGCAGGGGAAACGGGTAAATCAGAACAAAACTGAAATACTCGAACCAAACAGGGGATTGGCGACTTCATTGAGGAAATATGCACTTAAACTTAATTGGGGAAGAATGAACTTCAACATAGGAGTACCAAAATTATATTATCTATTACTGGATACTGGGTAGGAAGGTGATATACTCTGACAGAGGGACATCCGATACCGGTTAGGGTAAACATATCAAGGATGACTCGCTGAGAAAAAAAAGGTGTATTCGTTTCCGGTTATTGGGTAAGAAATAGCCTGCTGGGGAATATATCAAATAGGATTTACAACTACCAGTTACTGGGAAGAAGACCAAAGAGAGAATATACGTCACTGGTTAAAGTGAACATATCAAGGATAGACTTAAAGGAAGAATATTTGTCACCGGTTAGGATGAACATATCAAGGATAGACTGCCAGAGAAAAATATGAATTATATCTATCGGTTACTGGATAGAATACCAAACAAGAGAATATCTGTCATCGGTTAAGATGAACATATCAAGGATAGACTCAACAGGGGGAAGCAGGATTTACAACTACCGGTTGCTGGGCAGAAGACCCCAAAGAGGAGCAAATCCGTCATTGGTTAAGATGAACATATCAAGGACTAACTCTCTAGGGAATGAAATAGGGATTACAACTACCTTTTTACTGGGTAAAAAACCGCAAAGGAAGAATATCTGTCATCGGCTAAGATGAACATAACAAGGATAAACTGCCTGGGGAAACGTGAAAACGAATCCGCTGGGGAAAACAAAGGAAGTATTACATTTTACCGGGTATTGGAAAAAAATAAAGTACTAAAAAATTGAGAGGAATATTACCAGTTACTGGGTAATAGACTCTCAAGGGACTGAAAAGTATTTATCTAGGTAAGAGCTAGAAAAAAACGGCCAAACAAGGACTCAACCCAAATGAGGATATAACTCAAAGGGAGTGGTTCCATCCAGATAATTAACTAGGAAGAAAACTGAAATAATAATCATCCACGAGAAAATAACTCAGTGGGGAATGAGAAAGGTTTAACTCTTTCCGCTTAAGGGGCTGACACTCTACAATTGAAGGAGGACATAGGGAAATAATATCGCCAAAGTAGGGAATCAGAATAATGAAATCAAATGCAATAAAAAAATGCATAATGAAATATCTGATGTATGAATATGTATGCATATGATTGATGATTACGCTGACAAAACAATCACGAAGGATACAAATATCGCAGATTTGAATCACCACTACAACACTGGGCTAATCTCAACAAGGAGGGAACACCAACTGGAGAAAAATGCTAGAGATGAACATAAATCATCTGGCTCTGAATAATTCAACCCTGGCTGGAGAGAGAGAAAAAATCTGCTGAATATCTAATTTGTCAATTCTGTGGGGAATTTTAGGTTAACACCATATCAAATGGGGGGACAACCTCGCAGGGGACCAAATCAAACATTGCCAAAAACTTTCGGGAATCAGAGATCTTCGATATCTGAAGATGGACTCTGCCGGGGAATACAGGAGATAAACTCTGCACGGGGTCTGAGCCAAATTGCTGAGGATGTGAGCCTTCAACTCATCTGGGAAAATGATTTGCAAAAGGGACCGATTAGCAACTCCACTCTACTGGGGATGAACTGCTTGGGAAAGATTACCAAACCAACTACTTGGGGAAGACCAACAAGGCTTCACATATCAAGATTTACCTGTTCTCAGACTGCTATTGATATTCCTTGCTGAAATCGATTGTTCTTAAAGTAATTTCTTTTATATTCTTAGGAAAAATGATCTTTATTTATTAATTTATTTCAAAATTATCATCATCATAAAAATTCACTTATATTTAGCTGAAATAAATAAGAGTAGAAATAATTGGATAAAAAGCTCAACTTTATTTAATAGAATGGTAGTCTGTAAATGACAAGACTCCATAGATCTTTACATAAGTTGAAAATGGTAATTTACATGGAAAAATGCTACATTGAATACAATGATCACTACTCTCCCTACCTACTTCAATATCCGTTGTGCTCTTGGTTTTGGTTGAGAATGACGAATCAGATCCAAATGACTTGCTCCAAATTGCTCCAATGATTAGGACCAACCGAATGCAGTTACTTGCCATAATCCCTAACTTTTGCCTAGATTTCCCTAAGGTGGGGTACTCAATCTATCGGGATAAATTTTTTGTTTTATGTCTCTAACTTTTGTCTGGATCGCCCTTTCGGGTTTTCAACTTAGTAAGTTGTTCTTTTATTTTTTTAGTAGAAGTATTCTTGACTGCATCGGTGTTCACAAGACGAGTGAACTCTTCACCATCCATAGTTGCAAGAATCAAAGCACCGCCTGAAAAGGCTCTCTTAACAACATATGGGCCTTCATAATTAGGAGTCCATTTGCCCCTAGCATCAGGTTTGAAAGATAAAATCTTTTTGAGCACAAGGTTACCTTCTCTAAACACACGAGGCTTGACCTTCTTATCAAAAGCCTCCTTCATTCTCTACTGGTATAACTGACCATGAAACATGGCAGTCAATCTCTTCTCTTCAATCAAATTCACCTGGTCATATCTGGTCTGGCACCATTCATCTTCTATCAACTTGGCTTCCATCAAAACACACAATGATGGGATCTCAACCTCTACTGGGAGAACAACTTCCATACCATAGACAAGAGAGAAGGGGGTTGCCCATGTTGAAGTGCGGATGGATATACGGTACCCATGCAAAGAAAATGAGAGCATCTCATGCCAATCTTTATATGTTACAATCATCTTCTAAATGATCTTCTTGATGTTCTTATTTGCAGCTTCAACAACCCCATTCATCTTAGGTCTGAAGGGAGAAGAATTATGATGTAAAATTTTGAAGTCTTTGCAAAGAGCTTCCACCATATTATTATTCAAGTTAGATCCATTATCAGTAATGATCTTACTCGGCATACCATACTGACATATAATCCGATTCTTAATAAACCTCACAACAACTTGCTTTGTCACATTTGCATACAATGTTGTTTCAACCCACTTTGTGAAGTAGTCAATAGCCACCAAAATAAAACGATGTTCGTTTGAAGCTTTGGGCTCAATCATGCCGATCATATCAATTCCCCACATGGAGAAGGGCCATGGAGAGGAGATGAAATTAAATAGTGTCGGAGGAACATGAATTTTGTCTGCATAAATTTGACACTTGTGGCATTTCTTCACAAACTTGCAGCAGTTAGATTCCATTATCAGTCAATAGTAACCTGCTCTCAACATCTTCTTTGCCATAGTATGTCCATTAAAATGAGTACCAAAGGAACCTTCAGTGACTTCAGTCATCAATAAGTTTGCTTCGTGTCTATCCACGTATCTGAGCAAAACTATATCGAAGTTTCTCTTGTAAAGCACATCACCATTCAGGTAGAAGTTGCCAGCTAATCTTCTCAAAGTCTTCTTATCTTTCAAAGATGCCCCATGTAACACCCTTCTAAAATACCCCAAAAATTATTTAAAATAATAAACATATAATCAGAGTAATAGTGCACCAAGGGTGTCACACAAACATTCCACACCATTCAACCAATATAACAGTCATGCTCTTTTATTTAATTTAAATATAAAGTATTTGCACAGTTACGCAGCAGATAGAGATCAACTCAATCATGCAAAACATGTAACATCACATGTAATTTAGTTCAACAACAACTACAATAATAATCAAGTGTTCCCGCCCGATGTTACATCTATCAGAGCATGACCCATAAGAACTACTCTAGACTCCAAGCATTAGCTTCTACTCGACTCATTTCTCGTTACCTGAAAAATAGGTTGTAAGGGTGAGTTCCTCAATCAATATAATAAGCATTATAGAACGACATGTAATGCTAAGTAAATAACACATCAATTCACCCTAACCAGACTACGCATTCAGCAACGGCAATATCCGTCCAAACATCATATTCAACAATATTATATATCATATGTAAAATCCTCAAACCATATTCAACACCAACAACGCAACACAACGATTTACTCACTAATTCCTCACAATGGGAATTAGCTACAGCCCCTCAGGCTATGCCATGCATTCATTATGCAATGAGACTCCATGAAATGCGGTACCGACTCTTCTCGAACATATAGTTCAAGCTCACCGATCCCTCCAGATACGGCTACTGAGCTCACTAGTCCCACTCATTGAGATCTAATGCCTCACTCACTAATTCCTCACCATGGGAATTAGCTACAGCCCCAAAGGCTAGACTATGCACACTAATCATCTAGTATGCAAACATCAACAACAATTCACAACTCACTAATTCCTCACCATGGGAATCAGCTACAGCCCCAAAGGCTAAACTACGCATGCTAATCACCTAGCAATACAACATCAACAACAACTCAAGAATAGACACATGCTCGCACTCTACGCCATCGAATAGTCTATTCACAACTGCATACATTCACAACATCATGTATAATATATACATTCACCGCATCATATACATCAGCAATATTTCATCACATAAGCATGTCAGATTATGTCAAACAACCACTACAATATTAGTACATTCTAATATTACATCTCCTGCAGCGGGAATTAATCCCTATCACACCATAGGCAACATAGGCCAACCCTCACATAGGTACACAACAATTAAAACAACAATTTTTCCATTCTGCTACAGCGTTAACCGGTTAACGCCCTGGGTTAACCGGTTAACGCAGCACAACACGCCTTCTGTCTCAATTTTTAACAGTGTTAACCGGTTAACGCCCTGGGTTAACCGGTTAACGCAGCACAAACAGCCAAATATCAGAATGACAACAGTGTTAACCGGTTAACACCCTGGGTTAACCGGTTAACGCAGACGAAACAACACATATTCATAATCCAACACAGTGTTAACCGGTTAACACCCTGGGTTAACCGGTTAACGCAAGACAGAAGCTGTTCCTGCGCTAATTCAAGGCAGAATGCAGAATTCTCCGCATTTTCCGCCATTGGAGGACTTCCGGACCTCCGAATCCGATTCCGTAAAAAGCTATACGATCGGAAAATTACAACAGACTCAATTACCGATTTAATTTCAACTTCTAACACGATTCATCTAACAAATTTTCAGCATTCACAATTCTCAATTAGGGTCGAATTAACAGCTTATTACTACCCATCACATATTCTCCCATAATACCCATTAATCGAGATAAACCCCCCTTACCTTAACAATCCGGCAAAATCTTTGAGCTTCAAGTTTTCGTTCTCCAACCTTTGCTCTTCAGCTCCTCTTCTCTGCCCTTTTTCCCTTTTCTCTCACGAGGCTTCTCTGTTCTGTTTTCACGTGAAATGCTTTTCCAAATGAGAACTTTTCCTTATTCCAACATATATATATTTTCCAAAATAATAATAATCCAAAAAAATAATAATAAATTTCTAATTATTCAATTAAATTAATAATTACATTATTAACTCAATTTAAATAATTATTTTATTATTATCGGGGTGTTACAACTCTCCCCCACTAAACGAGTTTTCGTCCTCGAAAACATACCTCAAGCGAACAACTCTGGATAAGACTCCTTCATCTTACTCTCCAGTTCCCAAGTCACGTTGCCACCTGCTGGTCCTCCCCAAGCTACCTTCACCAAGGCAATCTCTTTACCCCGCAACTGCTTCAACTCTCGATCCTCGATCCTCATAGGTGATGTTTCAACAGTCAGGTTATCTCTCACCTGTACATCATCTACTTGGACTATATGCGACGGATCATGAATGTATCTCCTCAACTGAGACACATGAAAAACCTCATGCAAATTCGCAAGCGACGGCGGTAAAGCGATACGATAGGCTACCTCTCCTATCCTCTCCAAAATCTGATAAGGACCAATGAATCGAGGTGTCAACTTCTTCGACTTCAAAGCTCGACCAACACCAGTTATCGGAGTGACACGAAGAAACACATGATCTCCCTCTTGGAACTCAAGTGACTTCCTCCTCTTGTCATGATAACTCTTCTGACGACTCTGAGCAATTCTCATCTTATCCTGAATCATCTTAATCTTTTCCGTAGTTTGTTGAACAATCTCCGGTCCAACCACAGCACTCTCACCGGACTCATACCAACATAAAGGTGTCCGACATCTCCTACCATACAAAGCTTCAAATGGTGCCATACCAATGCTCGAATGAAAACTATTGTTGTAGGTAAACTCAATCAAGGCAAATAACAATCCCAAGCACCTCCTTTTTCCAAAACACAAGCTCTCAAAAGATCCTCTAATGACTGAATCGTCCTCTCAGTCTGACCATCAGTTTGCGGATGATATGCAGAACTCAATCTCAGCTTAGTTCCCAAAGCCCTCTGCAAACCTTCCCAAAACTTCGATGTAAATCTAGGATCTCTGTCCGAAACAATACTCGACGGAATACCATGCAAGCTTACAATCTTCTCAATATACAACTCGGCTAATCTCTCTAACGGATAATCCATTCTGATCGGAATGAAATGAGCCGACTTTGTCAACCTGTCCACAATCACCCAAATGGCTTCAAAATTCTTATTTGTCCTCGGCAAACCAGAAACAAAATCCATACTGATACTATCCCACTTCCACTCTGGAATAGCCAACGGTTGCATTAGCCCAGACGGCTTCTGATGCTCAATCTTCGACTTCTGACAAGTCAAACAGGAATACACAAAACTTGCAATTTCTCTTTTCATTCCCGGCCACCAAAATAACCTTTTCAAATCATGATACATCTTCGTAGCTCCAGGATGAATACTCAAGCCACTACGATGTCCTTCTTCCAGAATACTCTTCTTAAGCTCAGTAACATCCGGAATACACACCCGACTACCACATTTCAAAACACCATTCTCATCAACTCTGAATTCACCACATTGGCCTTGATTCACTAAAGTCAACTTATCAACCAAAAGCATATCAGATTTCTGACCCTCTCTGATCTCCTCCAGAATACCACTTGTTAATTTCAACATTCCCAATTTAACACTATTGTGAGTACTCTCACACACCAAACTCAAGTCTCTAAACTGCTCAATTAAATCCAATTCCTTAACCATCAACATAGACATATGCAATGATTTTCGACTCAATGCATCAGCCACCACATTTGCTTTACCCGGATGGTAATTCAAACCAAAATCATAATCCTTCAAAAATTCTAACCACCTCCTCTGTCTCATATTCAGCTCTTTCTGATCAAACAAATACTTCAAACTCTTATGGTCACTGAAAACTTCAAATCTTGACCCATACAAATAATGTCTCCACAACTTCAGAACAAATACCACAGCTGCCAACTCTAAATCATGTGTCGGATAGTTCCTCTCATGAACCCTTAGTTGTCTCGAAGCATAAGCTATAACCTGCTTATTCTGCATCAACACACCACCTAAACCCAACAATGAAGCATCACAGTAAACTTCAAATAATTCCGACGAACTCGGTAATATCAGAATAGGAGCAGTAGTTAACCTCCTCTTTAACTCTTGGAAACCTTCTTCACATCTTGAATCCCAAACAAACGCTTGCCCCTTTCTAGTCAACATTGTCAACGGTAACGCCAACTTGGAAAATCCTTCGATAAACTTCCTATAATAACCTGCCAGTCCAAGAAAACTTCTTATTTCAGAAACTGACTTCGGAGCTTCCCACTTAGATACCGCTTCTATCTTAGAAGGATCAACGGCAACACCACCTCTGGAAATCACATGGCCAAGAAAACTAACTTCTTCTAACCAAAATTCACACTTCGACAGTTTAGCAAATAACTTCTTTTCTCGTAGAACTCCCAAAACCATTCTCAATTGCTCAGCATGTTCTTCTTCAGATTTCGAATACACCAAAATGTCATCAATAAACACTACAACAAACTGATCTAGATACGGATGAAAAATCCTATTCATATACTCCATAAATACTCCAGGCGCATTAGTCACTCCAAAAGGCATCACAGAATACTCATAATGTCCATACCTTGTTCTGAAAGCAGTCTTCTGAATATCTTCAGTCTTCACACGTATCTGATGATACCCAGATCTCAAATCTATCTTGCTGAACACACTAGCACCAACCAATTGGTCCATCAAATCATCAATCCTCGGTAAAGGATACCGATTCTTGATCGTCACTTTATTCAGTTGTCTGTAATCCACACACAACCTCATAGTACCTTCTTTCTTCTTAACCAACAACACTGGTGCACCCCACGGTGACACACTCGGACGAATAAATTTCTTATCCAGCAAATCTTCCAACTGACTCTTCAATTCCGCTAGCTCAACAGCAGACATACGGTACGGAGCCATCGATATCGGTCTAGTACCAGGTACCAAATCAATCGAGAACTCAACTTCACGTTCTGGTGGCAATTCATTCACTTCTTCCGGAAACACATCAGGAAAATCACACACTACAGCTAGATCGCCAATCACCAGTTTATCTTTAGCTTCCAAAGTCGCTAACAGCATAAACAACTCTGCCCCATCTGCTACTTCCTCATCCACCTGCCTGGCTGATAGGAACAAACTCTTTCCTTCTTCAGTCTCAGGGAATATCACAGTCTTATCAAAACAATTGATAGAAACCCGGTTAAACACCAACCAGTTCATACCCAAGATAACATCAATCTGCACTAATGGAAGACACACCAGGTCTATCCCAAAGTTCCTACCAAAAATACTCAAAGGACAACTTAAACAAACAGAAGTAGTAGTCACTGAACCCTTCGCAGGAGTATCAATCACCATACTACCCAACATCTCAGATATCTCTAACTTAAGTTTCACAGCACAATCCAAGGATATAAAAGAATGAGTAGCACCTGTGTCAATAATAGCTACAAGAGGAAAGCCATTAATATAACACGTACCTCGGATCAAACGATCATCTGCAGAAGTCTCAGAACCCGATAAAGCAAAAACCTTGCCTCCCGACTGATTCTCTTTCTTTGGCTTTGGACACTGTGGACTGATATGACCCAACTCTCCACAGTTGAAACAAGTCACAGTCTTCAACCGGCACTCTGCAGCCAAATGACCACCTTTTCCACACTTGAAACATTTCATCTCAGCACTGGTACACTCATGAACACGATGTCCAGCCCGACCACATCTGTAACACTTAACAGGAGCACTAGAGTCTCCCCCACTAGGCCTCTTCATCCCACTCTGCTTCTGAAAACCTTTGCCAGCTGCATACGGTTTTCCACGATCCATCTGATTCTTACCCTTCCTATCAACCCTCTGCTGATAGCTCTCTGCTCTTGCCTTGGAATCCTGTTCAAAAATTCTGCAACAGTCAACCAAATCAGAAAACACTCGAATCCTCTGATATCCAATAGCTTGTTTGATCTCAGGACGCAACCCGTTCTCAAACTTCACACACTTCGAAAATTCTCCAGCAGCCTCATTATAGGGAGTATAGTACTTTGACAGCTCTGTGAACTTCGCAGCATACTCAGTAACAGTCCTGTTACCCTGTTTCAATTCCAAGAATTCTATTTCTTTCTTCCCTCTGACATCCTCTGGAAAATACTTCCTCAGAAATCTCTCCCTGAACACAGCCCAAGTAATCTCAGCATTCCCAGCAGATTCCAACTCAGTGCGGGTAGCAACCCACCAATCATCAGCTTCCTCTGACAGCATATGTGTACCGAACCTGACCTTCTGGTTATCAGCACACTCAGTTACTCTGAAGATCCTCTCGATCTCCTTCAACCACTTCTGAGCACCATCTGGATCGTATGCTCCCTTGAACATTGGAGGATTGTTCTTCTGGAACTCACTCAGTTGACGAGCAGCTCCCATTCCCATAACATTCTGATTTCCTCCAAGCACTCCAGCTAGCATACCCAGAGCCTCAGCGATTGCAGCATCATCTCTACCTCTTCCAGCCATCTCTATTCTGAAAACCCAAACAAACTAAAACAATAAGTACTGATAGGTTACTCAACACCTATACCGTACAGGGGAACAGAATAATTACGACTCGACACGACCGACTATGCTCTGATACCACTAATGTAACACCCTTCTAAAATACCCCAAAAATTATTTAAAATAATAAACATATAATCAGAGTAATAGTGCACCAAGGGTGTCACACAAACATTCCACACCATTCAACCAATATAACAGTCATGCTCTTTTATTTAATTTAAATATAAAGTATTTGCACAGTTACGCAGCAGATAGAGATCAACTCAATCATGCAAAACATGTAACATCACATGTAATTTAGTTCAACAACAACTACAATAATAATCAAGTGTTCCCGCCCGATGTTACATCTATCAGAGCATGACCCATAAGAACTACTCTAGACTCCAAGCATTAGCTTCTACTCGACTCATTTCTCGTTACCTGAAAAATAGGTTGTAAGGGTGAGTTCCTCAATCAATATAATAAGCATTATAGAACGACATGTAATGCTAAGTAAATAACACATCAATTCACCCTAACCAGACTACGCATTCAGCAACGGCAATATCCGTCCAAACATCATATTCAACAATATTATATATCATATGTAAAATCCTCAAACCATATTCAACACCAACAACGCAACACAACGATTTACTCACTAATTCCTCACAATGGGAATTAGCTACAGCCCCTCAGGCTATGCCATGCATTCATTATGCAATGAGACTCCATGAAATGCGGTACCGACTCTTCTCGAACATATAGTTCAAGCTCACCGATCCCTCCAGATACGGCTACTGAGCTCACTAGTCCCACTCATTGAGATCTAATGCCTCACTCACTAATTCCTCACCATGGGAATTAGCTACAGCCCCAAAGGCTAGACTATGCACACTAATCATCTAGTATGCAAACATCAACAACAATTCACAACTCACTAATTCCTCACCATGGGAATCAGCTACAGCCCCAAAGGCTAAACTACGCATGCTAATCACCTAGCAATACAACATCAACAACAACTCAAGAATAGACACATGCTCGCACTCTACGCCATCGAATAGTCTATTCACAACTGCATACATTCACAACATCATGTATAATATATACATTCACCGCATCATATACATCAGCAATATTTCATCACATAAGCATGTCAGATTATGTCAAACAACCACTACAATATTAGTACATTCTAATATTACATCTCCTGCAGCGGGAATTAATCCCTATCACACCATAGGCAACATAGGCCAACCCTCACATAGGTACACAACAATTAAAACAACAATTTTTCCATTCTGCTACAGCGTTAACCGGTTAACGCCCTGGGTTAACCGGTTAACGCAGCACAACACGCCTTCTGTCTCAATTTTTAACAGTGTTAACCGGTTAACGCCCTGGGTTAACCGGTTAACGCAGCACAAACAGCCAAATATCAGAATGACAACAGTGTTAACCGGTTAACACCCTGGGTTAACCGGTTAACGCAGACGAAACAACACATATTCATAATCCAACACAGTGTTAACCGGTTAACACCCTGGGTTAACCGGTTAACGCAAGACAGAAGCTGTTCCTGCGCTAATTCAAGGCAGAATGCAGAATTCTCCGCATTTTCCGCCATTGGAGGACTTCCGGACCTCCGAATCCGATTCCGTAAAAAGCTATACGATCGGAAAATTACAACAGACTCAATTACCGATTTAATTTCAACTTCTAACACGATTCATCTAACAAATTTTCAGCATTCACAATTCTCAATTAGGGTCGAATTAACAGCTTATTACTACCCATCACATATTCTCCCATAATACCCATTAATCGAGATAAACCCCCCTTACCTTAACAATCCGGCAAAATCTTTGAGCTTCAAGTTTTCGTTCTCCAACCTTTGCTCTTCAGCTCCTCTTCTCTGCCCTTTTTCCCTTTTCTCTCACGAGGCTTCTCTGTTCTGTTTTCACGTGAAATGCTTTTCCAAATGAGAACTTTTCCTTATTCCAACATATATATATTTTCCAAAATAATAATAATCCAAAAAAATAATAATAAATTTCTAATTATTCAATTAAATTAATAATTACATTATTAACTCAATTTAAATAATTATTTTATTATTATCGGGGTGTTACACCCCAGGCGGGTAAATCTGACTTTGGAGGAAACATTTGATATCAAAATACCATGGCTTCTCATCTTTGACTTCTTCAATGGAGAACATATGAGTTGGCCTATCAAGACGCATCACAGCCAAATTGGGAACTTCATTCCAAAATTTCACTGCAACCATTGAAGCCAACGTTGCAAGAGGATCTGCCATCCGGTTTTCATCTCGAGGGATATGATGAAACTCAACCTTTGTAAAGAAAGTTGAAATCCTTCTCGCATAGTCTCTAAATGGTATCAAACTGGGTTGATTCGTCTCCCATTCACCTTTGATATGATTCACAACCAAAGTTGAATCTCTATAGACGTCAAGATACTTGATTATGAGATCAATTGCTTCTTCAAGCCCCATAATGCAAGCTTCATACTCAGCCATATTGTTTGTACACTTGAAAATCAATCTAGCTGTAAACAGAAAATGAGTACCTTAAGGAGTAATAATCACTGCCTCAATGCCATTACCATAAGAATTAACAGCTCCATCAAATACCATGCCCCAATGGGAACCAGGTTCTGGCCCTTCTTCAAGCAATGGTTCATCACAATCTTTCATCTTTAAGTACAAAATCTCTTCGTCGGGAAAATCATATTGCACTTGTAGGTGTTTAATTGGCTGCATTATATGGTAAAACACTAGATGGATACTAATGTCTTGACGGATGTCACGACATGTATGTGTGACTACATTGTAGTTACTGCAGGACTAGCTAACACAGGATTTATTGAATGTCAAACTGGATGATGTGACATTCATACCTGTCAACAGATACTAAGGTATAGAACAGCAGGTGTTCTGTTAGAACTTAGTATTTATTACCAGTCTGGTTATCAAGGAAAGACCAGACCTGGCATAAGGCCTACTGACTGAATGTCAAACTGGATGTTATGACATTCATCATTGACAGCAGCTACTGAACATTAGACAGAGTGGTGTTCTGCTATACTTCAGCATGTAACTTAGTTTGTTCTTCAAGAGAATAACAGAACTAACTTAAGGCCAAATGTGTAAATGTTAAGTTGGACACTTTGACATTTATTAATGTAAGTTGTTACTGTAGTATGGTCATTTTGATCATGTACAGGTCAGCAAAATTGTACAGTCTGTTTTCTGGAAAAACAGACTCAGCATATGGACCTTGATGTCAAGCTGAATGTCGTGACATTCATGCCTGACAGCATATGCTATATTGTAGGTTGTTCAGTTTTCTGTTTCTGCTTTTTCTCAGGCTATTCTTCAGGGATTCAACAACTGAGAGAAAATCCAGGAAATCAACAACCAAGCTACATTCAATGAACCTAACAAATAGCCTATTTGTTAGTAACCTAAATGTTGAATTTATGGGAACTCGCGTGACCTTAAATTCAGGAGAATACAGGTGCAAAAGCCCAGGATACTGCAATATAAAAGGAAGGCGTTCCTTCATTCAGTTTCAGGGATTTTGAGGCGTGAAGATATTGTGTGTCCATCATACTTCACTGCTGTATTTTTGTGAGTCTTGTATTAGACGTATCTTGTAAGCCAAGCCATTATCAAGTAGATGATAGCTGTGGCATAGGGTGTTCATTGAGTTGTAAGTGTTGTGTCGCTCAAAGCTTTTAAGCGTGAGTGCTGTGTATCATGATTAAAGCTGTGAAGCACAATTAAGAGTTGTTTGAAGTGTGACTTCAACTTGTCTTTAATATTGTTTAAAGATAGTAATCACTGAGGTGATTGAGGGGGAGTGAGTAGGAACTCTGATCTTAGGTTAAGATTGAAATTGCATTGGGTAAGGATTAAGTGATAAGTTGTAAACGGGTGAGTTTAACTTTGAATTGATACTACTAATAGTGGATTTCCTCCCTGGCTTGGTAGCCCCCAGATGTAGGTCATGTTGGACTGAACTGGGTGAACAATTACTTGTGTTATTTACTGCACTTACTGTTAAGTTCTGCATAATCCCTGTCTGTGCAGAATTGGATGTCATAACAATCAGTGTGACATCCAAAGTCTGATAACTAGAATTTCAATTGGCATCAGAGCAGGCACCCTGCCTGTGAATTTCTGGGTGAGATCTAGGGAAGTTACTTTCTAGTACCATGGACAAGGATTTAGGACACTCAAACAGACCACCCATGTTGGATGGCTCTAATTATGATGACTGGAAGCCTCGTATGATAGCCTTCTTAAGGTCTCTAGACAGCAAAGTCTGGAGAGCTGTCAATAAAGGATGGGAACATCCAATGAGGACAGGTGAAGATGGAGTCAGTGTGCAGATTCCTGAAGAAGAGTGGGACAAGGAGCAAGAGGCATTAGCTCTTGGAAATTCCAAGGCCTTGAATGCATTGTTCAATGGAATCAGCAAGAACATCTTCAGGCTGGTACACCACTGTGAACTAGCTAAGGAAGTTTGGGATACCCTCAAGGTAACTCATGAAGGTACTTCCAAGGTGAAGATGTCCAAACTTCAGATGCTAACCACCAAGTTTGAAAATCTGAGGATGAAAGAGGATGAGACTATTCATGACTTTCACATGAATATTCTTGAAATTGCAAACACCTCTGGTGGACTAGGTGAGAAAATGGCTGAAGAGAAACTTGTAAGAAAGATTCTCAGGTCCTTGCCTAAGAGATTTGCTATGAAGGTCACAGCCATAGAGGAGGCGCAGGACATCTGCAACATGAAGGTGGATAAGCTTATTGGTTCCCTCCAAACCTTTGAAATGGGCTTGGGTGAGTATGCTGAGAAGAAGAACAAAAGCATAGCTTTTGCATCTAATGCTGAAGAGGAGTCAGAAGCAGGATATACTGGAGGTGATGAAAGTATATCAGAAGCCTTAGCCATGCTTGGGAGACAGTTCAACAAGCTCATAAAGAAAATTGATCAACAGGTTAGACCTAATGTCGAGAACGTCCCGTCTGACATAAATAAAAGATCAACTTATGAAGAAAAGGCCAACCAAGGCAAGGGAATCCAGTGCCATGGATGTGAAGGATATGGTCATATTAAGGCTGACTGCCCTACCCTTCTCATGAGGCAAAGGAAAGGGCTAGCTGTCACCTGGTCAGAAGAAGACACTGAGAGTGAATCTGAAGGAGAATCAGCCAAACATGTCACTGCTATGACTAGTGTTTGTGCCTCAGAGGATAACTCAAGTGGAGATGAGCTCACCTTGGATGAGCTTGCTGTCTCATATAAAGAATTATGTGTTAAAAGTGCAGAAGTTTGCATCCAAGGAGAAAAGCATAAGAAACTCATCAAAGAGCTAGAAGCTGAGAAACTAGAGCAGCTGAAAGTCATAGAGGGTCTGAAGGGTGAGATTTCTTTGCTGATCTCTAAGCTAGACCAAATGACCAAATCCATCAAAATGTTGAATAAGGGATCTGACACCTTGGAAGAGATCCTGAAGACAGGACAGAAGTCTGGAACCACATCTGGTTTAGGCTTTGGGAAAAGATCATCAGCCGAACGCAAACGTCCAAAGGCTAAATCCAAAGGAAAGTCTCATCCAAAGTCACAACATCGAGGAACCAGAATGAACAATCATCAGAAGAAGAAATTCAAGAGATGGAAATGTCATTACTGTGGTAGATTCGGTCACATAAAACCATTCTGCTATAGGCTGCATGGTTACCCAAACCAGACCTCTCGAGGTAGGCCTAAGAAAAAGGTGTCTACGCATAATGTCCCCATTAAGAAACAAACATGGGCGGCTAAGCAGACAACTCAGGTCAATCCTAAGCAGCTGGCATCTAAGACTCACTTCTCGCCTGAGAACCAACAGTGTGTCGCTAACATTGCTCACACTTCTTCAAGGGGACATATCAGACAAGATTGGTACCTTGATAGTGGCTGCTCAAGGCATATGACTGGGATGAACAACCTAGTGGTGAATCTACTTCCTTCTAACATCAAGTTTGTGACATTAGGTGATGGAACTAAAAGAGAAGTCATGGGTGTTGGGAATCTGGACTGTCCAGAAACTCCAAAATTGAGTGATGTATTGTTAGTAAAAGGACTAACTGTGAACCTCATAAGCATAAGCCAATTGTGTGACCAAGGATACAAGGTGGAATTTACCAAGGGAGGATGTGTGGTGTTGAATGGGTGCAATCAAGAAGTGATGAGAGGAGAAAGATCCAAAGATAATTGCTATCTTTGGAAATCTAAAGACTCTCTCAACTTTCCCAAGTGCCCTTTGGCCAAGGGAGATCAGGAAGGGAAGCTGGGACATGGAAGACTTGATCCCCTTCAGGTAAAAGGAGTGAAGAAGAGCATGTCCAAGGGAGCTATGAGAAGAGTCTCATATCTGTCTTTAGATAAAAGGATAGACTGTGGAAAGTGTCTGATCAAAAGTTATGTGCCCTTGGTACCCATTGGTCATCATACAACTGATATGACAGCAAAGGATAGACAAAGGTGTGTATTATTGACGTCTGCAGAAACTCAGTACCTAGCTTGTGGCAGCAAGTGGGCATCTCTAGTAAGGAGGAACCTAATGCAGACAGAGTACAATGTCACCCGGAATGTCATGACATTGTACGTTACTAAGTGTGAAACTAGTAAGGGCAAAGTGGGAATGCATGCGTCTGAAAAGTTATAGCAACTAATGAAGTTAGTTAGCTACTGTTTAATAAGTCAAATTATTAAACAACAAATAGTGGGCTCTGAGTGGTCAAAATCTAATAGACCTTACTCTTGCATAAAGCGTTTCACATTCAGTCGTTTCAAACTCCACTCGTGCAAACCCTCGTCCAAAGAAACGGTTCATCTTCCCTCTAAGATTCTCAGCATGGCTCGTCAATCCGATACCTCCTCCTACACCACCATGTCTGATTCTCTCAGCACTGAGTCTTACCACCCTACCCGGGAGGATCCAGTTGTTGATGCAGCAACTTCGTCCCATGCAAGAAGACCTAAGGAAACGGTCTCCGGGTTTTCATCAGAAATCGCTCTTGATGAACACACAAGGGAAGGGTCGAGGTATGTGCATAACTCCATTGCAACTATCGTCACTCAGATACTATCTGGTAATCGAAATGTTCCTGGGGTTTCTGTTCCCTTGAACACAATCATTCCTGATATTGCTGCATGTCAAGATAAAGCTGTAGTGTTGAGAAAAAATGTCACTGACAATGTTGAGCAACCAGATGCTCATGAGGGGTCAAAGATTGACAAACCCTCAGGCAAAGTGAGAGGTGAGAAGGCCAATGTTACTCAAGGTGTTGAGGACAACCCTAGAGCTGAAACGATTAACGTGGAAGAGCTCTCTGACAATGAACTTCTGGCTTCAGTTGTCCCTAGGATAGCCAAGAGGGTTAGGTCTAGAAGGGAGAAAAAGACTATGGAGCAGAAGTCCCCCTCCAAGGAAGTTGGTGAAACAAATCCTCACAAGCAACCAGAGACAGAGAGTGCACACAAGAGGAAAGGTTATGGTCCTACAAAAGCTTGGAGCAAAGAGGTGCCCAAGAAGTTGAAGACCAAGGCTGTGGTGGTTGAGTCTGAATCTGATGTCCCATGTGATGTCACAACATCCATGTCCAGGAAGAAGCCTTCTTCCAGCAGGCTGGCAACCAGTGTCCCAGAAGTTCCTATTGACAATGTGTCCTTCCACTTTGCCTCCAGTGTTAACAGGTGGAAATATGTATACCACAAGAGGCTGGCATTGGAGAGAGAACTGGCTCAGAATGCATTGGAGTGTAAGGAAATTGTGGATCTCATCAATGAGGCAGGACTGATGAGAACTGTGACTAAACTCCCTAAATGCTATGAGACCTTAGTGAAGGAGTTCATTGTTAATCTGTCTGAGGAGTGTGCTGATGGGAAATCCAGAGAATTTAGGAAGGTCTATGTGCGTGGCAAGTGCGTGACTTTTTCCCCTTCAGTGATAAATCTGTATTTGGGAAGAGCAGATGAAGTGCAACCTGAACTTGAAGTGACTGACAACACTATCTGTCAAGTCATCACAGCAAAGCAAGTCCAGAAATGGCCTCTCAAAGGGAAGCTGGTGGCCAGTCAACTAAGTGTAAAGTATGCAATGTTACACAAAGTTGGAGCAGCCAACTGGGTACCCACTAATCACTAGTCAACTGTGTCTGTGGCGTTAGGGAAGTTCATCTATGCAGTGGGAACCAAGACAAAGGTGGACTATGGTAATTACATCTTTGATCAGACAATGAAACATGCTGGGAGTTTTAGTGTGAAGGGACCCATTGCCTTTCCATCTCTCATATGTGGAATTGTTCTGAATCAATTTCCACATATCCTGACAGATAATGACTTTGTGAGAAGAAGAGAGAGTCCATTGGCCTTCAGCTACAAACTGTTCCTGGGCAAGCATGTCCCTGACATTGTCTTGACATCAGGAGAAACATCCAAAGCTGGCAACCAACCAGACAAAGCTGATGTTATTGCAGTTCTCAAAGAAACCTGCAAAGAACTGGAGGCTAGAAAGCATGCTCTGGAAAAGCTCATCTTGCAATTGGAGACTTCTGCTGAGGACACGGATGGAGCTGATAAGCAAAGCTCTGAGGAGGAGGAGGAGGCCAGCTCTGAAGAGGAGGCTGATGATGAGGCTGAGGATTAAATACTTGTCTTTCTGTGTTTTCTGTCATTACTATTTGTGGATCTGTAACTTAAAGTGTTGCTTTGGCAACATTTTTGACAAAAAGGGGGAGTGACAAGTGATACCCCAAGACAACAGAAGTTTACTTTGTTAAACTTTGTTAAATGTGTTAAAACAGGTTCTCATTCTGACAGATTGAAGTTTTCCTCTACTGCAGCTCATGTGTGTGTGAAGTTTTTATTTAACTTCTCTCCCTATTTAACTTCTCTCCCCTGCAGCTATTGTGTGTGAAGTTTTTATTTAACTTCTGTATGTGTGTGCTGCTGTGTGAAGTTTTTATTTAACTTCTGTATGTGTGTGTTGTGTGTGAAGTTTTGCTTAACTTCTGTATGTGTGTGAGTGTGCTGCCACTCTGAGTGTATTAGCTAGTATTAATTCCTGCTAGGTGTGTGATTCCGCTGCTATGAACTCTGTTATGGGGATCAAAGTGTTTTAGCCAAAAATTTGCCAAAGGGGGAGTTTGTAGGTGTTTAATTGGCTGCATTATATGGTAAAACACTAGATGGGTACTAATGTCTTGACAGATGTCATGACATGTATGTGTGACTACATTGTAGTTACTGCAGGACTAGCTAACACATGATTTATTGAATGTCAAACTGGATGCTGTGACATTCATACCTGTCAACAGATACTAAGGTATAGAACAGCAGGTGTTCTGTTAGAACTTAGTATTTATTACCAGTCTGGTTATCAAGAAAAGACCAGACCTGGCATAAGGCCTACTGACTGAATGTCAAACTGGATGTTATGACATTCATCATTGACAGCAGCTACTGAACATTAGACAAAGTGGTGTTCTGCTATACTTCAGCATGTAACTTAGTTTGTTCTTCAAGAGAATAACAGAACTAACTTAAGGCCAAATGTGTAAATGTTAAGTTGGACACTTTGACATTTATTAATGTAAGCTGTTACTGTAGTATGGTCATTTTGATCATGTACAGGTCAGCAAAATTGTACAGTCTGTTTTCTGGAAAAACAAACTCAGCATATGGACCTTGATGTCAAGCTGAATGTCGTGACATTCATGCCTGACAGCATATGCTATATTGTAGGTTGTTCAGTTTTCTGTTTCTGCTTTTTCTCAGACTATTCTTCAGGGATTCAACAACTGAGAGAAAATCCAGGAAATCAACAACCAAGCTACATTCAATGAACCTAACAAATAACCTATTTGTTAGTAACCTAAATGTTGAATTTATGGGAACTCGCGTGACCTTAAATTCAGGAGAATACAGGTGCAAAAGCCCAGGATACTGCAATATAAAAGGAAGGCGTTCCTTCATTCAGTTTCAGGGATTTTGAGGCGTGAAGATATTGTGTGTCCATCATACTTCACTGCTGTATTTTTATGAGTCTTGTATTAGACGTATCTTGTAAGCCAAGCCATTATCAAGTAGATGATAGCTGTGGCATAGGGTGTTCATTGAGTTGTAAGTGTTGTGTCGCTCAAAGCTTTTAAGCGTGAGTGCTGTGTATCTTGATTAAAGCTGTGAAGCACAATCAAGAGTTGTTTGAAGTGTGACTTCAACTTGTCTTTAATATTGTTTAAAGATAGTAATCACTGAGGTGATTGAGGGGGAGTGAGTAGGAACTCTGATCTTAGGTTAAGATTGACATTGCATTGGGTAGGGATTAAGTGATAAGTTGTAAACGGGTGAGTTTAGCTTTGAATTGATACTACTAATAGTGGATTTCCTCCCTGGCTTGGTAGCCCCCAGATGTAGGTCATGTTGGACTGAACTGGGTGAGCAATTACTTGTGTTATTTACTGCACTTACTGTTAAGTTCTGCATAATCCCTGTCTGTGCAGAATTGGATGTCATAACAACCAGTGTGACATCCAAAGTCTGATAACTAGAATTTCAGCACTGATTGGTAATCTTCAATCGGTTGGTGAGCCAAATGGTCAACCAAGACACTACCCTTGATAGCTTTTTGAGACCGGTATTCAATATCATACTCAGATAACAACATTTGCCAACGGGAAATTCTCCCAGTTAAAGTAGGCTTCTCAAAAATGTACTTGATTGGATCCTTTTTGGATATCAACCACGTAGTATGATTCAATATATATTGGTGCAGACGCTTAGCAGTCCAAGCCAATGCGTAACAAGTCTTTTCCAGCATAGAATACCGAGTCTCACAGTCGGTGAACTTCTTACCGAGGTAGTAAATTGCATACTCTTTATTTCCAGATTCATCTTACTGACCAAGAACACAACCCATACTCTCATCGAGCATAGTCAAATACATGATCAAAGATCTTCCTTCAACAGGAGGAGACAGAATCAGAGGCTCAAACAGATACTCCTTGATATTATCAAAAGCTTTATGGCAATCTTTGGTCCAATCACAAGACTGATCTTTTCGAAGAAGCTTGAATATAGGCGCACATGTGGCAGTCATATGCGATATAAATCTGGAGATGTAATTCAAGCGGCTGAGAAAACCTCTGACTTGCTTCTTAGTTTTGGGCGCAGGCATATCTTGTATTTCTTTGACCTTGGCAGGATCAACCCCAATGCCTTTCTCACTGACAATAAACCCAACAACTTACCAGAACGAACACCAAAAGTACACTTATTGGGATTCAAGCGGAGTTTGTACTTCCTAAAACGTTGGAATAACTTAAAAAAATGTTCAACATGTTTTTCTTCATCACTTGATTTGGCAATCATGTCATCAACATAAACTTAAAACTCTTTATGCATCATATCATGAAAAAGAGTGGTCGTAGCTCTCTGGTATATTGCCCCAACATTCTTTAAACTGAAAGGCATCACTCTATAACAGAATGTTCCCCAGGGTGTAATGAATGTGGTCTTCTCCATATCTTCAGGTGTCATCTTGATCTGATTATAACCGGAAAATTCGTCCATAAACGAAAAGACTTCGAATTTATTTGTACTGTCTACCAACATATCAATGCGTGGTAGAGGAAAATCATCTTTCGGACTAGATTTGTTCAAATCTCTATAATCAACACACATGTGGACTTTTCCATCTTTCTTTGGAGCAGGTACAATGTTGGCCATCCACTGTGGATATTCGGGGGTAACAAGAAAACCAACATCAATTTTCTTTTGCACTTCCTCTTTAATCTTTACTGCCATATCAGGGTGAGTCCTCCTCAACTTCTGCTTGACCGGCGGGCATTCTGGCTTCAACGACAATCTATGCTCCACAATCTCAGAATCCAAACCGGGCATGTCTTGATAGGACCAAGCAAACAAATCTGAATACTCTCGAAGAAGATCAATCAACCCCTTCTTAGCTTCTGGACACAATTGAGACCCAATCTTGACTTCATTCACATCATCTTCGGAACCCAAGTTGACTAGCTCAATCTGCTATTCAAATGGCTAAACGACTTTTTCCTTGTGCTCAAGTAAACGAGATAATTCATCAGATACTTCTTCATCATTTTCTTCCTCAGCCTCAAACACAGGGAAATCAAAGTTTGGAGAGGGAGTAGGATCATTGTATTCAATGGGTTTGAGAACCATCCTGCATAATAATTTGATATTTTGATTTTAGAGAAGTGAATTATGACCAAATATCATGCAGATGGAATATTATTATTTATTTATGTTTTTTGTGATTACCATTTTCAGAAAAGCAAAAAGTAAAAATAAAACATCATAGATGTGGATGAATAAAATTGCATTTTATTGATGATAATAGAAATGCCCAACAATGTTCACTTCTCCCTTAGGCATAGGAGAAGGATTTTTTTCTTAAAAATTAAAAACACATTACTTAGAGTGATGGATAATAGTAGGAACATCAACAGCAACCCAATTGTTACAAGTCTGGCCATGAGTCACAAAGTTGGCACAAGCTTCGTCATCATCGTCACCATTCTCAATTACAACAGCTGAGTCTTGATCATTCTCATGAATGAACCCTCCACCATGGAAAATTGGTTGCACAACTTCAGTCTTGACGTTGAATGACCCTGGTTGAAATCCCAATCCATCCATATTCTTGTTCTCAACAATCTCTATCATTCGGCCCCACTGATCAATGCTGTCAGCTTCAATAGCTTTTTGTGCATCCTTTAAAGAGGACATAGGTGACCCAATTTTCTTTACTTCATCAGTAATAGACAAGGCTTGGAACGACATTCCAACCTCCTCCTCAACTTCCATGTAAGAAAAGGATGACAAATGGCTCACTAGTAGCGCCTTTTCTCCACCAACAACGACAAGCTTGTCGTTCTTCACAAATTTCAATTTCTGGTGTAGAGTAGACCTCACTGCTCCAGCTTCATGAATCCATGGCCTTCCCAACAAGAAGCTATACGTCGGGTGGATATCCATTACCTGGAAAGTAATTTGGAAATCACTCGGACCTATCTTAATTGGAAGGTCCACTTCACCAATGACGGTTTTACGGGAACCATCAAACGCTTTAACAATCACACCAATGTACCTCATTGGGGCGCCTTGGTAATAAAGTCTTGACAGAGTTGATTTCGGAAGCACATTCAAAGACGAACCAGTGTCAACCAACACATTGGACATAGCATCCTCTTTGCAAATCATAGAAATATGGAGTGCCAGATTGTGATTTCTGCCTTCCTCGGGAAGCTCTTCATCACAAAAACTCAAATTATTGTAAGTAATGTTGGCAACAATGTGGTCAAACTGATCCACTGTCACATCATGCTCAACATAAGCCTGCTCGAGCACTTTTTGCAATGCCTCCCTATGTGCCTCAGAATTCATCAATAAGGACAACACAAAGATCTTTGACGGGGTTTGGAGCAGCTGCTCCACCACATTAAACTCACTTCTCTTTATCAACTTTAAAACTTCATCGTCATCACTAGCCTTCAGTTTGCTGGATTCACCATACTGACACAATGGAGTGCTAACCGGATTCATCACTAGAATCTCTACCTTCTTACTGATTGTAACATCTTCTACTTATTTCAAGAAAACTAGACCGAACATACAACCACTACGGATCACCTTCGGAATATTAACAATATTTACCATAGGATCTGCAACTGGTAAGGGAATGTCTTGGCCATTCTCAATCATCGTGGTATTGTACTGATACGACACAACTTTATCGGATGTATACAGAATAAAGCCCGCTAACCGTATTACCAACGGTGATACTAATCTATTGTTGTTACTGCTGCTGCTGTCAAACTGTATAACTACCCGCTTAGGGGTCTTGAACACATGCACGATCACATTCACATCATCTATATCCCTCGACTGTTGAATCTGGATTAGATTCTCATCCATCATCTTCTGGATATCTCTCTTGACAATTATACACCCATGGGGGTTCACACTATAGATTACACAACTATCATGGTCGTGCTCACAGTCACTGATCAAACACAAGGTTCTATGCATTTCCAACAACGACCTACGGATACGTCGTACATCTAATACTCGAAAATTCCCTGGACAACCGTCTACCATGTTGACAGTAGCATTACCATGAGCAGGCAATGGATTAACTTTAACATTAGGCGCTTAGTCCTCAAAGGACACTGTCCCACACTTCACAAGCTTTTGTACCTCATACTTCAACGGATAGAAATTCTCTATATCATGGCCAGGAGCTCCCTGGTGAAAGGCACAACGAAGTTTGGGTTTAAACCACCATGGAAGTGGCTCGGGAATTTGCGGAGGATTTCTGGGTTGAATAAGGTTCTTGAGAACCAATGATGGGTACAATTCGATGTACGTCATATGAATAGGGTCAAAGGAGACCTTCTTCCTCTCAAAATTTTGTTGATTATTATTATTGTTGTTGTATTTGGTTCTTTGTTGCGGTAGTTGTTGACGATGCTTCTTCTTTAGACAGGCGTCCTTCACGAACTCCTTCTTCTAACCTCATCCCCATATTTACCATTTCAATAAAGTCATTGGGGGCACTGATAATCATACGTTCGTAATAAAACGAACTCAACGTCTTCAAGAAAATATTCGTCATCTCCTTTTCTTCCAATGGTGGGCTTATCTGGGCAGCAAGTTCCCTCCACCTCTGGACATACTCCTTGAATGTCTCCTTATCTTTCTGAGACATAGACCTCAGCTGGTCTCTATCAGGCACCATATCAACATTATACTTGTATTGCTTGACAATGGTCTCGCCTAAGTCATTGAAAGTACTGAAACTTGCACTGTATAACCCCATATACCATCTCAAAGCAGCACCAGTCAAACTATCTTGGAAGTAGTGAATCAATAACTGATCATTATCAGTTAGAGTTGACATCTTTCTGGTGTACATTATATGGTGTCTCAACGGACAAGTGTTTCCCTTATACTTTTCAAAGTCAGGGACCTTGAACTTCATCGGGATTTTCACATTAGGCACTAGGCAGAGCTCAGCAGCACTCTTCCCAAATAAATCCTTCCCTCTCAGAGTCTTCAACTCTTTACGCAGCTCGAGGAACTGGTCCTTCATTTCGTCCATCTTCTTATATACATCTGGGCTATCAGATGGCTCAGAGTGGTAGATGGTATCCTCAACACAAGGTAAAGTATGA
The DNA here is from genome assembly GCF_024323335.1 of Lathyrus oleraceus. Taxonomy (NCBI): domain Eukaryota; kingdom Viridiplantae; phylum Streptophyta; class Magnoliopsida; order Fabales; family Fabaceae; genus Lathyrus; species Lathyrus oleraceus. Next base: position 349,375,664 of record NC_066581.1, read on the forward strand.
ACAACTGGAGGTGGCACTGACATGACCGGGCTAGATGTTGGCAGAGAAACAACGGTGGGTGCATACCCTTCGAGCATAAAGTTGGACAACATCCCCCAAGGTAATCCAGCAGGCATGGAAGGACCGGATTGGGTGGCAACAATAGGAACAGTTGAGGTAGCAACCTCAGAAATAACAGTCCTTTGGGGAGGAGTTGCAGGAGTTGGTGAAGATTGATTATGCGCAGCAAGAACAAACTCCGTGATAGCAGTTAACCATGCAATTTCATCCTTCAGCTCTCTATTCTCTTACTCTAAATGCTCCATTATCTTTGGTTGATTAGCACGAGTGTTGTATCGGTGAGTCAGCTTGGCTGAAGCACAGAAGAATAACCAATAAGACATCTGGCGGAAGCAAACCTACTATGCAAATGATGCATGAAATGCAATGTTTTTGTTTATTTAATATCAAGGAACATATGAAGTTCTATTTGAAAATATTAAATAATAACAATAGTAACAATTTGATTGGCCATAAAATCTCTTTTTATTCATAAAATTTGGAAGGAATACACTGAGTACAATTTTCAGAAACCAAAATACAAATACAAGAGAAAAGGAAACTAATCATCCTAAGGACCCCTTAGCAACGGTATCAGATGATCTGGTTGTGGGCGCGTACTTCCTTCAGATGCATCGAATCTCAGACTCAAAAGATATCTTCATTTGAGCTTTCTCAAGAACAAGCTGATCAACAATCTTCTCCAAGCACCGGAAGGTTGACGCATACTAGAGGAAGATAGACCCTCTGGCTCTCTCTGTCTCTTTATTACTCGGTCTTCAAGAAGTTCAATAAGCGCGTCTTTGTCCTTTGACTCAAGATGCAACTCTTCATGCTTTCGGCTCAAAGCATGGAACCGCTCTTCCCATATATCTCTCTTGCTTCATCTTGGTGAGTGTATCTTCCAACTCCTCTACATCTTGGTTAGGGAGAGTTGATGGCTCAGCCACAACCAAAGACATAGGTCTTTCACAGGCGTACGACATCTTCAATTCCAAAGCTCTCTTCTTCACCCCAATAGTGTAAGCTTTCAAAGCTACACAGTTGCACGGACCAAGCTCGGATCTTCCCTTCCTATGCACATTATGCCAAGCATGTATCATCTTCTACTTCAAATGTTGGGGATCTTTACCCTCTTGATAGAAAATACCTCCTAATTGAGTGTTATAAGGTTTGTCTCTCAAGGGGAATCCAAGTTGACGACGAGCCAAAGCAGGGTTGTAGTTGATCCCTCCTTGTGTACCAATGAGGGGCACATTAGAGAATTCACCATAACTGTCAATAATATCCAATCTACCCAATGCAGAATCATACCAAACAATATCATCATTAGTGAGAGACATAAGTCTCTGGGACCACCATAAACATTATTTGTTCTCCAAAAAAGCAGGCGTCTGAGGCAAGTGCGAAATAAACCACTTGTACAGAAGAGGAACACAATAAACAATAGTCCCACCACCTTTAGAATTCCTCAAATGAAAAGAGAAATACATATCACCCAACAGAGTAGGCACATGGTTCCCAATCAAGAAGATTCTAATGGCGTTAACATCAACAAAACCATCAATGTTAGGGAACAAAGATAAACCATAGATGAGCAATACAAAGATGGATTCAAAAGCATCCACACTACCGACTTGAGAAAAGACAATAGCTCTACCAATGAGGAACTTAGAAGTCAAACCCATAATTCCTCCTTTCTTCACCCAATGAGTCCCAATCTCATATTTCTTCAGATGAAGAGCTTCAGCAATGATATGAGATCTAGGAATCTCCTCCAATCCACTAAAAGGTACCTTATCAGAAATGGGTATTCCCAAGAGATGGGCATACTCCTCTAACATAGGCATAAGCTGATAATCGGGAAAAGTGAAGCACCGGTAAAAAGGGTTATAGAACTGAACCAAAACAGTCATAAGTCCTTCAACTACATCAGTAGATAACACAGACAAAAGCTTCCCATGACGTTGTTTGAAGTCCAAGGGATTTAGTACAAAGGATGACAACTTCCTTAGCTCTTTAAAACTAATGTTATTAATCATAAAATGGTACCTCCGATCACTCTTATACTTTATCGAACGTTACGCCTGACAAGAATTCATATCCAGGGTAGTACTTCCAGTGAAAGGCACCAAGGTAGCTAACTTAGCGTCTAAATGTAAGGTGTGAGCAATGGAGGTAATCAATCCTCCAATACCAATAACGCCCCTTTTTGCATTGGACACTGAACACATGTGTGTGAGAATAAACGCCACAGAATGGACTGGTGTGGGTTTAAACACACAATTAATGAAAAAAAGCTCTTTAGAATTAACACTACCATTATCACCTCGACCAAAAATAGAATGGGCCATAATCTGCCTATAATAATGAATAGTCGGGTTATGGATGTGGGAATATTTCTTCCCCTCGATATCAATAGAAAAATCTTCGGTTAGTTCCACAAACAGCCAAATTCAATCAACCAAGGCCCCATCGATGGACCTCGCAGGCGATACCAACATCATGCGAAAAATGTAACAGGGCAACAACTTAGTTGTAACTAAACTTACAATCCTTATTAAAGATTCTAAATCTAAAAGCCCCAACCGAGCCTTGGCTCACGGGATTCGTGCATAAGAATAAGAATCAAGGAACTCAAGTGTGAGTCACTCATAGGTAGAGTAACATAAATGGACAAAGTGATTCCACCCTATTTTATCCAACATTCAATGCACACAATCAAACAAGCCTAAAGAACGTAAACAAGAGTCATCGGAGTACCTCGTTGGAGTAATATGGAGTCGGTACAGAGTTGTATATCGTTGTTGTTGATTTGTTCCCTCTTTGAAAACAATGTCCATAAAGTCTACTTGAGTTCTTGGAGGCATGGTGGAAGAAGAATTGAGTTCTTGGTTGGATGGGTTCGGAATTGGGATTTTGGGGTAGGAGGAAAGTTTGATTTTTGGATGGTGGTAATGAAAGTGGGGAGAATGAGGGTGACAACGGTGGTTTCAGTTTGGATTTTGGTTGATAAATGAAGAAGTTTGAGGTGTTTTAAGGTTAAAGGTTTAATGAAGTTTATATGGTTTTTGTGTATAAGCTGAAGATGAGAAGTGTAGGAAAAGTGTGGTGGGATACGTGCTTTTAAATTGGATGGAGGAAGAGAGAGATAGTTCGGAATATGGAAGGAAAATGGGAGTTCAATGGATTTATGGAACGATAAAAAATAAGTGAAAGGGTTCCCTTTTAACAGCCTGACAGGCGTCAGGCCAATGACGGGTAGCCCGCCAGCGTATGGGAAAAAATGGAAATTAAAATGGCCAAACACGTCCTTAACAGCCTAACGGGCGTCATCTTGATGACAATCTGCCCGTCAACCCCCTTTGAGTGGCTGACGCCCGTCATCTTCATGATGGTCAACTCGTCATGCTATTAATGCAGCGCTTTTTTAAAGTTTCTCTTGATAAAGAGGATGCCTAGTGCCTTTTAAAGGCATTTTTGACATAAATGAAACACATAAATGCTCTTCCTCTCTTAACTGACTCTACCAATTATTAGTGAAAATAAAAAACAAACTAAAATTTGAAATTCGTGGATTTCCTGCCACGCAACGCTTCATTTTACATCGGTAGCTCGACTAAATATTTTCTCAGGCCTCAAGGGGGACATAGGATCAAGGTACAATCTTATTCTAAAACATTATCAGAGGGATGGTAGTGTTTTAATCGTTCACCATTTACTCTAAACTTTCTAGTGGATTCACTTCATACCTCCACTACACCTGACTCACTGACCCCCGTCACTTCAAACGGTCCTGACCATCTAGACCTTAATTTCCCAAGGAATAACCTTAACTTGGAGTTGAACAACAGAACAAGCTCACCTTCATTAAATTCCCTCCTAGTAATGCGCTTACCATGCCATCTTTTCGTCCTTGCCTTATAAATCAAGGCATTCTCGTATGCATTTAAACACATCTTCTCCAGCTCGTGCAGGTCAAACACTCCCTTACTCCTAACAACCATGTGATCCATATTAAGGGATTTATGGCCCAATAGGCTTTACTCTCAAGTTTCGAAGGGAGATGGCAGGACTTACCATAAACGAGCTTGAAGGGGGTGGTTATAATAGGAGTCTTGTATGTAGTTCTATACGCCCATAACATGTCATCCATCTTGGTAGACCAATCCTTCCTAGTGGTGGAAACTATTTTTTTTCTATTATCCTCTTAATCTCTCTATTGGAGATTTCCACCTGTCCGCTGATTTGTGGATGGTAAGGGATCGCATCTCTGTGTCTAACCTCATACTTGGTTAAAAGGTTTTCAAAGCATTTAGAAATGAAGTGTGAACCACCATAATTGATAACCAATCCAGGGGTTCCAAACCTAGGGAAAATGACATTTTTAAACATCTTCATAAACACTTGTGCATCATTAGTAGGAGAGGAAATGGCCTTAATCCATTTAGACACATAGTCTACAACAACATGTATGAATTTTTTCCCATTCAAATATAGAAACGGTTCCATGAAACCAATTCCTCAGACATCAAAAATCTCCACTTCTTGGATTCACTTTTGTGGCATCTCACCCCCCCTTGAAATGTTTTCAGTGCGTTGACATCGTTCACACTCTGTGGTGAAGATGTGCACGTCCCTAAAAATGGTAGACTAATGAAGACCATGTTATAAAATTTTGGCAGCAATATTGAAAATGCTCATATGCCCTCCATAGGGAGAAGAGTGACAATGAGTCGTGACACTCTCGATCCCACCACCAGGTGCGCATCGATGAAAAATACCGTTGACGCCTCTTTTAAATAAGAGAGGGCCATCCTAATAGTTTTGCTTAAGGTCATGGAAAAATAGCTTTTTCTGCTGGTAGGTTAGGTCGGGAGGCAACACACCAGTAACGGGGTAGTCAAGGTAATCAGCATATCACGATACCACTAATTTAGCTACAACAGCAGTCTCTAGGCATGGCAACGGGGTGGGTCAGGGACAATTTTTTCCTCCCCCAAACCCAAACCCGAATTCCAAAACAATCCATGTTCCCCGTCCCAATCCCCATCGGGGATGGATAATTAAAACCCAAAACCATCCCAAACGGGTTCGGGTATTCCCACCCCGCCACCATCTATTTAGTAAAATCAATTTATTTTAAATAAAAATATTTATTTTCCAAAATCAAATTACATTACAATCAAAACTAAAATAATAAAATAAATGGGGTAGGTTCGGGGTGGGTACTAGCATCCCAATTACCCGGCCCGTCCCAATATTTTATAATCGGGGAAAACCCAAATTCGAATCCAAACCTAGTCAAATTGGGTTTCGCCCTTCAAATTTCTGGGAGGGTTAGGGTAGGTACCCACATGTGTGGGTTATGTTGTCATGCCTAGCAGCCTCCTCAAATTCCTTCTTAATGCCAGAACTGCCCTCTTAAAGAAAATCAATAATATGGGCATACGGGGCGTTTCAGCTCTGGAAAAGGCTACCAGCCTATCATAAGGAAAATATTCATTAACCAGTTCATCTTCACATTTACCATCACTTATTATCGACAGGTGATCTGCCACTATATTTTATGTACCTTTCTTGTTCCAGATCTCCATGTCAAATTCCTGCAGTAATAGGATCCACCGAATCAATCTCGTCTTTGCATCCTTCTTAGTCAGTAGGTGATTGTGACTTAGTATGTCTATAGGATTCGTGACTGCAAGTGCACAGTCATATCGCGTAGTTTTAAAGATTATCAAACCTAAAGGACTAATAATCGAACTTACTGTTATCTAATGTTACTACGTAAATCTAAGGCTGAGGATTTCTCTAGGGGTTTAGGGACGATGGGAAATAACTACTAACGAAAATAGAATTTTAATAAAAAAAATTATTAGCGGGATATCGGTATGTAACGCATCAAACTTCGGGGATTTGATAAATAGTTGGTGTAATCTTAAACGTCAAAATACTCTTCAGTAGAAATTATTTATTTAAAAGACTTTAACTCACACTCCCGTGTTTATTGACTCTGACTATACTCTTAAACCAGAATGCTTCGCTCTCGTTGTCTCATTTGATTTAAAAGTAATTTTTAGAAATAAATAGAGTCTAATTAATCCTAAAGCGCTCTCGTTGTATTTAGAATTAATGCCTAGTTTCAGTTATCCGGTTAAAACCTCAAACTCTCGTTTTTATTGAATGTAACCTTGTTTGCTTTGTACTCTCGTACGGAAACAGTTTTAATCTTAGAACAAGAAACTATAACTAGAAAATAATATTTTATAAAAGTCAACACCAATTATTTATGAATCCCGTCGTTTCGACGGTCTTTACATACCGATATCGATTGGTTTAGCCTGACATGGATTCGAGAACAAACATGCTATTATGACAATTAAACATAAGACAATGCATAAGAGATTAAAATAGCAATTAAAATAGAATGTGGAATATAGACTGAAAAACTGGAATTAATGCTGGTTCTTGAATTCAAATAATGTCGGTACGTTTGACAAATCAGGTATAGGATTACAATAAAAATCAATTGCTAAAACTAAAGTTGCAATAGTCCCCCGATGTGGAGAATCTATTACTTTACAAGTAAATATCTGCTTAAAATGCTAACAATAAAATTTTGGCTAAAAGAGACGGTCCGGTCTTTGAAGACCGAAGCCCTAATATATACTCCTCACTCCTTCCTTGAAAGTAGCCTTGAAGATCTCTTAGTGGGAGCGGTTGGTTGAACGAGCTAAGCAGAACGTGGAGAAAAATAAGGAGGAATGGATTTGGTGGCGGCTGCCAGAACCCTAGGTAGTGGGTGCCACACCTTGCTAGGTGGAGGGCGCCACTCTTGCTTGGTGATGGGTGTCACACCTTTCATTGGGTGGTGGGCGCCACCTTGCTTCATGTGGTGGGCGCCACCCCTTGTTTCTTTTAATGGTGGGCGCCACCTAGGTTTCATGTGGTGGGAGCCACCTTGCTTTGTGGTGGTGGGCGTCACCTTCTTTCATTTGCATCATTTTCTTCCCTTTTTCTTTCCTTTTTGCTCTTTTCCCGCTTTGCTTGCATAAACACTTCTTATTCGATAAATACCTGAAATAAACACAAAGTATGGTGTAATGCTATGAAAAACAAGTAAAAAGAAATGCAAGTCAAGTCAAATATACGATACATTTTCGCGTTATCAAACTCCTTCATACTTAAACCTTTACTTGTCCTCAAAAAAATGTTGCACACATGAATAAAAGAGTTTTGTAAAATTTTGCAGCATATAGTATCAAGACTCGTGAAAAACACAGTTGCATTCGGATACTCATTCTAGCCTACAAACTCTACTTCGGTCAGAAATTGCATCAACAGGTACTAACTTCCACACTAAGGGTATCGTTGGAACACATAGTCGTAATCATGCAGTCATAAGTCTCCCTCCTATACAAACTAATCTGAATCATGTCATCATGCCTAAGCCTACTTACTAATCCTTCTTTTTATCCTTTTTTTTTCATTCTAGTGCAATCACATTAAGCCTGTTATCCTTTCACACTCATAGCAAGATAATCTGTTAGTGACTACGATCTCATTATTTTTTTTATTTTTTTATTTTTCTCGCACTTTGGCTCAAATAACAACTAAAGAGGGTTGTACCGTTGGGTTAAATGACCGGGTGAGGGTCACCTAACTTAGAAGGAACAACACTTTTCATTAATTTGGTCAATCTTTTTCTATTTTAAGTCGGAGATCATACACTTATTTGCATCGACTTCTTGCATAGTGTGCGTTTAGGATGGTGATGACTGCTAGATAAACTACTTAAAGAATATTAAAGGATAGAATTTAAGACTATGGCATGACAAGTACTCAAATCAATCTTATACTTGGGAGATTTAAGGTGTTAAAACGATACCGATCTTGTAAAGTTCTTCCAAGTCTCTACAATCCAACTTAAGTTTTATCTATAACTTAGAATTTTCAAAAGAAGTACTGTATTTCTAAGTCAAGATTTTCACAAAAGTTTGGTATGGCATAAAGACTCGATAGTGCAATGATATTTGACTCAACTAACACTTAACAATTTAACAAAGGAAATGAAAATAGTTAAATCTACCTAGAAAGCGATGAATAAAAGTGGTAAAGCTTCCTTCCTCATACTTAAATCGAGCATTGTCCCCAATGCAACAACATAAGATAAGAAAGGAATATAGAACCTGGAAAATCTGCTACTGATGGCCTCTTCCACGTGTTCGTCCACGTCTACCATTTCCAGGCTGGTGAGGTGGCGTACCCACATAAGAGGCATGGTCTTGGAGGTCTTCCACACACACTGTCAAAGCTGCCATCTAATCGATCAAACACAACATGTTATGTTCATTCCTGAAAGCATAATCATGTTGGTCGTGCTGCATCCGACGAAGGATTTGCATCATCTCAGTTTGCTGAGCTTCCATGTTTTGAATTTGTTGGTCGCTCTGAGTGTCTAATTCGCTATGTCGCATCAATTCAGCATAAATGTCATCAAGAGTGGCAGGTGCCATATTTCTTCTTCTGGGCCTACGCCTGGATGATGTACCTGTAATATTTTCAAAAGTAACGTGTGTGGTTTGTGGGTGTGTGTTGTAACACCCCGATAAAATAAGGCTAATTATTTAATTTGAATTAATATAATATTTATTAATTTAATTAATTAATTGGAAATATTATTGGATTATTATTATTATTATTGGAAAATATATAAGTTGGAATATGAGAAAAAGGGTTTTGGGTTGGTAAAGAGTTTTCACGTGAAAGCAGAGAAGCGATCGTGAAAGAGGAAAAGGGCAAAGAGGCAGAGCAAGAGCAAAGGTTGAAGAACGGAAAAGCTTGAAGCTTAGAGATTGCCGGATTATCTCAGGTAAGGGGGGCTTATCGTCGTTTAATGGGTATTATAGATTAACATGTCATGGGTAGTGATAAACCGTTGAGGTGACCCTAATTGGGATTGTGAATGCTGAAAATGATGTTGGATAAACTGTGTTAAAAACTGCAATTGAATCGATAATGTTATGTGTCGTAATTTACTGGACGTATAGCTTTTTACGGAAATTGAATCGGAGGTCCGGAAGTCCTCCAACGGCGGAAAATGCGGAGAACTCTGCATTCTGCCTTGTGTTAGCGCAGGAACTGCTGTTTTGTCTGCGTTAACCGGTTAACCCAGGGCGTTAACCGGTTAACACTGTTATATTTTGTGAAAATGTGCTGTTTTGCCTGCGTTAACCGGTTAACCCAGGGCGTTAACCGGTTAACACTGTTGCGTTTTGCCAGAAAGTTGTTTCGTCCTGCGTTAACCGGTTAACCCAGGGCGTTAACCGGTTAACACTGTTGGAAATTAGAAAAATTGATATTTTAACGTTGTGAACCTAATTGGTGATTGGCTTATTATAGTTAATTGTGATGAGTAATTTTGTTGGATTTATGTTGTGAAGTGTTGATACAATTATGTTGATAAGTTGTGTTAAAGTTGTTGAAAGTACTGAGTTGTAGGCTTGATGAGCCAAAGTCGATTATAAGTTGATTATGTTGAAAACCTTGTTGTGTTGATATTATTATTATGTTGTCGGAATTGTAAAGTCGTGTATGCCATGTACATTCATATGCATTAAGTCGGAGCGTTGCTCACACCACGTTGGCCTGGATTGGCAAAATTTTAAGTTGAAAGTTGAAGGCTTATGCCTTGATGCCCAATAAAATGGCAATGATTTTAAGTTGGGAGTTTTACTCCGAATGGTACCACATGCATGACGAGTCGAGTCTCATTTGAGTTGCATTTTATGTTCTTATTGAGTTGCATTTTACGTTGTTATTGAGTATGATATTTGAGTTGATGTGCCGTTACTGAATGCATGATATGATTAGGGTGATTAACGTATAAATTTACTTAGCATTACATGATGATTTATAATGCTTATTATATCGATTGAGGAACTCACCCTTACAACTATTTTTCAGGTAACGAGCAATGAGTTGAGTAGAAGCTAATGCTTGGAGTCTAGTGTAGTCGCTTTAGTGGGTCATGCTCTGATAGATGTAACATCGGGACGGGATGTCTTAATTGTTTTATTGTTGGTTGTGGACTTTTTCCATGTAAAACGTTATATGTTTAAATGGTTGATTTGAGTTTTTATCCGCTGCGAATTATGCAAAGATGTTATTTTGAATTAAATAATGAGCATGACTGAAGTTTATGGTGAAATGTGATAAGTGTTGTGTGACACCCTTGGTGCATATTTACTCTGATATATATTTGTTATTGTTATTTCAATTAAATATTTGGGGTATTTTAGAAGGGTGTTACATTAGTGGTATCAGAGCAGGTCGGTCTGTCCGGCCAGTTGTCGTGTCGTTACTGCCTAACAATTGTGTAATTGTTACTGGTCTAACTTTAAGTTGTGTTGTATTGTTAAGTTGGAATGGCTGGAAGGAATGATGCTGCAATGGCTGCTGCAATGCAAGCAATGGCACAAGCTGTGCAGAACTTGCCAAATGCTGGTGGTGATGCTGGATCACGTAGCTTGGCGACTTTTCAAAGAGAGAATCCGCCGGTGTTTAAAGGGAAGCATGATCCAGATGCAGCCTTGGGATGGTTGAAAGAGATCGAGAGAATCTTCCGTGTTATGGATTGCACTCCAGCTCAGAAGGTTCGGTATGGTACTCATATGCTAGCAGTCGAAGCTGATGACTGGTGGCTAGAGACTCACGAGAGGTTGACCGTGGCAGGTGAAGTTGTTACTTGGGATGTATTCCGTAGGGAATTCATGAGAAAGTATTATCCGGAGGATGTCCGTGGTAAGAAGGAAATTGAGTTCCTTGAGCTGAAGCAAGGAAACATGTCTGTCACTGATTATGCTGCGAAATTTGTGGAGTTGTCCAAATTTTATCCTTATTACACTGGTGCTGGGGCTGAATTTTCAAAGTGCATCAAGTTTGAGAACGGACTGCGCTCTGAAATTAAGAAGGCTGTTGGGTATCAGAAGATACGCATTTTTACTGAATTGGTTGATAGCTGCAGGATATTTGAAGAAGACAATAATGCTCATTACAAGATTGTCAGTGACCGCAGGGGCAAGCAACATCAAAACCGTGGAAAGCCGTATGATGCCCCAGTGGGAAAAGGGAAACAAGGAGCTGCTCCGGCTCAGAGGACTAGTAGGGGAGGTGATCCTGCTGGTATAGTTTGCTTCAAATGTGGTCAGGCTGGTCATAAGAGTAATGTATGCACTGCTGAAGTAAAGAGATGTTTTCGTTGTGGTAAGACTGGTCATGCAATAGCTGATTGCAAGCACAAGGAAATGATTTGTTTTAATTGTGGCGAAGAAGGGCATATTGGAAGTCAGTGTCAGAAGCCAAAGAAATCTCAGACTGGAAAGGTGTTCGCATTGACCGGAACTCAAACCTCCAGTGAGGACAGACTTATCCGAGGTACGTGTTATATTAATGGCTTTCCTCTTGTAGCTATTATTGACACAGGTGCGACTCATTCCTTTATATCTTTGGATTGTGCTGTGAAACTTAAGTTAGAGATATCTGAGATGTTTGGTAGTATGGTAATTGATACTCCTGCGAAGGGTTCAGTGACTACTACTTCGGTTTGTTTAAATTATCCTTTGAGTATTTTTGGTAGAGACTTTGGGATGGACCTAGTGTGTCTTCCACTAGTGCAGATTGATGTTATTCTGGGTATGAACTGGTTGGTGTTTAACCGAGTTTCTATCAATTGTTTTGATAAGACGGTGGTCTTTCCTGAGATTGAGGAGGGAAAGAGTTTGTTTCTATCAGCAAGGCAAGTGAATGAGGAAGTAGCTGATGGGGCAGAGTTGTTTATGCTGTTAGCGACTCTGGAGGCTAAAGATAAACTGGTGATTGGCGATTTAGCCGTGGTGTGTGATTTTCCTGATGTGTTTCCGAAAGAGGTGAATGAATTACCGCCAGAGCGCGAAGTGGAGTTCTCGATTGATTTGGTACCTGGTACTAGGCCGATATCGATGGCTCCGTACCGTATGTCTGCTGTTGAGTTAACTGAATTGAAGAGTCAGTTGGAAGATCTGTTGGATAAGAAATTTATTCGTCCGAGTGTGTCACCGTGGGGTGCACCAGTGCTATTGGTTAAGAAGAAAGAAGGTACTATGAGGTTGTGTGTGGACTACAGGCAACTGAATAAAGTGACGATCAAGAATCGGTATCCTTTGCCGAGGATTGATGATTTGATGGATCAGTTGGTTGGTGCAAGTGTGTTCAGCAAAATAGATTTGAGATCTGGGTATCATCAGATCCGTGTGAAAACCGAGGATATTCAGAAGACTGCTTTCAGAACAAGGTATGGACATTATGAGTATTCTGTAATGCCTTTTGGTGTGACTAATGCGCCTGGAGTATTTATGGAGTACATGAATAGGATTTTCCATCCGTACCTAGACAAATTTGTTGTGGTATTTATTGATGATATTTTGGTGTATTCGAAATCTGAAGAAGAGCATGCTGAACATTTGAGAGTGGTTTTGGGAGTTCTACGAGAAAAGCAGTTATTTGCTAAACTATCCAAGTGTGAATTTTGGTTAGAAGAGGTTAGTTTTCTTGGTCATGTGATTTCACGAGGTGGTGTTGCTGTTGATCCTTCCAAGATAGAAGCGGTATCTAAGTGGGAAGCTCCGAAGTCTGTTGCTGAGATTCGAAGTTTCCTTGGTTTGGCTGGTTATTATAGGAAGTTCATTGAGGGATTTTCTAAGTTGGCGTTACCATTGACGATGTTGACTAGGAAGGGGCAAGCGTTTGTTTGGGACTCAAAATGTGAAGGAGGTTTCCAAGAGCTAAAGAGAAGGTTAACTACTGCTCCTATTCTGATATTACCGAGTTCGTCGGAATCATTTGAAGTTTACTGTGATGCTTCATTGTTGGGTTTGGGTGGCGTGTTGATGCAAAATAAGCAGGTTATAGCTTATGCTTCAAGACAGCTGAGGGTTCATGAGAGGAACTATCCGACGCACGATTTAGAGTTGGCAGCTGTGGTGTTTGTTCTGAAGTTATGGAGGCATTACTTGTACGGGTCAAGATTTGAGGTTTTCAGTGACCATAAAAGTTTAAAGTATTTGTTTGATCAGAAAGAGCTGAATATGAGACAGAGAAGATGGTTAGAGTTTCTGAAGGATTATGACTTTGGTTTGAATTACCATCCGGGTAAAGCAAATGTAGTGGCTGATGCATTGAGTCGGAAATCATTACATATGTCTATGCTAATGGTTAAGGAATTGGATTTAATTGAGCAGTTTAGAGACTTGAGTTTGGTGTGTGAGAGTACTCACAATAGTGTTAAATTGGGAATGTTGAAGTTAACAAGTGGTATTCTGGATGAGATCAGAGAGGGTCAGAAATCCGATGTGCTTTTGGTTGATAAGTTGACTCTGGTGAATCAGGGTCAAGGTGGTGAATTCAGAGTTGATGAGAATGATGTTTTGAAATTTGGTAATCGGGTGTGTATTCCGGATGTTATTGAACTTAAGAAGAGCATTCTTGAAGAAGGACATCGTAGTGGCCTGAGTATTCATCCTGGAGCTACGAAGATGTATCATGATTTGAAAAAGTTATTTTGGTGGCCGGGAATGAAAAGAGAAATTGCGAGTTTTGTTTATTCCTGTTTGACTTGTCAGAAGTCAAAGATTGAGCATCAGAAGCCGTCTGGGCTAATGCAACCGTTGGCTATTCCAGAGTGGAAGTGGGATAGTATCAGTATGGATTTTGTTTCTGGGTTACCGAGAACAAGTAAGAATTTTGAAGCTATTTGGGTGATTGTTGACAGATTGACAAAGTCGGCTCATTTCATTCCGATCAGAATGGATTATCCGTTAGAGAGATTAGCTGAGTTGTATATTGAGAAGGTTGTAAGTTTGCATGGTATTCCGTCGAGTATTGTTTCGGACAGAGATCCTAGATTTACATCGAAATTCTGGGAAGGTTTGCAGAAGGCTTTGGGAACTAAACTGAGATTGAGCTCTGCATATCACCCGCAGACTGATGGTCAGACTGAGAGGACGATTCAGTCACTAGAGGATCTTTTGAGAGCTTGTGTTTTGGAAAAAGGAGGTACTTGGGATTGTTATTTACCTTTGATTGAGTTTACCTACAACAATAGTTTTCATTCGAGCATTGGTATGGCGCCGTTTGAAGCTTTGTATGGTAGGAGATGTCAAACACCGTTATGTTGGTATGAGTCCGGTGAGAGTGCTGTAGTTGGATCGGAGATTGTTCAACAGACTACAGAAAAGATTAAGATGATTTAGGAGAAGATGAGAATTGCTCAGAGTCGTCAGAAGAGTTATCATGACAAGAGAAGGAAGTCACTTGAGTTTCAAGAGGGAGATCATGTGTTTCTCCGTGTTACTCCGATGACTGGAGTTGGTCGAGCTTTGAAGTCAAAGAAGTTGACACCTCGATTTATTGGTCCTTATCAGATTTTGGAGAGGATAGGAGAGGTAGCCTATCGTATCGCTTTACCGCCGTCACTTGCAAATTTGCATGAGGTCTTTCATGTGTCTCAGTTGAGGAGGTACATTCATGATCCGTCGCATGTGATCCAAGTAGATGATGTACAGGTAAGAGATAACCTGACTGTTGAAATATCGCCTATGAGGATTGAGGATCGAGAGTTGAAGCAGCTGCGGGGTAAAGAGATTGCCTTAGTGAAGGTAGCTTGGGGAGGACCAGCAGGTGGCAATGTGACTTGGGAACTGGAGAGTCAGATGAAAGAGTCTTATCCAGAGTTATTTGCTTGAGGTATGTTTTCGAGGACGAAAACTCTTTTAGTGGGGGAGAGTTGTAACACCCCGATAAAATAAGGCTAATTATTTAATTTGAATTAATATAATATTTATTAATTTAATTAATTAATTGGAAATATTATTGGATTATTATTATTATTATTGGAAAATATATAAGTTGGAATATGAGAAAAAGGGTTTTGGGTTGGTAAAGAGTTTTCACGTGAAAGCAGAGAAGCGATCGTGAAAGAGGAAAAGGGCAAAGAGGCAGAGCAAGAGCAAAGGTTGAAGAACGGAAAAGCTTGAAGCTTAGAGATTGCCGGATTATCTCAGGTAAGGGGGGTTTATCGTCGTTTAATGGGTATTATAGATTAACATGTCATGGGTAGTGATAAACCGTTGAGGTGACCCTAATTGGGATTGTGAATGCTGAAAATGATGTTGGATAAACTGTGTTAAAAACTCAATTGAATCGATAATGTTGTGTGTCGTAATTTACTGGACGTATAGCTTTTTACGGAAATTGAATCGGAGGTCTGGAAGTCCTCCAACGGCGGAAAATGCGGAGAACTCTGCATTCTGCCTTGTGTTAGCGCAGGAACTGCTGTTTTGTCTGCGTTAACCGGTTAACCCAGGGCGTTAACCGGTTAACACTGTTATATTTTGTGAAAATGTGCTGTTTTGCCTGCGTTAACCGGTTAACCCAGGGCGTTAACCGGTTAACACTGTTGCGTTTTGCCAGAAAGTTGTTTCGTCCTGCGTTAACCGGTTAACCCAGGGCGTTAACCGGTTAACACTGTTGGAAATTAGAAAAATTGATATTTTAACGTTGTGAACCTAATTGGTGATTGGCTTATTATAGTTAATTGTGATGAGTAATTTTGTTGGATTTATGTTGTGAAGTGTTGATACAATTATGTTGATAAGTTGTGTTAAAGTTGTTGAAAGTACTGAGTTGTAGGCTTGATGAGCCAAAGTCGATTATAAGTTGATTATGTTGAAAACCTTGTTGTGTTGATATTATTATTATGTTGTCGGAATTGTAAAGTCGTGTATGCCATGTACATTCATATGCATTAAGTCGGAGCGTTGCTCACACCACGTTGGCCTGGATTGGCAAAATTTTAAGTTGAAAGTTGAAGGCTTATGCCTTGATGCCCAATAAAATGGCAATGATTTTAAGTTGGGAGTTTTACTCCGAATGGTACCACATGCATGACGAGTCGAGTCTCATTTGAGTTGCATTTTATGTTCTTATTGAGTTGCATTTTACGTTGTTATTGAGTATGATATTTGAGTTGATGTGCCGTTACTGAATGCATGATATGATTAGGGTGATTAACGTATAAATTTACTTAGCATTACATGATGATTTATAATGCTTATTATATCGATTGAGGAACTCACCCTTACAACTATTTTTCAGGTAACGAGCAATGAGTTGAGTAGAAGCTAATGCTTGGAGTCTAGTGTAGTCGCTTTAGTGGGTCATGCTCTGATAGATGTAACATCGGGACGGGATGTCTTAATTGTTTTATTGTTGGTTGTGGACTTTTTCCATGTAAAACGTTATATGTTTAAATGGTTGATTTGAGTTTTTATCCGCTGCGAATTATGCAAAGATGTTATTTTGAATTAAATAATGAGCATGACTGAAGTTTATGGTGAAATGTGATAAGTGTTGTGTGACACCCTTGGTGCATATTTACTCTGATATATATTTGTTATTGTTATTTCAATTAAATATTTGGGGTATTTTAGAAGGGTGTTACATGTGTCAGTATCAGGAGCAGCTTGCTCCTGATCATAATCTTCAGCAATGTCCCCGCCAGCAGCTACATTCTCAAGAATGTGCGCGGAGACTGGGTTAGGCACCGGATCAAGAACATAACAATAGTTATCTGGATTACACACATCTATGCGATTTGGGTTAGGGAGAATGAAATCCCAAAAAAAACTATTGGAAACCATTAGGTGAAATTTACCATCTTGCCTTCTTTTTACCAATTTCATGCTTCTAGTCATATCAATATCAATGGTACGGGGCGGGAGCGGTGTTAGGCAAGAGAATTTTTCTTCGAGTCATAGGACTCGAGCTATTGAGGTTATTAAACCGCCAAAAATAATTAGTCTTCTTCTCGCGTTGACTATGGCCTGCATGTGAGAAAACGTGAAAGGGACGATATTGACCTTTTATGGCACAAATGTGGTGAACAGATAGAAAAATTATTTCTCGTTCACCTTGTTAGAATTGGATCGGCCAAAAATAGTGTAAGCCAATAGTTGGAGGAAATAACGTATGGTCGGATTATGAATTAACGTGGCTCTGTTTCCCTCAAAACTGTGTGTTACCGTACCTGTTATTGCCCTTCAGAATGGTTGAAAAGCAAGCTACCAACCATCAGTATCCGGGACCTCACATACTACGTCATCCCCGAGGGGGAATTGTAGCAGGTCCGCTAGTTGGGCAAAACTAAAAGCGTACTCTACATTGAACAGGCGAAACTGAACAGTCCCACTGGAACAACCTGTGTTGGGGGCGGGTCTAAAAATAAGCGAACTAAGGAATTCTAGTGTTAGTTGGACATAGACCGGGTCTTTAAAAGATAAGAAATAATTTAAACTTAAAGTATTGAGCATATAATTGACACTGTCAAGAATTCCTAAAGCTATTAAACAAGGTTCATCGACATACCTTGTTGATTCTATTTCTCTTGCGGTTTTAGGAGGTTGAAGGTTTTCTATAACTTCTATTTTAGCTTTGTCAACTTCAATCCCCTTATCAGACACCACGTGTCCAAGTAGGATTCCTTGTCGGACCCTGAAATGGCATTTTTCCCAATTTAACACGAGATTCATTTTTACACATCTTTCAAGTACCATTTCTAGGTTCGATAAACATCCTTCAAAACTCTACCCATAAACAGAGAAATCGTCCATAAATACTTCCAAGATGTCGTCTATAAAATCATCGAAAATTGACATCATGCTTTAGCGGTAAATTCATGACCATTAAGCTACGGATAAACTTAACGTCAATAAAACCAGAGTCGTCACCGCACTTTTATTGTTTCCAAAGAAAAAGGGAAAAGTACGAACAAACCCCAAAGATAAGAAGTTTTCAAATCAAAACTAATAAAATGCCAGAGATTACAGGTAAGGGGGTTGGTTACATAGAGGAAAGGTGTTAGCACCCAAACTGTCCTAGGTACTCCTAGGGAGCCCTTTTTTTTTATGTGTGTGTGTGTTTTTGGTATAAAAGATGTTTGAAACAAATAGAGTGTGGGGATTAGAAAAATAATTCATTAATCATATTTTTGTGTTTGACAAGACCTTCAGACTTGTGCCTACATAACAACATAAAAATGAGGGATCAAAACCTCGTAGTTCGTGGTATCAATTTCAAAGTGAGTGGGTTGCTTTTAATCAAAATTTAAGTTTGAAAGAGGCACAAAGGGCCCAAAAGTTTGAATGAGTGTTAGTTCTTTTTTCTTTTGAAATTTTAAGTCAATATGGTTAAGTTCATTTACAAGTTTGATTAAGAA
Organism: Lathyrus oleraceus; assembly: GCF_024323335.1. Classification (NCBI taxonomy): domain Eukaryota; kingdom Viridiplantae; phylum Streptophyta; class Magnoliopsida; order Fabales; family Fabaceae; genus Lathyrus; species Lathyrus oleraceus. The sequence continues at coordinate 349,394,013 of NC_066581.1, forward strand.
AAGAGTTTAAAAATGCAATGGCATAAGGCCAAAGTTTCTAATTTGCAATAAAGTCTAAGTTTTGAAATTATAAGCAAATAAAGTTTTTGAAAAGGGGAAGAGATTTTGAAATTTAAGAAGCGGGAGAAGATGAAGAGGCTATCCTAAGCATAAAATTAAAAGTTAAGAGTTGAAAAGATCTGACCAATGGGATGCAATCCAACAGACAAGAATGTCATATAGAAAACCCACTTTCCATTTGGACTTTGAATCAAGCAATAATCAGCAAGCAATTAGCAACATGAAGAGCAAGGCATCAAATAAAGATGGCTACATCCAAGCAAGCAAATCCATAGCTAACAGTCTTCTTTGTCTTCTCATGTATCAGATGAAATACTCCTTGATCAACTCAGAATAAGACATTAGGCACAAGATCAAAATAACAGTTGGTATCAAGACAATGTAACAAATGAACTCATATAAACTCCAAGACTTGCATCAGATGAAGGCTCAATTCACAATAACTTGGTCTAAAAAATGTTGGCATTGGCCAAGTCCTTTTGCATAGGGAATGTTGCCTAATCCTAAGTCCAGAAGTTCAGATCAAACTCAACAGTCCATACAAACATTTTTTAGGGGGTTTTGTTGTTTATTAAGTATTTTAAGGTCCTAAGACCATAAACACAAACAAGATATACAAATATATACAATCACAAATATGTGGCTCAAATGATCAAAGTAAAAATGGCATAAACATAAACAAGTTTAATGGAATGAAAATGGCAATGAATGATAAATGACTTAAAATTAAATTGCATAAAGTAAATGACTTGAAAGTAAAGCAATGTTAATAAAAAGTTAGTCAAATGTTAGTTAGTTAGATGTTAATGATGTTTTGCTTTTCAATTGATTAAGTAATTCTTTGGAGAACACTCAACCATCTATTCACAAGCATGGATCCTTGAACCAAGATATCTTCCAAAGAAAGGAAAAAAGACCAAGTTTCCACACAATACCATGAAAGATGGGAGACTTACAATCTCACTTACTAGAATCCTATGTCTTTAGGGTCAAATTTAGCTCTATGTTACGAAATCGTAATTGGACTTATGTAGAAGTCACAGCTATCTGAGATCGGGCAATAAATTTTTTGGTGCTAATGCATGTTAGAGATTTGGTATAATGAACCAAACTCCTAAAAACACCATACACTAAAAGAAAAAGATCAAAGGGTGGAACTATCTCATCCATACTTGTATTGGTTCATCTAACACAAGGTTATTAATGAACCAATTAGCCTTAGGATTTGGAGATTTCATTGGTCAATGAAAGGGATGGGAAAGAATGGGATTGAAGATGAAGAGGGAGGGGAGATGAGAGAAACACAAATTGGTCATGGGAGGAATTTTATCAAATTAAAATCATTCATTCATTTTGGGAGGTGAAATGTACATTTCATCAATCCCCTAAATCCAATGATTTTAACTCAACAAAAGTCAAATCAACATTGACCAAGGCCCAAACACATAGTCAAACATCACAAATCAATAAAAATGGCTTAACATGATTTTTTACAATTAATCAATTAAACATCAAATTAAAAACGCATTTAATTTCAATTTAATTTGGTCAAAACCTAAAATCTCTTCAAAACACCAAATAAATGGCCAAAAGATTTATCCTAGGTCAAATAAGGTCAAATAAGGTCAAAGGACCTTAGACAAAAAATTTCATGATTTTTGAAAAGTCAAAAGTATTTTTAAACAATGAAAAATATGCACAAAAACAATTAATTCATAAAAAACATCAAAATTAATCCAAAAAATAATTTTAATTCAGAAAATGAAAGAGGGAAATATTTAAAGATTTTTGGTGAAAGTCCCATATTTTTTGGATTAAGAATGAAATTAATATGAATTAAACAAAATAAATGGATTAAACATAAAATCAGAAATTAAAATTAAAAAAAAAACAGAGCCATCAGATCTCCTTCATTAATCGAGGTGGCAGATCTGATGGTTGCGCGCGTGTCATCCATGGTACACCCTAGTCAACGCGCTGCAATAATGGTATTTAAAACCAATGGCTATGATTAAAATATTTAAATAAGATCTGATGGTTGAGAGGCATGACAACACACCACCGAAGTTAGGGCTCCGGTCTTCTTTTTCGGTGGACCTCACCGGACTGGTCCACCATCAACCATCATCAAAATGAAAAATAAGGATATGGGTTTCATGAAAAAAATGCTCAGGAGCTCGAATTTGGCCTCAATTTTCTCCAATTCCAAGTATATCAAAAGATACAGGGATTTGAATTTTGAGGATCACGAACTGAGTTGCTTTGAGTTGACCTCAAAGTAACTCAATCTTCTTTCCTACATTGGTAGGACTTCAACAAACCAACAATCAATCAAAATGGATGAGAAATTAGGGAGAATCGAATAAGAGAAGTTTCTAAAATCTCACCTTCGGGGAGCTTCAAATCAGCTTAATCTTGCTTCCAATGTGACTTGGCTTAACTCTAGAAGCTTGCAGGAGATGATATTGATGATTAAAAAGCTTGGACTCTTGGAGTTTCAATTCCAAAACATAATGAGAATTGAAACTCGATTTCTCAAGAATTCTTCAAGATTATCCTTTCAATGGGGTTTGGGTAAGAAGGAGGTCGAAGATTGGGCAAGAGGATCCAAATTCTGATCACCAAGGTCATGCATTTATATCCATAATATTCATTTTCACACACTTCCAAATTTTTCCAAATTTAGCAATTCACCTTGCATGCTTGCATGGGTGTGTGATAGGTGTCATACCTCGGAAAATTAGAGACACGACCTAAGCGAAGCGCAATCGCACGCTCGCAATGATGGACTGAACATAGTCGCCACCGAACTTTATTTATTCCTAAAAAGGAAAGGGGAAATATCGATAAAACCCAAGAAAGAAACGACAATGATATTGGTCGTCGCAACCAAATCAGGGTTCGGGAGTCGATTACGCAAGGGAAAGGTATTAGCACCCCTCACGTCCGTTGTACTCAACGAGAACCATTAGGTCAGTTGTGCGCATTAGTGTTAGTTTGAAATGTTAGGCTTTAAGTTATTAGGTGGGAAAGAAAGAATATAAGAGAGGAAAATGTTTTTGGATTTTTGACAAAGGACTAAACCTAAGTTTTTTATTAGTGGGCCTGACAAGATTTACAAATCCTGCTCCTACGTATCTCAACAGAGAAATCAAGGCTTACGTAGTTCTGGGTAGAAAAATGTTTATTTGTTGGTCAATTTTAGCGAAAGCTACATTGTGTCAAATCGACGAAAACATTGTTGAACTACCCAAAACAGGTGGAAAAACATTGCCTTGCATTGTTTTGAAACAAAGTACCTTTCATTTGAGAAAGGGTTTGAAGGGTTAATCGCACGGCGGCGAGAAAAAGAAATTGATTGGTTTGATTTGTTTTGAGTAATGGCGAGAACTTGGATGAGCGAGATATCCATCTCGAATCCTAGTCTCAGGAGTGCGTGGTATCCACCACGTTCCATTTCCATGTTATTTGCAAAAGTATTTATTAAGAATTAAGTGTTTTTGAATTTGATTGAGAAAGGGTTTGAAGAAACCGCATTGACAATTTTGGACAATGGCGAGAGCTAAGATAAGCGAGGCATCCACCTCGAATCTTAATCTCAGGAGTGCGTGGTATCCACCACGTTCCATTTCCATCTTATTTGCAAAGTGTTTAGATAGGAATTAAGTATTTTGAGTTTTGTTGTGAAAATGATTTGACATTGGATCAAACATTGATGGACGTTTAAGAGAAATATTTGAATGAATGTTTGAGAGAAACGGAATAGATAGGTTTGGATGGTGGCGAGAGCTAAGATAGGCGAGGCATCCACCTCGAATCTTAATCTCAGGAGTGCACGGTATCCACCATGTTCCACTTCCATCTTTATTGAAAAGGTGCTAAGATAGGAATTAAGTATTTTCTTGAGTTTTTATTATGAAAAATGGCTTGACGTTGGATCAAGCGTTTGATGAAAGTTTGAAAGAAATGGAATAGAATGGGAGGGAGAAATGGATTGATTTGTTTATTGAGAAAATACTCGACATTGGATCGAGTCATTATTTTTGATCTTTTGGAAATGGTTGATTTTATTCTTGTGTTAGTAGCTAACTAAACAGTCAAGCAAACAAAGAAATAAAAAGCGATAAAATTATTACATGCCATGGGAGTGGGGGTACACTTTGTCGAATGGGGATTCAAAGTAATGAAATAATTAAATCGGACCCAAATAACAAACAATGCGATGTATGAGTGTAAGTGCAAGAAACATGTTTCATTGTAAGAAGGCCCAAGAGTAAGCCATGTGAAAAAAATAACACAACAAGTTATATTTACAACAAACTTAAAAATTAAATCGAAAAAAGATAAAATCGGGATTTGCACGGATGGAAATTGAGGGACACACAAAACCTAAATAATGTGCTCAAAGCCGGTTTGTGCATGTTGACAATAATTGAAATGTCATATGCGATTAATCGAAACGCGGCGAAATACTATCAATATATCGATAAAAATAATCATGGATAAATAACAAGAAAATTGCCAAATCCATAAATTAAAAATCGATGTTTAAATAATTAAAATAAAATAAAAGGGTAAACATTATGAGGGGATTAAAACAAAATGTGAAATAGAAATTAAAGTTTTGCAAAAATCAAATATGGCACACATGGGAATTGAACCCAAGACTAGGAGCTTGTTAAACCATCCCTTTTACCAACTTTGCCGGACAGGCATCCTTGTCATATGATCTCAAGCGCTAATACATAACATTAAAAAACACACCAAGCCTTTTAAATAAAACACAAAGTTGAAAACAGTAGCGACGGATAACCAGAGATCAGTTTTCTTTCCATTTTGAACATCAAAATTTTACAGCAAGATATTATCACAAACAAACAGGCGACAGTATTGCTAAATGAAATCAAATCGGAACAACAACCATGGTTCCCTCAGAAGGATGCAAAGCATAATCGAAACATAAAAATAAAGTTCGGAAAGGAAGCTAACCGGTTGCGGCGAGCTCGACCGAAGAATGTAGGTAAGCGTTTCGCCTGAATGTTTTCCCCTAACATTTCCTTTCTTCTTTTTCGTCTCTTCTGAGCTCCCGTTTGTCCTACGCTTTGTTTTTTTTTTGCAGAAACCTTCCTTCCTTCTTAGTGAACAGTAGCGGCACTTTGTTTTTTTTTTCAGAATTCTCCCTTCCTTGTGGGTGAACAATGGCGGCTCTCCTCAAAAATTAGGGTTGGTGTCCTTTTTATATCTCCTTCCTCTGCTGTGTTTTCAGAGTAGTGGAGCATGGGAAAATGCCTTGGGATTTTTGTCCTCTTTCAACTTGTGGTCCCTCCCTCAATTCCTCTTAGGTTCCTCGATCTTTACCATGGGTAACAAGTAACTCACTGCTGTAAATTTCTTGACACACTAAAAAAAATGGAACTTGACGCTTCTGAATTATTGGAATGGGATTGTATTAATCCGTGATTGTTATTGTTGATACTTGCAGGATCTGGGTCATGGCTTGCATTGACTTTAGATGATGAATCTGAGTTTCCTTCAGTGGTAGAAAACAAGATAAAAAGTGAGCCAGAATTAGCTTCCGCAGCTAGCTTATTAACTTCACAAAGCGTAAATTCTGCTTTGATCATATTGTTCCCGTCAACGCCGGATGAACCTCGAATGGTGACTATCTGAAGATAAATAGTAGAATACTTTTTATTGTCAGCATCTTCATTATTAGGATCACACCTTGCCAGACTGACATAAAAAGGAAAAATGTTTTGAGTTTCTTCCTCACTCCATGACAGCAAAACTGTTATTTGTATCCTTCTTATACTCTAAGATTTAATGTGTTTGGTGGTTTGAACAAAACCGTTACTGCAGGAAAAAATCGTGTCGTGTTGAGTTCTAGCTGAGGTCTGCAAACGCAATATCTTCAAGTATTCAAAACAAAATTGCATAAGTGATTTATCCGTTGCTACAACTTGTTGTTTGCGCCATATTCGACTGACATTGTTGCATTGTGAACTAGTAGGTTTGGCAATGGAATGCCGCAGGCTTGGTTTCTTGGTGCGCCAACAGATGTACATGTGGTATTGATGATAGAAGGCGGGAAAGCCTTTTATATCTGAATATGCTTTTACCCAAAGACACATCACAATTTATCAGCTCTGCACGAAGTTCTGTAATAACGATGCCTTTTGGATGTAATCTCAATATATCCTTGATCTTTCTTATAACTGACTTTGGAACTCCTCCACCTACCTTTAAGCCTGAGGAAGGTTCGTTGATTTCCATAATGTGTACATTTTGCAAAGATGTTGACTGCTCAGCCGCTGAAAAGGGGTTTTCAAGAGGCACTTTAGAGTTTTCATACCAAGAACCAAACTAACCATCGGGAGGGTGGTTGAAATGTTTTCCAGTTAGATCTTCTCCCTTGAGCAAAGATGTCCACTGCCACATTATAGTTGTTGCACCGCGGAGAACATCAGGAGCCTTTCCAGGACTTGCAAGCAAGATATTATAGTCGTTCATTCTTAACTGGTGCAATATGCCAGCAAAGTCCCTATCACCATATATCAGAAAGAGATGTGCGTGCGGAGAATTTTGGGAAACCCAATACATAATATCAACAAGAAGAGATCTATCAGCACTATTCTTTCCACCTGCTTCTAGTCTGGGAAATAAGAAGTGATCCTTTTGGGGGTGAAAACAAAAGATTCCATGTCATTCCAAAAGGAACCACTAGAAAATAACTCAGATTTTCCGGAATGACCGGCATTCTGGTGTGGTTCTAATGGCTTAGGCTTTTCAAGATTACTAGTAGGTTGGTCTAGTTCAGGTAACTTGGAATCCTCTAAATTACTAGTCACCTTGTTCTGATAAGCAGTAGAATCATCAGCCTTTGCATTGCTTTTCTGAAATGGCCACCAACTTTTAATCCAGCTAAAGAAAATTGATCTTTTGGTGTATGTTTCAGGATGAACACTGGGTCTTTTGTCAACCAAAGAGTCATCAATTGCTGTTTGTATAATCAACTTTGTCAACAGCCATGTTAGTAAGAAGTTTTCCAATCAGCTGCTTATTATACTTTGGGAGGCCAAACTTTTTGTCATTATGTCTTGATAATCATCCATAAATCTTGATCCATATCTTTCCAAAGTATTAGCCTCTTTGTCATTTATTAAATGAGTCGCTGCCAATGTTGTTGTAAACCGTGCAAGATTCCATAAACCAATGTCGGGCTGGTTTGCAAAACAGTACCTTCTACCTGGAAGGTCTGTGGTATTTGGGGTAAATTTAGGGTCATAAGTATCCAAAAACCCAAATGGACCATAATCAATAGTAAGACCCAAAATGCTCATGTTATCTGTGTTCATCACACCATGAGTGAAACCAAAACCTTGCCATCTAGCAATCATGGAAACAGTACGCTCAACAATCTCCACCACCCATGTTGCATACTTGTTTGATGTAAGATCCACGACATCTTCATCACCGGTGCTGAAAGATAAGCTTTCACTCTTACTCATGTTCTCAATATGAGGAAAGTGGTGCTTAATAACATAGTTGTAATACCTCAAAATTTGCCCCCCTCATTCATGCATTCAGTTTTAGGTCATTTAACATTTCATATTGCATTTCATCATGTCAATCGGAATTAGATCCAAGAAGCTTGAATATCATCCAAGACACTTTGTGGGTCCTATCTGGGTGATCAGTCAACACAAGGGAATGGCTTGAGATACTTCAAACATGTTCAAATGGGGTCTATTCATCAGTCAAAACGTTAATCTTTAAGGAGCAAAAGTTTGTTCATGAGCTGTCATGCTCGTTAGGCGAGCAGAATGGGTCGCCTAGCGAGTCCCAAAAAAAGCCACCAGAATCACCTACGCTCAGAGGAATTTCATGAACTGTCATGCTCGCTAGGCGAAGCCCACGCGTTTTGAAAATAAAAATATATATATATATATATATATATATATATATATATATATATATATATATATATATATATATATATATATATATATATATATATATATATATATATATATATATATATATATATATATATATATATATATATATATATATATATATATAAATAAAATATAACAGAAAAATCTTGGACTTGGACCTCTCTCATTTGAGCCCACAAAGCCACGAAAATCAGGTTATAAATTCCAGAGTTTCAGTGAAACAAAAGCCAAAAAAGAGAAAAAGAGCTTGAGAGATTCTAACTAATTCAGAGCAACCTCCAGAGACTGAAGGAAACTCATCTGCAAAGAACCAATTCCCTCTCATATAAACCCTAAGATTGTTCTGCAAAGCCAACGGTGCAATTCAATTTCAATCGATCCTCCCCAATCAGGTATGCCCTATTTCCATTACTTTATACTTTCAACCTGAAATTTCTGAATGTATGAGGTATTATGGATGACTTTGGAAGATTGGGTATCGTTAGGTTTTGCATGTGGGCACATGTTTTAGTATGTATGTCATGTCTTGATATGTGGATCCTTGCCCCCTGACTTTGAGTTTTGATACCCTTTTAATGCATTTGTTTGACAAGAGGTTTAGGCCTCCTACCCTTGGTTGCTTTTTGTGAGCTTTTTGTGAACTTTAATGGCATGATTCATGTGATTCTCTGTTTGATGCAATTCTTGATTGCACTCCATCTTGTTTCTCTAACCTGTTTGTTGAGTTTTTTTGTGAGGGCTCACATGAACCCTGAAAGGATAGCTTGCTTGGTATTCCACTTTATTTGTGGGATACCATTTGGAGATTTATTTTGATTACCTGTATTGACTTGCTTTCTTTGATGGTGCCAGCTCGAGAGATCTCTGGGTTTCTTATTTCTTTAGCTGTTATTACTTCGGATCTTTATCCGTGTGGTAGACCTCTTGATTCCTTTATCTTTCCCGCATTTTACCGCTTTCTTAGCTGGAAGACCTCGATAGGAGGCAATGTTTTCTTTTGTTTGTTTACTTTTGTGCCCAAAGACCTCCAAAAGGAGGCACCAGTGCTAAAGACCTCCACGAGGTGGCAATTGACGGATAAAAGGGATTTGTTATCAATCCCCCGTTATTCAGTGTGTTGTTCTTTATGCTCGCACTACGTGCTGATGCTTCAGAATAAAAGCCCAAGATCTTTTGTCCGGTCAGTCAGTGGAGAGGGTTCCACCTTTCTGAATCCCCACTTTTTGTCATGAGCTCACCTTGTCCAGGGTTAAGAGCTATGAGGTCTTATCCTCATTACCCTTTTGATCTGCTCACCCTGACATTCAATGTCAGTGGTTAAGAGCCCATTTGATTACCTATTCCATGGCTTGTTTGTCGAGGTTGATATGACCCCTCTTGACTAAAGCCTTACCCATGTATGTTTAAGCCCCCTTGTCGGCATTTTACTTTATGCATGTTTGTTTTGTATGGTGTGATCGTCTCCCCATAGGATTGCTAGGCTTCGTATAGTCTCTTGTTTGCATGTCAATTAAGGTAGCACTGTTCCTTCGTCTAGGACTTCCTTTTTTGCATGAGCATTCCTAAAACACAAACAAACTCATTGATTTTTCTTCTCCTAAGAACACATCAACTCCTTCTACTACAGGCGAGTAAGTCTCCAAAGGTCGAGCATCCGGTAGATTGCGTAGTGACGTCGTTCATCTAAAAAACACAACCCTTAACCCGTAAGTAGCCGAACTACGGCTTGCTATGATTCTCATTCCAGATGAGATACGTAGGCATAAGACGCGATGTCTTAGCGAGCACACTCCTCTTTAACCCATAGGTAGCCGAGCTACGAAGACTCTGATTCTCATATTCATATGAGATACGTATGCAGTGGATGCGACATCCGTGCGAGTCATTTTCTTTTAACCCCTCTTTTAGTAAATAGTACATTAGATAAACCCACACCTTTTAGACAAGAACAACAAAAGTGGATCCCGTAGAGTACTATGGATGCGTAGGGGTGCTAATACCTTCCCTTCTCATAATCGACTCCCGAACCCAAGATTTGGTTGCGAGACCTTGTCTTTTCCTTTCCCTTTTCCAGGTTTACTTCGAGCGTTTCCTTTCCATCCTTTGGGATAAATAACGCACGGTGACGACTCTTCTGTCTTTTCTTTCTCGCTGGTTGTTTTTTCGCATCTCCTTTTTCAGGTTGCGACAGCTGGCGACTCTGCTGGGGAGCCTGGTTTCCCTGAGCGAGTCCCTCCTAGATTTTGTAGGTTGTTTGTTTATTGGGTGTTCATTCTTTTGTACAGTTATTTATTTTTCAGCATTTACTTGCTTCTTTGCATTGTGTGCATATCATTGTTGTATCTGTTGGCTCTGCTGTTGGTTTGTTTGTTTGTTGGGATGGGGTGTTCTATGAGATAGAGTGGATAGTCATGAGGCTTGCGTGGCGTGTTGCTACGTTAAGTCGTTCATGAAGACCCACATCCAAACGAGGTTTCTTTTGGATATATTCTGTCCTATGGGTGTTCCATAACGGCAGATGTTCCTCTAGAAATCGTCGACTCTGGTGACCATTTCCCGAGAACTCAGTCGAGGCCTCTCCTCCGAGACGCGTTTATGTTAGCTCTGGTGGGCGCATTCTCGCTGATCAATCCGAGGACCCCGAGACTGGGAACTTGCTATTAGGATGTCTTGTTGAGGGGAGTCAATGGAGGTCTTTTATCCCGTAATAATGCCAAACCTTCAGTGGTAAACGTATTATTCTCGACTGAAGGGCTGAAGCTGACAAACTTCTGTTCTTAGAACCTACCAGTGAGGGGCGGGATAAATTCAGGAAACCTTAACCTCCAACTAACCCGGTTTTCTGGAGCAGAGTTCTGATCTTGTATTACATTCTTCAGTGGGTTTCTCTTCAGACAGTGCAACCCAACAGATATTCAAGCGGATCCAGCAATCCTGATTCCCATGTCACTGCATTGCATCACATCGTTTTGCATTCACATCATTACATCACATCATTTTGCATTCATATCATTTAACACATGTTTATCTATTCCCAGGGGTTTATATCTTCTTCTTGATTCTAGTCAGGGTTTTCTTCTTACACCGTTTATCAAATGTGAGACTGGAATCAAGGGGTTAGAATTCCCTTTGGAACTGATAAACATGTCATTGCATTGGCATATCCATCAGCATCTCTTGCATAACAGGTACCGCCACAGTGTTCTCAGTTGTTTGGTGTTCCACTAGCAGGATAGCTGACTCAGGCATTCACCGGTACGGTACACGCAGAAACCACCAGAGAGTAATGGAAAGCCTACAAGCAGAACTCGCCGAGATGAAGATTCGCATGAATCAGTTCATGGATGTGGTTCAAGGGGTGGCTCAGGGACAACAAGAGCTCAGGCAGATGATGCAGAGGAATCCCGCCACTACTCAACCAGAGACGTTGACTGATCCTCCAGCTGGAGAGGTTAACGGACCCAGTGGACCGGGGCCTACCCCGTTCCTACATGTCACCTCCGGTCAACAACCCGTCCATGATGACCAGGAGGATCAGTTCCCCTTGCTTCAGGAAGACTTCGGAATGAGTCATGGTATGGACCCTATGTTTCGGAGACTGGAAGAGAGGTTGAAGGCAGTGGAAGGACAGAGTCCTCTGGGAGTAGACGTTACTGACTTGGGATTGGTCCCAGGCGTGAGGGTGCCACCGAAATTCAAGGTCTCGATATTTGACAAATACAGTGGCAACTCTTGCCCGAAGACCCATGTGCAAGCCTACTTCCATAAAATGGTTGCATACTCTGACGATGAAAAGTTGCTTATGTACTTTTTCCAGGATAGCCTAGCTGGGGCATCCCTGGAATGGTATATGAGGCTGGACAGAGCCCACATCCGCTGCTGGAGGGATTTGGCTGAGGCTTTCGTGAAGCAGTATCGGTATAATGCAGACATGGCTCCAGACAGAACTCAACTTCAGAATCTGTCTCTTAAAAGCAATGAGTGCTTCAGGGAATACGCTCAACGCTGGAGGAAGACAACTTCCCGTGTTCAACCTCCTATGTTGGAGAAGGAAATGGCTAACATGTTCATGAACACTCTGCCCGGACCTTACTTGGAGCTCCTGGTGGGTTGCAATGCCTCCAACTTTGCTGATGTAGTCTCTACCGGAGAGAGGGTGGAGAATTACCTGAAGACATACGAGACCCAGAGTAGAGGTGGATCTTCATCAGGGGTGAAGAAGTCGTTCATTCAGGGACAGAAGAGGAGAGAAGGGGATGCAAGTGCCATATCTTCTTATCAGAACAGGGATAACCGGAGGAATAACTTTCATAACTATCATCAACAACCGTATGTTGCGGCAGTGACCATTCCAGCTGCAACACCACTACAACAACAACAACCACAACGTCAGCAGACTCAGTACCAGCAACAACAACCGGGAAACATACCCGCCTATCAACAGAGCCAAAGGATGATGGACCGGCGTTTCGAAACTCTTCCAATGTCGTACCCTCAGTTGCTTTCTAGTCTTAAACAACTATAACTTGTGCAGTTACGCACTCTGGCTCCTCCCGTTGGTAGACTTTCGATGGGTTACGACGCCAATGCTAGGTGTAGCTTCCACTCTGGGGCACCTGGCCACAATATTGAGAACTGCAAAGCTTTTAAGCACGTAGTTCAGGACCTCATAGATTCAAAGGCCATTGACCTTGCACCGGCTCCGAATGTCGTCAACAATCCCATGCCCCAACATGGTGGTGCGAATGTTAATATGACGGAAGGGGAAGCCAGACCCGTCAAAGATGTGTTGAAGCTGAAGACTTCGTTGTTGGATATCAAGGGCTACTTGTTGAAGGCCGATGTTTTCCCCGGTTGTGGGAAGGGTTGTTTGGATTGTGCTACTCATAGTAGAGGTTGTTTGAAGCTACAGCAGGGCATCCAGGTCTTGCTCGACAAAGGTATCCTCCAGGTTGAAGATTTGTTTGTCCAAGAGTCTGCGGAAGGGGTTGAGGAAGAGGTGGTTGAAGATGCTACTAATGAATTCGCAGATGTTGTTCCTATTGATTCTGTGATCCATGATGATGTTGTCGCTGATATTCCAAACATGGCATTTGATTCTGATGTACTTGCTGAACTTGGTTCTGATGTTTCGGATGTGTGTACTTCAGCACTTCAGACTCGTCAGGGGCCGGTTACTTTCTCCAGCGCTGGTGTCATCCAATATGGCCAGGTCTCTGCCATCAACAATGAAGATGGGATAGTGATTGCGACATCGACAACTGGGTGCGTCCGAGGATCCCGAGTGAAGTCATCAATAATTGGTCTTCTGAGGAGATTGTCCAAGTCACTTTTCCGGAGGAGTAATTTTTCTTGTTTATTCATGCATATCCAAGTCTTACGTTCCGCCCAGGGCATAATGACTCATTGTAGGGCTCATCTATGTGGATACTTGCATTTTTTATCATCAATAAAGGACGTCTTTTTGCATTCAAATATTTCATTCATTGTTTTTCCATTTTTGCAGTTTTCAAAAATCAAAAAATATTTGGCAATGTTTTGTTTAGTTTTCATTTTTTCACACTCATAAGCACATACCATCACTCATGCAGATGCACATCACCGAATCCTATTAATAACGATTCTGCTATGGCTCGCTTCGACTTTGAAAATCCAATTTTTCAAGCTGAAGAAGAGGGTGATGAAGACTGTGAACTCCCTGAAGAACTTACCAGGTTATTAAAACAGGAGGAAAGGGTCATTCAACCGCATCAAGAGTCTGTTGAAGTGATTAATCTCGGCACCGAGGACGCCAAGAGAGAAATCAAGATAGGGGTTGCTTTGGAAGATAATGTAAAGAAAGGGCTGATTGAATTGCTGCAAGAATATGTTGACATCTTTGCTTGGTCTTATCAGGACATGTCAGGGCTTGACACAGATATTGTGGTACACCGTTTGCCTCTCAAAGAAGGTTGTCCTCCGGTCAAGCAGAAGCTCAGAAGAACAAGACCAGAGATGGTTGTCAAGATAAAGGAAGAAGTGCAAAAACAGTTGGATGCAGGGTTTCTAGCAGTCACAAATTATCTGCCATGGGTTGCAAATGTCGTTCCAGTACCTAAGAAGGATGGAAAGGTACAGATGTGTATTGACTACCAGGATCTGAACAGAGCTAGTCCTAAAGATGATTTCCCATTACCTCACATCGACATTTTGGTGGATAACACAGCTCAGTTCTCGGTATTCTCCTTCATGGATGGCTTTTCTGGCTATAATCAAATTAAGATGGCACCAGAAGACTTGGAGAAGACAACATTCATAACCTCATGGGGCACCTTCTGCTACAAGGTGATGCCGTTTGGTCTGAAAAATGCCGGAGCAAGATATCAACGAGCGATGGTGACTCTTTTCCATGATATGATTCATCATGAAATCGAGGTTTATGTTGATGATATGATTGCCAAATCTCAGACGGAAGAAGAACATTTGGTGAATTTGCAGAAATTGTTTGAGCGTTTGAGAAAATTCAAGCTGAGGCTTAATCCGAACAAGTGTACTTTTGGGGTGAGATCTGGAAAATTACTGGGTTTTATTGTTAGTGAAAAAGGGATTGAGGTGGATCCGGCCAAAGTGAAAGCGATACAGGAAATGCCTGAGCGAAGAACAGAGAAACAAGTCCGTGGTTTCTTAGGGAGGTTGAACTACATTGCAAGGTTCATCTCTCACCTAACAGCCACGTGCGAGCCAATATTCAAATTGCTGAGAAAAGATCAGGCTATCAGGTGGAATGATGATTGCCAAAGGGCTTTCGAGAAGATAAAAGAGTATTTGCAGAATCCTCCTATCCTTATGCCTCCGGTCCCAGGGAGACCGCTGATTATGTATTTGACAGTACTAGACAATTCCATGGGTTTTGTTCTCGGTCAACACGACGAGACAAGTAGGAAAGAGCATGCCATCTACTACCTGAGTAAGAAATTCACAGATTGCGAGTCGAGATACTCGATGCTTGAAAAGACGTGTTGTGCACTTGCATGGGCTACTAAGCGATTGAGACAATACATGTTGTCTCACACAACCTTACTGATCTCCAAGATGGATCCATTCAAATACATATTCGAGAAGTCAGCTCTCACCGGAAGGGTTGCTCGTTGGCAAATGGTACTGACAGAGTATGATATCCAATATACATCCCAGAAAGCCATCAAAGGGAGTACTCTGTCAGACTATCTTGCTCAGCAGTCGATTGATGATTATAAGCCGATGAAGTTTGATTTTCCAGATGAAGACATCATATTCCTCAAGTTGAAAGACTGTGAAGAGCCAGTTGTTGAGGAGGGACCTGATCCAGACGAAAAGTGGACTTTGTTGTTTGATGGGGCTGTCAATGCCAGGGGAAGTGGAATTGGCGCTATCATTACTACTCCGAAAGGTGCCCACATGCCTTTCATCGCTCGTCTGACTTTTGAGTGCATAAATAATGAAACTGAGTATGAAGCCTGTATCTTGGGTATTGAGCAAGCCATTGATTTGAGAATCAAGACTCTGGACATCTTCAGAGATTCAGCTCTAGTGATCAATCAAGTGAATGGTGATTGGAACACCCTCCAGCCCAATCTGGTCCCTTACAAAGATTACACGAGAAGACTATTGACTTTCTTCACAACAGTAAAGTTGTATCACATACCTCGTGATGAGAACCAGATGGCAGATGCTCTTGCCACTCTATCCTCCATGATCAACGTGATTCGGTGGAACCACGCTCCCAGAATCGATGTGATGCGCCTCGACAGGGCCGCGTATGTGTTTGCTGCTGAATTGGTAGTTGACGACAAGCCCTGGTATCACGACATCAAGTGCTTTCTGAAGAATCAAGAGTACCCTACAGGGGCATCCAACAATGATAGAAAGACTTTGAGAAGATTGGCAAGCAGTTTCTTCTTGAACAAAGACGATGTGCTGTATAAGAGGAACTTCGACATGGTTTTGCTCAGATGCGTGGATAGACACGAAGCAAACATGTTAATGCAGGAAGTTCATGAAGGTTCCTTCGGTACTCATGCCGGCGGACATGCAATGGCTAAGAAATTGTTGAGAGCGGGATATTACTGGATGACCATGGAATCTGATTGTTTCAAATATGCTCGGAAGTGTCATAAATGCCAGATTATGTTGATAAGGTACATGTGCCGCCAAATCCTTTGAATGTGATGTCTTCGCCGTGGCCTTTTGCTATGTGGGGCATCGATATGATTGGAAAGATTGAGCCGACCGCCTCCAATGGGCATCGCTTCATCCTTGTTGCCATCGACTATTTCACCAAGTGGGTCGAAGCAGCATCGTTCGCGAATGTCACCAGACATGTGGTTGCCCGTTTCATCAAGAAAGAAATCATTTGTCGTTATGGGACTCCCGAAAGAATCATTACTGATAATGGTTCTAATCTCAATAACAAAATGATGAAAGAGTTGTGCAAGAACTTCAACATTCAGCATCACAATTCTTCCCCTTATCGCCCTAAGATGAACGGTGCTGTTGAGGCAACAAATAAGAACATAAAGAAGATTGTGCAAAAGATGGTCGTCACGTACAGAGATTGGCATGAGATGCTATCCTTCGCCTTGCATGGGTACCGTACTTCAGTACGTACATCGACCGGGGCAACCCCTTACTCCCTCGTGTACGGTATAGAAGCAGTCCTACCTGTTGAAGTGGAGATTCCTTCTCTAAGAGTCATGTTGGATGTCAAGTTAGACGAAGCTGAATGGATTCAGACAAGGTTCAATGAGTTGAGTCTTATCAAAGAGAAGAGAATGGCATCCATTTGTCATGGGCAGTTGTATCAGAGTCGGATGAAGAGAGCCTTTGATCAGAAAGTGCGTCCTCGATGCTTCCAGGTCGGAGATTTGGTGTTGAAAAGGATCCTTCCTCCTCAGACAGATCACAGGGGCAAGTGGACTCCTAACTATGATGGACCGTATATTGTCACCAAGGTTTTTGATGGTGGGGCCTTAATGTTTGCAACTATGGATGGTGAAAACTTCACTTCCCCTGTGAACTCAGACGCAGTTAAAAAATACTTCGCATAAAATAGACCCGTTGGACGGTAAAAAGAACAGTCCAGGAAAAAATGGGCATCCCGACGAACCAAGAAAATGAAAAGGTTCGGGCAAAAATTAGGGATTAAAAATGAAAAGATCGTACACCCGGTAAGTTGAAAACCTGAAAAGGCAACTTAGGCAAAAATGGGTATCCCGGTGGATTGAAAACCCGAAAAGTGCGATCCAGGCAAAAGTTAGGGATTAAACGAATGACTGCGTTCTGAGTAGTTCTGAATCTCATCTCGTGTCAATGACTGGAAACTTTTGAAGGATAGGAAACAGTCCAATCACTCTTTTCAGAAAGCTGATCATCTGGAGGATCTTGAAGACGAGCAAGTCATAGCAGAATTGGAACCCGATAGGAATCCATTTCACATTGCCATTAGATTAATTTCTGTTTTTATCTTTTGTGCGATTACCTCTTTCCAGGGATTGCTTCCTGATGTAAATGCCTATTCAGAGACCATTCAATCAATAAAATCATGTTATTCAGTACATCTCTGTGTTCATTTTCATTTTACTGTTTTGTGTGCAAAAATGACGTCCAAATTTTTGATAAATATTGCATCATGAAACATAAGAGCTTTACAGGTACATGCTTAATAAACATTTAAAATTGCTGTGAATGTTAAGTGCTTTAGATCGTCTATTCAGAACAGGTACCCTCGGGGCATTTCCTTAAGGTTCCCAGCCGATGATGGCGAATGTTTTCCCCCAACAGTCGAAGTTGGTATCTTATCCCTGCAAAGCTGATCAGAGCATTGGATTCTTCGATCCCCAACAGGCTCTCACTGCTGTACCTCCCCCAAGCGGTTGTTTCAGATTATGCGTTCCCCAGTAGAGTTGACAGTACCAGAATGTATATCCCCAGTGGAGTTGATAGTGCCAAACTGTATCTTCCCAGCAGAAGCGGCTGCTCCTCAGGGTTCGATGTCAGATCGATGATCTCGACGCCAGATCCATGGTCTCTTTCCTTGAAGCAGAATCTCGGTACCGTATCGGTGTTTGCTTCCCCTGCTAAGTCGTCCCTCTCGCAGATTATGGTTGCCAGAACCACTATCGGTTTCCCCAACAACAGGTTTTCAGTGCCGTTCTCTCCCCAGTCAGAGTCTCGGTATTTTGTCATTGCTAGAACATCGTGTGGCGGGTCATTTCCCCACAGAGTTCTTTGCGCTGTGCATCTCCAACAGCCTTGCCAGGGTCCAAAAGATGGCGATCATTTCCCCAGCAGATTCCCTTGCCTCGGCATGGCATTCTACCCAGCATTTCGCATCCCTGCATGTAAAATCATATTGCATTGCATCCTCCCAAATCGCGTAGCATTTCCATTTTCATGGAGCATTACGCCATTGAAAAATTCAAACATACGCATGTAAGCATAAAACATTCTCGGTATCCCAAGTGATAAGCCAGAAGTTGTTTCCAGTACTCAGACTGAAGATTGTTCATGACTTACCTTTATCATCCCAAGCAAGTGTCAATGGCCCATGCGCCGCCTCTATTATCTTTCCCTATTTCTGCCGATGCTGACAGTCATGAAGTTTTTCCGGTATTCAGACCGAAGTGGCATTCAGGCCAATTTTCCGATGTTCAGATCGAAGAAGTTTCCGACATTCAGGTCGATGCAACTTGTGGCATTCAGGCCAGTTTCCGGTATTCAGACCGAAGTGGCGTTCAGGCCAGTTTTTCGATGTTCAGATCGAAGAAGTTTCCGACATTCAGGTCGATGCAACTTGCGGCGTTCAGGCCAGTTTTCTGATGTTCAGATCGAAGAAGTTTTCGAAGTTCAAGTCGATGCAACTTGTGGCATTCAAGCCAATTTTCCGATATTCAGATCGAAGTGGCATTCAGGCCAATTTTCCGATATTCAGATCGAAGTGGCATTCAGGCCAGTTTTCCGATATTCAGATCGAAGAAGTTTCCGACATTCAGGTCGACGCAACTTGTGGCATTCAGGCCAGCCTCTTGGTGTTCAGACCGATATTAATAATCTCATATCTTCTGATGTTCAGATCGAAGTCATTTCCAGTATTCAGACTGATGAGCGGCATTCAGGCCAGTTTTTCGATGTGCAGATCGAAGAAGTTTCTGACGTTCAGGTCGATGCAACTTGTGGCATTCAGGCCAGGTCTCCCGGTACTCAAACCGAAGTGGCATTCAGGCCAATCTCTCGGTGTTCAGACCGATATTAATAATCTCATATCTTCCGATGTTCAGATCGAAGTCATTTCCAGTATTCAGACTGATGAGCGGCATTCAGGCCATGGTTATTTCTGTGTTACCATTTATTTTGGTATCCAGGTTAACATTCTTTTTCGGTATTCAGACTGACTCTCACCGTACCAGACGGATTCTTCTTTCAAGACCACCTCTTTGTCGATTCTGACAGGCATTGTTACTTCACTTCACTTCAGCGCAACTTTTCGGGCTTTTATTGTATTCAATCCCTTGATACCTCGAAAGTGCGAAAGTCGTTGCTATCTTCTATTCGGGTCTCTAGTTGATTGAATAGGGGCAGCTGTAATACCTCAAAATTTGCCCCCTCATTCATGCATTCATTTTTAGGTCATTTAACATTTCATATTGCATTTCATCATGTCAATTGGAATTAGATCCAAGAAGCTTGAATATCATCCAAGACACTTTGTGGGTCCTATCTGGGTGATCAGTCAACACAAGGGAATGGCTTGAGATACTTCCAACATGTTCAAATAGGGTCTATTCATCAGTCAAAACGTTAATCTTGAAGGAGCAAAAGTTTGTTCATGAGCTGTCATGCTCGCTAGGCGAGCAGAATGGGTCGCCTAGCGAGTCCCAAGAAAAGCCACCAGAATCACCTACGCTCAGAGGAATTTCTTGAACTGTCATGCTCGCTAGGCGAAGCCCATGCGTTTTGAAAATAAAAAAATAAAAATAAAAAAACGAAAAAAGGAAAACGAAAAAAAAACGAAAAACGAAAATAATATATATATATATATATATATATATATATATATATATATATATATATATATATATATATATATATATATATATATATATATATATATATATATATATATATATATATATATATATATATAAATAAAATATAACAGAGAAATCTTGGACTTGGACCTCTCTCATTTGAGCCTACAAAGCCACGAAAATCAGGTTATAAATTCCAGAGTTTCAGTGAAACAAAAGCCAAAAAAGAGAAAAAGAGCTAGAGAGAGATTCTAACTAATTTAGAGCAACCTTTAGAGACTGAAGGGAACTCATCTGCAAAGAACCAATTCTCTCTCATATAAACCCTAAGATTGTTCTGCAAAGTCAACGGTGCAATTCAATTTCAATCGATCCTCCCCAATCAGGTATGCCCTAATTCCACTACTTTATACTTTCAACCTAAAATTTCTGAATGTATGAGGTATTATGGGTGAATTTGGAAGAGTGGGTGTCGTTAGGTTTTGCATGTGGGCACATGTTTTAGTATGTATGTCATGTCTTGATGTGTGGATCCTTGCCCCTTGACTTTGAGTTTTGATACCCTTTTAATGCATTTGTTTGACAAGAGGTTTAGGCCTCCTACCCTTGGTTGCTTTTTGTGAGCTTTTTGTGAACTTTAATGGCATGATTCATGTGATTCTCTGTTTGGTGCAATTCTTGATTGCACTCCATCTTGTTTCTCTAACCTGTTTGTTGAGTTTTTTTGTGAGGGCTCACATGAACCCTGAAAGGATAGCTTGCTTGGCATTCCACTTTATTTGTGGGATACCATTTGGAGATTTATTCCGATTACCTGTATTGACTTGCTTTCTTTGATGGTGCCAGCTCGAGAGATCTCTGGGTTTCTTATTTCTTTAGCTGTTATTACTTCGGATCTTTATCCGTGTGGTAGACCTCTTGATCCCTTTATCTTTCCCGCATTTTACCGCTTTCTTAGCTGGAAGACCTCGATAGGAGGCAATGTTTTCTTTTGTTTGTTTACTTTTGTGCCCAAAGACCTCCAAAAGGAGGCACCAGTGCTAAAGACCTCCACGAAGAGGAAATTGACGGATAAAAGGGATTAGTAATCAATCCCCCATTATTCAGTGTGTCGTTCTTTATGCTCGCACTACGTGCTGGTGCTTCAGAACAAAAGCCCAAGATCTTTTGTCTGGTCAGTCAGTGGAGAGGGTTCCACCTTTCTGAATCCCCACTTTTTGTCATGAGCTCACCCTGTCCAGGGTTAAGAGCTATGAGGTCTTATCCTCATTACACTTTTGATCTGCTCACCCTGACGTTCAATGTCAGTGGTTAAGAGCCCATTTGATTACCTATTACATGGCTTGTTTGTCGAGGTTGATATGACCCCTCTTGACTAAAGCCTTTCCCATGTATAATTAAGCCCCTTGTTGGCATTTTACTTTATGCATGTTTGTTTTGTATGGTGTGATCGTCTCCCCATAGGATTGCTAGGCTTCGTATAATCTCTCGTTTGCATGTCAATTAAGGTAGCAATGTTCCTTCGTCTAGGACTTCCTTTTTTGCATGAGCATTCCTAAAACGCAAACAAACTCATTGATTTTTCTTCTCCTAAGAACATGTCAACTCTTTCTACTACAGGCGAGTAAGTCTCCAAAGGTCGAGCATCCAGTAGATTGCGTAGTGACGTCGTTCATCTAAAAAACACAACCCTTAACCCGTAGGTAGCCGAACTACGGCTTGCTCTGATTCTCATTCCAGATGAGATACGTAGGCATAAGACGCGATGTCTTAGCGAGCACACTCCTCTTTAACCCATAGGTAGCCGATCTACGAAGACTCTGATTCTCATATTCAGATGAGATACGTATGCAGTGGATGCGACATCCGTGCAAGTCATTTTCTTTTAACCCCTCTTTTAGTAAATAGTACATTAGATAAACCCACACCCTTTAGACAAGAACAACAAAAGTGAATCCCGTAGAGTACTACGGATGCGTAGGGGTGCTAATACCTTCCCTTCACATAATCGACTCCCGAACCCAAGATTTGGTTGCGAGACCTTATCTTTTCCTTTCCCTTTTCCAGGTTTACTTCCAGCGTTTCCTTTCCCTCCTTTGGGATGAATAACGCACCGTGGCGACTCTTCTGTCTTTTCTTTCTCGCCAGTTGTTTTTTCGCATCTGCTTTTTCCGGTTGCGACAATAGTCTGCCAAACGACAAACAATTTCCAGGTCCTGATTACTACCTCTGGAGGCATGTATTTGAAATGATCCAAAATGCAGAAAAGATTGGGCAACTCTGCAAACAATTGCACCCTTTTCTTCCTTTGGACTGCCATCATAGAATATGTCTCGAGTGACCAACTTTCCAGTATTCACAAGATAAAGAGCATGAGTTGTTGGTATTCCCAGGTGTACTGTCATATCATCACCAGCTTCCACAAGAAGGCGACGACTAACCCGAGAATAATCAAGAACTCTCAACATCTGTTGATTGGGATCTTTTGAGTTCAACTGTCATGCTGCCAATACTCTACTGTTCTGTCGAAACCAACTGGGCTCACCATTTCTGCCAAACCAACAAACTGTCCACTAGTATTGACCGAAAATAGCAAAAATATGGGACAATCACCAGGCTTCTCCTTGGCTTCCTGATATGTTGCATCTAGCTTCTTGTTGCCATTAGGGGTGCTTGTCCACACATTATATTTCATGCTTTTATGAATATCACCCTCACTATAAGATTTGACGACATAAAACATTGCATCCAAATAACTCTCGGATAAATCCTCCCATTGTAATGTTGCTTGTTGGGAACTGGATGCACTTCTATATCATCATCACTCTTGACAGGAAGGTCTTGACCCTTGAGCAATAATGCGACAGGTCCAAGACTTTTGACATTTTCCTCATCAGAACCGTTGGAATCTCTTGGTTTGGATCGAATATGAAACTGATACTGGAAATTTATTACTTCTGCTTCTCAAAGCAATCTAGGTTGTGGCAGGATTTTTGTGGAATTGCATGATGGCTGTTGGAAGCCGATTTATTCTGGAGAGGGTTCTGATGCTCCCTTGGCATCATTGGATGTACGTGGAATCAAGGAGTCCCACTTGCATATGATGTTACAAATAATTGAGATATCCTTCAAAGAATTTATTATAAGAAATGTCCAAAATGAAGTGAAGAGGAAAAATGGAGACACTGTCGAAAAACTCAAGATAGAAGTAGTTGAAATAGCCATAGACCAAGATTGCGGTACTGATATTTACTGTCCTAATTCTGTCTTAGGAAGGAAACTTTAAATTTCTTGTCCATCCATATTTGTTTTGCTAACTCAGTTTCTACCAATCTTCCAGAAGAAATTCAGCCTGAGACTCGGTGTCTTCTACTTGATACTATTTGATATTTGTGATGTGAACTAAATATGAGTCCTTGACAGATATCATCACAAAGCACAACGAACACCTTTTCCAGCAGTCTGCACCTTGGAGCACGAGAATCTCCACTGTCCACATCAGACAATCTTGAAGCATCAGCTCTCCTCCTAAAAGAGGTTATCATGGAGTCAACTTTTACAGCAATGTCCACTTGACTCTCCGAATTTATGACAGCGGTGATGCTGGCAATGCTAGAAAGTATTGCTCTATGTGATTGTGATCTTCGAAGCAAAAGAATTTGCACCTCACGGTTATCCCCTCCCAAGTCAACGCCATTAGCGTTGTTCTGATTCAAACCTGCAACATCTTCCGGTGGCGCCACAGGATTCTGCTCTCTTCTTCGGAACTCATCAGTGAAATTTGGTAAAGGTTTTAATTATTACAAATCCTGTTTGGTCATGATTTGGTTGATGTTGCTGTGATTTTGTTGTGGATTTGTTGCAGGATTCTTGTGTATCAACGGAAAGCATACCGTTGCCGGATGCGATTCGCATGGCAATAGTTTGCATTGGATTTTGATCTCCATTCTAGTTATGCACCATCATCCTGTTGCTGTTGATGTCCTCCAAGTGGTGTGATTCAACACAAATTAATGATATGAACAATAACTTCTCCACTCGCTTCTGGTTGATGAAATTGTTGCTGCCTCATTTCAAACAGCGGAAACAATCTGAAGTGGGGACCAAGATCTCTCTTATTTTAAACAGCTATCTCAATCTTTGGGTGAGGATCATAGTCAATAAGCTTAAAATTAGTAGCCACAAAAGAAGCTATATCTTTCTTCTTTGGATTGATTTTCTAAGTTGGAAAAGGTTTTGGCAGGTTATGAAGCTGCTCCTGCAAATGTCTCACATGAGTTTGGAACAGGAAACTCTCCCACATCAAATTTCTTAGGCACGCATTTCTTCCTTGAGACGGCGCACTCGTTGAATTCATCAACCACGATGTTTTCAAATACCTCTCCGCATCTAATTTGGCATTCAATCTCATCAGGTCTATTGTTGCAAGTTTGGAGAAGAGCAATATTGGGAGCACATGACGGGTTTGAAAGACACTTGGCTAATTCTGGCCTGCATTCCTTGAACAAATAGGCACAAGTTTTGAGAGCATCCACAACATCAGTTGACGGAACAATCATTAGAATGCAAAGCAAAAAGCCAGCTAGTTCCATGATGCGTAAATTTCTTCAATCATGGAGAGAAACAAGCATCCTATTGAAACCAATTTCTAATATCTGTGAAGGATTGGGAGAAGAATGGTGTTCCCCTTTGTGGTGTTGACATTGCCATCCCAAACCGTGAGAATGGCTATGAAGCCTTAACAAATGCAAGTGTGAAGGTTTTCTGGTGAACGACACTAGTTTGAAAAGTGCCATAGTACCACTAGGAGAACATTGAAACCTTAATGATGATGTTGTTGTTACAATCTTTCATTTGCACATTGTTGTCTCTTGTGTAGGAGTTGCAGCAGGGATATGTAACATGTGACCCACATGACACACATCCATTGAGAAAAGGCCATGTTTCCTTGAAACTGTAGTTAGCACTTCAACACACATGAGAACGGCTGACCCTGGATCTGGAGTACCGGCAACTGTTTTACGTCTCCAGTTAACATAAAATATATGTGGGCTCTGTAAATGCACAATAATGTTGAAAACAGCAGATACTAAGCTCTGACAGTGTCTTTTGATCAGCTTCAAGCCTTTCCGACCTGAAACAAATTCAAGAATCATGTCCGAGCAATCAATGTCAGCTGCCACAAGTGTTGAAATTTCACCCCCATCTTTATTTGTTTTTATGCCATAGATTATAGTGCATCCTTTGTATTACGACTAGTGCTCTCTCAATGGCCTGTATAGTAGACAAAAGGTGCAACTCCGATTGCCCCTCTATAAAAGCTTTGAATGACACCTGCAGCCTAGTTTTCAATTCATTCAAGCAAAAGTAGTGCATCTCATTAGAAGAGCAAGCTTCAAACGGTCCTTTATGCAGTGTCTTTGTGCTCGACTGTCTTTCGTGTAAGGTTAGTTTTGCTCTCTTTCCTTGCAACAATATGGACTTGCCTATTGCCCTCATGTGTATAAACTTTACTCGGTGAGGTAGGATTTGTGAAAGGAAAATAACTTGCTAATTCTCCCAGATAGCTGAGAGCACCATCTAACAAAAGAAAAGCAGATTGTTGTGGGACCCCAACCATCTTTGTAAATTCTAATAACAATACTTGTAAGATCTCAACAAATGCAGGCAAACAACTTGAAGGCAACGGCGAATCATCCATCAGATAAGTTGAAGGCTGGCTTCTCAAAATTCAAGTGGCCCCAAATTGTTGAAACGATGAAGGTGTTGGCTAAAGCAACATGAGAACCATGGAATTCTGAAATGGCAACTAGAGATTCGGGCTGAACTTGAGGCCCAACATCGTCATCTCTCCTTGCCTGTGACTTCCGACGCTTTATTCTTTCAACTTGTCGTTGATGCAAACCGTGCTCTTTGTAAATTATGTATATATATTTTTTGGATAATCTATGATTTGCAATGAATGAAAATTGGTGTTTCTTGTAGCAAGTCAAAAATATTTCTTTGTATCTTAGAGACTTCGTGTATTCATGTGGTGATATTTTAAGGTTATGAATTAATCACTTGTCATGAAAATGACGGTTGTGAATGGATGAATGTGATAAAAATGAATGAAGTAATTAAAATATGAATGAGTATGCGTATGAATGAATGGAAGCTTTCCAAAGTGAATGAAAAAATGTGAATGAAAATTTGAATATGACATGTAGAAATATGAGATGG
This sequence comes from Lathyrus oleraceus, assembly GCF_024323335.1. Taxonomy (NCBI): domain Eukaryota; kingdom Viridiplantae; phylum Streptophyta; class Magnoliopsida; order Fabales; family Fabaceae; genus Lathyrus; species Lathyrus oleraceus. Next base: position 349,420,297 of record NC_066581.1, read on the forward strand.
TGAATATGGATGGAATCTCTTTGAATTAAGATCGAAGGGGAGAATGATGTCCTATGAGAGAGACAAAACATGGATTGAATTTAGACATGAGAATGAAAGTCATGAGATTCCAACCGATTCCATCAAAAGATATCAAACATCTAAAGCCAAATAGAAAGGTAAAAATCTAATAGTTATAGAATGACAAGTAGTGGCAACGCCTAAACAACCAATGTAGGTGGATAGTCTTACGACCCGATGAAAGGGCCATGAGGAGAAATGCAAATGAATGATTGATGGGAAAAACTTTTCAGGGCTAAAATCAGGGTATGACAATAGGCCCATCAAGTGACACTATCAGATCCAAAAATGCTTGAGAATCATGTTGAAATCATGTCATGTGGCCATGTATTTGTGTTTGAATTGTGAAAGTGAAAATCATCCAATTGATCCTTTGAAAAGAACCCACACGCAAGTCCTTCATTCCTTAGCCAAATGAGATGATCTTAGACTTTTTGGAAAGGTGAGATCAAGGGGAACAACTCTCATGTTGAACACTTTTTCATTTGAATCTTGGATCATGATGAATTTTGAGGTGGAAGTTTGGAAAATCAAACATGTTTGAAAATTTTCTAAATACCAAGTCAAATGTTCACTTCTTCTACCTTGAATAACTTTTGATATGGACTTCAAATGAAAAATGTTCCTTCATCAAAGTTGTATCTCTTTAAAACTTATTCAATTTAGTCACAAATTTGACCTAATTTAGATTTGTCACGAAGGAGTTATGCATTTTAGAAGTTTAGGAAAATCACTTGTTCAATGGTAATGGTCCAAAGTGACCTATAATGTTTCCTCTTGGTACATGCATTTTCAAGTTGAGTTTGAACTTCCCCCAAACATAAAAGTTGTATTATACATATTGAATTTGATCATGGAATTTTAATGGCTTTCATCTCATAAAAATTGAGCAAGTTATGGTCTTGGGAAGTTGACCTCCTAACTAGGGTTCAGACAAAATGACCTATAATATTTCACCATAAAAAAATGACTTTCCAAGCATAATTAGCTCTATAATTCAACATGAAAGTTATTTGTGATGTCATTTTGAGTAACATTTCTCTTGGAATAATTTTCATATGACAAACATTGTAGTAGATAGGGTCTAGGGAACCCCAGCTTTGACCAGTTGACTTTCTCTAGTCAACCACCATGAACCACCTTGCTAGCTTGATATTCTCCTGACTTTGGGGACTAATGGAGGATTATATATGCATAGAATGATGTAATATTAAGTACCCCTTTAAATATTTGATCAAATGTTGAAGAAACGTGTTGAGGAAGTCACACAAGATACCCAGATGAATTAGGGTTTCCAAGGCAAACAATCTTCAAACTCTTGATGAATTCTTGATCAAAATGATATGTGAAGATCATAGGGACCCATATATGATGTCTAGAGTCAATGTAAACCATTTATTGATTGAACTCCTTGCATTGAGGGTCTCATACCCTAGATATGAGCTTGATATAACATGGGTGAACACACACACTACCTACAAAAGTAACAAACTATACATTGACATATTTTTGGTATTTTGATTAGTAAATAATGAAAAATAAAGTATGATACAATTGAATATGCTTGGTGATCTCTCCTAATTCAAACCCAATGAATGAGGGGTAAAGAGGATGCCAAGATGTGATCCTAAAGCCAATGCATATGATGAGATAGCATGAGGGATATTAGGGTCAAAATTGGGGTTTTACACATGCATTTTTGGAATGTTGCGGGAGCGTTATATAGTCTGAACGACATTCGTCGATAGGTAAAAGTACCATAAGGACAAGTGAAGGTTATTTTTTCTTGGTCGTCAGGATGAATAGGGATTTGAAAGAATCTTGAATAACCATCTAAATAGCATAAGTGGGAATGCTTAACCAATCGTTCCAGCATTTGATCAATAAAAGCTAAAGGAAAGTGATCCTTTTGAGTGGATTTATTTAATTTCCTATAATCGATGCACATTTTGCTTCCAGTCACAACTCTTTGTGCTATATATTCTCCTTTTTCGTTATTAACAACTGTAACACCTCCCTTCTTTGGCACGACATGTACTGGGCTAACCCATTGACTATCGGATATCAGGTATATAATTCCTGCTTCTAATAGTTTTTTCACTTCTCTCTTGACTACATCAGTCAGAACGGGATTTATCCTTCCTTGATGTTCTCTAGAGGTCTTATTGTCCTCCTCTAGCATAATGTGATGCATGCATATGGAAGGACTTATTCCTTTTAGATCTAAGACATTATAGCCTAAAGTAGTTGGATATTTTCTTAAAACACGTAGGAGTTTCTCGATTTCTATATGTCCTAAGTATGCGTTAACTATTACAGGTCGCTGGAGTTTAGTGTCTAGGAATCCATACCTTAAATTGTTGGGTAGTGTTTTAAGTTCTAATGATTTTTTCTTCGGGCAAGGCATATGATTGGGTGTCAGTGCTAGACATTCACTTAGACTATTATCTTGGTATTCCTAATGCCAATTTTCATCTTCAAAAGTATGAGGCATTGGAATTTTCAGTATTTAGGAGTATGAATTTTGTTCCTTCTCCATTTCTCTTACACATTCATCGATGACATCTAGCAGACAACATGTATCGTCTATAGATGGTGCCTTTAAGAATTGTGTCAAAATAAATTCGACTTTTTCTTCACCGACTTCAAAGGTTAGCTTACCTTTCTTTATATCTATAATAGCTCCGGCAGTAGCTAAGAGGTCTTCCTAATATGATAGGGATATTGGAATCCTCCTTTATGTCCATGATTATGAAATCAGTGGGAATATATAATTGACCTATGCGCACTGGAACGTTCTCTACCATACCTACGGGAAATTTAACAGAACAATCTGCAAGTTGTACGGACATCCTAATTGGTCTTAACTCTCCCATTTTAAGCCTTTCGCATATGGACAAGGGCATTAAGCTAATACTGGTTCCTAAGTCGTATAGAGCTTTGTCTATGACAAACTTTCCGATTACACAGGGTATGGAGAAACTCCCTGGGTCTTTCAGCTTAGGAGGCATATTGTTTTGAATTATAGCGCTACACTCATCAATAAGTGTAACGGTTTCGTTATCCTTGATTTTCTTCTTGTTAGATAAGATCTCCTTAAGAAACTTCGCATATGAGGGAATTTGAGTGATGGCTTCTGTAAAAGGTATTGTGATATTCAATTGTTTCAGAAGCTCTACAAATTTCTTGAATTTCCCTACACTTTTGGATTTAACAAATCTTTGAGGATACGGGATATGAGGTTTATACGGTGGTGGAGGCACATATGGTTCTTCTTTATCTATGGCCTATTCGCTTTTATTTTCCTTTAGTTCGTCTCCCTTCTCAGCTATCTTACCAGGGTCTTGGTGCATGGATGGATTTTGAATTCTAGGGTTGGTTGGTCCGTCTAAATCTATCCCACTTCGTAGTATAATAGCATTTGCATGACCTTTCGGGTGTGGTTGTGGATGTCCAGGAAATATACCTGCAGGGGCAGCAGTAGGTGCTTGTTGTTGTGCCACTTGCAAAATTTGTGTTTCAAACATTTTGTTATGGGTGGCTAAAGCGCCTACTTTGTTCGCTAATAGCTTAATTTGCTCACTAGTGTGTATGTTTTGATTTAGGAAATCCTTATTTGTTTGGGCTTGGGTAGCTATAAATATTTCCATCATTATTTCAAGGTTTGACTTCCTAGAAGCATTTGGAGCAGTTGTGGCAGCTTTATGATATCCTGGTGGTACAACAGGTGCTTGGTTAGGTGCATAAAATGTGTTATTATTTTTGTACAAAAAGTTCAGATGGTTCTTCCTGCCTGGGTTATATGTGTTTGACTAAGGGTTTCCTTGAGCATAATTCACTTGGTCTGTGGAGAGTCCTATCAAAAGTTGACATTCAGGGACAGCATGCCCAGGAACTCCACATATCTCGCAGTTTGGTGCTATGGCAGCCACGGTGGCTGCATGTGTTATGGTCAGGTTTTCTATCTTTAGAGTGAGAGCATCAACCTTAGCATTGCCATGGTCAAGACTGCTTATTTCTTACATACCTCATTTCATTGGAGGTTTCTCTACGAAGGTTCTTTCACTTCCCCACTGGTAGTGATTCTGGGCCATACTTTTGATAAGTTGATAAGCCTCATTGTAGGGTTTATCCATCAGCGCACCACCCGCGGTGGCGTTTATTGTCAATCTTGTGTTGTACAAGAGACCATTGTAAAAGGTATGGATGATCAACCATTCTTCTATACCGTGATGTGGGAAAAGCCTCATCATGTCCTTGTATCTCTCCCATGCTTCAAAAAGAGATTCGTTGTCTTTTTATTTAAACTCGTTTATTTGGGCTCTTAACATAGCCGTCTTACTAGGTAGGAAATATCATGATAAGAAAACTTTCTTCAACTCGTTCCACGTAGTGACAGAGTTGGATGGTAGAGACTGGAGCCAAGCTCTAGCTCTATCTCTTAATGATAAAGGGAAAAGACATAGTCTTATTGCTTCTGGGCTGACACCATTCGCTTTTACTGTGTCTGCGTATTGCAAAAACACTGACAAATGTAGGTTCGGGTCCTCCGTGGGACTACCGGAAAATTGGTTTTGTTGTACGGCTGACAACAACGAAGATTTTAGCTCGAAATTATTTGCCTCGATGGCAAGGGCAGCTATGCTTTTATGTGGTTCATCCTGCGAAGGGATGGCATAGTACTTGAGAGGACGGTTCTGCGGTCCTTCAGCCATCTCTGGTTCTACAACTGGTTCGGGAATAGGGATATTAGGATCGGGAAGATTGTACTTAATACGGTATTCTCGTATCCGGCATTCTAATCTTAGATAACGCTCTGGTTCGTCGATTTATATCTTTAATTTCTCGCCTTGAGAGCGAGTACTTGGCATACATTCGACAAATTAAAAAGGGAAATAGTTTTGTTTTCCTTAGTCTATACTGCGCAACACTGGAGTTACGATATCGACTAAATTAGTCCCCGGTAATGGCGCCAAAAACTTGATTGCGACTTAGTATGTCTAAAGATTATTGGACCCAAAGGACTAATAATAGAACTTACCATTATCTAATGTTACTACGTAAATCTAAGGTTGAGGATTACTCTAGGGGTTTAGGGACAATAAGAAATAACTACTAACAAAAATAGAACTTTAATAAAAATATTTAATAGCGGGATATCGATATGTAACGCATCAAACTTCGGGGATTCGATAAATAGTTGGTGTAATCTTAAACGTCAAAATACTCTTCAGTAGAAATTATTTATTTAAAAGACTTTATCTCACACTCTCCTGTTTATTGACTCTGACTATACTCTTAAACCAGAATGCTTCGCTCTCGCTGTCTCATTTAAATTAAAAGTAATTTTTGGAAATAAATAAAGTCTAATTAATCCTAAAGTGCGCTTGCTGTATTTAGAATTAATGCATAGTTTCAGTTATCCGGTTAAAACCTCAAACTCTCATTTTTATTGACCGTAACCTTGTTTGCTTTGTCCTTTCGTACGAAAGCAGTTTTAATTTTAGAACAAGAAACTATAACCAGAAAATAATATTTTATTAAAGTCAACACCAACTATTTATGAATCTTGTCGTTTCGACTGTCTTTACATACCAATATCAATTGGTTTATCCGTACATGGATTCGAGAACAAACATGTTATTATGACAATTAAACATAAGACAAGGCATAAGCAATTAAAATAACAATTAAAATAGAACCTGGAATATAAACCGAAAAAACTGGAATTAATGCTGGTTCTTGAATTCAAATAATCCTGGCACGCTTGACAAATCAGGTACATGATTACAATAAAAATCAATTGCTAAAACTAAAGTCGCAATAGTCCCCCCATATGGAGAATCTATTACTTTACAAGTAAATATCTGCTTAAAATGCTAACAATAAAATTCTGGCTAAAAGAGACGGTCCGGTCTTTGAAGATCGAAGCCCTAATATATACTTCCCACTCCTTCCTTGAAAGTAGCCTTGAAGATCTCTTAGTGGGAGCGGTTGGTTGAACGAGCTAAGCGGGACGTGAAGAAAAACGTGGAGAAAAATAAGGAGGAATGGGTTTGGTGGCGGCTGCCACAACCCTAGGTAGTGGGTGCCACACCTTGCTAGGTGGCGGGCGCCACTCTTGCTTGGTGGTGGGCGCCACACCTTTCATTGGGTGGTGGGTGCTACCTTGCTTCATGTAGTGGGTGTAACACCCTTCTAAAATACCCCAATAATTAATTAAAACAACCAAACATAAATCAGAGTATATATGCAATTTAAGGGTGTCACACTTGACACTTCACACCATGTTCCAATTTAACTCGTCATGCTCATTTATTCATCAAAATAAACATTTGCATAATTCGCAGCGGATAAACATTAACAACAACATGCAAAACATGTAACGCATTACATGTATAGGTTATTCAACAACCAAACCGAAAACAAGGCAAAACATCCCGTCCCGATGTTACATCTACCAGAGCATGACTCCCTAAGGAACTACACTAGACTCCAAGGACTAGCTTCTACTCAATCACTGCTCGTTACCTGAAACATAGTTGTAAGGGTGAGTTCCTCAATCGATATAATAAGCATTATAAAATATCATGTAATGCTAAGTAAATGAACACGTCTCATCACCCTAATCATATCACACATTCAGTAACGGCAACATCAACTCATACTCATAATCATGCTCAACATAAACATCAAAACACACGTATAATATTGGAACACATCCATTCATATTATATACAATACATACATTATGCAATGAGACTCCATGCATACGGTACCGACTACTCGTGAACATATAGTTCAACCTCACCGATCAAATCCAGATACGGCTACCAAGCTCACTAGTCCCACTCATTTGAGACCTAGTGACTCACATCACTAATTCCTCACCATGGGAATTAGCTACCACCCCAAGGGCTATGCTATGCACGCTAAATCACCTAGCATGCAACATCAACAACAATCCACAATGATTCATCACTAATTCCTCACCATGGGAATTAGCTACCACCATAAAGGCCACAATATGCAAGCTAAATCACTTAGTCATGCAAACACCAACAATCATCCACAATGGACATATGCTCACACTCTAAGCCATAAACAGTCCATTCACAATTGCATACATAATAGATACATCCACAGCATTATGCATACAATCATACATCATCCACATATTTATCACATAATCATGTCATGCCACATAATCAATCACAGTATTAGCACGCTCTACTAATACCCCTACCGCTCAAAACAACGGGAAATGATCCCTATTATATCATACGCCAATATAGGCCAAACATCAAACATGCACACCACATTTAAATATAAATTTTTCACTTTTCACACAGTGTTAACCGGTTAACGCCCTGGGTTAACCGGTTAACGCAACACAGAACACGCTTCCTGGCAATTCACAACAGTGTTAACCGGTTAACACCCTGGGTTAACCGGTTAACGCAAGACAGACAGCAATATTTCACAATTCATAACAGTGTTAACCGGTTAACACCCTGGGTTAACCGGTTAACGCAAGACAGAAAGTTGTTCCTGCGCTAACACGAAGCAGAATGCAGAATTCTCCGCATTTTCCGCCGTTGGAGGACTTCCGGACCTCCGATTCCAATTCCGTAAAAAGCTACACGTTCGGAAAATCAAGACTCATCCAATTACAGATTCAATTACAGCTTTAACATAACTTATTCATCTCAATTTTTCAGCATTCAACATCCCAATTAGGGTCAATTCAACGGCTTATTACTACCCATTACATGTTAACCCATAATACCCATTAAACGACGATAAACCCCCCTTACCTGAGTTAATCCGGCAATCCTTTAGCTTCAAGCTCTTCCTTCTTCAACCTGCTTCTCCTGCTCTTCCTCTTTGCCCTTTCTCCACTTTCAGTCGTTTTTCTGTTTTACGTGAGAAAACTTTCTTTACCAAATGGGACCTTCTTTATATATATATTCCAACTTATTATTCCAATAATAATAATTCCAAATAATAATCCAATTATTTAGTTAAATTAATAAATATATTATTAACTTAAATTAAATAATTATCATATTTTATCGGGGTGTTACAACTCTCCCCCACTAAAAGAGTTTTCGTCCTCGAAAACATACCTCAAGCGAATAACTCAGGATAAGACTCCTTCATCTGACTCTCAAGTTCCCAAGTCACATTGCCACCTGCTGGTCCTCCCCAAGCCACCTTTACCAAGGCAATCTCTTTACCCCGCAACTGCTTCAACTCTCGATCCTCGATCCTCATAGGTGATGTTTCAACAGTCAGGTTATCTCTCACCTGTACATCATCTACTTAGACCACATGCGACGGGTCAGGAATGTACCTCCTCAACTGAGACACATGAAAAACCTCATGCAAATTCGCAAGTGACGGCGGTAAAGCGATACGATAGGCTACCTCCCCTATCCTCCCCAAAATCTGATAAGGACCAATAAATCGAGGTGTCAATTTCTTCGACTTCAAAGCTCGACCAACCCCAGCTATCGGAGTAACACGAAGAAACACATGATCTCCCTCTTGAAACTCAAGTGACTTCCTCCTCTTGTCGTGATAACTCTTCTGACGACTCTGAGCAATCCTCATCTTCTCCTGAATCATCTTAATCTTTTCCGTAGTTTGTTGAACAATCTCTGGTCCAACCACAGCACTCTCACCGGACTCATACCAACATAAAGGTGTCCGACATCTCCTACCATACAAAGCTTCAAACGGTGCCATACCAATGCTCGAATGAAAACTATTGTTGTAGGTAAACTCAATCAAAGGTAAATAACAATCCCAAGCACCTCCCTTTTCCAAAACACAAGCCCTCAAAAGATCCTCCAGTGACTGAATCGTCCTCTCAGTCTGACCATCAGTCTGCGGATGATATGCAGAACTCAATCTCAGCTTAGTTCCCAAAGCCCTCTGCAAACCTTCCCAGAACTTTGATGTAAATCTAGGATCTCTGTCCGAAACAATACTCGACGGAATACCATGCAGACTTACAATTTTCTCAATATACAACTCCGTTAATCTCTCTAACGGATAATCCATTCTGATCGGAATGAAATGAGCCGATTTTGTCAATCTGTCAACAATAACCCAAATAGATTCAAAATTCTTAATTGTCCTCGGTAAACCAGAAACAAAATCCATACTGATACTATCCCACTTCCACTCTGGAATAGCCAACGGTTGCATTAGCCCAGACGGCTTCTGATGCTCAATCTTTGACTTCTGACAAGTCAAACAAGAATAAACAAAACTCGCAATTTCTCTTTTCATTCCCGGCCACCAAAATAACTTTTTCAAATCATGATACATCTTCGTAGCCCCAGGATGAATACTCAGGCCACTACGATGTCCTTCCTCAAGAATACTCTTCTTAAGTTCGGTAACATCCGGAATACACACCCGATTACCAAATTTCAAAACACCATTCTCATCAACTCTGAATTCACCACCTTGACCTTGATTCACTAGAGTCAACTTATCAACCAAAAGCACATCAGATTTCTGACCCTCTCTAATCTCATCCAGAATACCACTCGTTAACTTCAACATTCCCAATTTAACATTATTGTGAGTACTCTCACACACCAAACTCAAGTCTCTAAACTGCTCAATTAAATCCAATTCCTTAACCATTAACATAGACATATGTAATGATTTCTGACTCAATGCATCAGCCACTACGTTTGCTTTACCCGGATGGTAATTCAAACCAAAGTCATAATCCTTCAGAAACTCTAACCATCTCCTCTGTCTCATATTCAGCTCTTTCTGATCAAACAAATACTTTAAACTTTTATGGTCACTGAAAACCTCAAATCTTGACCCGTACAAGTAATGCCTCCATAACTTCAGAACAAATACCACAGCTGCCAACTCTAAATCGTGTGTCGGATAGTTCCTCTCATGAACCTTCAGTTGTCTCGAAGCATAAGCTACAACCTGCTTATTCTGCATCAAAACACCACTCAAACCCAACAATGAAGCATCACAGTAAACCTCAAATGGTTCCGATGGACTCAGTAATATCAGAATAGGAGCCGTAGTTAACCTTCTCTTTAACTCTTGGAACCCTTCTTCGCATTTTGAGTCCCAAACAAACGCTTGCCCCTTTCTAGTCAACATCGTCAACGGTAACGCCAACTTAGAAAATCCCTCAATGAATTTCCTATAATAACCTGCAAGTCCAAGAAAACTCCTTATCTCAGAAACTGACTTCGGAGCTTCCCACTTAGATACCGCTTCTATCTTAGAAGGATCAATAGCAACACCACCTCTTGAAACCACATGACCAAGAAAACTAACCTCTTCTAACCAAAATTCACACTTGGATAGTTTAGCAAATAACTTCTTTTCTCGTAGAACTCCTAAAACCACTCTCAAATGTTCAGCATGCTCTTCTTCAGATTTCGAATACACCAAAATATCGTCTATAAACACCACAACAAACTTGTCTAGGTACGGATGGAAAATCCTATTCATATACTCCATAAATACTCCAGGCGCATTAGTCACACCAAAAGGCATTACAGAATACTCATAATGTCCATACCTTGTTCTGAAAGCAGTCTTCTGAATATCCTCAGTTTTCACACGTATCTGATGATACCCCGATCTCAAATCTATTTTGCTGAACACACTCGCACCAACCAACTGATCCATCAAATCATCGATCCTCGGCAAAGGATACCGATTCTTGATCGTCACTTTATTCAGTTGCCTGTAGTCCACACACAACCTCATAGTACCTTCTTTCTTCTTAACCAATAACACTGGTGCACCCCACGGTGACACACTCGGACGAATAAATTTCTTATCCAACAGATCTTCCAGCTGACTCTTCAATTCAGCTAACTCAACAGCAGACATACGGTACGGAGCCATCGATATCGGCCTAGTACCAGGTACCAAATCAATCGAGAACTCAACTTCACGCTCTGGCGGTAATTCATTCACTTCTTCAGGAAACACATCAGGAAAATCACACACCACGGCTAGATCGCAAATCACCAGTTTATCTTTAGCCTCCAAAGTCGCTAACAGCATAAACAACTCCGCCCCATCTGCTACTGCCTCATTCACCTGCCTTGCTGATAGAAACAAACTCTTTCCTTCCTCAATCTCAGGAAAGATCACAGTCTTATCAAAACAGTTGATATAAACTCGGTTAAACACCAACCAGTTCATACCCAAGATAACATCAATCTGCACTAGTGGAAGACACACGAGGTCTATCCCAAAGTCTCTACCAAAAATACTCAAAGGACAATTTAAACAAACTGAAGTAGTAGTAACTGAACCCTTCGCAGGAGTATCAATCACCATACTCCCATGCATCTCAGATATCTCTAATTTGAGTTTCACAGCACAATCCAAAGATATAAAGGAATGAGTCGCACCTGTGTCAATAATAGCTACAAGAGGAAAGCCATTAATATAACACGTACCTCGGATCAAACGATCATCTGCAGACGTCTCAGAACCCGATAAAGCAAAGACCTTGCCTCCCGACTGGTTCTCTTTCTTAGGCTTAGGACACTGTGGGCTAATATGACCCACCTCTCCACAGTTGAAACAAGTCATAGTCTTCAACCGGCACTCTGCAGCCAAGTGACCACCTTTTCCACACTTGAGACACTTCTTCTCAGCACTAGTACACTCATGGAAACGATGTCCAGCCTGACCACATCTATAACACTTAGCAGGGGCACTGGAGTCTCCCCCACTAGGTCTCCTCATTCCACTCTGTCTCTGGAAACCTTTGCCAGCTGCATACGGTTTCCCACGATCATTCTGATTCTTGCCTTTCCTATCAACCCTCTGCTGATAGCTTTCCGTTCTGGCCTTGGTATCCTGTTCAAAAATCCTGCAGCAGTCAACCAAGTCAGAAAACACTCTAATCCGCTGATACCCAATAGCCTGCTTGATCTCGGGACGTAACCCGTTCTCAAACTTCACACACTTTGAAAATTCCCGAGTAGCCTCATCATAGGGAGTGTAATACTTCGACAACTCTGTGAACTTAGCAGCATACTCAGTAACAGACCGGTTGCCCTGCTTCAATTCTAAGAACTCTATCTCTTTCTTCCCTCTGACATCCTCTGGAAAGTACTTCCTCAGGAATCTCTCTCTGAACACTGCCCAAGTGATCTCAGCACTCCCAGCAGCTTCCAACTTAGTGCGGGCAGCAACCCACCAATCATCTGCTTCCTCTGACAGCATATGCGTACCGAACCTGACCTTCTGGTTATCGGCACACTCAGTCACTCGGAAGATCCTCTCGATCTCCTTCAACCACTTCTGAGCACCATCTGGATCGTATGCTCCCTTAAACATTGGAGGATTGTTCTTCTGGAACTCACTCAGTTGACGAGCAGCTCCCAGCCCCACAACATTCGGATTCCCTCCAAGTACTCCAGCTAGCATACCCAGAGCCTCAGCAATCGCAGCATCATCTCTACCTCTTCCAGCCATCTCTATTCTGAAAGCCCAACAAGCTAAAACAATAAGTACTGATAGGGTTACACAACACCTATCACGTACAGGGAAACAGAATAATTACGACTCGACTCGACCGACTATGCTCTGATACCACTAATGTAACACCCTTCTAAAATACCCCAATAATTAATTAAAACAACCAAACATAAATCAGAGTATATATGCAATTTAAGGGTGTCACACTTGACACTTCACACCATGTTCCAATTTAACTCGTCATGCTCATTTATTCATCAAAATAAACATTTGCATAATTCGCAGCGGATAAACATTAACAACAACATGCAAAACATGTAACGCATTACATGTAAGGTTATTCAACAACCAAACCGAAAACAAGGCAAAACATCTCGTCCCGATGTTACATCTACCAGAGCATGACTCCCTAAGGAACTACACTAGACTCCAAGGACTAGCTTCTACTCAATCACTGCTCGTTACCTGAAACATAGTTGTAAGGGTGAGTTCCTCAATCGATATAATAAGCATTATAAAATATCATGTAATGCTAAGTAAATGAACACGTCTCATCACCCTAATCATATCACACATTCAGTAACGGCAACATCAACTCATACTCATAATCATGCTCAACATAAACATCAAAACACACGTATAATATTGGAACACATCCATTCATATTATACACAATACATACATTATGCAATGAGACTCCATGCATGCGGTACCGATTACTCGTGAACATATAGTTCAACCTCACCGATCAAATCCAGATACGGCTACCAAGCTCACTAGTCCCACTCATTTGAGACCTAGTGACTCACATCACTAATTCCTCACCATGGGAATTAGCTACCACCCCAAGGGCTATGCTATGCACGCTAAATCACCTAGCATGCAACATCAACAACAATCCACAATGATTCATCACTAATTCCTCACCATGGGAATTAGCTACCACCATAAAGGCCACAATATGCAAGCTAAATCACTTAGTCATGCAAACACCAACAATCATCCACAATGGACATATGCTCACACTCTAAGCCATAAACAGTCCATTCACAATTGCATACATAATAGATACATCCACAGCATTATGCATACAATCATACATCATCCACATATTTATCACATAATCATATCATGCCACATAATCAATCACAGTATTAGCACGCTCTACTAATACCCCTACCGCTCAAAACAACGGGAAATGATCCCTATTATATCATACGCCAATATAGGCCAAACATCAAACATGCACACCACATTTAAATATAAATTTTTCACTTTTCACACAGTGTTAACCGGTTAACGCCCTGGGTTAACCGGTTAACGCAACACAGAACACGCTTCCTGGCAATTCACAACAGTGTTAACCGGTTAACACCCTGGGTTAACCGGTTAACGCAAGACAGACAACAATATTTCACAATTCATAACAGTGTTAACCGGTTAACACCCTGGGTTAACCGGTTAACGCAAGACAGAAAGCTGTTCCTGCGCTAACACGGAGCAGAATGCAGAATTCTCCGCATTTTCCGCCGTTGGAGGACTTCCGGACCTCCGATTCCAATTCCGTAAAAAGCTACATGTTCGGAAAATCAAGACTCATCCAATTACATATTCAATTACAGCTTTAACATAACTTATTCATCTCAATTTTTCAGCATTCAACATCCCAATTAGGGTCAATTCAACGGCTTATTACTACCCATTACATGTTAACCCATAATACCCATTAAACAACGATAAACCCCCCTTACCTGAGTTAATCCGGCAATCCTTTAGCTTCAAGCTCTTCCTTCTTCAACCTGCTTCTCCTGCTCTTCCTCTTTGCCCTTTCTCCACTTTCAGTCGTTTTTCTGTTTTACGTGAGAAAACTTTCTTTACCAAATGGGACCTTCTTTATATATATATTCCAACTTATTATTCCAATTTATATTATTCCAATAATAATAATTCCAAATAATAATCCAATTATTTAGTTAAATTAATAAATATATTATTAACTTAAATTAAATAATTATCATATTTTATCGGGGTGTTACAGTGGGCGCCACCCCTTGTTTCTTTTGATGGTGGGCGCCACCTTGGCTTCATGTGGTGGGTGTCACCTTGCTTTGTGGTGGTGGGCGCCACCTTCTTTCATTTGCTTCATTTTCTTCCTTTTTTCGTTCCTTTTGCTCTTTTCCCGCTTTGCTTGCATAGACACTTCTTATTCGATAAATACCTGAAATAAACACAAAGTACGTCGTAATGCTATGGAAAATAAGTAAAAAGCAATGCAAGTCAAGTCAAATATACGATACATTTTCGCGTTATCAGTAGGTACCGGAGGGCATCGTGGTTCGTGTACACGATAATTTTCGATCCTATAAGGTAAGGACGGAATTTATGAACAACGAACACGATTTCCAAAATCTCTTTCTCAGTAGTGTGATAGTTTATCTGAGCTTCGTCCAGGGTCCTATTGGCATAGTAAATCGCATGCAACTTCTTATCCTTGCAATTTCTTAAATCAACGCCTCCTTTGAAACCTCAAATAATCGGCCCAGGGGAACACGCCTTGGTCGTACCAAGCATTCGTCTTCTGTTAAAATATTTTCACAAATAAATCGAATGAAAAAGGACATTGGGGTGCACACTCCTTTGAAACCCCGAATAATTGGCCCCGAGGCACATGTCTTGGTCATACCGAGCGTTTGCCATCCATCTTAAAAATAGTCCAACCAATCAAACTATATTTTCTCACCCTCGCATGACGCCGATTTTTTTCACAAACAAGCAATATTTTATCCCTTCTACCACGATACAAACAAACACTTAAACCTCTCATGCGCGAGAATACAAGCAATGTTTAATCGCTAGAAATGCGATAAAATAATATCCATTATACTACAATACAAATAAATGCTTAAGCCCCCCATGCGGGAGCATACAAGCAACATTTAACCGCTAGAATGCAACCTAAACATCGTTCACTAAAATCAACCAACACATACATGATTTTCTACCAAGAACTACGTAGCTTTGAGTTCCTCATTGCACTTGGCGATACATAGGAATGAGATTCAACGTCTCATAAAACACTATAACGAAAACAAGTTTGTCTTGCCAAGAACTATGTAGCTTCGAATTCCTCATCACGCTAGAGGATAGTATGAGCAAGACTCACAATCTTGTCAAGCACCCTAATAAAACTTATTTTTAGTCCTTTTCTTTTTTATTTTCAAACTTGTAATAATTAGAAGAAGAAAATAAAAGCTAACACTCTTATTCTTCAAGTTAACTAAATGGTTCCCATTGAGTACAACAAATATGAGGAGTGCTAATACATTTCTCTTGCATAACCAACTCTCGAATCCAAATTTGGTTGTGATGATCATTTTCTTTTTCTTCAAGGGTTTTATCGATACTTTCCATTTAATTTTGGAATAAATACACTTCAGTGGCGACTCTGTTATTATTTTGAGCATGCGGATGCCCGTGGTATTTTTGTCTAAGTTCTTTATTGACGCTTTGGTTTATTATTCATGAGGATATGATCTTGTGTCATCTCTCTATGAGCTTTATACATGTATGCTTGGGTTATTCACCTGCTCAAAACTTGACAGGGTTGTTTTATGAAGTTAGCTAAGGTTTCCTCTAAAGGTGGTGGTTTGTGTTGAGGCACTCAAGGAACCTGTTGAACTCCTTGATTAGCATGAAGAGTCTGATTGTTACTCCACTTAAAGTTTGGATGATCCTTTTAACCTGAATTTTAGGTGTTAGAATATGGATTATTCTTTTGAAAATTAGCATACTAAACTTTGGCAGTCTCAACCTCTATCATACAGTTACCATTTGCGTGCACTTATCCATAAAAGTCACAACAAATGGTTAAATTTGGCTAGCATTTGCTTGGGCTAGTTATGCTACAATTAAATATTTATGAAGTGCTTCTATTTTAGATGATATGGATGTGTTCAAATCAACTACATGAATAATTTTTTGTTTCATCACTCGTCCACTTGTTTGATACCCATTCTAACACATATTTCAATCAACGTTTTCAACTTTTCACTAGTCTTTGCTCTCAATGTACCTCCATTTGAGGCATCAAGAAGAATTATTGTTTGCATTTTAAACCCGTCTATGAATTCTGTCATCTATTCTATAGCACTTATATTATGATTCAGACACTGACAGAGTAACAACTTGAATTTTTCTCATGCATTAGATAATGACTCCAACTCTTCATGCGCAAAGTTGGAAACAACGACTTTTCTCTCCACACATTGAGCATTTGAATAATACCTCTCTAGAATGTTATCTTCCAGCTCTTTCCAGGCTTGAATAGTACCATTTGGGATGTATTGCAACTAACCTTTCACGCGACTTATCCTAGAAAAACCAAACAAACATAATTTTACATGATCGTTAGTGGTGTTACTAGTTGGCTTG
The DNA here is from genome assembly GCF_024323335.1 of Lathyrus oleraceus. Taxonomy (NCBI): domain Eukaryota; kingdom Viridiplantae; phylum Streptophyta; class Magnoliopsida; order Fabales; family Fabaceae; genus Lathyrus; species Lathyrus oleraceus. The sequence goes on from NC_066581.1 coordinate 349,437,292, forward strand.
CACATCGAGCATGTCTCATAGAACTTTGTGAGATGCTCCCAAGGATATCTGATTTCTAACCCGTTGAAGATGTTCTCCTTCAAACCTGAAAGTATAGAATTCTTAATATCAAATGTTACAGGAATAGTCGGTTTAAATCCTAACGAGATATGTCCAACATCAGTTCTCCCGCAATAGCCCCCCAATGTTTGTCAGGGTGGAACAACCATCTCTAATTTTTCTTATTTTACTTCTTTGATAACTTGTAGTGCTTTGAATTTAAGTCTACGAATTGTGCGTGTTGTTCTTTCAATTTCTAGGTCGATCGGTATCAGCGTCGAATCTGCACCTCACATAAACAAACAAATACTACCTTAGTAGCATCGCACCATACAGAACAAAATAAAAGTAGAAATAAAAATTAAAATTAAAAATTAAAATTAAAAATAAAAATAAAAATTACTAAAATAAAATAATATACGGAAATTAAAGCTAAATTTACTAACGAAAATAAAAATAAAAATTGCAAATTAAAAATGTCGCACTAAATTTCCTTGTTGAAATTATCAACAATCCCCCCGACAACGACGCCGAAAACTTGATGGACAATTTTAAGAAGTGTACTAGTCTCGTCGAAGTAATAAAATAATTCGTCTCCACAGATATTACAAATTTAAACAAGGTAATTATAATGCAAATTAAAAGTAATAATAATGGGGGATTTCAAGATTGCTTCGATACATAATAAGAACAAGAGCTTTACTGAATAAAAATCAATGATTAAAGGCGATTAAATCTTTATTTCGAATAACCTACTTATCCCTGTTGATGAACTATATGTTAATTAAATTATTAATATGTTAAAGTCATACAACAAATTAACAAGGTCATTGCACCCAATTCCTTGGTGTACAACTCACTATTTTACACAATAATTTCCTAATTCCTTAGACTAATTCAAATTTAAACTAGACTTTTTGAGTACGTTAACTTCAAAGCCACAACTTCTAATTACAACTCACTATTTTGTTATCATTTCGCTTCTGTCTCTCAAATTGAGCATAAAAACTCCAAAGACACATTACTCGATGAACATTGGTTTTTAGCAATGCAAGAGGAACTTAATCAGTTCAAGAGAAATGAGGTGTGGGATCTTGTCCCCCCTCCGCGAGGCCATCGAGTAATTGATACTAAATTGGTGTTTAAGGACAAGTTAGACGAAAACGGAGTTATAACTTGTAACAAGGCTCGCCTTGTTGCTCAAGGGTATAACCAAGAGGAAGGCATCGACTATGAGGAGACTTATGCTCCGGTCACCTGACTCGAGGCTATACGCCTTTTGCTTTCCTATGCTTGTTCTCAAAACTTCAAATTATTTCAAATAGATGTTAATAGAACTTTTCTAAACGGATACATTAACGAAGTGGTTTATGTATCTCAACCTCCCAATTTTGAAAACTATGAGCATCATAACTATGTTTATAAGTTTAAGCGTGCTTTGTACGGTCTCAAACAAGCCCTTAGGGCATGGTATGAGCGTCTTAGAAAATTTATATTAGAACAAGGATTCTCAAGAGGGAAGGTAGATACAACCCTTTTTATTAAGCATCAAGGAAAACACTCTATTTTAGTTCAAGTTTATGTAGATGACATTATTTTTGGATCTAATAACATAAATTTGGTCAAGGAACTCTCTAAGTTGATGCAGGAAGAATTTTAAATGAGCATGATGGGGGAGCTAAATTACTTCCTCGGACTTCAAATCAAGCAACTTGAAGAAGGAACTTTTGTGAGCCAAACGAAGTACTGCAATGAGTTACTTAAGCGCTTCGATATGGATAACTCCAAAGTAATCGACACTCTAATGCCTATTGCGGTTAATACTGGATCGAGATGAAAATGGTAAGGTCGTAGTATAAATAGGTATAGAGGTATGATAAGTTCCCTCCTTTATCTTACCGCATCTCGCCCAGATATTATGTTTAGTGTATGTATGTGTGCTAGGTATCAATCATGTCCCAAAGAATCACATTTAAAGGTCGTCAAGCACATACTTAGATACCTTTGTGGTACTTCAAAGTATTGGCTTTGATTTTCTAAGGGAAGTGATTGCTATTTGGTTGGCTACTCTGATCCTAACTTTGCTGGTTGTAAATCGGATAGGAAAAGCACTAGTGGTATGTGTCATTTTTATTCAAATTCCTTAGTGAGTTGGCATAGCAAAAAGCAAGTTTCATTTGCTTTGTCAACAGCCGAGGCAGAATACGTTACAACGATAATTTTTTTGCTCAAATCTTGTGGCTCAAATAAAAATTACTCGACTTCAATGTTCAACTTGAACGTATTCCCATTTTGTGTGACAATACAAGCTCCATTAATTTAACCAAAAATCCTATACTACATTCACGCACTAAACATATTGAAATTCGACATCACTTCCTTAGGGATCATGTTGAGAAAGGTGATGTCGTCTTCGAGCACATTGATAGCAAAAATCAACTTGCCGATATTTTCATAAAACCACTTGTGATAGAGCCTTTCTTCCACGTCCACAGAGAACTTGGTGTTCTCGATATCTCATATCGCTTTTAAATTTATATATGATGCTTGCTCTATATTTATGTCTGTCTATTCTTTGATGAATCACTTTGACAAGTGCAAGCTATGTGAGGGCATTCGTCGTCTATTGTCATTGGAGGAAATATTGTTCTTATCTATTTGAACTATCTTGATCAATTATGTATGTATGTCCTTGTTCTATATAATGCAATTTCTTGATGTTTATTTTATGGTTTGGTCTAAGCTTAATCCATTTATATGTTTGAAATATGCTTGAACTTGCTTAGGAATCATATTTAACATGCATTCATCATTATGAGCATTTTTTAATTTCATGCCTTCGAATCATTAACTTCGGGTCCCAACAGGTCGACCCATGAGTCGACTCGTCACTGCGAATTCCATCTTTGCATTAACTTCGGGTCCCAACAGGTCGACCCATGAGTTGACTCGTCGCTACCCAGCGTCCACTCATCTGAGGTTTCAAACATGGATGTGTCGACTTATTACATGTATGAGTCGACTCTTTTTTACAAGTTTCATTGTTGCATTAATTTCGGGTCCCTACAGGTCGACCCATGAGTCGATCTTCGCTACCCAGAGTCCACTCATCTGCGCTTTTAATAGGCCGACTCATTTCAAATGCATCTCTCATCACTTGTATAATCAATCACCTAGTTCTTCTATCCTCTCTCTCTCTCTCTCTCTCTCTCTCTCTCTTCCTCACACAAACCCTATAAAACCAATACCTCAAATCTCTTCAAAAACAACATTCAAATGGCTTCATCAAGAACCTCTGGAAAAAGAACTGCAAGGGGGCCCTCTTCTCACACTAGTACCGCACAACCTCGTTCAAATATGTCGGTAACTTCTCTCTCCTTACTCTCTGATGGTCTTACTAAATCCTTTGAAAAGAAGTTCAAAAAGAGAACAATTGTAAAGCAGTACGTATACTCACCATTAGTGGATGGACGCATGCGCATTCTAGAAGTTGTTGAGTGGTTAAATGCTCAAAGAATTGACTTATTCTTAGACTGTATTACTAAGTATAATGAAGATTTAGTCAAACTATTTTATACCGGTGTTGTTGGAAAATTCAAGGGTTATGAGTTTAAATGCAATATTGATAATAGGGTTCTTGAAGTTAATGATGATGTTTGGAAATCTCTGTTTGAAATTTCTCCATTGTCGTCTCCTAATGATCTTAAGATAACTGGCATTGTATTTGCTCCAAATAATGAGTTTAGATTTGCCTTAAACTCAATGCTGAAGATACCTTTTTCTGACAATGTTGTTGGGAGTAATTTGTTCCCTACTAATGTGACTACTGACTTTTAAAGCCTTTCGATAGGATCTTACACTAGGTTGTGACGCATATTATCCGTCCTAAGATGGGAAGTTACTCCATAGTTGACGAGGCAGAAGTACAATTGGTTTATGTGTTGAAACATAAGTTGAAGGTTTATTGGCCACACTACATTGCAAGAAGGATCTTTTCCCTAAAGGAGTCAGGTCGAGGCACCACTCTCTGCTACCCTTCATTTATTCAAAGTATCCTTAATCGGGATGAAGTTTTTGTTCCGGGAACTCAATACACCTATGTAACTACTAATCAAGAATTCTGTCAAAAATTTCTAAGTTTAATGGGCTACACTTGGGATCCTATAGCGCGAGTATACAAGGTCCGTACTCAAGCTTCAAGTTCTAATATTCAGCATTTGGAAGATGATGATGATGTTGATGAAAATGAAGAAGAGAATAATGATGACGATACTCACCCTATGGAGGATGATCAACAAGTTGATGACCATGGTGATTGGCTAGGTGCCACACCTGGACAAAATCCATCTGATAACCAAGGTTGGGGAGAGTGGCAACGCACCGGCTAGACCAGCCAACGATCTTCCTTTATGCCTCCACATCCTTCTGAATCTGATAATTCTGAAGTAATGGAAATGTTGATAAATTTACAAATTCATCAGCAAAAATTTTCCATACTTCAAGAGGAAAGATTAACGGCTTTGCAGGATCAACTTCAGATTCAAAGTGACAACTTTGCCTCTTTTTCAACTCTCCAAAAGGAACAATACTTAGACTTAAGGGGTCGGATTCAAACCCAAAGTGACCATTTCAATTCATTTTCCTCCACAATTATGCAATGGATTGATGTTATGGGTTCCAATCATTGCTCTCTCACCGGATCTTTCAATACGCTTAACCGGAACTTCATTGAATTCACCGACCTCTATGAACAAGACATACATCCACGTCAACCTTCTGTTTATAGAAGCAGAAATGACCCGTCACGAGAGAGAAGAACTTAGATGATTGATTCATTCAGTGCATTTCCATTTCTTCATGCTTGCATGTTATTGTATTTAGTTATATGTCTTGGAGCTAATGTTGAACAAATTTGGCTATGTAATTTACTAATTTTTTTTGCTCCATGCCTTATTTATGACTATATTTCTTACATTTACTTTATTTTATGTGAATGGTTGTTGATGTTAATCTGCTTCAAAATGGTAGATTACGTTCTTATGAATATATTTTTTATGTTGTCAAAGGGCGAGAAGCAATGGAAACACACAACTTGATTATGATAGCATATTTTTAAAGGAATGCATAAAATAAGGGGGAGGATGTCTATCAAAGTACGCAATATATGAGAGATTGTGCCACGGTTTTCCATCATAAAAAATGGGGAGTATGCGAAAGCAAAGGTTCTTAGTCCTTGTTTTAATGATGTCAAACCTTTTAGTAGCTCATACTGTGTACTTTGGACGATGTCATCATATCATAGAGGGCATTCATTCTCTAACATGCTCAAAGTCGAAGTTCAATGTGTCTATGCATATAGGAGCATCTCATATATGTCAATAATGTACTTAATCATTGTTGGTACCTTAGGTCTATAAGAGAATCGTTTGGATTGACCAAAATACGTCTCAAAAACTCATTTTGACCATTTAAGAACTTTAAGTCGATTCATGCCTTGGAGCGCCACCTCATTCACGCATATCACATTTTGTGTAACTCGCGGGTCTGAACAAGTCGAGTCATAGGTCGACTCAATCCTGGAAAAACAAGATGAGTCGACCCATCCACCTGTTGCGTCGACTCATTACCTGTTTCATTTGAACCATGTTGCTACGGGTCTGAACAGGTCGAGTCATAGGTCGACTCAATTCTGGAAAAACCTGTTTGAGTCAACTCTTCGCCTATTTTATTTGAGTTGTTTGGCTGCGGGTCTGAACAGGTCGAGTGACCTATGTGAACAGGTCGAGTAGTCGTTGTTTTTACTCCATTTTCTACTGTGTATTTTTGCAAAAATATTCTGTTATGTTTGTGACTTGGTCTATGCATCATATATATATTCTAGAGTTTCTTCTTCAATAAAAACAAGAAAAGTGAAAGATATACACTAAAGTTCTTCTTCATCTTTATTCTTCATTGCATGTTTCAACAACTACACATAACAATTTTTGTTGATCATAGTGCATTGTTGTGGTGATAACATTCAAATAGGATTATGTAATCTTAGTTTGGCTAGAGGCTTTGAGTGGGTTTTTCTTGAATAAAACCGTAGGGTTTTGTCCTCCAAGAATTGGGGGTTTTTGCATAAACCTTTGCTTCATAGATTCAGCCGAGTGAAATGTTTGAAGAACGGTGGTTCGTTCGAACAAGTAACAGTAACCGGAGGATTGTGAAGAAAGGTTTGGGTTCAAACGTGTCGCGATCGAAATTAGCCGAGCTAGAGTTTTGAAAAACGTGGAGTTCTTGCAATAAGGTAGCTACAATCAGAGATTTTTTCGGAACGTTTGAAGCACTTGGTTCAACTCGAATCAAGGGTAGAGAAGTAAATAAGATCTGCAACAACACTTAGGTTTGCTTGGTGGTGATAATTTCTTATCTTGTATAAACTTTGCAATTTGATAATAAATATCTCAATTCTAGTTTTAGAATTGTGGGAAGACGTACCCTAAGCGAGGACGAAAGGAAAACTGCCTAAACAAATCTGGTGTTGGTCTCTCTTTCTCTAACTCTTTAAATTATGCATAAATTAAATCTTGTGTAAAATTAATTGTAAACTTCATCTCGCTTAATTGTTATGCATTAAAGTTGTTCGTTAAATTATTGCAATCACTTTGATTGCAACTAAGGAAAATTCTACACAATTAATTCTAGTGAAATTAAGACTTGGTGTAGTGTGCACACCAAGTGTTTGATAAAATTAACTTCACACAAGTTTATCAATATTTTGTTTGTTCTCTCATTGTCTTATCTCATCATTGGTGGTAACTATATCAAGGATGTGTGTAGTTGATCGATTGATTAAGATTGTTGTTGATTATCTTTATCTTAGTCATTTCATTAGATTTCTCGCATATCTGATCTTTCCAGTAATGGATCGTTTACACCATTGTGGTCTAGGGTGCTTTCGCTACCTTTAAAAACAATTTTAAAAAGCGCTAAATTTTAAATACTGATTTATTCAATCTCATCTTCTAGATCGGTACTATCGTCTAACACTCACTATGTTTATGAGTATTTTCTTTTTATCATTACTCATCAAGTTGACTAGATTCAAACAATCAGAGTAGAACATTATTTTGTAAAACCCCTCTTTTTAGCTTTCTCTTCCGCATAACCATCATCATCACTTCAACTTCCATCAATTTTTTTCACCATTCATACTTTTTGCTATTTGATATTCAACATTACCTTCCTCGTTTTTAAAAACTGCTCAGAGTCCCCATTTTCCACTAATTACCATGCTAGCATCCAATCTACATTGCACCCATTTGCCTTTGTTATGACACTTCTGAAAGACTATACTATCGCTTAATTTGTTCGCCACTATGTTGTTCAAAAAGTAAATACTATCGTCTAATTTGTTCGTCACGTTGTTCAAAAAGTAATGTTTCTTTTCCTTGATATTCAAAGCAGTGGGTTTGACTTTGCTTTGGATGTTGCTTAAAATGTTTATGACTTTGTTCTTCTTTTCTTGTTTTTCAATGTATGAGTAATCATCCTGTTGTTCAAAAGTTGCATCTCATTGTCTATGGTTTTTGCGCCTGACTTGGATCGTGATCCCTTAAAGATAGCCTTACTTGGTGCGTATAACTTTCATCTCTAAAATTATGCAGTATCTCTCTTCCTTTGTGCCTGTTGCCCTTAACATTGTTGTTGTTAATATTATGATACATGTCTCTATCAACATTAGAATTACCTTGCCTTCCCTGATTTATGTTAGTTGTAGTAGAGGTTTTGACAATATTATTACTTTTGACTGGTAGTAGATTATCAATAAACAATATAAATGACATCCTAATGTTATTTAAACATGAATAACACGTTGATTAGCAATAGTTGATAGTCTGTATTGAGATTAAAATGACTATAATTCACCATCGGATATGGATGCAATTATCACAATTACAACACTTAATTCAAGCTCTCTAAAAAATTATATATTTAGTTTATATATTTTTTCTTGCATTTTTATTTTGTTTTAGATTGATTTGAATGCAATCACCTTTAGTTAATACAGGTAGTAGTTTTTTTTTAATAATTTAGTGACTAAACTAGCCCATCTTAATTATTAAAAAAAAGAAAGTGAAAACTTCACATTTTGCAAATATAATTTTTTTTATGACCTATTTGTTTCAATTTTAAAAAAATAGATTTTTTTTCTGTATTTTTAAAAATAATCTAATATTAATTACAAATTTTATAAATTCAATTTTTAAAAATTAAAAAATTAATTTTGACATATTATAACATAAACATACATTATTGAAAATTAAAATATACTCACAATTATAATTTTTTCAAAAAATTATATTTTAAAAATATTTTTATAAAAAACTATTTGAAATAACATTAAAATTAAATAATTTTTTTAAATTTTTATATCAAAAAATAAAAATTCAATAAAATAAATAATATCTAAAATAATATTATAAGAAATAAATATTTAAATCAAATTTTTATTTAAAATTTTTATAAAAAAAAATTATTTTTTGAACTAAATTATATAACACTATGAAACTTATTTTTTTTAAAAAAATTGAAACAAAGTGACCCTTTGATAATGCTACTAACCTAATTACTATATGTTTGAGAAAAGAAACAATGATTCCAATGCAATGCTTCAACACTAGTTGTTATTAGATTTTATTAGATTTAATTCATATTTAAATTGTATTATTTTCTTAGCCCCTAAGTTTGTTAGAGGGTATTTTAGTATTTTATCCTATTATAGTAACCCTAGTTTTAGCTTATAAATAGGGTGTCAATCATTGTAACTTTTAATCATGTTTGTAGCCGTCATTCTCTGAATAGAATATTCATCTTTCATTCTACCTTTGCACCAACAATTGGTATCTAGAGCTCCGGTTCGGATTCATTGGGAAACACGGGAAACACGAGTGAACGTGAGGTCTTGTGTGTTTGATTTTGATTCTTAGATTCGTGTTGAATCTTGAACAAAATCTGATCAGAATTTTAATTCTGTGGGTTGGGAAACACTGTGTGAGAAATCTGAGTGTACTGTGCAAGGTAGAAAGATGAACGGAAACGGCAACATGAACACCAAACTTCCAGTATTTGACGGTAAAAACTGGAATCGTTGGATGATCCAAATGCGTGTACTGTTCGGTGCTCAAGATGTTCTAGATCTTGTCACTGATGGTTATGTTCCGGTAGCAGCAGATGCGACGGATGAACAGAAAAACGCGCAGAAGGAAGTAAGGAAGAAGGATCAGAAAGCATTGTTCTTCATTCATCAATGTGTTGATGTAAATGTGTTTGAGAAGATTGCAGATTCAACGACAGCAAAGGCTGCGTGGGACACACTGGTTAGATGTTATGGTGGTGACGCATCAGTGAAGAAGGTGAAGCTTCAGTCCTTGAGAAAGCAATATGAGAATCTCAACATGAAGAATAATGAGAAAGTTTCTGAATACATCTCTAGAGTGATTCTGATCACTAATGAGATGAAAGCGTGTGGAGAAACTCTTTCTGAAGAAACAATCATGGAGAAGGTATTGAGATCCCTTACCTGTCAATTTGATTACATTGTGGTAGCAATAGAACATTCCAAAGATCTGAGCACCATGAGAATTGAAGAGCTGCAGAGCAGTCTAGAAGCGCAAGAGTTGCGTTTGACTGAGAGAACTTCTGAAAGGGAAGTAGAGCAGCAGGCTCTGAAAGCAACTTCTGATAGGAGGTATCAGAAGCAGTCAGAAGCCAGGAGAAGATCTGATGGTGGTCAGAAGTCAGAAAGCTCAACCTCTGATAGACAAAAGAATGCTCAGAAGGGAAAAGAGAAGTATGACAAGAAGAAAATCCAATGTTACTGCTGTAAGAAGTTTGGTCACTTTGCTAGAGACTGTTGGTCAAACAAGGAGAGAAAATCAGAAGAAGCAAATATAGCCAGAAGTTCTGATGACGAATCTGTGCTATTGATGGCCTCTGAATCTGATAATATGGATCTGATAGACTGGTGGTATATGGACACTGGCTGTTCAAATCATCTTACTGGAAACAAGAAATGGCTGGTTGACTTTGACTCTGAAAAGAGGACAAAGATCAGATGTGCTGATGACAAATATCTTAATGCAGAAGGTATGGGAAATGTCAGAGTGACTCTGAACAATGGGAAAACAGCATTGATTCAGAACGTGTGGTATGTACCTGGCATCAGAAGCAATCTGATGAGTGTGGGACAATTAATTGAGAAAGGTTTTTCAGTTACCATGAAGGACAATCTTCTGAAGCTGTATGACTGCAATCAGAAGTTGATTATGGAGTCAGAACAGGGAAGGAATAGAACATTCAAGGTGAATGTCAGAACTGCAGACTCAGAATGTCTTAGTGCAACAAGTGCTGAGAAGGAGAGTGAGCTGTGGCACAGAAGATTTGGTCATTTGAATTTCAGAAGCTTAAAACATTTGAATTCAAAGAAGTTGGTACATGGAATTCCTGCAATTAAGAAGCCTGAAAAGTCATGCAAAGTTTGCATGGAAGGAAAACAACCACGATTGCCATTTGCGTCAGAAACTGCTCCAAGAGCAAAACATGCCTTGGGAGTTGTACATTCTGATGTGTGTGGTCCATTTCCAGTAGCATCGATTGGAGGGAATAAATACTTTGTGTTATTTGTTGATGAATTCACAAGAATGACATGGGTATCCCTTATTAAGTTTAAACACGAGGTGTTTGATGAATTCAAGAAGTTCAGAATGAAGGTTGAGAATCAGAGTGGTCAGAAGTTGAAGATTCTTAGAACTGACGGTGGAGGTGAGTATAACTCCAAAGAGTTCCAGAAGTTCTGTGAGGAGAATGGAATTGAGCATGAGGTTACTGCTCCTTATACCCCTCAACACAATGGTCTTGCTGAAAGAAGAAACCGCACTTTGCTTGATATGGTGAGAAGCATGCTAAAGGAGAAGAAGCTTCCTCAGAAGCTCTGGGGAGAAGCTGTTGCCACTGCAACGTATGTACTCAACCGATGTCCTACGAAGAAGTTGAAGGAAATAGTTCCAATAGAGAAGTGGACTGGAGATAAGCAAAGTGTTAGTCATCTGAAGGTGTTTGGTTCTGTTTGCTATAAACATGTTCCAGAAGCCAGAAGACAGAAGCTGGATGATAGAAGCAAAGTGATGATTCTGATAGGGTACCACAGTACAGGTGCATACAAGCTCTATTGTCCAGAAACCAATAAAATTGAATTCAGCAGAGATGTGATTGTGAAGGAATCAGAAGTTTGGAATTGGGATAAGTCTCAATCTGATTCTGATGTTAGAACTTCTGAAGAAAGGTCAGAGTTAAGAATTTCTGAGGTTGGAGTAAACTCTGACGTTGATTCTGACTCTGATAGTGATCCAGAATCTGATGTTCCAGACTCTGATGTTCCAGACTCTGATGTTTTAGACTCTGATGATCCAGACTCTGATGATCCAGATTCTGGTGGCAATTCAGACTCTGGAAATATGCCAGACCCTGAAGATGGTCAAAGTTCTGGAGGAAGTCAACCATCTGAAGCTAGAAACTCTGAAGCTCAAGACTCTGAACAAGTTCAGAGACCACAAAGAATCAGAAACATTCCCAGAAGATATGCAGAATTTGACATGCTGCAAGACACTGAAGTAGACTCTGAAGGAGAAGTTATTCAGTGTGCCATGTTAGTAGACTCTGAACCCATAAGTACAGAAGAGGCTCTTAAGCAGAAGCTCTGGCTGAAGGCCATGAAAGAAGAACTTGATGCTATAGAGAGAAACAAGACTTGGAAGCTGACAGAACTTCCAAAAGATAAGAAAGCCATCAGCGTCAGATGGGTTTTCAAGCAGAAGTTAAAGCCAGATGGTTCAATTGGCAAACATAAAGCAAGGTTGGTAGCCAGAGGATTTCTACAGAAACCTGGGCTGGATTACTCTGAAGTGTTTGCACCTGTAGCAAGACATGAAACAATCAGAATGGTGATTGCAATAGCTGCTAACAGGAATTGGCCTCTGATGCATTTAGATGTAAAATCTGCATTTCTAAATGGTCCATTAGAAGAAGAAGTTTACGTGTCACAACCTCCTGGATTTGTGAAAAAGAATCAGGAAGGGATGGTGTACAGATTATACAAAGCTCTATATGGATTGAAACAAGCGCCCAGAGCTTGGAATCAGAAGATTGATTCATTTTTCAAGAAGCAAGGCTTTCAGAAATGTGAGATGGAGTACGGTGTCTATGTTCAGCATACTTCTGAAGGAAATATGACTCTGGTATGTTTATATGTTGATGATATACTGCTGACTGGAAGTTCTGAACATGAGATAGCCAAGTTCAAGAAAGTTCTGATGAATGAATTCGAAATGACTGATCTAGGCAAAATGACATACTTTCTAGGGATGGAGTTCAGATACTCTGAGAAAGGTATTATTTTGCATCAGCTCAAGTATGAATTAGAACTTCTGAAGAGATTTGATCTGAAGAATTGTAAGATTGCTGTCACACCTTCTGATACAAATCAGAAACTGGATTCTGACTCTGATGGAAAGGATGTGGACGCTACAACCTTCAAACAGTTGGTTGGTTCTCTGAGGTATTTGTGCAATACCAGACCTGATATTTGCTATTCAGTTGGGATGGTTAGTAGGTTCATGAGTAAACCTAAGTGGTCCCATTACCAAGCTGCAGTCAGGATTCTGAGGTATATCAAAGGAACTTTGAAGTATGGAGTATTATTTCCTTCTGGAAGAAAGGATGAGTCAGAACTTCTGAGTTATTCAGATTCTGATTGGTGTGGAGACAGAGTTGACAGAAGAAGTACGTCTGGGTACTTATTCAAATTTCTGGGAGGTCCCGTTTCTTGGTGTTCCAAGAAGCAACCTGTTGTGGCGTTGTCAACTTGTGAAGCTGAATATATTGCAGGTGCTGTTACTGCATGCCAAGCTGTGTGGATTCTGAATCTATTGCAGGATCTGAAGATTAAAGTAAACAAACCTCTGAAGCTGATGATTGACAACAAGTCTGCAATCAATCTTGCCAGAAACCCAGTGTTGCATGGGAGAAGCAAGCACATTGAGACCAAGTATCATTTTCTGAGACATCAAGTTCAGAGGGGAGTGTTAGAAGTTGTACACTGTAGCACTCAGAAGCAGTTGGCAGATGTTCTGACGAAAGCTATCAAGACTGATCAATTCCTCAGATTAAGGGATGGAATTGGTGTTACAAGTTTTGATGGAATATGAATTAAGGGATGGTATTAAATTTTATTAGATTTAATTCATATTTAAATTGTATTATTTTCTTAGCCCCTAAGTTTGTTAGAGGGTATTTTAGTATTTTATCCTATTATAGTAACCCTAGTTTTAGCTTATAAATAGGGTGTCAATCATTGTAACTTTTAATCATGTTTGTAGCCGTCATTCTCTGAATAGAATATTCATCTTTCATTCTACCTTTGCACCAACAGTAGTAAGTTGAAATTTGGAACATACTTCAAAATGGACTAGTGGGTGTACCCAACCCTGGTGTTGTGTCCTTAACCAATGAAACCCAACATGTGCTGAAACAGTCGACACTTATTGTAGGGGGCACATGGTCATCTAATTACTATGCCTTGTTCAATCAACTATATAACTGTCCTAAAATAACATGAAAGCAGATTACTTTAATTCCCCTTTATTTAAAATAATTATACTTCAAAAAGGACGTTTCAATAACTTTATTTCTAATTTAATCACACAAATTACTCAATTATTATTGCATATGTCACTTATTCTTTCTCATTCTATTCAAATTGTTTCTCCTTCTTTATTAGCCTATTCAAATTTTAAATTTTAAATTGTTTTCAATTTCATATTTTTTCTCTCCTTTCATTTATATTTTCTCTTGTTCCTCCTTCTCATTTTTTATTATGTCATTTTATTTTATTCACATTTTTTTTCAAATTTCAAATCTCTTTTATATTTTTTTTTTACGTTTTTTTCCGACACTTTCTCACTTTTATTTTTAATTTTTTAACACTTCATTTTTTTTCAAGAACTTCCTCGTATTCCACAATTTGAAACGCTTTATTATATTTTTAATATTTGAATTGCTACTAGTAGCATTCCTTTAACATCAATCTTTTTAAAAAATTTATAATAATCTAAAAACATTCTTCAGAACTTTTTAATATGTAATTTTTTTTGTCTTCGACCTACTAAACTAACTAATTCGATTTATAAGTTACTTCTGTCATCAAGTGATTTCAACCCCCTTTCAATCGTAGTTACGGAGAATCAAACCATACATATTTAAATTTTAGAGTTTAAACAAGTGAACTTAATAATAAATGTAAGTACTCTATTAAATTAGATCAAATTAAGATATTGTTATAAATTATATACATCAACTAAATACAAAAACTATTTACTTCTTCATCTTCTTGAACCATACACTCCGCAATTTTACCAAATGTCTTAGGAAGAATCATATTTGAACGGTTAATACAAACATATCTTATTAAAATACGTCTAAATTGATCGGTCTCTTGGTACGATTCACACTAAATATTAAGAACATGATTCTCATATCATCGTTATTTTGAAGTTATGTGTTAGTAAATTATGTTACAATGTAATTCAAATTCAAGTCATTTGAGTTTGCGTTTGAATTTAGTGTACATTTGAATTTGGATGAATGTATTTAAACCCAATGTCAGTTGCATTTGTAACAAAATTCTTCATTTTTTAGAAAGTTTGAAAAGTTAGTTACATTTTTACTCTCTTCTCAATTCTTTACAATTCTTTCATCTTCATCTTCTTCTCTTGTGCATCAATGAAGGTTTAGCGTAAACTCCAATAATTGGTATCTAGAGCTCCGGTTCTAATTCATGGGAACTACGAGTATAGTGAGGTGTGTGATTGATTTCTTTCCTGAAATTTGCATTGAATTGAATTTTGAAATTGAAGAGAATCACACATCTTAATTCTCAAGGTTTGGAAAACACGAATGTTGGTGAGAACTGAGTGATTTGCACAAGAACGAATCTGAACAACAGAAACGGTAGCTTGAATACAAAACCTCAAGTATTCAATGAAAAGAATTGGAATCAGTGGTTGATTCAGATGCATGTGTTGTTTGGAGCTCAAGATGTTCTTGATCTCATCAATGACGGTTACACGCCAGTTGCAGAAAATGAAACAGAAGTGCAAATAAATGTGTAACATGAAACAAGGAAGAAGGATCAGAAGGTGTTTGAGAAAACTGTTGATTCGACAACGACGAAGGCGACGTGGGATACACTAGTACGGTGTTATGATGGTGACATATTAGTGAAGAAGGTATAATTGTAATCCACACGCAAGCAATTACATCTCTAGAGTGACTATGGTCACGAATGAGATGAAGTCTTATGGAGAAATGCTCTCTGAACAAGTAATCATTAAAAAGGTATTCATATCACTTACTCCTTAATTTGATTACACAGTTGTAGTCATAGAACGCTCTAAAGACACCAACACCATGAGAATTGAAGAGCTTCAGAGTAGTTTAGAGGCACAAGAGTTGCGTCTGGATGAAAGAAACTCTGAAAGGGAGTCAGAATAGGATCTGAAAGCTCAGACTCTGAAAGCTTCTTTTGTCAAGAAGAACCATAAGTAAGCTTGGCGAGAGAAAAAAAAAGTATGGGTAGTGCGCAGAAGTCAGAACTCTCCAATCCAGGTGAGAAGAAACATAAGAATGTTCAGAAAGGAAATAAGAAGTTTGATAAGAGAAAGGTCCATATCTACAGTTGCAACAAGTTTGACCATTTTGCTTATGATTTCTAGTCAAATAAGGTTAGCAAGGGTGAAAAAGCTAACATAGCCATATGGGATTCTGATGATGAACTTGTGTTATTGATGGTATCTGAGAATGTAGGTGGGAAAATGGTATACTTGTGGTATATGGACACTGGTTGCTCAAATCACCTAATTAGAAACAAGCAATGACTTGTTAATTTTGACTCTGGTAGAAAGGCCAAGATTAGATGTGCTAATGATGAGTATCTGAATGCTGAAGGAATGGGAAATGTCATAGTGAAATTGAACAATGGAAAAATTGTATTGATCAAGGATGTACGGTATGTTTCTGGCATGAATAGAAATCTGATAAGTATAGGGAAGTTGGTTGAAAAAGGTTTTTTAGCAATCATGAAGGACAATCTCTTGAAGTTGTATGACTGTAATCAGAATCTAATTATGCAGTATGAACTTGGAAAAAATAAGACATTCAAAGTGAATATTGCAACAACAGACACTCAATGCCTTAATTCTAGAAGTGTTGAAGGGGAAATGGAGTTATGGAATTCTAAAGATTATGGCACTAGAGAAATCATGTGATATATGCATGAGAGGCAAGAAACCAAGATTTCCATTCTCATCAAAAATTTCTCCAATAGAAACTCATGTTTTGGGTGTGGTGCATTCTGATGTATGTGGTCCATTCAAGTACATTCACTTGGAGGGAACAAGTACTTTGTGTCATTTGTGGACGAGTTCATAAGAATAGCATGGGTAGCACTTATAAAGTTCAGACATGATGTGTTTATTGAGTTCAAGAAGTTAAAAGTGAAGGTTGAAAATCAAGTAGGACAAATACTGAAGATCATCATAGCTGATGGTAAAGGTGAGTTCAATTCAACAGCGTTCAAGAAGTTTAGTAAGGAACACAATATTGAGCATGAGGTGACTTCTCCATACACTTCATAACATAATGGTCTTGGTGAAAGGATAAATAAAACTCTACTTTACATGACAAGGAGCATGTTGAAGGAGAAGAATTTACCTCACACATTATGGGGTGAAGCAATTGCCACATTAGAATATGTGCTCAACAAATGTCCAACAAAGAAGTTAAAGGAAGTAGTTCCTATTAAGAAGTGGACTGGTAGAAAGAAAAGTCTGAGCCATTTCAATGTGATTGGTTTTGTATGTTACAAACATATACCAGATGCTACTAGAAGGAAATTGGATTACAGAAGCAAAGTCATGTTACTTATAGATTACCACAGTAAAGGTGCTTGTAAGATCTAGTGCTCAGTTGCAAACAAAGTTGAAGTCAACAGAGATGTCATAGTGAAATAATCAAAAACATGGGATTGGAGAAAGTCTTAATCCAACTCTAGTGCAGTGTAAACACTAGAGTCTGATTCTGCCTCTGAAGAACATTTTGCCTCTGAAGGTGATTCTGACTCAAAGGTGAGTCTGAATCTGAAGATCACTCCGACTCTGAAGGTGACTATGGCTGTGAAAGTGACTCTGACTATGAAGGTGAGTCAGACTTTGATGGTGGATCTGACTATGTAGGTGATCCAACCCTGAAGGTCATCCTGCCACTGAAGGTGGAGCTTTTGAAGGTGGTCTTGCTTTTGAAGGTGAACTTGCATAGTTCCATATGCCATAAAGAGTTAGAGAGATACAAAGGAGACATGTAGACTTTGATTTGCGGCAAGATACCAAGATTGACTCTAAAGGGAAAGTTATACAGAGTGCCGTGATGGTGGACTTTGGGCCTGTCAGCACCAATGAGGCTCTCAAAAATAAGGTATGGATGAACGTCATCAAGGAAGAGCTTAAGGCCATCAAAAGAAATAAGACATGGGAATTGACTGTACTACCTCAAAACAAGAAAGCCATCAGTGTGAGATGAGTTTTCAAGATAAAGCTGAAGGCATATGGTTCAATTTCCAAGCATAAAACAAGGTCAGTAGCTAGAGGATTTCTACGAGGGTTAGACTACTTTGAAGTGTTTTCACATGTAGCTAGACATGAAACCATAAGATTGGTTATTGCTATAACTGCAAGTAGGAATTGGCCTCTGATACACTTAGATGTAAAGTAAACTTTTTTGAATGGTCTATGGCAAGAAGAATTTTATGTGTTATAATCTACTGGTTTTGTGAAAGAGAACAAATAAGGGATGGTGTACAAGTTGCATAAATCCTTATACGGGCTGAAACAAGTTTCAAGGGCTTGGAATCTGAAAATTGATTCATTTTCAAGCATCTGGGATTCAAGAAATGTGAAATGGAATATGGTTTGTATGTGCAACATACTTATAATGGAAATGTGATTATGGTGTGTCTTTATGTAGATGACGTACTTCTGACAAGGAGTTGTACTTCTGAGATAAACAAGTTCAAAAAGGTGTTGATGAATGCATTTGATATGACTGACCTAGGAAACATGGTATAGTTTATAGGGACGAATATTTTATGTTATGAGAAGAGAATTATTATGCATCAATTGAAGTATGAACTTGAGTTGCTGAAGATATTTGAGCTAATGAATTGTAAGTCAATAGTCACACCTACTGAAACAAATCATAAGCTGAACCCTGATGCTAATGGTGGGGATGTAGATATTATAACCTTCAAACAATTAGTTGGCTCTCTGAGATATTTGTGTAATACCGGGCCTGAAATATGTTATGCAGTTGGAATGGTAAGTAGGTTTATGAGTAAACCAAATTAGTCACATTACCAAGATGTAGTTAGGATTCTAAGGTATATAAAAGGGACTATGAGGAATGGAAATTTGTTTCCATCTGAAGTGTCAAATGATGCTGAGATGATGTTACTCAGACTCTGACTGGTGTAGGGACATAGTAGACGGAAGAAGTACTATAGGGTACCTGTTCAAGTATCTAGAAGCTCCCATTTCGTGGTACTCCAAGAAGAAACCAGTTTTTGTGCAGTTAACTTGTGAAGCATAATACATAGTTGGTGTATTGTCAGCATGTCAGGCTATTTGACTGATGAATTTGCTGCAGGAACTGAAGTTCAAGGTGAGCAAATCAGTAAGGTTGATGATAAATAATAAGTCAGCCATAAGTCTTGCTAAGAATCCAGTGTTACGTGGAAGAAACAAGCACATTGATACTAAGTATAATTTTCTACGCAATCAAGTTCAAAATGGAGTACTTGAGGTTGTTCAATGCAGTAATCAGAAGCAACTTGTAGATGTGATGACTAAGGTGATAAAAACTGAACACTTCATCAATTTAAGGGATGAAATTGGTGTTGTTGATTTTTAATCTTGAATATGAATTAAGGGATGATGTTGCAATGTAATTCAAATTCAAGTCATTTGAGTTTACATTTGAATTTGGGTGAATATTTTTCAACCTAATGTCAGTTGCATTTGTAACAAAATTCTTCATTTTTTAGAAAGTTTGACAAGTTAGTTGCGTCCGTTTCATTATCTCTCGCTTTCTCTCTGCAATTCTTCTTTATCTTCTTCTTCTTCTCTTGTGCATCAAAGGAGGTTTCATCGATTAACAAATGATGATACTCAATACTAACTAACCTTCTTGTGTTGTGGTGATTGAGACAAATATTCATTTGGTTTAGTTTGTCATTCAAATCAGACAATGTAGCATCCACACTAATACTAAAAAATAAAGAGCAATCCTCTTTTGTAGTAAATTGAAATTAGGTTAAAGTTCATTTTGAATAAGTACAAGTAAGAAGAGTTTATTGTTCTGTGGAACAAATGAACCAAGCACACCAATTTCTACAAATTTTTATGCATTATATAGCCCATATAAATTGTAGGTTTGTTTGACCATATAATTTTGTATTGATATGATTTAGATTCTATAATCCAAACTCAAAATTGACGTGTCTTACGTGGGTTTAGATTCTATGATTTGAACGTGCAAGACCCTCATAGTATGTGTTTGGATTATAAAATATAAACACAACTTTTGCAATAAAATGTATGTTTCGCTTATATTTGAACTTTTATTTTACATAAATAACAACATATTGAAGTATTTAATTAATTGATAGATACAAATCATATCATATATTAATAATATGTTAGCTCATAAATGACATATATTTTGCAAAATGTATTAATCATATAATGGGATGACGCTTAAATAGTTAAATGACTTAGAGCATGAATCTTTCATTGAATTTAACTGAATGATGCATCCATCACGCATGCAGAGTCTTATTAAATGATTAATCAATAATTGGTGTTTAATAATAATTGAATATAATAGAGAAAATAATTTATTATTAGAAGAAAATAAATTTTAATACTATATTATCTATTATGGTAAAAAAAAAATCAATCAAGAGAGAACTAAACTTCAACAATCTACAAAAATTGCATTTGATAGTGAAAAAATCATACATGTTAAAGACTCACATTTTATATAAAGAATGATGAACTTAAAGTAACAAATTAAAATTAAGAGAAATATGTTATCAAGAATTACCCAAGCATATCAAAATTCTACTCACACTTACTCAAAACATCACAAGACTTACTTAAATAAAAATGAGATATCATACTCGTGTATATAAGTATGTGGTTAGTGATTTAGCTAATGAGTTTTCATATTAAAGGTCATAGAATATCATATAGATTCAAACTATTAATTACATATAGGTATAACCTATTATGAGAATAATTATTGTTAAGAAATGTGGTTGGACCTAACTCAACCCTATAAAACCGGTTGGTAGAGTGGGGATTGCTCCCACTTATAAATACATGTTCATGTCATATATTATCTGATGTGAGACTCTTAACACACTTCCTCATGCTCAAGACAAGATAACTAGAGCGTGGAAATAAATGGCGGGTGACCCGATAGTAGAAACTATAGTAGTTTGCATACTAGATCTTAAACGAGACTCTGATACCATGTTAAGAAATGTGGTTAGACCTAACTCAACCTACAAAATCGGTTGGTAGAGTGATGATTGTCCCCACTTATAAACACATGTTCAGGCCACATATTATCTCCATGCTACATATTATCTGATGTAGAAGTCTTAACAATTATATTCAATCATAAGTATATTCATAATTCAATATCATACTCAATAAGAATATTGATATTATACTTCTACTTTTATATTTATGATTTCACATGTGTGGAATGTTGGTGATAAAATAACATAATTATTGTGTATTTTCTAACAACATTGGCATATGCATCAAATTATGATGCTTAATATATATATATATATATATATATATATATATATATATATATATATATATATATATATATATATATATATATATATATATATATATATATATATATATATATATCTCTTAGTATAATAGAATGAGACTTCATAAAATTATTGTGTATTTTGAAGTCTTTTCAAAAATAACATAATGCGTGCAATATAATCATAAACATTCGAGAAACATATTAGATTACACACAGTGAAAATATATAAAATTTTATTTTAACTATTATTGAGGATATAACACACAAGTAGTTATGAATTTTCATTAATAACATAAAAATATAATATCCTAAATATAAATCTATAATATAAAATAATATGATTTTCATCACTCCAGGTTAATATGGTGTAGTAAAAAAAACGACCTTCCATGAACTAATGCATCTACAAAGGCACCTCGTCAAATGTCACTATAATCTCCCACAAGTAGATGGGTGTTGCTCGTCTCCTTGTGCCACCTCTCATAAAGGCTATTAGCAAATCATAATCACATATGTTGTAACATGTGATGGAAAACTCATACAATTCATTATCACTAATAGTATTAGTGAACCATATTTCATTTGAAGTAACCAAACTAATGACCTTTTTATGTTTCTTGTCACATTAAATGGCTGGTTATCGAGCTTAAAAAGAGTCAATTTAGAAGCAACTAAAATAAGTGTATGTTTGGTCATATGGAAAGAAGCCTCGTATGAGACTATGAGATATTCCTAAGCCTCAACCTCATGCTCATGCATTGCATGCTCCTGCACTCCTCGAGTTATGACTCATGCAAATGAGGTAGCTCATATGATTTATCTATATGCACTTGAATCTTACGCTTCTACCGTGAATAGAGAGTGGCTAAGTCTATGTCCCCTAATGTGATCTCTCGACATGTTAATCATATACATTACTGAACATAAATAAAAAAATTGAAGAAATCATAACACAAACAAATCGATAAATAGAAAATAAAAAAATCAATGTAGTCTTCAAAATTTTGATTATAAAATTCAAAAACATGCATAATGCATGCTTGGACTATATAATCTCAATGATATCAACACACTAGAAAAAATGCACCCAAAAATAAAAAAATTTAACCTCTATGTATTAGTGTGATGTTAAATAGTTGAATGTGTGATGATTAGACTAAAGTTTGATGAGAAATGAGACAATAAAAAATATTTCAAATTTAGGAATTTTTTACTCAAAAAAGAAATGCATAAGTGAAAGGGAAGAAGAAGGGTTTCATGGTTTAAATGAGGTGTTTGAATTCTAGAATCTGACTTAAAAAAATCACACTAAATTATAGAATATAATATTTGACAATTCTAAAATATTTTTATATGAATTCATGCTTATTAAATGAGTCATACTTATTACACTACATCGGATTTTTCCTTTAATCTTTACTTTTTTTAACCTTTAAGAGCACTTAAAATAACTCCTAAATTATACGTAGTATTTGCTAACATGAAAAAACCTATAAATTATGAGTACTATATTTGCTAGCATGAAAAAGCCTATGAATTATATTTGCTACTACATGTTCAATTTTTATCAAAGTTTTAAATGTTTTTTTTGATTAAAAATTATGTTAAAACAAAATTTTGTTTGATAGATGAACTCTCCAATTCACTAATCTACCAATAAATAAGGCGGAGTTAGATGTTAAAATCGATTATCTAAGTTGATTCAGGTCGTCCCAATTGCATTGTTTTCCTACTTATGCGAAGTGATCTTAAAAGATGAAGACATGTTCATTTTGCAACCTACTAAAAATAACTAATATTCATCACATCCATAATATATTCACATTTCTATCAAAAAATACTATATATATATATATATATATATATATATATATATATATATATATATATATATATATATATATATATATATATATATATTACTATAAATATTAATATAAGAGATTAATTATTATGGACTGTCAGTGTAAAATATTTTACATTATCACTGCATCACAATCATTTGTTTGTATTACTTTTTAAATGTTTAAAATAAAAGTCAAACATTTCAAATATATCAGCGATTGTAATTAACTGACAGTGTAAAAAATCTTTACACTATCAGTGTAGTGTATATCAATTAAATTCTTAATGTAATGTTAATATTTACTTCATCCAACTTTTCTCTCAAATAATTTTGGTACTTATATTATTTATTTTTTTAAAATATTAAAATAAGAGAAAATTATAATTTGTAAATATGCCTATAATTATGAATAACAAAAAATTAAAATCACATGTATGTTTTTAAAAAGTAAAACAATGTCTGATGATGCTAATCTCTTTCATGAACCACTTGAATATCAGCAATCTCGTTTGTTTGTTGAGGAAACTTCAAAAACATTAACATATATAATTATTAAGTTTGTGCAATATTTTTAATTATTCTAAACAAAATATTAAATTGATAATATTATTAAAATATAATCAATTTGTCTCATATGATATTTATTGAATTAGAAGAGACTAATAGACATTTAGGTTAAATCGTGTATTTGAATAGCATTACGGGCGATGTATTATATAGGAAAAAATAACGCTCATACTATTAATTATATAATTATACTATTTTATTCTAGAATGCACTGAGGAATATTCTCTTTATATATATATATATATATATATATATATATATATATATATATATATATATATATATATATATATATATATATATATATATATATATATATATATATCAACACTCCCCCTCAATCTTGAGCATATAAGTCAAATGCATCAAGCTTGTTACATATATAATTGGTTCTGGGGTTTCACATGAATTTTGTAAACACGTCTGCCAATTGATCATTAGAGTTGACAAAGATTGTGGTGATGCCGCTTGACTCGATCTTCTCTCTGACAAAGTGACAGTCTATCTCAATATGTTTGGTCCTCTCATGAAATACTGGATTTTAAGAAATGTGCAATGCATCTTGATTATCACAAATAAGTGTCATTGGTCTTGCTTCTTCAATTTGAAATGCCTTGAGCAATTGTTTTAACCAAATAAGTTCACATGTTGCCATTGTCATGATCCTATACTCTGCCTCGACGCTTGATTTTGCAACTACATTTTATTTCTTACATTTCCAGGATATAAGGTTCCCTCAAACAAGTACACAATACCCAGAGGTGGACCGTCTATCAATGGGTGACCCTGCCCAATCAGCGTTAGAGTATCCAATTATCTGAGTATGTCTTTTATCTTCATACACAAGATCTTTTCCTAGAGCATATTTGATGCATCTCATAATCCGGATAACAACATTCATGTGTTTCTGACAAGGGGAATTTAAGAATTGACTTACCATACTGATTGCAAAAGAAATGTCTGGATGAGTGACTATGAGATAATTCAACTTTTCAACTAATCTCATATACCTCCCTAAGTCAGTTAGAGGCTCCCCATGATTAGGTAGTAGTTTGACACTTGGATCCATAGGAGTATTAGTTGGTTTAGTATTTAACAAACATGTTTCTTCCTAAATATCCATAGCATATTTCCGTTGAGAAATCCCCAAACCATTTTTAGGTTGGGCCACCTCAATACCCAAGAAATAGCGGAGTTTACCAAGATCTTTTGTCTGAAATTATTTCGAGAGATGTTGTTTCAATTGGAGTATCCCCTGCCGATCACTACCAGTTATGACAATGTCATCTACATACACAATAAGATAAATACACCTTTAGGATGAATGACGATAAAAAATAGAATGGTCAGCTTCACTACAGACCATACCAAACTGTTGTACTATAGTGTTGAATCTGGCAAACCAAGCCATCGGAGATTGCTTAAGACTATAAAGAGACTCGTGTAGCCTACAAACCATATTTGATGACTCCCCCTGACCAACAAACTCAAGAGGTTGCTCCATATATACTTCCTCTTCAAGATCACCATGTAAAAAAACATTTTTGATGTCAAGTTGATGAAGAGGTCAATGTCGAATGGCTATAATGGATAGAAGAAGTCTAACATATGCCATATTGGCTGCAAGTGAAAAGGTATCACTATAATCCAACCCAAAAATCTGAGTGTATCCTTTGGCTACCAAGCGAGCTTTAAATCGATCAATCTTATCATCTGGACCAACCTTCATTGTGTAAAGCCAATGGCAACCTACTAAAGATTTCCCATGGGGAAGAGGAACCTTCACTGTATAAACCATGTTGATATGTATATATGTATATATAGAAAGAGAACATTCTCTAGAATATTCCTTAGTGTATTCTATAATAGAATAGGACAACTATGTATTAATATTATGGACTGTACTTTTTCCTATATAATACATCTTTCGTAGTGCTATTTAAACATACAATTTAACCTAAATGTCTCTTAGTCTCTCCTAATTCAACATGGTATCAGAGCTTAGTTTAAGATTCGGTGGACCATTTGCTATCAGGTTTCTGCTATCGGGACACCCACCATTTACTTCCATGCTCCATTTGTCGAGTCCTAGACGTGAGGAGGTGTGTTAAGAGTCACACATCATATAATATAAGCCTGAACATGGGCTTATAAGTGAGGGAAATCATTACCCTACTAGACGATTTTGTAGGATTGAGTTAGGCTCAACCACATTTCTTAAAAATGTTATTTCTCTTTGTTTTTTTCGCGTCATTATAACTGCCAAACGGTGCATTTGCATAGACATGCATATTGACATTTTAAATTTAAATTTAATAAATATTAAAACGGTAAATTTTGAAGAAAACACACACACACACACACACACACACACACACACACACATATATATATATATATATATATATATATATATATATATATATATATATATATATATATATAGAGAGAGAGAGAGAGAGAGAGAGAGAGAGAGAGAGAGATGTGTGTGTGTGTATATATATATATATATATTGATTAGAAGTACAATATGTGACAATCTTTAATAATTAAAGGTTGTCAGAGGCTTCTAAGTTTGTTGTAAGGTTTAGAGATATCTCTCATAAGAATGCGAGAAGTTATGTGTATTTAATATTTGTGTAAATATGAGATTGTATCCCTTTCTCAGCTCTAAGGATGAAATATTTATAGGGGCCTCTTGGTCTTTGGTTAAATATAATATCCTTAGCTTCATTATGAGAAACATGGAGATGGAATTCTGCTCCTTGACAAACTCGGAGTCAATTATTATTGGAATATGTCATTCCCACTTCCAAGGAATAAAAAGACCATGAGTGTTGGTTTTGATGAAACAACTTCCAATGGGCAACTTGTTAGCCCAGTTCAGGTTATCTTACATCCCATTTTGGGAATCTATGGCTACTTATTGGGCGATTTGTGAGGATGTTTAGGGCGACCGACGACATTTCTCGTGTAATCTCCCAATGTCTATGTGTTTTGCATTTCTTATTTATAGATTATCCCTTGTAAGGGCCTGATAAAATTATGTTAGATATGTAACTCCATACACAATATAGGGGTGTATTGCGGAGGTTTGAAAATTGTTGATTTAAAATAAAATTATTTTCAAAATCAGAGTTTGAAAACATTTTATAAAATGTTTGAATAAGTATGTATAGAAAATTAAAAGTAAAGGAATTAAATTTAAAATAAAAGAGATATGACACAAGATATTTACAGAGGTTCAGTCTAAAGAAGTGACTTATTCTTTTCCCACGAATTGATCTTGAGAGTATACATTATTGCTTGAGAACTTGTAAAAGGTTAAGCCCGCAAACCTCCTTATACAAGGAAACAAAGTTTTTAGAATTACTTTTAACCAAATAACAAACAAGACTTGAAGCAGATAATCTCCAAGCCAAACAACAAACAGGATTGAATCGGTTAGTCTTCACATCAAACAACAGGCTGAAATATTTATGCCATGATAATTTCGAACCTAGTGAGTTTTTACACCAGGCTGAAATAAAAAACTAAGAGAGGGATTTTAGCACTAGGCTGATCTTGAGCCAATAGAGCTTTTAACTTGGTTGAGCTCAAGAATCTTTGTTGAGATTTTCACAAGATAATTTCCATGAACCAAAAGAGATATTTTTCATAGGCGACGCACACAAACCAAATGGAGACTAAGACTAATCCCCCAAATACAAATAAGAGCTTTTTAAGTGGTTTAACTCTCAACCAAAATATTCACTTCCTAAGGAAAAATATTTTACATAAGATAAAAAGTATATTCTTGGTAAATTTACAACTATATCCTTACTTAGAACAATATCCTCACTAAGACTCAAGAAAACTCTCAAAGCACTATGACTAAAATATGTGATAAAAACAAGAATTATTTAGATAGATGATGAGATAAATGAAAAGTGAGGTTTTTCACTATTTCTCTATGATTTGAAATGATAGATAAGATCTCTATTTATAGGCCAAGAAATGATGTAAAATTGGAAGCAATCCATGGGAAAAAAAAGACCTAATTGATTAGGTCAATCGATTAGGCAATGTCAATAATCGATTAAGACTCAAGAAAACTCTCAAAGCACTATGGCTAAAATATGTGATAAAAACAAGAATTATTTAGATAGATGATGAGATAAATGAAAAGTGAGGTTTTTCACTATTTCTCTATGATTTGAAATGATAGATAAGATCTCTATTTATAGGCCAAGAAATGATGTAAAATTGGAAGCAATCCATGGGAAAAAAAAGACCTAATTGATTAGGTCAATCGATTAGGCAATGTCAATAATCGATTAAGACTCAAGAAAACTCTCAAAGCACTATGGCTAAAATATGTGATAAAAACAAGAATTATTTAGATAGATGATGAGATAAATGAAAAGTGAGGTTTTTCACTATTTCTCTATGATTTGAAATGATAGATAAGATCTCTATTTATAGGCCAAGAAATGATGTAAAATTGGAAGCAATCCATGGGAAAAAAAGACCTAATTGATTATGGCTACCCATAATGAAAGGTAAATATAGAACCATACTAATATTTAAGAGGCTTTCATAATCCATTAGAGACTCGATTATGCATCATCTAAATGATTAGGCTATAAATATAATCAATAAGACATTTTAAAAAAGGTTTTCCTAATCAAGCTGACGATCCCCTGATCAACTTGCTAGGCTCCAAAACATTTTTTCGTGATTTTAATCAAAAAGTTAGAGGCTTCATAATGATTTGTGTGTGTGTGTGTGTGTGTGTTTGTGTGTGTGTGTGTGTGTGTGTGTGTGTGTGTGTGTGTGTGTGTGATTTATCCATAAAACTTCTAAAAATGCTCGTGTATCTTACAAGACACATATCGCTCAAACAGACACGGTCATACAAGCTTTCACACCTCCTTTATTTCATACTCTAAAGATTCAGGTCTTGGTATCATTATCTTTGATTTAGCATCACACAAGAACCTTGATTCTTTTTTATGAGGCTTGAGATATCTCAACGTTAGTTACCATCATCTAAGATGTTGAAAGTTTAAATCACTGGTGATTATAAACCTTAAGTATTCACATGATAATCGTTGAACCTCATAAACAAATGTCTTTACTTTGATTCGAGAGGATATCTTGATCAAACATATTGTGTATCTTTGACAGAAGAGTCATATTTCAGCAGTTGCTTGACTTTAAGTGTTGTCATCATTAAAACCATACATCATCAAAATCATGTCATCATCAAAACTAGGCAGATGCTAATTGACTTGTATCTTGCTTTCCATAAGCTTTACCATCTTAGATCACTTCTTGATTATACCTGCAACCTCATAGATCCATAAATTATACCATTACATAGACCCTAAAGTACGAGGTTTGGAAAGGATAAAGTGACTTAGTTACTTTGATAGTTCAGGCGTGTGTGACAAAAGCTACCTTGGGCTGACGCAGTTGAGTCTCTTAGCTGAGACTTTAAGTTGAGTCCCACGGGCAAGATTTAAAGTTGATTCCCTCAGGAAAACGTTTAAGTTTAGTCCCTCGGGCGAGACTTTAAGTTGAGTCCCTCAAACGAGACTTTAAGTTGAGTCCCTCAAATGAGACTTCAAGTTTAATCCCTTAAGAAAGACTTTAAGTTGAGTCCCTTATGCGAGAATTTAATTTGAGTCCCTTATCTTGAGGCTTTAAGCTGAATCTCTCATGTGAGAATTTAAATTGAGTTCCCCGTTCAAGACTTTAAGTTGAACCCCTTAAGTGAGAATTTAAATTTGATCCCTTAGGTGAGACTGTAAGTTGAGTCTCCCATACGAGACTTTAAATTGCGCCCCTCATGCGAGACTTTAAGTTAAGTCCCTCAAACAAGACTTTAAAGACGAAATTTTAAGTTGAGTCCCTCATGTAAATATAAGTTGTTTGAAATATCTGAACGTACATGTATATGAAACATATCTAAGCAAATTTTCTTAAAGATATCATTTACCGCTAAATTGTCAATAGATTCCATATAAGCTTTACACAATATAGCTTCTTATATATCTACTATGAATAACCTTTTATCATCGAGTTTGCATAGTGATTTAGGAAATTCAGATTTGAGACAGGGTGATAGTAAAAACATGCTTTTAGGAGTTACCACATGCACTAGATCCCTAACACATCCTAAGTACACTAGACGATCTAAAGTTCGTGATAATATATCATCTAGACCATAATGTGCATCAAATATAGATTGTGATAATTGGGTATGGTAGTGAAAAATACAGAAAAAGAGTTAATGTTTTAGCCATGCCATAAATTAATGCAAAAAATTAATGTATTAGCCATACCATGACTTTTTTTTTTCTTTGACATCTATTAATCGCATCTCCAACTTTTTTTAGAGCATACAAACAAGATTTGTTGCTCTTTTTATTTTTTATTTTCCACTCAATTTTTACATTAACTAAAAAAGTATTAAGTATGTTAATAAGGAAAAAGTATAATTAATAAATTAAAAAGAAAATAATAGTATATAAAATTCTCATCTAAATGCTCAATTACAAATCTCTCCCATAGGTGTTGTAAAATTTGTCTGGAAAATTTAGCTTAACATTCTCATTCTTGTCTTTAAGATGCTTTGTTGACAACATGGATCTAAAATTGTGAAGCCTCTTATTAGGCCGCATTAGACAACACAAAAATTCGTTGGGACCCATTTCATATATATCCATAAAAATTACATAAATATATAGATATCTGTGTTGATACAAAATAAATTACTTACAAATAATATTGACAAGTATATTTTGAGTTAGTGTGTTACATGTTTTTCCATGCCATTTTTTTTTATAATTGGCCATTTTTTTTCACCTTTTACAATCTAGTGTCTAACACTAATTAAAACTAACTTAATAATAGAAAGTCTAATAAAATAGTTAGTTTGACTGCACATTTGTCAATAGATTGACCTAACTCATTTCAATCAATGTTATATAATAGAAGAGTATAATACAACCAATTAATATCAACAATATAATATAATCCATAAATAGGTCGGACTATGTGATGAAGCTTATTATCACTATGTATAGAAATATCTTCAATGTGAAATGAATCATTATTAAGAGAAGACTGGTGATCAGAATGACACGTTTACTTGTAAATATATATGATTAGTGTCATAAATTGATTTAATTAAAGTCATAAAAAAATAATAAAACAAAGATAGTGATACAATTTTTTGTACATTTAATTTGATACCAAAAGTTTCAATTCACTTGTAGTACAAGGAACTATCAATGATCATTTATTTTAAAGTCCAAATTAAAAAACATTAAACTACATATTATAAATAAACAAATAAATGATATATGTATAAGGTTATGAGCTCTAAATATAACCTAAACATCTTTTACTATTTCACTATCTTTTAATAATGTTGTAACATCTAAAATATTATAAACATTATATATCTTGTGAACTTAAATTGTAGTAATCTAAAAATATATGTAGAATGTACATTTTAAACTTATATAGCAATAACTTAAGAAATATATATGAAGTAAAATGTATTCACGTAAAAGATGAAAATAATGTAAGAAATACAGATAGAGAAAATACAATTTGTGAAAGATTAGTTAGAAAAGAAATAGAATACTCTCGAAAATGAAAGAATGAAGTGAATCATTTTATCATCGACAATTATTTGCTTCTTTTTTTTTAATTGTGTCATTTTGTATATTCTTAACTCTATGAATGCATGAATATGATAGGTTGAGTAAGAGATATATTTGGAATAAAATAGGATAACACTTTTAATGATAAAAATGTTAGTTAACACAATTCATAATAGTCTACATCTACAAAGTTCAAACTAGATCACATCTTAGAAGAGTATACTTTTTCTTATATAATAAAAGTCTAACAAGCAGAATCATTTTTCAAAAATCAGTTTCCTAATCAAGCAAAGCATTAGGTACTTTGTCTCTATATAATTTCTTAACATGCACAACAACAAGAAGGAAAAGCTGTTATTGAAGCTATGCCTTTTATACCAATGTGCCATCATCATTATATTCTTTCCAATTACTTCCTTTTAGAATAAGCAATGTGGCACTTTGCAACCTAGCAGTAACCATTTGTGATGAAGGTACAAGTTTTGTATTAAAATTCTTACTAATGACTCATTTTATAAGCCAAATCACCCTTGATCTATATTTTATATTGTCAAAACAAACAAATGAATTGCACCTAATTAATCTTCCAACATAGCCTTCCAATATTTTCTTATTCCTCTTTCTTGAGACTAGAGACAGCCTAACATGTATAACATTATAGAAAAGCAACAAGAGAATCACATCATGAATCAGAGTACAACATGAAATCAAATACATACATTGATTTACACATAAATATACACAAACCAAACACAACAAAACAAAAGTATGTTTCTTTTTTAAAAAATTGCTATCCGGCCTTGCGACCCACTGGCTCAAAAGTAAAAATGATCGATCCTATCCATCATTGACAGAGATCGTTTAAAGTCAAAACAAAATTTTATATGAATTGACTCAACACAAATTATTAATACATCGTAGAATTCAAATATGATATCTTGAGAGTAACACATTCTCGTGATCCAATAAAACAAAAACAAAAGTATGTTCTCAACTATTTCTCTTTCAACTATTTCTCTTGATCTTTTTCTTGTGTAGTAAAACAAACCATACAAACTCTTACCAATAAGTTAACAACATCAAGTAACTCTCTTGTCCTTCATATACTTTACTTTGTCTCCAAAATTTACAACACCATCTACACAACAATTACTCAAAACCTACCCATCATTTAACTCCTCACCAAACATAAAATCCAAACCAAACCAATCTTACACATTTGCAACAACATTAAAAAAAAGCTCAAAAAACAACATAATGAGATGCACCATTCCTACAAACCCATTTCTCAAAATTCTCACTTTCTTCATTCTACAAACATTACCACTCCTAACACAAACAAAGATGCTAACTTTACCACTCAAATCACAAGTTATTTCATCTGGGTATCTTCCAAGACCACCAAACAAGCTTCGTTTTCATCACAATGTTTCTCTCACAGTTTCAATTACTGTTGGCACCCCCCCTCAAAACGTGTCATTAGTAATTGACACAGGAAGTGAACTTTCATGGCTTCATTGCAACAACACTACAAACCGGGTTTCACTCAACCCGTTTTTTAACCCGAATTTTTCTTCTTCCTACAAACCCATTTCGTGTTCTTCATCAACCTGCACGACCCGAACCCGAGATTTCCCCATACCCGCTTCATGTGACTCCAACAATCTCTGCCATGCTACTCTTTCATATGCAGATTTTTCTTCCTCCGAAGGGAACCTTGCTTCTGATTCGTTCGGGTTTGGAGGATCCGATAACCCGGGAACTGTATTCGGGTGTATGAAATCAAGCGTTAGCACAAACTCTGATGGAGATTTTAACACAACCGGGTTAATGGGTATGAATCTCGGGTCACTATCTTTGGTTTCTCAGCTTAAGATACCCAAATTCTCGTATTGTATATCGGGTTCTGATTTATCGGGTATTTTACTTCTTGGAGGATCCAATTTCTCATGGGTCGGGTCATTGAACTACACTCCCTTGGTTCAAATATCCATCCCTTTACCTTATTTTGACCGGGCCGCTTATACGGTTCGGCTAATGGGCATCAAGGTTTCAGAGAAACTACTTAATTTATCAGATGATATGCTCGTTCCAGATCACACTGGGGCGGGTCAAACTATGTTTGATTTAGGTACTCAATTTACGTTTTTACTTGGGCCCGTTTATAGTGTCTTGAGAGAAGAGTTTCTCAATCAAACAAATAGTACATTGCGAGTTTTGGACAACTCGGATTTTGTGTTTCAAGAAGCAATCGATCTTTGCTATCGTGTTCCATTGAATCAATCAAAATTACCTGAGTTGCCAAGTGTTAGTTTAGTTTTTGAAGGAGTTGAAATGAGGGTTTCGAGTGACCAACTTTTATATCGAGTTCCAAATCAAGTACTAGGGAATGATTCAGTGTATTGCTTCACATTCGGGAACTCGGATCTACTAGGTGTAGAGTCATTCATCATTGGACATCATCAACAACAAAATATGTGGATGGAGTTTGATCTTTTGAAATCTAGGGTTGGATTGGCTCGGGTACGATGTGATTTGGTGGGCCAAAAAGTGTTGGGCATGTATAGTTAGTTAGTCACACATGCTTGAATGAGGTATGGTACAAATTCATCAAGCCTTAAAGATATTAAAGATCATTCACATTTCAATGGTGTGGTTCAATTCTTTAATGCAATTTTAATGATGGACCATATTGTACAAATAAGATTAGAGGTTAACTTTCGAGAGAGTTTATGGTGAGGAACTTAGGCTCAAGATCAGTCCCTTGGTTCATACTTAAAATCTTGCAATATTTCAATGTTAAAATTAAATGAAATTGCAATAGTATATTTTCTTTTTCTTTTTGAAAATGTAATATTCATATGAAATTATTTGCTTGAAAAGTACAGATACGTAGGTGGTAGGATTTCATACAATTACTTCTTTATTCGTTATGTTATATTCAATATAATTTATGCGTTTGTTATATTGGTAGCTTTGGTAAAATGTAACATCACTCTTCTGTTAATACAAAACAAATTAACATTGCTAATTTTGTAATACTTTTAAACTTGTCAATTTTACAAGGAAATTGTTTACGTTTAGAAATAAATATGTTGTTAGTGGAAAATGGCAAGCAATTAAAGGTAAAGTTAATCAAGTTAGTCGA
Organism: Lathyrus oleraceus; assembly: GCF_024323335.1. Classification (NCBI taxonomy): domain Eukaryota; kingdom Viridiplantae; phylum Streptophyta; class Magnoliopsida; order Fabales; family Fabaceae; genus Lathyrus; species Lathyrus oleraceus. The sequence continues at coordinate 349,471,556 of NC_066581.1, forward strand.
GTGAGAATTAGACATATAAAATGATGAATCAAATAATATATTCATGTAAGTCTCATATCTGATAGTAGAAAGAAAATAGAATTAGAGTACGAGTAATAGAGATGATTAGTTTGAGTTTTCTATATAATAACAAAATATAATTTTTTTTGGATGTATTGAGAATTTGGATAATCGTGTGTTTAGAGAGAATTTTATATTTTTCCGTTCAAAAATAGTTTGAATTTTCTATTTTTCCATTCAAAAATAGTTTGTTAAGAGGGTTTGCAATTTTTTTGTCTAAAAATTATAGTTGAAAGAAGATTTGCAATTTTTCTGTCCAAAAACTGTATTTGAGAGAGTTTGAAATTTTTTTCATTAAAAGTTATAGTTTGGAGGGTTTGCAATTTTCTATTTAAAAATTACAATTATATGAGAGAGTTTATAATTTTGTCTTTGTAAAATTAGAAATTGAAGTATGATTTTGTGAGTTTTAATTTTTAATTTGTTTTTATGGATATGCTTTTGCATACGCCAATATTTATTTATTTGTTAGTTTCCTAACAACAGGTATCAAAGTCAAGTTTCGATAAAAAATGTCTAATATAAGACATGTGTTTTTTCTTCATGAGAGTTTATATATGTCAAAGTTGAGTCAAATTGACATTTTAATCGTGCTCCATGTTTATAACCAAAACAACTATTTAAAGTGAAGATCTTTCTAAGAGAAATGTATGTCTAGATAGAGAAAATGAAAAATATTGAGAAAGAGGAGGGAAAACGAGCCAAACGGGGGGTGGCGCATACTAGCAACAACATGAATAATCATATAATCCTCATGAAAAATAGTCAAAAGTCTAAATTTTGTAGCCCATGATATTTTAACCAATGGGAGTAGTGATTCTAGTAAATAATTGTCTTGTAACTTTCATTAGACTTAGACTTACATTATCAATCAAAGAAACTTATTTTTGTAATTTATCCTTCTTTCTTTCTACTTTTCACTTTACTTATGCACCTCTTAGTTTAGTAGCTCACATAATAATCGTTAGAACTGTGAAGCGAACCATAATTAAGGATTATAGTCGATCACTTTGTTAACTTTCAAGTTCGCAATAAATTTGGCACGTCCGATGGAACAATATGACAAATATCATTGAACAAATAAGTTTGTCGAGCTATGACTTTGTTTATCATATACACTTGTATTCTATTAAAAGTCTCTTCATCATAGACCAACCATCAACATGAACATCAAACAGGTTAATCCATCATAAACCTAATGATCCTCTATAAACTTTCATAATGCCAACATTTGTGGCTCTCCCAATTATTATGGAAATGTTTTGGATGATCCACATGAACAACTAGTTGTTATGACAATATGTCATGTTTTAGATATCATATTGACACAAGGTTACATGACATAATATATAAAGTCTCTTAAAAATTTATTAAGATTGTAAAGCTCGTGTTAATACGAGGTTCAATAAGTTAAAGAGTTAAAGTTAAAGCAGTTAACTCAAGTTAGAAATTGTGTACCTGAAAATCCTTTATGAAAGTATTTATACATTAGGCTTGATGGAACGTGTAGAATAAGTAGACCTTGTACTATTGGGAATTTGGCCGGCATATAGTAGAAGGTCCTTAGGCCTTTGGCTGGCATGAAGTAGTGGGTTCCGAAGTCGTTGGTCGACACAAAATATTTTTAAACCATCTTTTTTTAAACCCCCACAATTCAACTCCCCCATATTATGTGTGGAGTCATATGTCTAACACATACAACAAATGGACAATCTAATATCAACCCATAATAAATATATTGCATGCACTTACAATATTACCATTTCACTTTAAAAAAATTAAAGTACATCATGGGCTAATTGGTAATCAACAAATATTCCAATTAAAACACTCTCACACCTCTCTTTGAATTACACATGTCACACACCCATTAGCACCCACTCTTAAATTTTCTTTTCCACCAAAACATATACACGCCTACTATCTCTGTTTCTATCTGTGTTCATCCTTTCAACATTACTTTTCTCTCTTTCTCTCCAATCTCGCTACCTCTACACTCCCTCTTTCTGTTTTTATTCTCTCTCTTTCATTGCAACCACACCCCTCTTCACACTCTATCTCCGTTTCTCTGCACCCTCATTTGTCAAACTTTCTAACGTATCTTAAACATCAATCATTCCAAGGTTCTCACTTTTCATCTTTCTTCTATTATTTTTCAGTTTATGGTTTTTCATTTATCTAAATGACCTAAACATTGCATTTTTGAGGTTTGTTATTGTTACTTTTTTGTTGTTTGATTAACCCAACATCTTTTTTGAACTTGAAGTTCATGGTTGTGATGTTTCTATCTATCAACAGTAGATTTATCAGCAGTAGATTCATGGTTGATATTAGATATATCATGTGATTTGTCTTCTGGTGATATATACAAGATAAAACCCCGATGTTTATTGGTTATTATTTGTCATGCTTATGATGTTTCTGATTTTTCTAAAATATAAAATATATTGTGCTTTATAGCATGTTTTTATCAATGATGCATTTGTCTTATGCTTTGTTGTGGTTTGCTGAAAACATATAACTTTTTGGTTGTAGTAAACTTCCATTTTTCTCACTAAATTGAACTTGTTAATAATGTTTTTCAAAGGATTTCGTGAAAAGGACTATACTTTATTATTGTTACTTTGTTGCAGTTGAAGTTCATGTTCGCATGTTTGTATATGTTAAGGTGAAGTTCATTTTTGTAACTTTCATGAGTTTTAAACCGTGCTTCTACTGAGTTGTAGTTTGTAACTTTGCTATATTTGGCATGTTATCTATCCTTTTCTTTTTCTTACATTTCATTGTATGCTGAATTTCTTACATTTTATAGGATTTTACTCGGTCATGTCAAGGCCACCTATTTTCATCAAGGCCTTGGTGAAAGGAAATCAAGTTTGGAAAATGCACATTAGAGTTGTTGGCCTTTGGGTTATTAAGGAGAAAAGTGGACTACAACATATCGAGATGGTCATACAAGATGGGAAGGTAATCATTGACCATACTAATTATCTATAAGTGTCATTCTTGCCGTTAATTTAACAACCATTTTGCAGGGCGATCAAATTCAAGTGACAACTCGGAATCGAGGGTTTAAAGATTGGATTGAACAACTTACGGAACATGAAAAATATTGTCTTTATAATGGAGAGCTTATGGTAAATGATAACAAGCTGAAAACTTGTCTTCAATAGAGGAACCGGTGTTTCAAAAATTGTAATACCATAAATACTACCATATCAATTTAAGTTTAAGCCTATTGAACATTTTCTCAGTGGAAATTTCAAAAGTGATATGTTATATGGTGATTTTTTTAATTATGCAAACAAATAGTGTCAATATCATTGTTTGGTTTTGTTACTATTAAAATATTATCAAGACATTCTAACATTTTTTCTTTATATTATTTTGAAGTGCTTCAAATGTTATTAGGGTTCTGCAAGTTATTGTCAAAACACAAATGGGTGGTGGTGGTAAGAAATCTTGTGCCACTATCACTTTACGTGATGAAACTAGAAATATTATTGAGGTTGAGTTATGAGATTATTATGGGAAATAATTCATGAGCTATAAGAGCTCTAACAAGAGTCCTAGTTTAACAATTTTTATCTTAACACATGCATGGTGTAAGAAAAATCAAGGTTAGCCACATTATCCCAATCATATTTCTATTTCTTGCATTATTTATTATTCATTTCTGCAACTATATCTCTCTATCTGAGGTGCAACATCTAGATTTCCAAGCCTTTCAAACGTATGGAATGGATCGAGACTTCACATTAACTTAGACTATCCCCAAGTTCACACATTTAAATCCAAGTATGACACTTTGTGTTTTGTTCACTCAATTGTTCTTACTTTACCTTTATTCAACCTGCTTTCTGATTCAACATGGATTTTTCTATTTCATAAATTTTCAGCTTAGGATTAACATAACCATCAAATGCCCTGTGTTATTGTCTGACCTAAACTTCATATTTATTTGTACAATTAGACAATGAAAATTGGACTAACTCGAACAAGGTCAAGATTATTTGTCAAATAAGTAAAATGGGAAAGGTATGTTATAGTTTTTGCTTTCCATTACTCAAAACCTTATTCATCTATTCTCTGACAAACTATTATATAATTAAAGGATTGTATCGCCACAACCATTAGCACTACCAAAAGATTCAAAGCCTCCAAGTTTGGATGGTATTTTGAGACTTGCCTGGCTTACAAAACATCTAACGAGTCCCTAGGAAAAAAAAATTGTATATGTTTGTGGAGTGAAAGATGTTGAACCTATTTCAAAGTAAGTTATCTTTTTTACATATTAATTTACAACTCTTATTTATGAATATGCTTTACTTCCATAAACCATTTTTATTTTCATGTCTTAGATACAAAATAGAAATAGAAGTCGAGTTTGATAACCATGTGGGATTCTTTGTATTTTGGGATAAAGATTGTATCACAGTCATTAATATGACTGCTAGAGAATTGAGACAGGTCATGAAGGCGGTTAGTACATCTAAAAGACCTATTCATGAGTTTTTTAGTTTTCATTTTCATTCAGCTAATTTACAATAACTATTGTATTTTTGGACTAGGATGGAGAGGATAACGCAAAAATATATTCGATACAGCTTGGAAAACTATTGAACCAAGAGCTAGCATTTTGAATCAAGTATCAATCTTTTTTCCAAAAATTCTCAATTGTGACAATCCTTAACGAGGCTGGTGTTTACAAAACCTTGACTGAAAATCTTAAACCAAATGAGGTACACAACAATATCATTATGAATATCTAATTTATCTTTAACTCACATTCAATATTATTTTGTCAATATTCTCATCAACTAATTGAAAGCAATTGCTTTACTCATGTGTTGGCAGCATACTTCACATGTTGGTGTATTGGAATTGGGCACAAACGTTGGAGGCGACGTTCAAGATCAACCAATTGTATGTTCTCATTCCTAATCTCCTATATTAGTTTCTATATGCATCATTCTCCTCAAATTATAATGTACTTACTTTTTATCTATGGCATATGTAGCTGAGCCAATCTGCTGAACAAACATTTTATGTACAACCAACCATGTCTTCCAACCAAACTTGGAGTCCATTAACTAGCTCCAACAAGACCACTGCTAAAAGGGTTGCTATCTCAACATCACTGAAAGATATTTTTCAAGATGAAGTCCTAACTCTAATGCAATTTTCCACTAAAGTTAAGAGCCTTAAGAAGGAGTGATCAAATGGCCATAAATTGTTAAGCCTCGCTTTTTGATGCATTATAATGTTTTGTTGACATCATTAATGTAAGTATTAATGCCAACTTCTAAGAACTATGTCATTTTTATGGTGTCGTTTTACATTTTGCTTTCCTTTTCAATATAACTTTAACTAATGAACGAATGACTTAAGAGTTTCGTAATGATGTTTGCAAATTTAATGATTGTCTTATTGTTAGAATTGAGCTATGTGTGTTTATTGCACTTTATCTAAATCATAATCCTACTACATTAGGTTTTTAACATATCATTAAAGTTTTAATGCATACCTATATGTGTGTAAGGATTTTAACACATTCCTATCTTGGTCACAACCATGTATTTATCTAATTTTGCTAAGTTGTATTTATTTGAAGTTATCTATGTCTCTTTTTCTGCTTTACTTGAAATTTTTTCATAAAAACTTCTTATATTTTTACTTCTAATGGTCAATATTTTCTATATTTGATGTGGTTAACATAATTAATTCAATCATTCTAAACTGTTTGACTTTGTTATCTACTTGCAAGTGTCCATGTAAATGAATAGATTTTTCAAATATACATTGCAAAAGAGATTAAATGCCAATTGTCTGTGCACTTTGCAACAATTTTATTAGTGAAATATTGCATTTCACACTTAGAGAGGCTATATAGACATCTCTTTTTGAAAACCTTCTTCTTCATAACTTACATACCAAAATTCACTTGTTGCATTAAGTAACAAAGTCAAATACAATGCTATTTCAAAACTTATATTCAAATACTTCATTTTATGATTATTTACTTGCACAATATGTCCTTTTGTATTTTTCCTGCACTTCCCATTGGTTACTTCACACACTTATATGGAATTTGTTTTTCAAATATCAATCTTAAACCTCACAAAATTTTGTAGGGGCATTCAATTTTATGTGTAGGGGTTCATGTGTTTTACAATGGTTCAACATATAGTACATATTTTTCTTTAAAACTCATACATTTATATGAACATTGTAGATTAGGACACTAGCAACTCCTTGCCCAGTTTGATGCTCAACCATATGCAATGTTGTTTTACTTATTTGATATCCTCATGCATCATGTCAACATTATTATTGTACTATGAAAGTGTTGTTAACCATGTTTTTCTCAAACACAAGATTGCACAATTAATCCAGCCTGTATGCAGTGTGAAAATGGTGGAAATTGACAGCTTCCTGCTTTTTGGGAATAACTGCAGAAAAGGGTCAACTCGTCCTTAAATGCCACTTGCTACCTTTATCAGCTATCACAACCTGTTGTACTTTTTTGCACGATTTGAGGTCTAATTTCCTACAAGGTACGATTTCTTTTTCTCCTATCATCATATGTATATACTCAAGTTACACTTTATAATATAGTTTATCTTTTGTTATGCTTTCAAGTACATAAAACATAACATACTATTTTGATTGAGTATTTTAATTATGACACTTTATAGCCCGAGTTAGCATGACACTCTAACTTGTAAGAGAGGTTTTTCTATGACATTGCAATGCAAACTAAAAAAAATACACACCTGTTGTAACCATTAGTTACTAACCATTGCATAATAAGTTTAAGACTTAAATGCACTTTTGGTCCCCCTAGTTTGGGAGTTTTAAACAATTAGTCTCTCTATTACAAAACCATAGATTCTGGTCCCTTAATTTTAATGGTCTTTGAATTTTTGTGGCCCCCTCCACCTTTGCATATGTGGCAATGATGATTAGGATAAAAAAATTATTTTTAAGGATATGTCATTGATGACATGGATAATTTATGAATTAATATTTTTTTATTGATTAATATAATAATTAATTATTTTAATTAATTATTTTAGAAATTAATGAATTAAAGTTATTAAAAGAAACCCTTAAAGTTCAACCCATTTTCTTGCTAGCATTACCAAGGCGCTCAAGATGACATTGGCTTATGCATAACTGACATTTATAAAAACAAATATTGTTTATAGGGACTTCAATAATACACAAGTGAGCATGTTCTTCAACATCTTCTTTTTAATAGAACTGCTTCTCATTCTACAGATACATGATCCACTTTCCATGTTCATGTAGTCCCATCACATGCATTCAGGTCCCTTAGAGTTCACAATTTGAGCTAGGAAGAAACATTGACCAAACAGTGTTGTAGTAGTGGCGGAATTCGAAAATATAAAATATGTTTATTGTCACCTAACAAGCATTGCCACTAGAATCAGGTTGATAAAGTATTACATGGGTTTATGAGTCTCTTGGATATTTATAATTTAGTTAAGATTGTATGGTACAATCAACAAATCTCTTGCATGAACTTCAGACAGTTATTCCTAAGAAGAGAGATATGGAAAGTGGAATTACAGTTGTGGGTGATAAATATTTGGCATATAGGAAGAAAAAATGAGGAAAGAAATTGCAAAAGCTCTTGGAAACATGGAAGCAATGAAATATAAGTTGATGGTTTCTTCAAAAAACAAAGACAATGATACTTTATTCAATGCTTAGTATCTTAAAAGAAGTAGAAAATATCACTGTTTAACTTATTAAAGTCTTTGTTGTTGCTTATCATTGGCCCAAAAGGATTGTTAACATAGTAAATGGTCAACAATCTCATAGTTAGTGTGTCCTAAAAGAATATTTTGGAATTCTCAGCAATTAGAAACAAATAAATTCATAAAGGTTGATGCAGTGTTGTAGTTTCTCATCAGTTCCAATTTCAAAGCTTCTTCTATTAAGAATTTTCAAATTCATATGCCGAAGTTATAGTTGTGCATTGAAGATATAGAAGATGGAGTTAAACACTAATTAGAACCAGAGTTTCGCTTCTCAACATTTTTAAACTACTTGCCGAACCCAAAACAAAGAGGTATATGTTAACATAAATATTCTCATGTAAAGATACATTCTTAACATCAAACTGGTGAGCTAACCAATGGTCTACTAGATTTCTTAGGTAGCCCACAAGTCTCTTTTTCCATAGAAGGTTTGGATGTTGAGCAATGATGCTTGAGACAGTAGAAGATATTCCTGGTATGGTGGGAGGAATGCTACTTCACTACAAATCATTGCGTCGATTCGAGCACAGTGCTGGATGGAAAGGTGGAAACTTCAGAGGTTGTTAAAGAATGAGAAGAAGCAATCTTGTAAAGGGTGTGTTGTTGAATATGTTAAAGATGAAAAATCAAGGGAAATAGTTGTTATTGAAGAACATGCTCACTTGTGTATTATTGAAGTCCCACATTGTTTATATCACAAACAATGTTTGTGTTTATAAATGTCAGTTATGCATAAGCCAATGTCATCTTGAGTGCCTTGGTATTGTTGGTAAGAAAATGGATGAACTTTAAGGGTTTCTTTTAATAATTTTAATTCATTAATTTCTAAAATAAATAATTACAATAATTAATTATTATATTAATCAATAAAAAAATATTAATTCATAAATTACCTATGTCATCAATGCCACATCCTTAAAAATAATTTTTGTATCATAATCATCATTGTTACATATGTAAAAATGGAAGGGGACCACAAAAATCAAAAGACCATTAAAATTAAGGAACATAATCGTTGGTTTTGTAATAGGGGGATCAATTGTTTAAAATGCTCAAACTAGAGGAACCAAAAGTGCATTCAAGTCTTTATTAAAAGACATACAACAAGGGTTATTTAAAGTAATATTGTGATAGGTTGGAATCTACAATTTTGTATTTATTTATTTTTAAGCCACTTTATGTAAGAGTGTTTATTGAGTTTATTCACCGTCCTTAAACAAATTTTTGTCGTCCATTTAGTGAGTATCCACGCTCAAGACACTACCATTAGTGATCCGCGTGAAATCTAAAACTTAGATAAACTTCCAACTTAGACAAACTTCATCTTCTACCTCCAAACATCTTCTTCCATTTACGACACTCTATTTCTCCACTAAGCCAAGCTCGAAAACATCATTTCTTCCATAAGAAAAACTCGAAAATATCATTTCTTTCATTAACAAATTTCAGAACTCCATCACCTCTTAAAGTTATTAATTATTTTAGAAAACATCATTTTTTTAATATAATAATTATTTTTTATTGATTAATATAATATTTTATTATTTAAATTATTTATTTTAGAAATTAATGAATTAAAATTATTAAAAGAAACCCTTAAAGTTCAACCCATTTTCTTACCAGCATTACCAAGGCACTCAAGATGACATTGACTTATGCATAACTGACATTTATAAACACAAATATTGTTTGCGATATAAACAATGTGGGACTTCAGTAATACACAAGTGTCATACGGTGAACTGGACCTTTTTGTGGTTTTAATCGCAATGTCGCGGTTAGCAAGAGTCGCCACCGACTTTTCTTTTATCCAATAAGGAAAGGTGGAAAAGAACAGGAAAAAACCTTAATTTAGATTTTGGGTTCGGGAGGTACATTATACAAAGGGAAGGTGTTAGCACCCTTTGTATCCATGGTTATCCATGGGCTCTTAATTGCTCGATCACTTATATTATTTTTGTCTAAAAAAAAAGTGTTTGTGAATTGTTTAGAAAAATTGTTTTTTTGAAAAGAGAATTTAACTTTGTAATGATTCTTGTATGAATGTATACAAAGTGATTATCTCGTTTAGTTTTGAAAATTGTTTAGAAAAATATAACTCGGTAATGATTCTAGTATGAATGTATACCAAGTGGTGATTTTCTGAAGGTATTTTGAAAGGTGTGAGGTGTGAAAAAATGTTTTAGGTTGTGAGCCAGCAATTAAGAGTTATACCGACCCAAGGTCTTTATGAGTATTTCCTATCCTTATGAGGGTAAAACTGTCCTTATTATTGAGAAATAAGTAGTTTTATCCTTTGGATGTAAAAGGGTCATCGGAGGGTCATCGATTGGTCATTGAAGGCAACAGTTACGAGGATACCTTAGCATTCGAAGGGACTATCATCTTTTAACCGTAGGCAACATCGGAGGGTCATCGAGGGACAAAGTTGTATATTCGAAGGCAACATCCGAGGGACTATAATTTATTTTATGATGATTTAACCGAAGGGTCTTTGCTAAGGGTATCCCCACGTTCGCGGGACATGACCGTAATATCGTAATCGTAAGGCAACAAAGAGAGGTCCAAGATCACTTATTCAAAGGCAAAGTTTTACAATTAATTATATAATTAGGATGAAATTCCACATTAAAATTATTAAAAATAATATATTAAAAAATTAATACATTAGAAATTAATACATTAAAAAATTAATTTAGGGTGAAACTCCACAAGGGTATCCCACAAATAAAGTGGAATACCTAGCCAATAACCTTTTCCTGGGATATGTGAACCTTTACGAAACTCAAAAAAAGAAACATGTCAGAACACCAAATCAGGGTGCAATCGAAGATTACACCGGAGAAATATCACAACAATAAATAGGATAGGATGAATAATGCATGGCTATGATAAAACATAAAAAACACAGAATAGGCCACGGATTTGAATTTGAAAACAGCCCCACGTTAGGAACTTTGAATTTTATGGCATTTTATCACAGGAATAACATGGTCAAACATTCAGGGTATTCAGGTATATTTAAATTCCCATACGAAAGCAAATTATATATCAACATTTAATCATGATGCATTATATATGTAGATATGGCCAATTGAAAGTATAAACAATAGAGATACGCAAACCTGTTTGCCAATTCAAGGTTGAAGGGATTGACCCCTTGTAGTATCGGAATAAGTTAGGCAGCGGGAATTGGACGGCGATGGCTTCGGTGCAGATGGGCTGCCTTCAGGGTTTCTTTACTCTGAATTCTCCGGGTAGGCAGGGTTCCTATGCCAAAGTTTCTATCCGTCCTTCTCTGTTTTCTCTCTTTCTTTTTCCTCAAGGTTTTGTTCCAAGGAAACCTCAGAGTGTTTTGCTTCTCTTCCTTCTTTCTCCAGTGAATCTCCCAGTGTAAACTCCAAGTCCTCTTTTCCTCTACTGGAACTTCAGTATTTATAGACTAATTTCGTGGGTAATGGGCTTGGAATGAGGGAGACCCAAGTCCAAAATAATTTGTTATATTTTATTTATATATTTATTCTAATTATTTAATTAATTAATTAATTAATTAATTAATTAATTAATTAATTAATTAATTAATTAATTAATTAATTAATTAATTAATTAATTTTTTTTTTCGTTTTTTTTTTTTTTTTTTTTTTTTTTTTTTTTTAGGAAAAATGATGGGTAATTTTTGGGGTATGACAGCTGCCCCTGTTCAATATTCTTGAACCGAGAGAGTTAGGATGGCGTGTATGCCATTCGTGGTCTGGAGGTGGAAGATTATTGAACACTAGAATGCCCCAAAAATTTGCACTTGAGAATCGACAGTTGGTCTTGATGGAGATGGGCTTAAAGGTGCCATCCGAGAGGTTTGATGACGAAAGCTTCAGATCGCGCCGTATATTAGGCCAATTTGAAGACATGGGTGCCACACTGGGTCGTACGTTAGACCGTATAATGAGTCATCCATTAGGCTGCCGACTTCGCTGGGGAGTCGGAGTGTGTCATATGCTGTTGGGGATAAAGGATCAGAATGGACCATACGCTAGATCGTATCTGAGTTGCAGAATGAGCCGTACGTTAGGCTGAATCTGATGACGAAAGGGGTAGTCGTACGTTAGACTACACTTCAGAAATGTACCGTATGTTAGGTAGCATCTGAGGGGATGGACATCCGAACGGGTCGTACGTTAGACCGTCGCAGAATGAGTCGTCTGTTAGGCCGCATCTGATGATGAAAGCGGTAGTCGTACGCCAGACTACACTTCAGAAATGTACCGTACGTTAGGTAGCATCTGAGGGTTGTAAGATCCAAACGGGTCGTACGTTAGACCGCGTTGGAGTTGCTGGAGTTCAGAATGGATCGTACGCTAGATCGTATCTGAGTTGCAGAATGAGCCGTACGTTAGGCTGTATCCGAAGAAGAAAGTAGTCGTACGCTAGACTACACCCCTGAATGTACCGTACGCTAGGCAGCATCTGAGGATTTGAAGGTCCAAATGGGTCGTACGTTAGACCGCATTGGAGTTGCTGAAGAAGTCATATGTTGGGCTGAATCAGAATGAACCGTACGTTAGGCTGTATCTGATAACCTGTATATGTTGTACTTGCAATAAATGTCTGGGATGGGCTTAAAGATGCCATCGTTAGGAGGATATCGAAGTGTTGTCAGAATGAATGTTCCCATGAACTGTATTTGAAATATGTATCTGAATCTTGAATGTGATTGATAAAGGTGTCTGTCTGAATGAACCTTTTATTTTGACTATATCAGGAGGATAAATAACCTGCAAAGAAAAGTTAGCTTCATGCTATGTCATGATGTATGAGATGTTTCGTGTTATGCTAAAATAAATGCGAATGTTGTATGCATGCGTATGCTGTGAAATGACGTAATGAATGAGTTATGCGTATGAGAAGTTCTGCTTGGGGACTCTACTGGGGAAAATAAATCCCCATCTACTGATTGGAGATATTTGTAACGATGACCCTTTCTCGGCAGGGGGTTCTTGATTCTGTCTGATGGTAGAAATATTCCACAGATCTTGGCTGAGGATGGATGAGATGATCAATCTGTCTGATGATGCCGACCTCTGTTGGGGAGTAACTGGCTGTGCCGGGGAATACTGCTAATTTCTTCTGAGGAATAACAGACTTGCTGGGGGAATAGAATTGGTAGCGGATTCATTGGAAGCATGGTTAGACCTTCTCCTCGATCCTGAAGTCGGGTAGTAATTGCTATTGCTATTCTACGCATATATTTTGGTAAACATTTATCATATTCAAATGCACATATTAATTCAAATTAAATCAATGGACATTTACGCAAACAAAACAGAAAAAGTAAAACAAAAGCATCTTTTTTGAAATGAATTGCATTGATTTTGAAAGGAGGCCTATGAACAGGCAATTTGTGTACAAGGAGACAGAAATCCTAGTAAAAGGAAATTGTCAAAAACAAATATGCAGAAAAGTCTTATTGATTTTAAGTCTACTACTGTCATTATGTCTTCAAGCATCTCATCCCCTGTTGTCGGATAGAAGTGATTGGCTTGGTCAATCCCTTGAACTTGGATAAAGTTGACTGAGAACGGGACATAGTCATATGCTTTAATCCCTAATTTTTTCCTGGACCGCCTTTTCAGGTTTTCAGTCCACCAGGATACCCTTTTTTGCCCAAGCCGCCTTTTCAGGTTTTCGACTTGCCGGGTGTACATTTTTTTATATATATCCCTAATTTTTGCCCGAACCCTTTTGGTTCGCCGGGATGCCCTTACTTTTGCCTAGATACGTCGATCTAGCGGGTCTCTTTCATGCGTAGTATTTTTTAACTATGTCCGCGTTCACGGGATGCGGGAAATCTTCGCCATCCATTGTAGCAAGTATCATGGCTCCACCAGAGAATACCTTCTTAACTACAAATGACCCTTCGTATGTGGGAGTCCATTTGCCTCTGGGATCAGTTTGTGGTAGGATGATACGCTTTATCACCAAGTCGCCCATTTGATACACTTGTCTCTTGACCCTTTTGTTGAATGCCCTGGTCATGCGCTTCTGATATATCTGCCCGTGACATACAGCCGCAAGTCTCTTCTCATCAATCAAATGTATCTGATCGAGTCGAGTCTGAATCCATTCATCTTCATCTAAGCCTGCATCTTTCACAATTCTTAGAGAGGGAATCTGAACTTCCACTGGTAAAACGGCTTCCATTCCATAGACTAAAGAGAAAGGGGTTGCCCCTGTCGAAGTGCGGTAACCATGAAGAACAAAAGGTAACATCTCATGCCAGTCTTTGTATGTTACCGTTGTATTCTTGATATTGTTAGCAGCCTCCACGGCGCCGTTCGTCTTTGGCCGGTACGGAGAAGAGTTATGGTGTTTTATTTTGAACTGCATGCAGAGTTCAATTTAGTACCATTATCAGTGATAACTCTTTCAGGAGACATCAGGTTTCTCGAATGTATATTTGATAAGATCCATCTTAGAAATCAATAAAGTGGTATGATTCAACATATACTGTCTTAGTCGGCGAGCAGCCCAAGCCAAAGCGCAGCAAGCTTTCTCGAGCTGTGAGTATCTTGTTTCACAGTCGGTACCTTTTGCTAAGGCAGTGTATGACATGCTCTTTTCGACCAGAGTCGTCATGTTGCCCCAGCTCACCCTATTGAATTTTCTAACACGGTCAAATACCTAGTTAGAGGTCTTCCTTCAGAATTGGAGGTTCTTGGAGATATTTCCTGATTTTGTTATTCATCATTCCATACCATCTCTTGATTTTTCCTTTTTAGTAATTTGAAGATGGGTTTGCAAGTAGCGGTCAAATGGGAGCTAAATCGGGCGATGCGGTCCAGATTTATGATTTCGATCGATGCCCCATGCGGCTGAATAGTCCTTTCTTCTTGCAGTAGTCTGGCAAGTTCTAGGTACTTCACAATCTTCCTCACTTACATCCTCGGCTTGGTAGATCGGATTTTCAAAGTCATAATGAACAGTAGCAGAATTACTATCAATAGGATCCAGAGTGGATATGGATCGGTAATTTGTTACGTGAGTGTGTGCAAGAAAGCATAGCTTGTTTGAAAAATGACAAGAAAGATAAAGAGCGCAATATTTGAATGCAAAAAGTCCATTGATTTATTGAATATGAATATGCTTATGAAAATGACAAAACCTTTAACAAAAATTTAATACATTAAAACAAGCAATAACAATTACTCATGACTAGAGGAAATCAGGATAGTGTCTTCAGCCTTCCAATTGTCGAGTCCGTCACCAATTGTTGGGAAAATCCAGATATCCAAGTCATAATCGTTATCAGTATCTTCCACAGCATTGACAGTCTCGTCATGATTAGGCAGAGGAGCAATGATGACGTTAGGAGTCTCAGGTGGATCAGAGGTAGCCGCCTGTAACTTTCCACTTCGAATGTCGCTTTCAACATGTTCACCTGTTAATATAAGTTCAGTGAAACCCAATGAGGAACTTCTCAATAGATGGCTGTAGAATGGGCCGGTCAGTGTGCTCATGAACATGTCCACTAATTCTCGATCAGTCATGGGGGGTTTGACTCTGCCAGCCAAATCTCTCCACTTTTGAGCATATTCTTTGAAACTTTCTTTAGAGCCCATAGTCATATTTTGTAGCTGTAGCCGAGTAGGCGCTAACTCAGAATTATACTGGTAGTGCTTGTAGAAAGCTGTTGCTAAATCAGTCCATGTGCGGATGTTAGAGCTCTCAAGCTGATAATACCACTCTAACTGTGTGCCAGACAGACTCTCTTGGAAGAAATGGATCCACAGTTTCTTATCAGTAGTGTGCGGCTAAATCTTTCTCACATAAGCCCTTAGATGCATCTGAGGACAAGAGGCACCATCATACTTAGTGAAAATGGGAACCTTGAATTTGCGGGGAATGACCACATCAGAGACCAGACCCAAGTTTTCGAAATCCAGACCGGGCACTTTCTGCCCCTCCATAGCTAGCATACGTTCTTCCAGCAACTTGTACTTATCATCCTCCGGAGAGTACTGTTCATGTTCATAATCTTCATCGTCGTCCTCAGAATTGACGAGATTAGGATTCTCATCTTCCGAATCATTCTCGGTCTCTTCTTCTGAATCCTTCGGAATTCTAATCTTGACTCCTGTAACCTGTCCCTTAAGCCTTCTCCCCGGGTTGATGTAACCCACAGGTTTCTGGTCCTTCTTCTTCTCCATCAAAAGAGCTTTCAGTTCTTCCTGCCCCTTAGATAAGCTCAGCATTATTTTCTGGAATTGAGCATTCTGGGCCTGGAGATCTTTGACAGTTTGTTCGAGAGCCATTGTTCAATCTGTTTGAATCTGCTGGAATCTGTTTGATAGGAAAATTGTGAGAACACTGATCCTTTAGAATACCTGTTATGCGATGCAATGCAATGTATGAAATGTTTTCAAGGACTTTCGGGATTTAACTTTGCATAAACTAACAAAAAGAGCTTTTTTTTTCTTTTCTCTTTTGTTTTTGCTTTTGTTTTTGTTTTTTCTGTTTTTTTTTTAGCAGAGTTAAATCCCTAAATCCTTGAAATGGTTAGTACAATGCCATGATGTTATGATGTTATGTTGTTATGATGTCATGTTGTTAGATAAATAACAAGCACAAGCAAGTCACACAACAATCATTCCTAGGTTTTAAGGCTTGCGTGAGTTTCATAGGTAAATACCCTCCCCACTGAAGTTTGGTTGGTTCAACCTGTCTTAGAATAGTAACCGGGTTCTAGAAGGATCTCAAATCATTGACCTTTCCTTAAGTCCACTTCAGTGCAACACCAAGTGGTTGACCGAAGCTTCCCTAAAGTCCAATCTCAAAGAGTGTAGTATCGAGTCTCAACCAACTCCAGTCGGAACCGAAGCCAGTTATCTCACTACTTTCTAATGGCCAGGATGAGTCAATTAGGGTTCTAAAGGTCTGGTTAATGCTTTTATGACACCACGCGAATGCCAAATATTTCCTCAACTAACATGAGGAACATCAGGACATCCAAAGTGCCACATTAACCGTAGCCATCATTTTGACCATTCCAGTATACGCCGGACAGTCGCGATGATCTCTTGCTACTTACCTAAGGTACACTAGATCCGGGTGTAGGATCTTTCACTCAAGCATAACATACCCAAGCAATCCCTTAAAAATAAATCAGACAAATTGAATAAGTGATCTTGTTTTTAAGGTAACCTCTCTTTTTAAATATTCCGAGCATCCCCAGCAGAGTCGCCAGTTCTGTCATACGGTGAACTGGACCTTTTTGTGGTTTTAATCGCAATGTCGCGGTTAGCAAGAGTCGCCACCGACTTTTCTTTTATCCAATAAGGAAAGGTGGAAAAGAACAGGAAAAAACCTTAATTTAGATTTTGGGTTCGGGAGGTACATTATACAAAGGGAAGGTGTTAGCACCCTTTGTATCCATGGTTATCCATGGGCTCTTAATTGCTCGATCACTTATATTATTTTTGTCTAAAAAAAAAGTGTTTGTGAATTGTTTAGAAAAATTGTTTTTTTGAAAAGAGAATTTAACTTTGTAATGATTCTTGTATGAATGTATACAAAGTGATTATCTCGTTTAGTTTTGAAAATTGTTTGGAAAAATATAACTCGGTAATGATTCTAGTATGAATGTATACCAAGTGGTGATTTTCTGAAGGTATTTTGAAAGGTGTGAGGTGTGAAAAAATGTTTTAGGTTGTGAGCCAGCAATTAAGAGTTATACCGACCCAAGGTCTTTATGAGTATTTCCTATCCTTATGAGGGTAAAACTGTCCTTATTATTGAGAAATAAGTAGTTTTATCCTTTGGATGTAAAAGGGTCATCGGAGGGTCATCGATTGGTCATTGAAGGCAACAGTTACGAGGATACCTTAGCATTCGAAGGGACTATCATCTTTTAACCGTAGGCAACATCGGAGGGTCATCGAGGGACAAAGTTGTATATTCGAAGGCAACATCCGAGGGACTATAATTTATTTTATGATGATTTAACCGAAGGGTCTTTGCTAAGGGTATCCCCACGTTCGCGGGACATGACCGTAATATCGTAATCGTAAGGCAACAAAGAGAGGTCCAAGATCACTTATTCAAAGGCAAAGTTTTACAATTAATTATATAATTAGGATGAAATTCCACATTAAAATTATTAAAAATAATATATTAAAAAATTAATACATTAGAAATTAATACATTAAAAAATTAATTTAGGGTGAAACTCCACAAGGGTATCCCACAAATAAAGTGGAATACCTAGCCAATAACCTTTTCCTGGGATATGTGAACCTTTACGAAACTCAAAAAAAGAAACATGTCAGAACACCAAATCAGGGTGCAATCGAAGATTACACCGGAGAAATATCACAACAATAAATAGGATAGGATGAATAATGCATGGCTATGATAAAACATAAAAAACACAGAATAGGCCACGGATTTGAATTTGAAAACAGCCCCACGTTAGGAACTTTGAATTTTATGGCATTTTATCACAGGAATAACATGGTCAAACATTCAGGGTATTCAGGTATATTTAAATTCCCATACGAAAGCAAATTATATATCAACATTTAATCATGATGCATTATATATGTAGATATGGCCAATTGAAAGTATAAACAATAGAGATACGCAAACCTGTTTGCCAATTCAAGGTTGAAGGGATTGACCCCTTGTAGTATCGGAATAAGTTAGGCAGCGGGAATTGGACGGCGATGGCTTCGGTGCAGATGGGCTGCCTTCAGGGTTTCTTTACTCTGAATTCTCCGGGTAGGCAGGGTTCCTATGCCAAAGTTTCTATCCGTCCTTCTCTGTTTTCTCTCTTTCTTTTTCCTCAAGGTTTTGTTCCAAGGAAACCTCAGAGTGTTTTGCTTCTCTTCCTTCTTTCTCCAGTGAATCTCCCAGTGTAAACTCCAAGTCCTCTTTTCCTCTACTGGAACTTCAGTATTTATAGACTAATTTCGTGGGTAATGGGCTTGGAATGAGGGAGACCCAAGTCCAAAATAATTTGTTATATTTTATTTATATATTTATTCTAATTATTTAATTAATTAATTAATTAATTAATTAATTAAATTTTTTTTTTTTTTTTTTTTTTCGTTTTTTTTTTTTCGTTTTTTTTTTTTTTTTTTTTTTTTTTTTTTTTTTTTTTTTTTTTAGGAAAAATGATGGGTAATTTTTGGGGTATGACAACAAGTAAGCATGTTCTTAAATATCCCATTCTTCCACAACAACTATTTTCCTGGATTTTTCATCTTTAACATCTTCAACAACACACCTTTTACAAGATTACTTTTTCTCATTCTTTAACAACCCCTGAAGTTTCCACCTTTCCATCCAGCACTGTGCTCGAATCGACGCAATGATTTGCAGTGAAGTAGCATTCCTCCCACCATACCAGGAATATATGCCATTGTCTCAAGCATCATTGCTCAACTTCCAAACCTTCTATGGAAAAAGAGACATGTGGGGTACCTAAGAAATCTAGCAGACCATTGGTTAGCTCACCAGTTTGATGTTAAGAATGTATCTTTGCATGAGAACCTTTATGTTAACATATACATCTTTGTTTTGGGTTCAGCAAGTAGTTTAAAAAATTTGAGAAGTGAAACTCTGGTTCTAATTAGTGTTCAACTCCATCTTCTATATCTTCAATGCACAACTCCAACTTCGGCATATGAATTTGAAAACTCTCAATAGAAGAAGCTTTGGAATTAGAAATGATGAGAAACTGCAACACTAGATAAACCTTTATGAATTTATTTGTTTCTAATTATTGAGAATTCTAAAATATTCTTTTAGGACACACCAACTATGAGATTACCGACCATTTACTATGTTAACAAACCTTTTGGGCCAATGATAAACAACAATAAAGACTTTAATAAGTTAAATAGTGACATTTCTACTTATTTTAAGATACTAAGCATTGAATAAAGTTTCGTTGTCTTTGTTTTTTGAAGAAACTATCAACTTATTTTTCATTGCTTCCGTGTTTCCAAGAGCTTTTGCAATTGATTTCCTCATTTTTTCTTCCTATATGCCAAGTATTTATCACCCACAACTGTAATTCCACTTTCCATATCTCTCTTCCTAGGAATAACTTACTGAAGTTCATGTAAGAGATCCGTTGATTGCACCATACAATCTTAACTAAATTATAAATATCCAAGAGACTCAAAGACCCATGTAATACTTCATCAACCTGTTTCTCGTGGCAATGCTTGTTAGGTGACAATAAGCATATTTTATATTTTTGAATTCCACCACTACTACAACACTGTTTGGTCAATGTGTCTTCCCAACTCAAATTGTGAACTCCAAGGGACCTGAATGCATGTGATGGGAGTGCATGAATATGGAAAGTGGATCATGTGTCTGTAGAATGAGAAACAATTCTATTAAAAAAAAGATTTTCAAGAACATGCTAACTTGTGTATTATTGAAGTCCCACATTGTTTATATCACAAACAATATTTGTGTTTATACATGTCAGTTATGCACAAGCTAATGTCATCTTGAGTGCCTTGGTAATGCTGGCAAGAAAATGGGCCGAACTTTAAGGGTTTCTTTTAATAATTTTAATTCATTAATTTCTAAATTAATTAATTAAAATAATTAATTATTATATTAGTCAATAAAACAATATTAACTCATAAATTATCCATGTCATCAATGACATATTCTTACAAATAATTTTTTTATCCTAATCATCATTGCCACGTATGCAAAAGTGGAGAGGACCACAAAAATCAAAAGACCATTAAAATTAAGGGACCAGAATCGTTGATTTTGTAATAGGGGGACCAATTGTTTAAAATGCCCAAACTAGGGGGACCAAAAATACATTTAAGCCTTTAATAAATAAGTAAAAACAAAACTGTAGGATTCAAACTGATGACCAGGCACCACTTTTCACCACGG
Organism: Lathyrus oleraceus; assembly: GCF_024323335.1. Classification (NCBI taxonomy): domain Eukaryota; kingdom Viridiplantae; phylum Streptophyta; class Magnoliopsida; order Fabales; family Fabaceae; genus Lathyrus; species Lathyrus oleraceus. The sequence continues at coordinate 349,492,333 of NC_066581.1, forward strand.
TTGGAAGTACCAACCATCGTAAAAAGTGGCTTAAAATGAATAAAAAACAAAACTATTGGTGATAGGTGAAGCTAGCGGAAATATACCTGAATGTATCGCACGCTCGAACATACAACAGAGTCGCCATCGAACTTTATTTATTCCCGAAGGAAAGGGAAAACTTTGATAAAACTCGGGGGAAAGAGATATGTTGGGTAACAAAGTCGGTTATGGAAGGGGAAGATATTAGCACCCCTTAAATCCATGGTACTCCATGAGAACCGTTTGATTGTTCTCGCTCGAATGGGTGTTGTATCTGAAGATTACTTGCAAAAGAATAAGAGAAAAGGAAGAGACATAGATAAAGTGCTCGGTGAGGATTGGGGCCCTCATGCCTACGTATCCTCATGGTACAATGGGGAATTCAGAGCTCCGTAGTTCATAGAACTAATGGTGGGAGATGAAAAGAATTAAGTTATGGTCTAAACTAAAGGATTGGGGCCCTCATGCCTACGTATCCTCATGGTACAATGAGGAAGTATGGTCTAAACCAAAGGATTATCTTATTTGAACTCCAACAAATGGTGGAATATGAACCCAAGAGTAAAACTGGTATTAACCAATATATGGACTAACCGGAAGCGTCTGCCACTATATGGTATAGCCGAAAACAAGGAGAATTAAGTGTTTGGGTATGAGCTAAACAGCTCTTGGTTCACAAACTAACACAAGATGGAGCATAAAGGGATAATATATTGGGCTCAAAGAGACAGTATATCACATGAAGTGAATGAAGGTAAAATTATGGATGCATCATGGAGATGAATGGAATGAATTACCAAAGTCACAAAAGTGAAGGGTATTTGGTAACAAGTGACTGAAAATGTATAGTTTGAAACCAAAAGTCAGGGTATACATTGGAATCCATAGGAGAAATGGAATTTGTACCATAGAGAGAAACAACGCCTTAGCCAAAAAGAAGAAATTAAATGTTTGGGTACGAGCCAAACAACTCTAGGTACAAATGCAGATTGCCACTATATGGTCCTAAAAGGGTGTATATGAAATTCCAAAGAAAACTGAATTTTGGTTTCAAAGAAACAATGTGTCACTAGGGTGAACAGTTTAATGATCGAAGGTAGATAATGGATAGTGAAAGATATGAGTGGTGCCCTAAGGAGGAAGAAGGAATAATAAATAAGTATGCTCGCGGAGGATTCAAACCCTCGTGCCTACATATTCTCATCATTCAATGAGAAAATTAGAGCAATCGTAGTTCAACCTACTAAGGTTGAAACTAAGGAGAATAGATTGATTGCTAAGAGGCAAGGTAGGTTGCTTAACAAGCAAGAGTGTGACACTACCCAATAATAGTGATCAACTACAGAGACAAATGATATATGATTGTCCTATACACGAGAGGATTTATAAGGCGAGAGATTCGTCTAAGCACGAGAGGTCTTATAAGACGAACAATGATTATGAAATGATTGGCCTACACACGAGAGGATTTACGAGGCAAGAGCTTCGTCTAAGCACGAGAGGTCTTATAAGACGAACAATGATTATGAAATGATTGGCCTACACACGAGAGTATTTACAAGGCAAGAGATTCGTCTAAGCACGAGAGGTCTAATAAGACGAACAATGATTATAAAATGATTGGACTATACACGAGAGGATTTACAAGGCAAGCAATGAATAAGGTTTTGCCAAAGTGCAAGAGGACTAACAAGGAAAACACTTATTGAATAGACCGGGCCTAAGCACAAGAGTTATGATAAGGCTCACTATGAATAAAGATTTTTCAAAACACAAAAGGACTAACGAGGCAAACAATGATTGAGTTGAATGGGCCTAAGCACAAGAGGCATGATAAGGCTCACAATGAATAAATGTTTGCCAAAGCACAAGAGGACTAACGAGGCAAACAATGATTGAGTTGATTGATTAGGATTTCAAGATTTGATCATAAGTGAATTGATCCAAAGGATGCCTGAATGTCAAAGAGAGTATGATTAATGATCCACTGAGGAAGAAATGATTGATGTGCAATGGTGTTTTACTGTTAAAGTATTGAATGATATGATGCTTGCTTGAAGAAGAAGACTTGCCAATTGTATGATTCAAATTGCACTAAAGTCTATGAACAAAGACGAATACCTTGAGCAACTGGGTCAAGCGTCTCATACCCAAGGATATCCAGAATGAGTTAATGGAATTCTTCACTCTCATCCATTCTTTGTTTCTTAAGACTAATAACGTGAAACTCGAATCAAAATTAACAAGTTGTTGACAGGAGATCCTGTGTGTTGATCTTATTGATGTAATGTTACTTGTTGTAGAAGAAGACTTGACAATCATGTAATTCAAATTATGATAAAGTATATGAATAAAGGTGAATACGATGAGCAACTGGATCAAGCATCCCGTACCCAAAGATATTCAGAATGAGTTAATGGAATTCTCCAATCTCATTCATTTTCTATTTCTTAAGGCTCGTGCCACACACTATAAATTATGATCACTAAGTGTTGATACCTTTGCAGTGCTTGAGCAGTAGTCCACCTTGCTAGCTATACTTGATTGATGTTGACTTTGAAGCCTTGATCTTGTATTTGAACCTTGAGGTCTTGAGCTCCTGAGATTCAGCATATCCATAATAGCTTGAGCGCGGTGAACTTGTCATATCAAGTGATCAATGGCCTTTTGATCACTTGAAATAAGCTTGGGGCTTACAACACAATTACAAAGGATTTGGTTGACCAAATCGACCTTTGGTCAGCACTAATAAATGGGGTTGAAATGATATATTGAATTATGTACAATAATAATCTATTGAATTAATCAACTAACTAATATCAGATGATAACCCTAAGCTAAGTGTTATAACATAATTCAAAGGCTATTCCTAAGGGGAACATGCATTTATTAGTCAAAAACTTGATTAAAACTAATTAAAATTCTAAGTCAAAATCCCTAAGGGAGCTTGTCATGTTGTATGGCTAAAATAGCAAGATAAATCCAAAGGGGTAAAACGGTCATTTCATAAGTCAATGAATATTGAATTAATTTTCTAATCATGCAAATTCTAATTGAAATCAATTAAATCTTAAATAATTCTAATTATTCTTAAATTCTAGAAAAATATCTAATTCTAATTATTTCTAATTAACCTAATTAAGTTAATCCTAATTAACTAAATTCTAAAAATTCTATTATTCTAGTTAACTAATTAACCAACTGGTACACCCGACCCATGTGTATACACTTAAACCTCCAACCTAGCAAACATGTAGAATCCCTCGGCCGTTTTCACGCGTTTCCTCCACTCCCTCCGACGAACACTCAAGCGCAAAATCCACGGAGAAAAACAAAAGTATCGAATTCTCCAATCGACGAAGTCGGATTTGTCTTCTTCGAATCAACTCGAATCGACATCAATCGTACTTGTAAGGGTCATGGACGTCTGCGTCGCGTTCAAGAATCTCGATCCGGCAGAAGAAACTCACTGAAACGGAGTTATGAACGGATAACAACTCTTATCCCTCCTCAGTTTCGATCCTTCCTTCTTCTTCTCCAACTCGTCGAGATCGTATGCACAACATTGAAATGGTGACGCTGCACTTTGAGTTTATGCATTGTTTTGCGATTGGTGACGCATTCTGGTATTGCAACGCGGAAGAATCATTAGTCGACAGAAAGAAAGCAGACGAAAGCTAAACGGATTTGACTCCGATGCGGTGGCTCCGGTGTCGTCAGTGACGTTCGCAGGTAATTCTCTTTCTCTTCTGAGTTTTCGATTGTACGTTTTTTCTGCTTCTTCTTCTCCCTCTTTTCTGTTGTATCGTGCTTCTGAGTTTTCGATTGTGCGTGTTCTTGTTTGAAATTGATGAAAGGTGTGCGAGAGTGAGAGAGCTTCTGTGATTTCTGCAAAAAAATGGTGATTAAAAACTGATCGTTTAGCTTATATAGGAGCTGGATTTAACAGAGATTAATTCTGTTAAATCTTGTTAGTTTAAATCAGTTAGAGGTTCGATTACAATGTTAGAATGAGTTAGGTTAAAAAGTTTGTTAGTTGGGAAACAGTTAGAAGGTTAGAGATTGTTATGTGTTAAGTTCTATTTTCAGTTTTTTCTGTTAGGTTTCAGTTTGAAGGTTGAGTTTCATTTTCTGTTATGAACATGTAGTTAGACAATTAAGTCTATCTGTTCTGTTAGGTTAGTTAAGGAGAAACTGTTAGTTGTGAATTTTCTGTTATAACTCATGCTGGGAGCTTCTTGGAATATCTCAATTAAACAACTTGGAATGTTAATGATGTACATCAAATGACAATTGAACTGCAGGGAGCTTCTACTTTCCTGAAACCTTGAATATAGCCTGAGATTTGGGAAGTTAATTTGAAATTGAATGTGTATTGAATAGGGTAAAAAGTATAACTTTGTGTATTGAATAGCATTTGGAATTAAATTGTATTAAAAGTTATTGAATTTACATTGATGGAGAAATTTGAATTATGTATGAGAATTTGAATATGGAATTACATGGTTTATGGAAAAAAAAATGCTATTAAGATTTAATGAATGCATTATAAATGGAATGTTTTAAGTATAAACTTGAAAATGATTAGATTCAAATGTTTAGACAAGTTTGAATGTAAATGGATTGGACGTTGGAAAGTGAATTGAATGAATGAGTTAATGTAATGGTTTGAATTGGAAGTGTAAATTGGAATTTGAACGGATTATGCATTGAACTGATAGAAATATGATTGAATGTCGAAAGTTTTGAATGTACATGAATGTTATTTGGAAAGTGCATGAAAGGCATGTTTAATTTGAATGAAAGCTATTGGATAGTTATGGACTATGTTATGGGTTACAATTAGAAATGTGAAACAAACACAAGTCATGTTCATTTGGATTAAAAGTTAGTAACAAAAACGACATGGATTGATTTGTTAAAAAAAATGACATGAACAAAATGGCCTAGTGAATGGATAAAAAAGGCTTAGGAAAGATGGTTGACTTGGGTCAACTTGTTGACCAAAAAGTCAACAGTTGACCAAAGTCAATCGTGGATTAGGAATTAGGACTTTGTTGTGTAAAATGGACTTGAGTAAAGCAAGGAAGTGATGAATAATGACCTGAAACCATAATACATGTTCAAAGCCATATGAATGAGCTTGATCAAATGCATAAAGAGACCCACAATGATGTCTCATGATGGATTGAATCGCAATGGGTCAAATGACAAATTAGGGACCAAAAGACCAATGCACTGGTGCAAGCATGAATTAAAGACTTATGAACCTTGAAATCACCAAATATATGGTTGTCTGAATAAAACCTTGGACCATATGAACTCCCAAACAAGTGGAAGATCTTCTCCCGAATGGATCCGAGTTTCCAATAGGTATAAGGTGACAAGTCAAGCCACAAGGCATATTAGCACCAAACTTCCCTGGTTAGGGTTTCATGAGACATGTCCCTTAATCAAGGCCTCTGAATCAAGTACGATGTTCCACAAGCAAGTCCCAATGTTTGAGCTCCCCACTAGGGTTTAGATGGCTAAGATAAGGTCCAAAGAGTATCCAAAAAGTTCCATAAATACACCATCAAGGATTAGGGTTTTGCTCCCCAGAAGAATGCAATGATGGGGTCTCCTTAAATCCATATCTTGAAGATCAAGCAAATCAGGGTTTCGAACCCAATATGGCCAAATGAATAGCCAAATCATATTCTAGGACTTTGACCCATGCACAAACCCTAACCTTGTAAACCACTGAGCTTTGAATCTATAGATTAACAAGTGTCTACATGAATGAAATGTGAGTGTGGGCAGATGAAACTCAAGTTAGGGGTTGAGTGAAAAGATGAAAAGGGGAGGGAAAATTTTGGGGTACAACACTAGGATTCAAATGCATTTCATCATGAATAATACATAGAATGTTGACTAGAATAAATTCTCGAATATACATACAGACCGATTGAATCGTTTCTCAAATACATGTAAAATCAACGGGTAAAAAGTTTCAAAATCGAGCTTGCAAACGTCATTATTATCAATCTACAGTTCACGTAGTTTAACCTGGTGTGCTCGTTATATTTTTCGACTACTATTTCAGTCGCATTTTGATCACCATATGTCTGTTTAACCGATCAAAATTTATTTCAGAATCTGATCAAAAACTGTATTTTTCTAAGAGGTTTATTTCGCGCTGATCATTTTAGTGCATTCGATTTAATTTTTTGAGCATATTTGCGCCCAACTTTTATTCATTTTTTAGTCATTTTATTTTTATTCTTTTGTCAAATTAGTCGGGATAATTAAATTGAATTTTTCATATCTTTATTTTATTTTTATCATATTCAATTTAGAAGTTGTGAATTTTATTTGATTCAATTGATTTAAATTGTTTTAAATCAATTAAATCATCTAAAAAGGACATTGTAGACATTTTAAATTTAAATGTGTTTTTTTTATTTAATTTAGACCGTCAATTCGAATTTAATAAAAAACTCATATGCATTATCACACTCTTTTTTATCCACCAATCCAAAAATAGTAATTAATTAAATTAATTAAATAAATAAAAATTAAAATAATAAAATATTTTTCTCTTCCATTAGAAAGTTGACTAACGCCCCCACTATATAATTCTTCTCTCAATATTGCAAATAAAATATCTCACTTCCTCCATAAAGAAGAGGCCACGCACTACTTCACAAAAGGAAGAAGAATAAATGTTGCTATTTGCGTGACAGTATCATTAATGTTTCTTTACCTACTTCCAACTATTACAACAATGTGAATGATCTTATTGATCGTTATGTATTAATGTTAAGGATATTGGTTGGTAACTCATTAAATTGGTCCCGTGCTCCCATGATAATTGATATAAACCAATTCACAACCACATGTGGCCTTTCCTATTCTTCCCCTGCATAACAAACCTTTATTCAATACAAGTAATTTAGTGTGTTACCATAATACATGATCTCCACAATGATTCATACAGCATAATCCATATTTATTGATATACAAATTACTATTCTTGTGTATCAAGCAACTCTCCATATGCACTTGTTTTGTAGGATCATTTGGCTTTACTAGGTAAAATTTATGTATATGACACAACATGTGTGGTTTTTGACATGATGATTGTTTAAAATATAGGTACCATTGCTCTGAAATCACGAATATTGCAAATAATGGATCATACATCCAAATTGGTGTCAACCAAAACCAAAAGAGCAAGGGCACAAAGAGATCTAATTATAAAAGACTCGCGTTCTAAGCATCAGAGACATACATTGTAACAACAAAACACATTAAATCATCAATGACCTACGTCAAATCTCGTCCCAATCTGGACTCCATTGTTTAAGATAACTTCATCACAACAAAACCAAAAAATATGAACGTTAGTCCCATTAACCTATACTATTTCATGATACAGAGAATCCTTTTATATATGAATGGACAAAGTATTAAATAGTGGACAAAGAGTGGAGAAGGTAGCAACTAAATTACGAAATATCCATGCGAAGTTTATGTATTTTATAGATTTTAATCATACCTCTATAATCCCGAGCATGCTGCTTAGGCTGAGTGAAACAAGCAGCATGACCATGATAAATCCGACATATTTATTCCTTGAGGAAATATGGCATTACCGACTTTCTAAACGATTTATTGAACAGAACTATACAATTATATGTTGGACTATCTATCTAATGGTCTGATTTATGACACATCATTCCAAAAACGGTTAAATCCCCTCGTGGTCGGCCTAGAAAATCATCCAGAATTCCACATCTAGCAATAAATCTAACTCGAAATGTGCCACAAAACCACATACAAATACGAAAGGAGACGACTTTCATGCAATTTGGATGCTCATCACAACATAGGTACAATTCTATTTCAGTGTGATGATCCCATTGTTTTTGGTATTAGAAGCCTGCTATACTGCTTCTAATTTGTATGCAGTTTATTGTTACCAACTTTGATGTGTTAACAATAGCAGTACATTCATAAAATTTTAGGAATAACACTACTAATTGCCTTCATGATAAACAATCCCGCATTGACGGTTGCCAACCCATTTTATTTGTGGAAAAACATGTTGTACAGCCCAAAGTTGGCCCCATTCCAAGAGTCCAATCATCGTGCCCTACTTTTACATCAAGTGTCAATTTAGATTTTAATAGTGACGACGGATGAATTATATTTTCTTTGTGTATTTACCACAATAGTACTTTTACATATATAGCCTTATTTGTGCCATTTCTACTATTAAAATTGCATTTCAATTCAGTCTAGCTCATCAATTTGAAGATGATACAAGTTCAGATTTTGAGGATCACGAACCACCTTTTACGGTTATTTACAATTATACAACAACTTCTGAAGGTATAACATCTTCACATGACAATTTTTTATTTTGAAATACTTCTCTGTTTATAAAAATATGTATGTTTACGTAGAATATTACGACACCGGGATCCTTTAATCGAGTGTCGTTATTGTAAAGCCATGATGTGGTATTAAGAGAGGATGAACAAAAATTGTCATTCAGCTAATCTCAAATTTTCATTATGTTATGGAAATGGAAAGATTGAACTCCCGTTATAGTTAGCAGGAAGTTTCAACAACAAATTTGCATTTACAACACGATGTTTGCATTCACATCACCAGATACAAAGTTGGATAATCGTTTTAACAATGGTGATGAACCACCAACATTATGGATTCAAGGACAATCGTGTCATCGGATTGAAAGTTTGCTACCCCTTAAAGGTCAACCTCCTAAATATGCACAACTATGTATTTATGACTCTGAAAATGATATCCAAAATGGGATGCAAGGTATAAGGTATATTACTACTAAACAACTTATTTTATATTTACAACAACATCTTCCTCTATGTTACCTACATCATTTTGTTCATGTTTATCCTGTAGTATCACATATTAAATATTAACTCAATTCTTTTCCTTTACATGTCTAGGAACACAAAAAACATTGATTTGTTGATTGTACAACAATTATCTGATATGCTCTACAAACATAACACTCATGCAAAAAGTTTTCAAATGGCCAAACAATGGTTATCTAATGGTGATACTAAATACTTGAAATTGAGACTCATTTCTAACCATAGATCGAAGAATGTATAATCAACCAACCGTATCAGAAGTTAGTGATGTTGACACAACATATACGAGGGATTTAATCATGTAAACAGAAGGAGGACAACTATATTGAATTAATGAGATTCATACAAGATATTTGGCTTATCAATATCCATTGATTTTCCCGTATGGAGAAGATGGTTATAGGCCTAATATAGTTCATAGAGACCTAGACATCTTCCAAGACAACAAGAGAAATATACTTACAATAAGATAATGGCTATCATTTTACAATCAAATTAGATCAAATGAGGAAAAAATATTGTTATCATCACGAAGATTATTTCAACAGTTCTTGATTGATGGTTACATAATGTTAGATTCTGAAAGATTATAATGGATTCATGAAAATTAACCAAAACTAAGGGTGTCAAGTACAAAAGTATAAACGAAGAGGATGATCAAAGTCAAACAACAGGTTCAAGCACATGAAAAAGAGTGGTATTGCCATCTTCCTATGTTGGTGGTCGTAGGTTTATGGATCAATTGTACTATGATGAAATGAAAATTTGTAGAAAAATGAAGATTTCTGATTTGTTTATAACAATTAATTGGAATCCAAATTGGCCTAAGATACAGAGATTATTTATACCTCTTCATTTGAAAGCACAAGATAAACTAGATGTGATATCAAGGATATTTAAAATTAAGTTTGATCAACTGCTATCGGATTTAACAAAGAAGGGTGTGTTAGGTAAAGTGCTTGCATGCAAGTTCTTATTTCTCACCCTTACTTTTCATATATTTAGTTGTTGATAACACTAACTTATTATTTTCTTATTCATTTCTAGATATGTACACCATTGAGTTTCAAAATAGAGGGTTTCCACATGCATATATCTTGACCTTTTTGCATCCTTCTAAAAAATATCCAAAACCTGAAGATATTGACAAAATCATTAGTGTTGAAGTGTTCGATCCTTTGAAGGATCATAAGTTGTACAACTTGGTTAAAACTCATATGGTTCATTACCCTCGTGGTTTGGAAAGTCTAACTTCACCTTGCATTAAAGATGGAAAATGTTTCTAGTATTACCCAAAAAATTCCAATCTTCAACTATTGTTGATTAAGATGGCTATCTGGTTTATAGGAGAAGAAACGATAGATACACACAATTAAGAAAAACATAATCATCATTCACAACGGACATGTAGTTCCTCACAATCCAAATTTATTGTTGAAGTATTAAGTCCACATCAACATGAGATGGTGCAATCAAAGTTCTTTTATCAAATACTTATTCAAGTATATAAACGAAGGTTCTGATCAAATATCTGTTGTCATTCGATCTTTTGATGATACTACATTTGGTGAGAAAAAGAACATTGACGAAATCAAGCAATATCCAGATTGTCGATACATCCCCCCAAGTGAAGCATGTTGGAGGATATTCTCATATTATATACATGGTATGAAGTCATCCGTGGAAAGATTGTTTTTTCACATGGAAGGAGAAAATTCTATTTACTTCATAGACTTTGAGGAAATTGGAAATGTTTTACTCAAACCAAGTGTTACCAAATCTATGTTTACAACATGGTTTGAGGCAAACAAAAAATATGATGATGCAAAAGTGTTAAGATATGGTGACTTTGTCTCTAATTTTTTTACCATAAACCAAGTAGGAGTTAGAAGCCAAGGAAAATAGGGTATACCATTGGTCGTCTTATTTGGGTTCCTTAAAGCACACATGAATTATATTATTTACGGATGATGTTGACTGTCAAGAAATGACCAATAAATTACGAAGACATCAAAAAAATGGACGGTTTCCAACATAAAACTTTCAGAGAAGATGATTTGCAATGAACTTTCTACAAGATGATAGATAATTTATAGAGGCAATAAAAGTGACACATGTTTGTGAAATGATAATGCAAACCTTTTGTTGTAATATTTATATTTCATAATTATTCGTTGTACTTTCTTAATTAAAATGAGCATTTTATAAGTATATCTAAAAAAATTATTTAGATGAGCACGAGTATTTTACTAGTAGTAAGCATTAAATGATGAACATGATAATACATGACATTGACATTATTCTTAATTCAGTGGTTGGGAACACCAAAGCACATATTAAGCCCTAGCAATACAATCAAGTAGAATTACAAACGTATTTGGCACACCTAACTTAGACGATGGAAATAGGATTCATAAAGAAGTTCCCAGCATATCTCGTGATTGAGTGAATACTATAAATCCTTGAAATATAGCACTGATTTATATAAACCAAAATTTTGATTATGTAATACAACAGACAAGAAAAAATGTAAGAGGAGAACATGTTAAAGTTGTGGTTGAACAAGTGATTAACATGCATAGAGCCAACATTTTCTCATTGATATTTTGAAGACAGAGATTCTCCGAGGATTTAAAATCTCAGTGTTCACTAAATTTTCAATGGGCACGAGAGATTTCAAAGTATAACGTGTATCAAGATATCAAATTGAACGTGGTGACCTATAGATTAAATAATATTTTAAAATTGAACGTGGTAACCTATCCATTAATATAATATTTTAACGTTATATTATTCTGTTGTGATATTTTTGTTTTGTTTTTTCTATGTCAGTTTTTCCCAACACTTTTTTGTATGATATTGGCCATGAAATATGTGCACGCTAAGGGTTGAAGACAAGTGTGGATAGAAAATGACCAAACCATTTTACTATAAGCTTTCTTAAACCCTCCCATAGTTTCTTCAAGCTTAAGGAATAAATGAGTTAACTACTGTTTTTTTTTGTCTATCTTTGATTCGTTCTCATATTCGGAGATAAGATAACTTTTTTGAAGATAAGTTGGTCAACCATGACCACATCATTATTGGTGTAATTTGATGGGATCCCTATCATTATTGGTTAGAGACGATTTGACATTCTCTCTTAGTTTTTCTTGATTTTCCTACCTCTTTTTTCTTCTTCGTTTCTTTATGTTTTAATTGTCTTTCTTTCATGGGTTTGATTCGGTCCGGTGTTCTATATAATTGGAATGTTACACTCTTTTTTGTGTTTAAAATTCTCTTAGACTGTGTTTGGACGATGGATTTTAAAGTCGAAAAATAATTTTTTGAAGAAATTAAAAATAACTTGACTAAAATTCATTATTTTAATAAAGAAAATGAAATTTTTTGAAATGATAAAAATGAATAAAATATTTTGTTTAAATTAAAATTTTTTAAAATAAAATCTAAGAGAAAGAAATTTGAAATTTTTCCTATCACTTTACGCATTCTAAATGTCATTATTATTAAATCTTTCAAATTTTCATGTTATCTATTTTTAAAAAAAAATTTAATTGATCCTTAAATTTAAAAAAAATTATAAATTAATTCCTAATAATTTTTAAATTTTATGAATTAGTCCATTTACATTTCAAAACTTACAAATCGGTCCCTTATAATTTTCAAATTTTATAAACTAATCCCTTTAAATTTTCAAAAATAGTAAATTTATTCTTAGTTTTCAAATTTCAAATTTGACCCAAACTTTTAAAGTTTATAAAAATATTTTTAAAATTTTAAAATGAATAATTTTAATACTTTATTCAAACAAAAAAATTTAACTTCAATTAAATCATTTAAATTATTTAAAAACTTTAATTTTTTTTAAAATGTTCTAATTCATGTAGAAACACACAAATTTTGTTTTAAGTTCCAATGTGTATGCAGTCGGCCATTATATACCATGTATGGAAGTAAATATTTAATTTGATATTAAAAGTGTAGAAATGTATCGACCTAATTCTTCATATTATAAATATTCTAAAATAATTTCTAAAATTGTTAAATATTAAATTAAAATACTTTCCTCTCTAGATATTTGCAAGAAACTATATATAACAACATTAAATTAATAATGTTATGAATTTAAAAATAAGTTCAAACAATTTGGAATATGATAATATGGAGTAGTAAGTTAATATGGCCCTCTATGCAAAAGAGTAAAGATTAAAACAAATGGTTGTATCCATTTCCACACAAAAAAGTGCTTACATAAAAAAGTGCTTATACCGAAGGGGAAATGTTCTTTCACTTTCAACAAGAATAACATCAAAAGCTGTTAGATTTTTATATTATAAAATTAACAACAGACATTCCTAACTATACAATGTGGTTGTGAAACATGCAACTAATTTCCTTTTCTTCCTTTATTAGCAAGTTTTAACGGTAGATGTTTGAAGCATACCTCCCAACCAAGTTCATCAATCTTTTTCTTTCTCAACATTTATTTTATTTTATTCCTCACTCCAACTATACAAGAAAAATATTGGATAATAATATGATTTGACCAAATTGACCCTTGACCTATTATCAATGGTTAGATTACCTAATTTGTTCCAATGTCACCAAATATAAACATGCAAAAGTTAATTTGATTTGTCGGACCTTAATTCTCTCATGTTATCATTATGTATTTATGCATTCAGTCGGATCTAAACGTCTGATCTTGATCGAACAGTTCTAATTTAAAATTAATTATTTTGAAAAAATTAAATCTAATTTTTTAAACTATGTGAATAAAATCAAATGCTTGATAGAGGCTTGAAAGCGTAAATGCAGCAAAAATCCGACGGCCGGAATTCAATTTTTGATTAGTCATTATTGACATGAACCATTAATTTTCATTAAATGACATTAAAACAATCTATTATGTTGATTTAGTTAAGATCTAGTGAAATAGTTAACTTGTTTCAATAAGGGTCATTTTTGGAAAATGATGTTAGATCGTTAGAGGATGTTCTAAAATATGAAATCTTAATCTAGCTTGAAAAATACTCTATGCTCTTAAGCAAGTGGCATGATGAATAAAGCTTGCAACATTATTGCTCAAGTTATACCAAATTTGTAATACTTCATTTTCAATCACCTAATTATCTAATCAAACTAAATCAATCTTTACTATATAAGTTGCATCATTTTGCTGTTTTCTCCATCCAAATCAAAAAACAATAAACTAGAACAATGTCAAGCTTCATGAAAGCAATGTTGATTGTGTTATGTGCTTTGTGGATATTGCTAGAGCTAGCACATGCAAAACATGTTAGAACAACAAGGCATTACAAGTTTAATGTATGTGTATTGCATTTTAACTTTTTGTGTGCATTTAATTAAATTTTGTTGGTATTAATTTACTCTATTTTTTTCAGATCAAAATGCAAAATGTAACAAGGCTTTGTCAAACAAAAAGCATTGTTACGGTTAATGGACAATTTCCGGGTCCTAGAATCATAGCAAGAGAAGGCGACAGAGTCGTAATTAAAGTGGTTAACCACGTGAAGTACAATATCTCGATTCATTGGTATTAATTTACACAAATATCTCCTTTATAAAATTTGATTAGGTATCTAATATATTTTACATTGTCAATACACGTATAAGATTTGATAAATATTTTTTCAGGCACGGAATTCGCCAAATAAGAAGTGGTTGGGCAGACGGACCTGCATACATTACACAATGTCCAATTCTTCCGGGCCAAAGTTATGTGTACAACTTCACAATCATAGGTCAAAGAGGAACATTGTGGTGGCATGCACATATCTCATGGCTTAGAGCTACTCTTCATGGTTCTATTGTCATTCTTCCCAAAAGACATGTTCCATATCCATTCCCTCATCCATTTAAAGAAGTTCCCATTGTATTAGGTAAGTTAGAACTCTACTTACTATAAAGTGTACATTTTTTATTTGCTATATTAGTATGTTAATGTTAACCTTGATAACATGGTAGGGGAATGGTGGAAAGCAGACACAGAAGCTGTTATTAATCAAGCAATAAAAACAGGATTGGCACCTAATACCTCAGACGCTCACACCATCAATGGCCTTCCGGGTCCTCTCAACAACTGTTCAGCTAAAGGTACGTAGCATCAAAACTCTAGTTTAAAACGTGTCTGACGATATATATTAGTGTCTTACATTAACATGACACTGACTAACACATATGGTTACATTCAATTAATGCAGATACCTTCAAGCTCAAGGTTCAGCCGGGAAAAACATATCTACTCAGAATAATCAATGCTGCACTCAATGATGAGATGTTTTTCAGCATTGCTAATCACACCCTCCATGTTGTTGAAGCCGATGCTGTCTATGTAAAGCCATTCAGAACAAACATCGTGCTCATCACGCCGGGCCAAACCACCAATGTCCTTCTCAAAACCAAATCCATAACCCCAAATGCCAAATTCATCATAGCTTCAAGACCTTATGCTACAGGTCCTGCATCTTTCGACAACACAACCGCAATTGGTTTCTTGGAGTACAAGAAACATTCACATTCAAACACTAAACCAAACAATAACAATCTTAAACTTTTTAAACCAGCACTTCCTAAATTCAATGACACTGTCTTTGCAATGAACTTCAACAAGAAGTTTCGTAGTTTGGCGAATTCGAGATTTCCAGCAAAACTTCCGAAAACTGTTGACAGACACTTTTTCTTCACAGTTGGTTTAGGAATTAGCCAATGTTCAAAAAACCAAGCATGTCAAGGACCTAACAACACAAGGGTAGCAGCAGCTATTAACAATGTTTCATTTGTGATGCCAAACACTGCTTTACTTCAAGCTCATTTTTTCAACAAATCTAAAGGAGTGTTCACTACTGATTTTCCTTCTAATCCACCTTTTAAATTCAATTACACCGGAACACCGCCGAAGAACATCATGGTAACTAGTGGAACAAAGGTTGTGGTTTTGCCATACAATACCAAAGTGGAGTTGGTGTTGCAGGATACAAGTATCATTGGTGCTGAGAGTCATCCATTGCATCTACATGGCTTTAACTTCTTTATTGTAGGTCAAGGGAATGGAAACTTTGACCCTAAGAAAGACCCTTCTAAGTTCAATCTGGTTGATCCTCCTGAGAGAAACACTGCTGGTGTTCCATCTGGTGGATGGGTTGCTTTGAGATTCCTTGCAGATAATCCAGGTGGGTTGCATTTAAAAAGATTCAAGTCCATTTTTTTAATCAATACATATGTTTCTAACCGTCTCTAAAGTACCGAAACCTCTGAAAAAATATGTGTTTGTGTTTGTCAGTGTCTGAAACCGACATCAACACTGGTGATTAAGTTTAATTTATTCATTTTTTTCAAATTATTACTTGTGTCAACATGTTAGTATCGTTGTCGTGTTTCTGGTATCTGAGATTGATATTTTGCTGATGATACATGAATAGGTGTTTGGTTCATGCATTGTCATCTAGAAGTGCATACAAGTTGGGGACTGAAAATGGCATGGGTTGTTCAGGATGGAAAAGGACGAAATCAGAAGCTGCCCCCTCCACCCTCTGATCTTCCCAAATGTTGAAAAGATTTAGCCATGATGTTATTTTTCTTTGTCAGTTTTTGGATTAGCTAGAGTTGGATTTGATTCTGCTTTTTGGATTTAGTTTTGTCACATTCTTTGCTTGTTTTTATTACTAGTTTGTTTCATAGGAATTTTGTACCCAAAAAAAGAAGAAAGTTTTGGGCAATTTGTTTGTAGTGATTGTTTTGATTCATGTATGGTCACATTCATTAGAAAAGTTATGAGTTGGAGAGTTTAATGGAGGTTTCATAAATCAGTTTTATGCAAAATTTACCTCTAATTTACAAAGACAATTATTATAAGTCTACTTGAATCTACTCTAAAATTAAAAGATTCAACCATAATAAGAATTTTTAGTTGAAAAACTAAAAAAAGTATTAATTACAATAACTGTTAAAATAAACGGTCTCGAACAAAAACTAACGTGTCAAATAATTTTCACAAATCCACAACAAATAAGATGAAGATAAAAGACGAGTATACAAAAAATATTTTTTATTCGGTTCGATCAAATCAATCTATTTTGAGGAAGAGAGCAATTTCTTCGACTCACTTTTTCAAAAAATTGTTACATAATATTACAAATGAATTACAAGAAAATAGTCTCTAAAATTCTTAAAAACAAATTATATTTTCTACTCAATTGTTTCTCAAACTTTCAAACTTTAAATTCTATATAAATGAATCAAGAGAAACCCAAAATATTTAAAATTGTTTCACAAATATGTTAACCCAATGTCTCGCTTATATTAAGTAGAAATATTCATTATACGGTCAGTACATTGAGATAAAAGAGATGAGAAAATCACATATTAGTGAGAAAAGAAGTGATAAGCGTTTTTCTCAATTTTATCAAATATGGTAAAAAAAAATAGTGATTCTAGATTTGTTAACCATTGGATCAAGCTAACTTTTGAACAAAATGTTTGTGAGACTTAGTGTTACATTTTCACTGTTGAAGCAAGGTACTACCAGAGAGATATCGTGTTCGCTCTGCACTAGGTTTTTTTGTGGATTCTTTGTTTCTCATTCTCAAATTGTAAGTTTTTGTGCTTTGTTGTTTTGTCTGGTTGTTGACATTGAAGTTAGTTGAAAATATATCTGAACGCGTCGCACGATCGAACATACAACATAGTCGTCACCGAACTTTATTTATCCCCAAAGAGGGAAGGGAAAATATTGATAAAACCCAAGGGAAAAGCGAAACGGGTAAGGAAGTCAGTTCTGCAAGGGGAAGGTATTAGCACCCCTCACATCCATGGTACTCCATGGAAACCGTTTTGATTGCTATTGCTTGAATGGGTGTTGCTATCTTCATGTACCTGCAAAATAAAAAATGGGCTAGAGACTGAGTGCTCGAGAAGGATTATGGCCCTTATGCCTACGTATTCTTATAGTGCAATGAGAAAGTTAGAGCCTCGTAGTTCGTGGAACCAGAGAAAGAAAGGGGGAAAATAAATAAAAGTGTTCGCCAAGGATTCGCATCCTCACGCCTACGTATCCTCATAGTGCAATAAGAAAGTTAGAGCTTCGTAGTTCAGAGGACTAAGACTGGAAGAAAGATATGATTGATTAGAGTGCAAAAGAGTGTGGCATTAACCAATATATGGTGATTATCCAAATAAGGAAATAAAGGCGCGACGTTAACCAATAAATGGTGTGGTCAAAGAGAAAGAGAGTATTGTTTGAATAGTGTTTGAATTGAAAGAGTGTTGATTGCCTAAGCAACAAGACTAAGAAGGCAAGGGAAATATGTCTAGGAAAATGAGGCTAAAAGACAAACAAAAAGACGTTGAGGTTTGACAAGGCACTGAGACTAACATGGAAAACAAATGCACAAAGGACTTGTCAAGGCAATGAGGCTAACATGACAGGGACTTACCAAAGCAATGAGACTAACATGGTAAGTAATGCATAAAGGACCTGTCAAGGCAATGAGACTAACATGACAGAGACTTACCAAAGCAATGAGACTAACATGGTAAGAGATGCACCATGGACCTGTCAAGGCAATGAGACTAACATGACATGGACTTACGAAAGCAATGAGACTAACATGGTAAGTGATACACAAGGGACCTGTCACGATAATGAGACTAACATGACAGGGGCTTACGAAAGCAATGAGAATAACATGGTAAGTGATTGAGAATTTGTCTAAGAAAAGAGACTAAAAAGACAGACCAAAGGAATTGATCCAAGAAAGGGGTCTTAACCAAAGGAAGGTGTCTGGACCAAAGGAAAAAAAGGAAGTCCAAAGGTGTTGGTGTTTGGTGCAAGAATGCTCTGCTAATGCTGCTTACTGGAGAAGGTTTGTAAAGAAATTGACTTGAATTGCACTAAAGTATGTGAATAGAGGTGAATACTCTGAGCAACTGGGTCATTCGTCCCGTACCCAAAATATTCAGAATGAGGATATGAATTCTCCCTCTCACCCTTTCTCTTTTTCTTCAGGCTCATGACATGCAATCCTTGTCAATGTCTGACAAGTTTGTTGAAACATATCCTCAGGGATGCATTGTGGGGGATGAGGCAGATGGTTGATGCCTTTACTTGAGCTTGAGGTCTTGTACTGGTTAGGAAGCTTGAGCTCAAAGGTGACGTAGACAAGTTCCATCAAGTGACCAATAGAGTTATGGTCACTTGACAAAGACAAAGAGTGTGTGTGCGAAGTCAAAAGATCTAGTTGATCAAGTGTAATTTGGTCAAGCTAAATCAAAGGGAAGAAGATGGATAAAACACAATGCATGATCATATAAGGACTAGCTTAGGGTCTCATTGTTAGGTAGTTTAAGAGTAAGCCATGTGGTTGCAAAAGTGTACTTAGCCTAGGTCTCATTTTTAGGTAGCCCAAGAGTAAATCATGTGTGTGCTAACCTAAAAAATGAATGTGATAAGTAGATACATAAGGCAATGAACAACAAACAAGACGACAAGATCAGAAGTTCAAAAGTTCAACAGGTGAAGAAGGTGTAAATGATCAGAAGGTCAAGATGTCCAAGGTCACTCCAAATCAAGCATAGGTCTAAGTCCTAAGTCAAAAGTCCAAAGTATCGCTCCAAATCAAGAATGGGTCTTAAGGATCAAGTATATCCATTTTATCATGTTTTGATACATTGAGATTGTCAAACAAACCAAGCATAAGATAAGAAGCATAAGATGAACAAGATAAGATGAATAATGTATGAAGTGAGATGATGAATGATACATAAAAGTAAATTGCAAGAATAGAAATTGCAAGAATGTAAAGTGTTAGAGGTTTGAAGTTAGATGTTAGAAGGCAAATTCAAGTCCTCACATTGGGGTCATCTATCAACAAGTCAAAGGACTCACACATATGCTACACTAAGGTATAAATTATCAATAACTCAAAGTGTCAAAAATATGATCAAATGATCATCTATCAACATATTGAATTAGAGAAGATTGAATCAACCAAGGGACCATCTATCAATTATTTAAAATGTTGAAGATCTCATCAACCAAGCAATCACTCAAGAAAAGTCACAAGAATGACAAAATTTGAATTAAAAATGGAATAAAAAGGATTTAAAATTGATTAAAAAGGGAAATCAAAGAGAAAATTCCAAACCATAAGCAAAACAATGAATAAATGTCCAAGAAAAATACACAAAGTCTCAAATATTACACATGAATATCTCTCAAAAGTTGGATGCAAAAAGGCTTGAAAATGATTAAAAAATAAATTGCAAAAAAAAATTAAAAAAAAAAACCAAAAATGCAAAAATTATTAACAAAAATGTGAGAAAAATGTATATGATACAAAATATTTTTAGAGGCCTTGCGTAAAAAAAATGGATCAAATTGAATTAAAATTGACTGATAAATTAATTGGAAAAGAAATTAAATAAAAGAAAAAGATAAAGAAAAATAAAATAAATGAATTAAGGCGCCAACGGTCAAGAAATTCAAAAAATGCGTTGGCACAATGTGATTGGTTGAGTTTGAATCTTGGCACAAAAATGTGTGCAGTTAAACTTCGTCTTCAACCTTGAGCTCGATTTCAACAAATCATGAACTCATGTTTTTAGTAACACTCAAGCATGAAGTTAGCTTCGCAGCACATCATCGTTCATGTCTTCCTGCATCAGAGTCATTGATGGCTCTGAGCAGGTAGAATTTTGGTCAAGAACATGAATGAGCATAAGTGCTCAAAGTAAAATTAAATGACTAATACAAAAGATAAATGAATGGTATTAAAGGGCTTTTAATCAGTGGAACAATGCGAAGAGACTGGTAACTTTTTTGCTCAAGGATTTAACTCGTAGTTATCTTTCCAGCTGAAGCTTTGAAGGTAAACAATGGCAGAAATGGGAAGCACAATGCAAGATAAAGCTTTTTGGACAAAGATTTGAGGTTGAAAGAGCTTGAATCGAAGAAACCACAAACTGGTTTTGAAGTGATACCGGGTTCAAGTGAGGCAAGATTTTTCTGGCTGTTTAAGCTTGCAAATGAAGGCAAATGACTCCCCTATTTATAGAAAATGAAATGAAAAGCTCACACATGCCAAATAGACTTTAAATTGTGTGAGCTAGGGTTGAAAATGTGTCAAATGGTGCTCATGTGAAAACAGGTGAGCAAAACATGAATTGATGATGAAATATGGTCGTTTTCAGCTTATTTGCATGCATTTTGGTGTCACGAGTAAGTTGCACATGTGTAAGTGGTCCCAAAATGCAAAATGACATGTAATTGCAAAATTCGGGCTTCGTGCAAAACAAAGTTCAAATTGCTAAGTTTGAAGCTAGGCCAAATAGAATTCACTTGTGCTTTTTGTGATTTTCTTTGTGCCTTTTTTTACCTCAATTATATGAATCTAGTGCAAAAAGAACCACCTCAAAAGGAGGCCTGATGTGAAAACGGAAAGTGTTGAAAGTTGATGTCATGACATGCCTTCTAGGTCAGACATTTGGTCAAACGGTTTTGGCATGTTTTGGGCATCTTTGGACTCCAAGTTCATGACACCATAACTTTTAATTCCCTCGTGCATTTTGAGCCAAACTTAGGACAAATGAATTTGATATAAGCTTAACAAAAGGAAAAAGGAATGAGATCAACAGGATACTTGAGTTGAAAATGGCATGGCTACCTAGTGGGGGTCATGACAAGGTTTTGGCACAATTTGGAAACTTAGACCTTTCCAAAGTTGAGGTCCTTAAGGGTTGAATTGATGCTTGAGCCCTGAAGAAATGTTGTAGAGGAACTCAGTAGAAACATTTTGCTCAAAGAAGCTTGTCAATTGGTTGAAAATTGAAGAAGTTACGGGGTTTGGACCAAAAGTAAGCCACACTTGCAAATTAGGTCAACCAACCTTGTGCCAACTTGTGAAAACTTAAAACTCTCTTGCATCCCAAGCCAAAATAAACACTCTTTCATCCCAACTTATCGAAAAATTGATTAAGGCTTGAATGATCTTGAGGATGGCTTGAAGATTGGATGAAACGACATGGAAATAAACACATGAACCACCCTTAAATTAATAAACCACACATGCATCTTTCTTGACCAAAATGACCTTTTATTTGTCTCGAATTGATGCATGATCACCTACATGAACAAGGGAACAAACAAATACCATCTCTTACTGATGCTTTGTTAGTTGATAATCAAAACAAAGTGAAAACCCTAATGTTAAGATCAAACCAAAGAATGTGGCCATGCTTGTGAGCCAATGACCAAATGTAATGGTCATGCTAATGTTATGATGATGCATGTATGCAAAGGAAACTTGAGCAAGAGGTAGAAAAAGGAAGGGTAAATTTTGGGGTATCACAAACACTATTTATGCATTATTTTGATACTCTCTTATAATCCCATTTTATCATAGTGGATCTATTTGTTTGGTTTGAATGGATAATGGGTTTTCCCCTTACTTTGAGGGATTTTCCTCGTTAAACATTTGGTACTTATTTATTATCTTTAGTTGTTTCCATATATTTTTTGTTTCTCCTTAAAGATTCTTGCAAGTTAAGAATTTTATATCTATTGTGTATTATTTGTTAATGTGTTTTTGTGTTAATTCCTATCAGAATGGTATCAGAGCTCTTGGTTAGCAATATGTTTGGCTTTCTTGAATGATGGAGGAATATATAATTATAAAAATGGTGAGCTTGAATGGCATTAAGTAGCGTTTATGGGAGTGAGAGATGAAATATTTGTTATTTGTGAAGAAAATGCATCTTGTTATTTTTGGTTCTAAAAACCAAATTTTAAATCTAACAAAGACTGAGAATTTGAACATCAAAAAGTGTGTGGTTTCATTTGAAAATATGTGAAAGATGATGTTTATACTCATATTTTTTATGATACAAATACAAAAACTTTATGGGAGAAGGTATAGTCCTTTTATGCCTCTAAATTAGAGAATAATAAATTGTTATTGTTGAATGGCTTCATAAGTTTGAAGTTTAAGGATGAGACTTCTATTTCAAATTACTTAAGTAATTTTAAATATCTCCTTGATACAATGTTATGAATGATATTTAATTTTGATGATAAGTTATTAGGACTATTTCTGTTGTTATATTTACTAGAGTCTTAGGAGACATTTTAGGTTTCTATAACGAGTTTAACTCCTATAGATGTTGTTTCTTCTAAAACGAATAATTATGGGATTATTAATGAGGATATGAAAAGGAAGGAACAAGGTTCTTAATCCCAGTCTAAAATACTTGTAATTGTAAATAGAGGGAGAAGTCATAAAAAGGAATCAATGGATGGTAGAGATAATAGCAGAAGTAAGTCTCGGGGTCGATACAAGAATGTGTAGTTTCATTATTGTCAAAGAACATGGCACATGTAGAAGAATTGTTTTCTTTGAAAAAAAGTAGAATAAAGGCAAGAAAATTAAGCACAAACAAAGAGGTCATGGTGATGATCGTGTTATTATTGGTACTAGTGATGATCTTGTTGTTCTTTGTGACCATGAGTCAGTTAATGTTGCATCTAATGAGAGCATGTGGATAATTGATAATGGTGATACAATATACGTTACATAAATGAATGAGTTATTCACCTCTTATACTTCAGGTGAGTTTGGAGTATTGAATATGGAAATTGATGGTGTATCTAAGGTAACTGGTTTTGGTGATGTTTGTTTGCAAACCAACATGGGAATATAGTTATTGCTTAATGGATTAAGCATGCTCCATATGTTCGATTTAATTTGATCTATGTACATATAGTTGATGATGATGGTTTTGATAATCACTTTGCTTATAGAAAGTGGAAAGTCAACAAAGGTGACTTGGTTGTGACTAGAAAGGAGAAAAATTCTAAATTGTATTAGAAAAAAGCTTTGGTTGCTAAAGATAGTGTCAATGTTATGGATATATAAGCATTTTTGCGGCATTAAAGGCTTAGCCATATCAGGGAGAAAAGGTTGAAGTTTTTATCCCGAAAGGATGTGCTCAAGATTCAATAAGGAAGATTTGGAGAAATATTGTCATTGAATGGTCGGTAAGAAGACTAGAGTATCCTTCAAAATACATCCACTCTCAAGGAAGTTAGAGTTGCTTTGGTTGGTGAATTCTTATGTTTGTAGACCTTTAAAGGTAAAATATTTTAGTGACATTTTGTTACTTTTAGTAATGATTGTTCAAGAAAACTAAGCTTTTATTCTTTGAAGATAAAAAACCAAGTGTTGGAAAAGTTCAAAAAAATTCATACTTTGGTTAAGAGCCATACATGCAATATGTTGAAACGTGTTCGTACTGACAATAATTAGTATCATGGACTCTTTGATGTCTATTGCAAGAAACATAGTATTGCACATGAAAATAATCCTCCTTAAACCCGTCAAAGGAAGAGTTTAGTATAGAGGATGAATCGAACACTAGTTGAGAGAGTGACGCGTTGTACACAGTTATGCTTGTTCTAAATCTTAATCCCACTGTTGCTTTGAATAGTAAGGTTCTTGATAAGATTTGGTTTGGAAAGAAAGTCCACTATGATCATTTGATATTTTTTGGTTGTAAGGCTTTTGCGCATGTTCCAAATGATGAAAGATCCAAGTTTTATGCAAATTCAAAGCAGTGTATCTTTATTGGTTATGGCCAAGATGAATTTGGTTACAACTCGTATGATCTTATAAGTAAAAAGCTTATTAGGAGTTATATTGTAGTGTTCATATAAGGATAAACTATTGAAAACATTGATAAGGTGGAGAAAAGCACTATGCATGAGAAAGATAACATCTTTTCTAATGTTGATCCATTTCAGTTACCTGATCCTAATTCAAATATTATCGATGGAAATGTTCAAAATCGTGAGCCACGTGATTATGTTGGTGATCCACATTTTGGAGATAAGTCAAATATTCAACCAGGTGATGATGATGGTATGAACATGATATGTGATAGGATGAAAATGACGGTGATTCTAACTTATGTAGTCAAATAGGTCGAGAAAACCTTTTATAACATATGATTTTAATGAATGTGTGACTTTGACAATGAAAGGAAATTTGAATGTTTTTAGAAGCCATAAAAGGTGAATAAAATCAAAAGTGGTTAGATGCAATGCAAGATGAAATGAAATAGTTTTATGATAATCACACTTATGATTTGGTGACATTGCCAAAAGGAAAGGGGAGGTTCGAAAAACAAGTGGATCTATAGAGTGAAACATGAAAGTAACTTTAAATGCTCGAGGTATAAATCCATATTGGTGGTGAAAGGTTTTTGTCATAGAAAGGGTGTTAGTTTTAATTATATTTTCTCACATGTGATAAAAATGTAATTGATTATAACCGTGTTGAGTTTGCCAGCTCTTCCTGACCTCCATATATCAAGAATGAGTCCTTAGTCTTTCTCAAATACTTAAGGATATTCTTGACAGCTACCCAATGAGCATCACCAGGATCAGATTGGTACCTACTCGTTGCGCTCAGAGCATACTGTAGCACCTCAAATTTGCACCTATCATTATGCATACATTTTCATATTAGGTCATAGCATATCATGGTCCATTGCATAGCATTTGCCTTGTTCACAGTTGCCTCAAGTGCAAGCCAATCAAGGATTAGGTCAAACTAATCTCCTGATCAGTCAACCAAGCAAGCAAAGGGATTTCTCATTGAATCAAGGCCTTGGGGTTTGTCCAACAAGTTCACATGGCTTGGAGGCCTATTTGAAGTATTTTGGTCAAGGGCTGAGGGCTCAGAGGTCAGCAGTTCATACACAGACAGTCAAAAGTCAAAGAAAGTC
The DNA here is from genome assembly GCF_024323335.1 of Lathyrus oleraceus. Lineage (NCBI taxonomy): Eukaryota > Viridiplantae > Streptophyta > Magnoliopsida > Fabales > Fabaceae > Lathyrus > Lathyrus oleraceus. The sequence goes on from NC_066581.1 coordinate 349,518,057, forward strand.
AACTGTCAGTCAAAGCAATGGATGGTGGTCATTCTTGTGGAATTTGGGCACCATGGTCAATAATCAAGAGTTCATACAACTTGGGACATCATTTGAAGTCAAATTCTCAAGGAATTAGGGTTTGGAAGTCATCAGTCAATGCATAATCAGTCAGAAACCCTAAAAGTCAACTGTTGGTCAACTGTCCATTTAATCAGTGATTTGATGATTGGAATTGGTTTGTGAGAGTTCATTCATGTCCAATTAGTCATCATATATCATGCCAAACACCATCATGGAAGAATTTGAAGCCAGATCAAAAATTTCCCAAAACGGAAACTGGGCCTGTAACTGAAACTTACCAAAAATGGAAAGTTTTGATCCTCAAACTTACATCATGATACAAGCCTCAAATGAATTTTTGCCCAACATGAAAGTTGAAGATCTTGTTCTCCCATTTCCAAAAAGTCATAGAACTCTCAATTCCCATGTGTGGTTGGCAAGTTATGATCGAATCGATTTCAGAAAATCTTGAACTTCAGAAGGCCATATCTCCCAAACCGTTTGGCCAAATTTGGTGGGGTTTTTTCCTACAAACCACATTTTTCATCCTCTTTCCAAAAATATAAATTTCATGACCCAAAACTTCACCAATCAAAATGGCAAATTTTGACCTTTTTCATTTAAATGTAAGTTTGACCAAGAGTTGACTTTTTGACTCAAACATTTTTTCAGCATTTGGCCAATTGGAACAGCTCATAAATATCATTTTGAGTGTGTTTGCAAAGTCAAATTATGCAGCACATGTGAATATTGCTTGGTTGCTTGAATTGTAAGAAAAGTACCATTTAACCATGCTTGCACCATACTTGTTTATGCATCCACCATACCATGATTTGTACTCTCAAAACAGAAGATTAGAAGGCCATTTTACTGTCAATTATGAATACATTCTGCAGCCAAAACCAATGGTACACATAGCCATGCTTGCTCACTTGAATTTTGGCAAAAAGGACATGTCCAATTCATGAACCATACCTCTTGCAACCTTGCCTTGTACTACTCTCACATAGCAGAATTTTTGGGCCATCATTCTCTGTTTTGGACACACACAACACAGCCACATAACCAATTGCATACCACTCACTCTCTAAAAAAAACCTCACCCTGCTGTGCAATTAAGAATAACCATACCATGCCATATTTAATGCAGCAGAATTCAGGATTTTTCTGTCATGGAGAACAGCAACAGCAGCATGAAAAACCATAACTGAAGGACATTGCCTTGCCAAAAGCAGGATTCAACAACAGTCTTTTTGGTGAGGTATTTTCTGTCCTTTTGAGGACAGTAGCAGCAAGGCAGCAGGGCAAAAACCATTTGGCCAAAACAATACAAAACAGCAGGGCATTTTTTCTTATTTGTGATTCCTGTCAAAAAGGGAACCTTGCCCTCACTTTCCTGTCAACAAAAAGGCAACAAACCACCTGCTAACAAAAACACATAATAGACTTCTCACTCATTTTTCTCCAACATCATCCTTGCTTGCTTGCATTCACCATTGGCTGTCATAACAAAAAGGAGAAAAAACCAAAAGCCCAACAGACCTCACTTGGAATTTTCTTCAAAACCTGTAAAACACAAAACCACAAACCAACAGCTCCACCATCCTATTTCTGTCATGAAACTGCATGAACCAAACCAGAAAACTCCACTGATGCACATACGCATCCTTGGCCACTTTTGAAAAATCTGCAGCAAGAAAACCCTTACTCTCCCACCACAAAACACACACTGCTGGCCATTTTGCATTTTTTCTTCTGTCATCAAAAAACTAGTGACAACAGCATACCAATTCACTCATGCTGAACCTCACTTGCCTTTTCCAACAAAAGCCTGGCCATTTGCATTTGGTCTAAAGAAAAGCACGAATTCTGCACAAACCCTTCAAAAACCCTTGAGTAACCTTCATTCCTTCATCATCCATCACTTAGAGCTTGGACCTTTGACTGTTTGGGCTGAATCATCCAAAACATTGTTGCATCTCAGCTTTTCTGCAGAAGTCAAGTAATTTTCGACCCCTTTGTTTTGTTAAATTGTTGCATGTTTTGGAAAGATCTTTGGATGCTGAATTCACTGATAGCTTTAGTTTTGAGATTGGTTGATTCTATCAAAAGATATGCTGATTTGAAATTTAGTGCTCATGTTGTTTTTTGCTCGAATCCTGTTTGTTCATGTACTTTGATGAAAATGAATAGTGGATTAGGCATGTATGATGCTTAAGGATCACATTGCAATGTTCATTTATTGTTTCTGTGCATTTTGTTTTTAAGCACATGAATGCATTTTGCTGCTGTTAAACCTTATGAACATGCCTAGAGAATCCATGTGAACCATGTTAAATGTTGTTTGCGTGCTATTTTGGATTTTCAATTGCTTTGGTTTTGCTTGAGAATGCTGAATGCTATGGCTGCTAAGACCTAAATGCATGAGCTCTGCCCAGAAATTCCATGTGATGTGTTTTGTTTGTTTGTTAACTACTGTTGTTTAGTACTGATGATTAATGGCCAGGCTTAATTATTGAGGTTTATTCATTGATTCATGTTTGGATGTTGATGATACAATGTTGAAGGCCATGCTGCTAAAATCCTGCTGCAGTACTGCATATGTCCAGAAAATCAATGATTTGTGTTTGTCGTGTTTGATTATGGCCACTTGATTGTTGCATTGATTATTATGTTAACATGTTGCAATGCCTTGCTGTATTAGAAACCCTAGCATTCCCTGAATTTGCATGAAGTTTGGATTGTTGTGTGTTGCTGAATGATTTTGTTGGAACACTAATACCATGCTGTTTGATTGGGTTTGTTGAAATTTTGTTTTGCTGATGAAGTTACATGTACTGCTATGCTGAATTTCAATTGATAATGATTGATAAACATTAATGTCCTGCTGCTGTGTTTGAACATTAATATTTGCCAGAAATCCACATATATCATGCTTTGCTTGTTTGTGCTATGATGTTACAAGAGTGAGTGTTATGCTGTTGTGTGTTGGTGCATGATTTTTTTATGCTGATGAACTTGCTTCAAGAGCAAATACCATAGAACCCTGCTGTTCATGAGCTTTACATTTGAATTTCCTGCTGTCTATGTGAATGTTGTTGCTTGAATTGATGATTGCATGATGTTGTTTGTGTGCTGCTGTTGTTGCCAATGCCATGTGGTTGCTAAAACCCTAAGGGTTCATGTGAAACTCAGAATTTTCAACTTGTTGGCCGTGTTACTGTTCCATTGGCTGGGAGCCAATAGGAACATTTTATTTGCCTTGCCAAAACGCATAGTTTTGATTAATGAGCCCAGAATTACACTTCTGCCATTCGTTGACTCATTGTTGACCATTTGCCATGCTATGTGTTTCATACTTTGTTCAATTATCCATTCAACTTCAACAATTCATTTTAAATTCATTTTAACTCCAAAAATTGTGGGATTTTTTTGCATTAAACTCATGAATATGTCCTTCATTTTATTGTGAATTTTAATTAATTTTTCAGTGGCTGGATTTTAAATGATAATTATTTTCCCAACATGTATGCAAAATGATACATTGTGCCATTCCTTTTGTGAAATTGTCATATTGCATCCAATGAGCTTGAAATTTTTTGTGGTGAAAATAGACACATTGACCTTCATTTCCATATAAAGTTTGTGCATTTATCATTTATGGATTGAGAGTTATGATTTTCTGAAGTTATGTGTTGCATTTGGTGTCATACCATGATCATGCATTTTCTCTAATTTTGTTCACATGCTTCCTCTTATCCAATTGACCCCAAATTTTTACATGAACCATCTATCACATGTCTAGTTTGTGTATGAATTTTCTTGGGATTAATCTTGCTGTTTTCCATTTGATTGTGAATTTTCTTCCATGCTTGGTCATTTGTTAACTTTTTGTGCTATGCATTGCCAAATCTTTTGTGAAATCCTCATACCATATCACATGGACATGAAATTTGATATGTGATAACTAGACATCTCAAGTTTGGCATTGGTGTTAATCTCATTCATTTCTCATCTGTTTTCAATTTGATATGATTTTTTGAAGTTGACCCATGCTTGTTGACTTTCTTTGTGCATGCTTGAATTTGGTTTGACTTCATGATTTTCATTGACTGCCTTCCACTTGCCCAAATGGGATGAAATTTGACATGCTTACTATGCTATGTGTTAGGTTTGATCATGATTTATTTGGTGATTTTTGGAAAATGTTTAGGTCATTTTTGATGCAAGTCTTGCTGTTGACTTCTATGAGCTTCTGTTTGCCATGCTTTGACCTAATTTGTTCATGAAATGATGATAGTGATTGATATGAATGTGAACCCAATTGGTTTTGTTTCTTAATGGTTTGAACATGATTTTGGATGCTTATCCTTTGCTGTTTTGACTTTATCATTTACTTTTGACCCTAGGCTTGCCCTAGTGGTCCTGCTACTCACCTTTGAGTTTGTGTTTTCAGGTTGACCATCAAATGGCCATTGAGACCAATTAATTTGATTGAGCTTGCTCAAGTATCATTGTCTAACCTCTTTGTTTTGTAGGTGGCTTGGCTCACATGCCCTAAGCGTTGTGCCTTGCACATCCATGTGCCTTTAATGGACTGTTGTTGTCTGTTTCTGTTTGTTTTGTTTGAAGTTGCATACTAACATCTGCTTGACTGTTTCAGGTGCTTTAGTTGCTTAGTTCCTTGTGAACTTTTTGCTTTGCTTTGCTTGTATAAGCAGTTTGCATTGAGGTATGTCTCTTTGTCTTCATGTAGTCTGGAAGACCTGGCCTGTTACTTGGCCAGGCAACTGTCTGAAGTCCTCCTTAAGAGGCAATGTTTGTGGATGTTTAACTTTGTCCTTGCATAGAGTCAAAGTCCTCCTAAGTGAAGAGGCAATTGGTGGAAGGTAGGGATACGCAATCTATCCCTCACTATTCAGTGTGTCATCTGCCTTGCTCACACCACTGTGTTGATGCATTGCAGATACAAACCCAAGATCTTGTACAGCTGTACAGTTGAGTCAGTTTTAATGTGTAGAAGGGTTCCCACTTTCTGAACCCACACATTCTTGTCTTGAGCTCTCCCAGGCCAGGGATAAGAGCTGTGAGGTCTTATCCTCACTTCACCTTTCATCTGCTTCACCTTAGTCTCTCAATGGCAAGGTTAAGAGCACCTTTTACCCTATTCCAGTTGGCCCTAGTGCCTAACCCTTGTTTGAGCCTCTTGCTTGTGTATAGTGTGTGCTATCTGTGCTTGTAGGATTTGTTTGACTTGCTTCCTGTGCAAGATAGGATAGTTTGACTTGCTTCCTGTGCAAGATAGGATAGTTTGACTTGCTTCCTGTGCAAGATAGGATTGTTTGACTTGCTTCCTGTGCAAGTTAGGATTAGTTTAGACTTGCTTCCTGTGCAAGTTAGGTTTTGCTTGGCTTGCTTCCTGTGCAAGTTAGGTTTTGCTTGGCTTGCTTCCTGTGCAAGTTAAGTGTGTGTGGCTTGCTTCCTGTGTGAGCCATGCTTAGGATAGGTTGGCCCTTGTGCCATTTAGCTAGAAACCATAACTTAGGGTTGATTTTGCATGACAACATCTAGGCTCGAGTCGTAGTCTCCCTAGAGTTGTGTCTCCCTCTGTTATTTGGTTAGGCTAGAACCCTTGTCCCTGCGTAGGGGAACTACATCGCCCTGATCTTCATACCAGATGAAGTATGTAGGCAGGAGATTGAGCTGATCTCTCCGGGCGCCTTTTCTTTCTTTTGTGTGTGTTGTTTGACCTTTGCTAGGCTCGAGTCCCCGTACTCCTTAGCATTTGCTGTCTGTTTGTGTGTGTTTGACAGTTATAGGCTGAGTCCCAGACTCCCTATCTATCTGTTGTGTCGTTTAGGTTCGGATGTCAATGTAAGTCCAGTGATTGGCATTTGGGCTCCACGTTTGCCTCTTTGCGTGTGTTTAGGTTCGGATGCTGACATAAGTCCATCGATTGGCAGTCGGGCTCCACGTTTGCCTGTGTCTTGTTTTGTTTGTGTGCGTGTCAGCCGAGCTACGAATGCTCTGATTCTTCTCTCGTCCGAGAAGATACGTATGCATAGGATGCAATATCCTAGCGAGCATGTGTCGTTTCCCCAGTCCGAACTACTTGGACTCTGATGTCTATGCCTGATAGACTAAGTAGGCCCAGGATGCGACATCCTGCCGAGTTCAGTTTCAGTCAGTCTCTCGCTTTCTTTTCAGCCAGTGTGTGTGTGTTTGAGCAGTGTTTAGCAACCAATTTCCTTTCTAGTGTGCGTGGATCCCGTAGAGTACTACGGATGCGTAGGGGTGCTAATACCTTCCCTTCGCATAACCGACTCCCGAACCCATTCTCTTTGGTCGCGAGACCTTTCCTTTCCCAGGTTTACTCTGAGCGTTTCCTTTCCCTCTTTTGGGATGAATAACGCACGGTGGCGGCTCTGTTGTTCTTTCTTTTCCCGCCGGTTTTTCGCGCGATGCGACACATACGAGACTCTGCTGGGGATAATAGAGAAGTTGACCTGTGCTGGTCCGTCTTCCCTGAGCGAGTCTCTCCTAGCGCTCTCTAGGTTAGGGTTTTGGTTGCTTTGTGCTGTGTTTATTTATTGCATTCATTATTTACTGTTTGCATTCATTGTCTATTGTTTGCATTTATGTTTGCATTAATGTTTGCATTTATTCATCTGTTCACCTGGCTGGTTGTTGTTTCTCTCTGTGTGGGGGGGGAAGAGTCAGTTGAGGTAAAAGGTCCAATACCCAGACCATGAGTGCAATCTAGGATACCTAGGAATAGAGTGATTCGTGGGAAGCGGGTGGTATGGCGCCACTTAGCGGAACATTGATATCACGAGCAGTTCAGACCCTGGTGGGATGCTGTCGTTACATACTTCGGGTGTGTATATGACAGTATTCTGCGAAAGGTTATTTATGCTGCGTTTCTCTCAAGCTTTACCCTGGCCTAGACTACACCCGTGAGTGGGGAAGGATTATTCATTACAGGTACCGTTGGTGACTCGGTTCTGTTGGTGACTTGGTTCTGATGGTGACTTTGTGTTCAGACAGTGTTCAGTTGACCTTAAGTTGGATTTATGTTCTGATTTTGACTGAAGTTTCGACCTAGTGATCAGAGATTGCACAACCAGCCAGTCCAGTCTGCATCATGTGCATCATAGCATATTTATTTTTCAAAAGAAACGCAAAAAAAAAAATCCAAAAAAAAAAAAGAAAAAAAGAAAAAAACTAATCCTTGCATGCATATCATTTCTCAGGTACATTCCCGAGCTTGTCTACTGATAGAGATGGCAACGGTCCCCGGGCCAAAGCGGAAGACCTGTTCCTACAGTTTCCACCGTGAGCCGTTGACTCCGCTAGTTGAGTTGGGTAGCCTCGTTACAGACGATCGACTGAAGAGTTTTGTTGGGCGGTATGGAGACATCTTGACAGTATTGAAGACGGTAGTAGATCCAGTGCCTCTGCAGACGCTTCTTCAATTTTATGATCCAGAGCTCCGATGTTTCACATTTCAGGATTACCAGTTAGCACCGACTCTTGAGGAGTATTCTATCATGTTGAGTATCCCAGTTCAGCACCAGACTCCTTTCTTAGACGTCCCAAAGGAGGTTGACTTTAGATTGATTGCCAGAGCTCTCCGTTTGAGTGTTGAGGAGGTTAGTAAGAGTTGGAAGTCCAGTGGGGATGTTGTAGGTTTGCCTTTGAAGTTTCTATTGAGGGTAGCTAGAGAAGAAGCAGAGAAGGGAAGTTGGGAAGCCTTTCATGCTCAGTTGGCCGTCATGATCTATGGGATCGTTTTGTTTCCGAGTATGCCAAATTTCATTGACTTCACTGCTATCAGCATTTTCATCAGAGGGAATCCAGTCCCAACCCTCTTAGCAGATACTTACTATGCCATCCACAGTAGGCATGGTAAGGGTGGAGCCATCAGGTGTTGTCTACCTCTTCTGTTCAAATGGTTCATGTCTCTTCTGCCAGCCAGTGGACCGTTTGTGGATACCCAGAGCACTCTGAAGTGGACTCAGAGGGTTATGTCTCTTACCTCCTATGATATCAGGTGGCAATCTTACCGGATGGATGTGCGTAACGTCATTATGAGCTGTGGAGGATTCTGTAATGTGCCACTCATAGGGACTAGGGGTTGCATCAATTACAACCCGGTTCTTTCTCTTCGCCAGTTGGGGTTTGTGATGAAAGGAAGACCACTTGAGGCTGAAGTAGCTGAGAGTGTGTATTTTGAGAAGAAGAGTGACCCAGCTAGATTGGAGCAGGTAGGGAGAGCTTGGAAGTCTATTGGTGTGAAGGATGGATCTGTCTTAGGGAAGAAGTGTGCCGTTGCTATGCCCGATTACACTGATTGGGTCAAGAAGAGAGTAGAAACTTTGTTGTTGCCCTACGATAGGATGGAGCCGTTGCAGGAGCAACCACCTTTGGTTCTTGCTGATAGTGTGCCTGCTGAGCACTATAAGCAAGCCCTGATGGAGAATCGTCGTTTGAGGGAGAAGGAGCAAGATACCCAGATGGAGTTGTACAAAGCTCAGGCTGATAAGCTGCACTTGGCCCATCAACTCAGGGAGGTGCAAGGAGAAGATGCTGGCAGACTGAGAAGCAAGAAGAGATCCTATGAGGAGATAGAGTCTATGTTAGATGCGGAGCATAGGGAATGTCTGAGGCTGCAGAGAGCAGAAGCCAGTTATCAGAAGAAGATCAGAGACTTGGAGAAGCAACTCAAAGATAAAGACAGTCAGTTGAAGAAAGAGATGGAGTTGAGACAGAAATCAGAGGACCACCTTGGAGGAGAAGTCTTAGAGCTGAGAAGACAGTTGAAAGAGAAGATCACTCCTTTACCAGACTGTTCAGAATGCTCACTGTTGATCGACCAGTGCCATTACCTGAAGACCCTCATTCCGGAAGACCGTCTGTCTTAGTTTGTATCTCTGATTGTATTTTGTTGAGAATCACCTCCAGGCTTGTTGGATGGGATTCATTTGCGTGTAAGCCATCTCTTGGATCTTTTGTCGAGAATCACCTCCAGGCTTGTTGGATGGGATTCTTTTTCTTTGTACGTTGTTTATTCAGATATTCTGTTGACATTGGTTGTACGCCTTTTTACTCTTATGTATATATAAGGATATCAGCATTTCCTTGTATCTGTTTGTTCTCTTGTTGCTGCAGGTTGCCATCTTTTCAGGATGGGTCAGGCTCTTTGAATGCCTGAGAAATGAGCATATCATGTGCATCATACGCATCATTAGCATCATACTCATATCATTTTACATAACAGGTGTTCTTGATCGTGACTTCTCACTCTTGGTTCCTGTTCAGGCAGGATAGCTGATCAACGTCCGCACCGCTACTCAATAAGACTGAATCAACAGAGAAGTATGGATCAATTTCAAGCTGAGTTGGCTGAGATGAAGGCAAGCATGGCCCAGTTTATGAATATGATGCAAGGGGTTGCGCAAGGTCAAGAAGAACTTCGAGCTATGGTTCAGAGACAAGAGGCTGCAAATCCACCGGTCAACCATGCTCCGCCAGAGGGAGGCCCGGTCAATGATAACAATATTGCTGCTGCTGTACCCGTCAACAACTATGCTGTAGGTGATGAGTTGGGGGGTATTCGAATCAACGGTCAACCTATTGTTCCAGATACCGCTAATGCCAGAGTAGTCCGTGCTCCGGCCCGTAATCCTGCTACGATTGTTGACAGACAAGAAGACATGTTCTCTCTGCTCAGTGAAGACGAAGACGTTCTGGGAAGGGTTAATGAGAGAGATCGCAAAGTTGAAGCTCTTGCTGAGAAGATCCGTGCTATGGAAAGTCAGAATTCTCTCGGTTTTGATGTTACTAATATGGGGTTGGTAGAAGGTTTGAGAATCCCTCACAAGTTCAAAGCACCGTCCTTCGACAAATACAACGGTACTTCTTGCCCTCGCACCCATGTGCAGGCTTATTATCGAAAAATCTCTGCGTATACCGATGATGAAAAGATGTGGATGTATTTTTTCCAAGATAGTCTGTCTGGGGCTTCTTTGGACTGGTACATGGAATTGAAGAGAGATTCGATCCGATGCTGGAGAGATCTGGGTGAGGCCTTTTTGAGGCAATACAAACATAACATGGACATGGCGCCTAGCCGGACTCAGCTGCAGAGTCTATGTCAGAAATCCAATGAAAGCTTCAAGGAGTATGCCCAGAGGTGGCGTGAACTAGCTGCTAGAGTTCAACCCCCTATGCTGGAGAGGGAGTTGACAGATATGTTTATCGGTACTCTTCAGGTGTGTTTATGGACCGGATGGGGAGCTGCCCGTTCGGTAGTTTTTCTGATGTCGTCATTTGTGGAGAGAGGACTGAGAGTTTGATCAAAGCTGGGAAGATTCAAGATGCTGGATCCTCTTCTTCTAGGAAGCCGTTTGTTGGGGCACCTCGTCGAAGAGAGGGTGAAACTAATGCTGTTCAACACCGCAGAGATCAGAATAGAATTGAATACCGTCAAGCTGCTGCAGTAACCATTCTGGCACCTCAACCTCGTCAACAACAACAAAGAGTTCAACAACCGCAACAACCGCAACAACAACAACAACAACAGCAACGTCCTTATCAGCCCAGACAGAAATTGCAGGCTGATAGAAGATTTGATCCTCTGCCCATGTCTTACACAGAGTTATTACCCGAACTACTCAAGTTGGGGATGATTGAGTTGCGTACAATGGCTCCGCCTACAGTGCTGCCTCCTGGTTATGATGCAAACGCCCGTTGTGACTTTCACTCTGGGGCACCGGGCCACCATACTGAGAAGTGTCGAGCTCTCCAGCACAAGGTTCAAGATTTGATCGATGCCAAGGCAATCAATTTCGCTCCAGTGCCAAATGTCGTAAACAACCCTATGCCTCAGCATGGTGGGCATAGAGTGAACAATATTGAAGGGAAAGAAGCTGAAGATCTGGTTGTTAATGTTGATGATGTTCAGACTTCTCTGCTAGTTGTGAAGGGCCGTTTGCTGAATGGGGGTGTCTACCCAGGCTGTGACGAGAATTGTTTGGGCTGTGCAGAATCTGAGAATGGTTGCGACCAGTTGAGGACCGGTATCCAGGGTATGATGGATGAAGGTTGTTTGCAATTCAGTAGGGCTGTAAAAGATCGTGGAACAGCGTCAACTATCACCATTTACTTTAAACCGTCTGAAGAGCGTGGACAAAGGGTCGTCAGTGCACCTGCAGCAAATGGTACCCCAGTTACCATTCCCGTGCCTGTAACCATTAGTGTTCCAACTACTATCGTTGCGCCGGGAAGAAGGGCTGTTGAGAATAGCAAAGCCGTGCCGTGGAAGTATGATAATGCTCACCGCAGTTACAGAAGGGCTGAAAGTCAGACAAAACCAGTGAATCAAGCTCCAGTGACAATTGGTTTACCGAATAGAGTTCCCGCAACTGTTGGTCCAGCTGTGGATAATGTAGGGGGTCCAGGAGGTTTCACCAGAAGCGGTCGTCTGTTCGCACCGCAGCCTTTGAGGGACAATAATGCTGAGGCTCTCGCCAGAGCAAAGGGTAAGCAAGCTGCGGTTGAGGAAGAGCCTGTCCAGAAGGAAGCACCCGAGGGGTCATTTGAGAAGGACGTGGAGGAGTTTATGAAAATAATCAAGAAGAGTGACTACAAGATTGTAGACCAGTTGAATCAGACTCCGTCCAAGATCTCTATACTTTCACTGTTGATGTGCTCTGAGGCACACCGTAATGCCTTGCTGAAGATGTTGAATCTGGCTTACGTGCCTCAGGAGATTTCTGTCAATCAACTGGAGGGTGTGATGGCCAATGTGAGCACCAGGCATGGTGTGGGTTTTACCAACCTGGACTTACCACCTGAAGGGCGAAACCATAACAAAGCCTTGCACATCACCATGGAGTGCAAGGGGGCAGTATTGTCTCATGTATTGGTAGACACCGGGTCGTCGCTGAATGTGTTGCCTAAGCAGATTCTGAGGAAGATTGATGCAGAAGGGTTTGTGCTTAACCCCAGCGACCTGATCGTTCGTGCTTTCGACGGTTCCAAACGTTCTGTGTGCGGAGAAGTTACCTTGCCTGTGAAGATAGGTCCTGAGGTATTCGATATCATCTTCTATGTCATGGACATCCAGCCTGCCTATAGTTGTTTGTTGGGGCGTCCATGGATTCATGCAGCAGGGGCAGTATCGTCGACTCTCCATCAAAAGCTCAAGTATGTCTGGAACGGTCAGATTGTGACTGTGTGCGGTGAAGAAGAGATTCTGGTGAGTCATCTATCCTCGTTCAAATATGTTGAGGTGGATGGCGAGATCCACGAAACCCTATGTCAGGCGTTTGAGACTGTGGCTCTTGAGAAAGTGGCGTACGCTGAGCAGAGGAAGCCAGGTGCTTCAATTACCTCTTACAAGCAGGCTAAGGAGGTTGTTGATTCTGGCAAAGCTGAAGGCTGGGGCAAGATGGTGGATTTGCCAGTTAAAGAAGACAAATTTGGTGTTGGTTATGAGCCTCTCCAAGCAGAGCAGAATGGTCAAGCGGGTCCGAGTACCTTTACCAGCGCTGGGCTGATGAATCATGGTGACGTCTCCGCAACCGGTATTGAAGACTGTGACAGCGATTGTGATTTGGACAACTGGGTTCGCCCGTGTGCACCAGGGGGGTCTATCAACAACTGGACGGCTGAAGAAGTGGTTCAAGTTACTCTTCTGACAGAGTAATTTTCTGTTGTTTTGTCATTTTGCATGAAAATCCTACGTTCTGCCCAAGGCGTAGTGATTCATTTTTGTAGGGCCTCATCATGTTTTAATGATTATCATTAATGAAGGACATTTTTTGAACAAACTTTGTGATCCTTGTCTTTCTATTTTTTGTTTTCATTTCACTTTTTTTCAAAACAATAAAAATGGCAATGTTTTTTGTTTTTGTGACTTTATTGAACTCTTTTTCTAAAATAAAGCATCAAACATGCAGAAGCGACCTTATGGCATTCACTATGAACAGTTCTGTTATGGCTCAGTATGATTTCGATAATCCCATCTACCAAGCTGAAGAGGAGAGTGAGGAAGACTGTGAACTCCCTGCAGAATTGGCCAGATTACTGAAGCAGGAGGAAAGGGTCATCCAACCTCATCAGGAGGAGTTGGAAACTATTAATCTGGGTACTGAAGACGCCAAAAGAGAAATCAAGATTGGGGCTGCTTTAGAGGACTCTGTCAAGAGGAGGCTGATTGAGATGCTGAGAGAATATGTGGAAGTGTTCGCCTGGTCGTATCAAGATATGCCTGGTTTAGATACAGACATTGTGATGCATCGATTACCTCTTAGGGAAGGATGTCCTTCGGTCAAGCAGAAGCTTCGTAGAACGAGTCCTGACATGGCAACTAAAATCAAGGAAGAAGTTCAGAAGCAGTGGGATGCCGGTTTTCTGGCTGTTACCAGTTATCCACCGTGGGTGGCCAACATCGTTCCTGTGCCGAAGAAGGATGGCAAAGTTAGAATGTGTGTCGATTACCGGGATTTGAATAGAGCGAGTCCGAAAGATGATTTCCCATTACCCCACATTGATGTATTGGTTGATAATACGGCTCAATCCTCGGTATTCTCTTTCATGGATGGTTTCTCCGGATATAATCAGATCAAGATGGCGCCAGAGGACATGGAAAAGACGACATTCATTACACCTTGGGGCACGTTTTGCTATAAGGTGATGCCATTTGGGCTGAAGAATGCTGGTGCTACCTATCAGAGGGCAATGACGACTCTATTTCATGACATGATGCACAAAGAAATTGAAGTGTACGTAGATGATATGATTGCGAAGTCGCAGACAGAAGAGGAGCACCTGGTTAATTTGCAGAAGCTGTTTGACCGGTTGAGAAAGTTCAAGCTGAGGTTGAATCCGAACAAGTGTACGTTTGGGGTGAGATCCGGGAAGCTCTTAGGCTTCATTGTCAGTGAGAAAGGGATTGAGGTTGATCCAGCGAAAGTCAAAGCTATTCAAGAGATGCCAGAACCGAAAACGGAAAAGCAAGTCCGTGGGTTTTTAGGGAGGTTGAACTACATTGCAAGGTTCATATCTCATCTAACTGCTACATGTGAACCAATTTTCAAACTGCTTAGAAAGAATCAAGCGATCAAGTGGAATGATGATTGTCAGAAAGCTTTTGACAAGATAAAGGAGTATTTACAGAAACCTCCAATCCTTATACCTCCAGTTCCAGGGAGACCTCTGATAATGTACCTGTCAGTGACTGAGAACTCGATGGGGTGTGTATTGGGACAGCATGACGAGTCTGGTCGAAAAGAGCATGCCATATACTACCTTAGCAAAAAGTTTACCGACTGTGAAACAAGATATTCACTGCTCGAGAAAACTTGCTGTGCTTTGGCCTGGGCCGCTCGCCGACTGAGACAGTATATGTTGAACCATACTACCTTATTGATTTCTAAGATGGATCCAGTAAAATACATCTTTGAGAAGCCAGCTCTCACCGGACGTGTTGCTCGTTGGCAGATGATTCTAACAGAGTATGACATTCAGTACACGTCACAGAAGGCCATCAAGGGTAGTATTCTGTCAGATTACCTTGCCGAGCAACCGATTGAAGATTATCAGCCTATGATGTTTGAATTTCCTGATGAAGACATCATGTATCTGAAGATGAAAGATTGCGAAGAGCCTCTTGTCGAGGAAGGACCGGATCCAGATGACAAATGGACACTAATGTTTGATGGGGCTGTGAATATGAACGGTAACGGTGTTGGGGCAGTGTTGATCAATCCCAAAGGCGCTCATATACCTTTTTCTGCCAGATTGACGTTTGACGTCACCAACAACGAAGCTGAGTATGAGGCTTGTATCATGGGGATAGAAGAAGCCATTGATCTGAGGATCAAAACACTTGACATTTTTGGAGATTCAGCTCTAGTGATCAACCAAGTCAATGGAGATTGGAATACGAATCAGCCACATCTGATTCCGTATAGAGATTACACCAGAAGAATACTGACGTTCTTCAAGAAAGTGAAATTGTATCATGTCCCCCGGGATGAGAATCAAATGGCGGATGCCTTGGCTACTTTGTCGTCCATGATCAAAGTTCATTGGTGGAATCATGTGCCACATGTTGCGGTGAATCGACTTGAGAGGCCTGCGTATGTGTTTGCAGCCGAGTCTGTTGTGATTGATGAGAAGCCGTGGTATTATGACATCAAGAATTTCCTCAAGACTCAGGAGTACCCTGAAGGTGCGTCGAAGAATGACAAGAAAACCCTGAGGAGGCTAGCTGGAAGCTTCTACTTGAATCAGGATGATGTGTTGTATAAGAGAAACTTTGACATGGTCTTGCTCAGATGCGTGGACAGACCCGAAGCAGACATGTTAATGCAAGAAGTTCATGAAGGTTCCTTCGGTACTCATGCCGGCGGACATGCAATGGCTAAGAAATTGTTGAGAGCAGGTTATTACTGGATGACTATGGAATCCGATTGCTTCAAGTATGCTCGGAAGTGCCATAAGTGTCAAGTCTATGCTGATAAGGTGCACGTACCACCAAGCCCTCTGAATATCATGAATTCGCCTTGGCCGTTTGCTATGTGGGGCATTGATATGATTGGGAAGATTGAGCCTACTGCTTCGAATGGACATCGCTTCATCCTGGTCGCGATTGATTACTTCACCAAATGGGTGGAAGCAGCTTCCTATGCTAACGTTACCAAACAAGTGGTTACCCGGTTCATCAAGAAAGAAATCATATGTCGTTATGGAGTTCCTGAGAGAATCATCACTGACAATGGTTCGAATCTCAATAACAAGATGATGAAAGAGCTTTGTAAAGATTTCAAGATTGAACATCACAATTCTTCTCCTTACAGACCGAAGATGAATGGTGCTGTAGAAGCGGCGAACAAGAATATCAAGAAGATTGTGCAGAAGATGGTCGTTACGTACAAGGATTGGCATGAGATGCTGCCTTTCGCTTTGCATGGGTACCGTACCTCAGTACGTACGTCGACCGGGGCAACCCCTTACTCCCTTGTGTATGGTATGGAAGCTGTCCTACCTGTTGAAGTGGAGATTCCTTCTCTGAGAGTTTTATTGGATGTCAAGTTAGACGAGGCCGAGTGGATTCGAACAAGGTTTAACGAGTTGAGCCTTATTGAAGAGAGACGGCTAGCAGCTGTATGTCATGGACAGTTGTATCAGAGAAGGATGAAGCGAGCCTTTGATCAGAAAGTGCGTCCTCGAAGCTATCAGGTCGGTGATTTAGTTTTGAAGAGGATCCTCCCTCCCGGTACAGATAACAGGGGCAAGTGGACTCCTAACTATGAAGGTCCGTATGTTGTGAAGAAGGTCTTTTCCGGTGGAGCCTTGATGCTTACAACTATGGATGGTGAAGATTTTCCATCTCCTGTCAACTCAGATGTAGTCAAAAAATACTTCGCATAAATTGACCCGCTGGACAAAAAAGAGAGTCCAGGCAAAAAAGGGGCATCCCGGCGAACCAAAAAACAGAAAGAAAGGTTCGGGCAAAAATTAGGGATAAAATGAAAAGAATTTGTACACCCGGTAAGGCGAAAACCCGCAAGGGTGGCTTAGGCAAAAATGGGTATCCCGGTGGATTGAAAACCCGAAAGGGCGATCCAGGCAAAAATTAGGGATTAAAGCGAAGACTACAGTCTGAGTTGTCTGTACTTCATCAAGCTTTGTCGTCTGCCATCTCGAAAGATGTGATCTGTCCAGTCATTCTTCTCAGAAAGCAAGGAGTTGGGAGGAAAACTGATGATCTGTGAGTTATAACAGAATTGGGAAATAGTGGATGCCGTGTTCACATTGCCATTAGGATAGATTTTTTCCTTTTGTAAGCAATTACCTCTTTCTAGGAATTGCTTCTCAATGTATTTTGCCTCTTCAGGCGCATTTTCAATCAATAAAAATCGTATTCAGATAAATAGCTCTCTTGTTTTTATTTTTACTGTTTTGTTTGCAAAAATGTCCGAATTTTTGATAAGCATTGCATATAAGAACATGAAGGCTAAACAATAACTCGCAGGATGACGAAACATTTGAAAATCATTTTGAATGTTGAGGACACTTGAGCGTATCTTGTCTATGTACCCCCTGGGGCATTTTGTTGTGCTTGGCATCTATGAGGACGTTTCCTCAGCAGATATATTCCCCAAGCAAATTTGGAAGCTACCAGAGCTATGTTCTCCTGCGAAGACGTCTGTGGATAGTGCTTTCTATTCCCCAACAGATCTAGGGATTGCCTACCCCCAGCGGGCCTGTATTTGCCGATGTCCTCCCCGAGTGAGGCAGGTTCATTGAAACTTATCTCCAGCATTTATCCTATCTGTGGACTGAAGGATATCCCCAGCGGAGTTTATCTTTCCCCAGCGGCAAGTGCTATTCTTCAACATGAGTGTGAAGTCGCTTTACCATTCCTCAAGCAGAGTTCCCCGCAGAATATTCCCCCAAGAGAAGTCTCCCCCACAGAGTCAGAGTATCTGATCTTTTGGCTCCTTAGCCAGGGTTCATTTGCATTTCGCATGTAGTGATCATTGCATCCTCAAAAATCGCGTAGCATTCCCATTCCTAAATGGAGCATTACGCCATAGAAAAATTCAAACATATGCATTCATGTGTTAACTTCACCAGACCGTATCCCCGGCAGAGGCGGATCATTTCATTCGACATCAGCACAGCAAGACTGCTACAGTTGCTCTTGACAGCATTCAGAATTGTTTATTCCCCACAGAGGTTTATTTCCTCACCCGATGGTGACAGAGGTTTATTTCCTCACCCGTTGGTGACAGAAAGTTTGTTTCTCCCCAGTGAAACCCTCAGCAAGTGGTCAACCTTGCCTTGACATATCTCAGATGTCGTTCTTGTGATACCAGTAAGTGTCATGCTAGCGCCCGCGTGTGTTTCTTTGTTTGGTGTCGGTAAACGCCATTATTTCGGTGTCTGTAAACATCGGTATTCTCTCCAGTCATCAGTAAATGTCTGGTCATTTTTTGATGTCGGTAAACATCATCTTTCGATGTCGGTAAACATCGAGTCTTTTCCTCAGTCATCGGTAAATGTCTGATAGATCCCCAGCTAGAAATCCCCAGTAGAGTCATCTGTAAATGTCCTATCTGGTTTCCAGTTGCAAATATTTGTATCTCCCCAATAAATTTCTCATTCCCAGTCATCGGTAAATGTCTGGTCATTTCTTTTGATGTCGGTAAACATCATCTTTCGATGTCGGTAAACATCGAGTCTCATCCCAGTCATCGGTAAATGTCTGGTCATTTCTTTGGATGTTGGTAAACATCATCTTTCGATGTCGGTAAACATCATCTTTCGATGTCGGTAAACATCGAGTCTCATTCCCAGTCATCGGTAAATGTCTGGTCAATAAAATCAAAATCCCCAGAAGTCGTCGGTAAACGTCTTGTCTGGTATCACCACAAAGATTTTGTCCCTCCCCAAGTGGAAATGCCATCGGTAAATGGCCCAGTTTTCTTCGATATCGGTAAATATCGAATTCCCAGTTGCAACATGCCATCGGTAAATGGTCTTGCTAGGGTTGACATCGGTAAATGTCGAGTTTCTTTAAAGCCACCATCGGTAAATGGTCAGGCTTCCTTTCTACATCAAATCTGTTTCCTAACAGCCATCGGTAAATGGTCTGGCTGAAGTTGATATCGGTAAATATCAAGTTCTAACCATCGGTAAATGGTTTTGCTTTTCAGAAATCTGTTTTCCCAGCAGCCATCGGTAAATGGTCTGACTGAAGTTGATATCGGTAAATATCAAAGTTCTAACCATCGGTAAATGGTTTTGTTTCTCAGAAGTTTGTTTTCCCCAGACGCCATCGGTAAATGGTCGTGCTGAAGTTGATATCGGTAAATATCAAAAGTCCCAGTTCTTCAACCATCGGTAAATGGTTTTGCTTTTCTGAAGCTGTCAATTGCAGTCGTCATCGGTAAATGACGTGGTTCTTTTTATATTATATCCAGTCTGTGCAAATTCTACGGTTCTTTGGTATTCAATCCCTGTTTACCCTGAAAGTCTGACAGTCGTTGCTCTCATCCATTCGGGTTCCCAGCTGATTGAATAGGGGCAGCTGTAGCACCTCAAATTTGCACCTATCATTATGCATACATTTTCATATTAGGTCATAGCATATCATGGTCCATTGCATAGCATTTGCCTTGTTCACAGTTGCCTCAAGTGCAAGCCAATCAAGGATTAGGTCAAACTAATCTCCTGATCAGTCAACCAAGCAAGCAAAGGGATTTCTCATTGAATCAAGGCCTTGGGGTTTGTCCAACAAGTTCACATGGCTTGGAGGCCTATTTGAAGTATTTTGGTCAAGGGCTGAGGGCTCAGAGGTCAGCAGTTCATACACAGACAGTCAAAAGTCAAAGAAAGTCAACTGTCAGTCAAAGCAATGGATGGTGGTCATTCTTGTGGAATTTGGGCACCATGGTCAATAATCAAGAGTTCATACAACTTGGGACATCATTTGAAGTCAAATTCTCAAGGAATTAGGGTTTGGAAGTCATCAGTCAATGCATAATCAGTCAGAAACCCTAAAAGTCAACTGTTGGTCAACTGTCCATTTAATCAGTGATTTGATGATTGGAATTGGTTTGTGAGATTTCATTCATGTCCAATTAGTCATCATATATCATGCCAAACACCATCATGGAAGAATTTGAAGCCAGATCAAAAATTTCCCAAAACGGAAACTGGGCCAGTAACTGAAACTTACCAAAAATGGAAAGTTTTGATCCTCAAACTTACATCATGATACAAGCCTCAAATGAATTTTTGCCCAACATGAAAGTTGAAGATCTTGTTCTCCCATTTCCAAAAAGTCATAGAACTCTCAATTCCCATGTGTGGTTGGCAAGTTATGATCGAATCGATTTCAGAAAATCTTGAACTTCAGAAGGCCATATCTCCCAAACCGTTTGGCCAAATTTGGTGGGGTTTTTTCCTACAAACCACATTTTTCATCCTCTTTCCAAAAATATAAATTTCATGACCCAAAACTTCACCAATCAAAATGGCAAATTTTGACCTTTTTCATTTAAATGTAAGTTTGACCAAGAGTTGACTTTTTGACTCAAACATTTTTTCAGCATTTGGCCAATTGGAACAGCTCATAAATATCATTTTGAGTGTGTTTGCAAAGTCAAATTATGCAGCACATGTGAATATTGCTTGGTTGCTTGAATTGTAAGAAAAGTACCATTTAACCATGCTTGCACCATACTTGTTTATGCATCCACCATACCATGATTTGTACTCTCAAAACAGAAGATTAGAAGGCCATTTTACTGTCAATTATGAATACATTCTGCAGCCAAAACCAATGGTACACATAGCCATGCTTGCTCACTTGAATTTTGGCAAAAAGGACATGTCCAATTCATGAACCATACCTCTTGCAACCTTGCCTTGTACTACTCTCACATAGCAGAATTTTTGGGCCATCATTCTCTGTTTTGGACACACACAACACAGCCACATAACCAATTGCATACCACTCACTCTCTAAAAAAAACCTCACCCTGCTGTGCAATTAAGAATAACCATACCATGCCATATTTAATGCAGCAGAATTCAGGATTTTTCTGTCATGGAGAACAGCAACAGCAGCATGAAAAACCATAACTGAAGGACATTGCCTTGCCAAAAGCAGAATTCAACAACAGTCTTTTTGGTGAGGTATTTTCTGTCCTTTTGAGGACAGTAGCAGCAAGGCAGCAGGGCAAAAACCATTTGGCCAAAACAATACAAAACAGCAGGGCATTTTTTCTTATTTGTGATTCCTGTCAAAAAGGGAACCTTGCCCTCACTTTCCTGTCAACAAAAAGGCAACAAACCACCTGCTAACAAAAACACATAATAGACTTCTCACTCATTTTTCTCCAACATCATCCTTGCTTGCTTGCATTCACCATTGGCTGTCATAACAAAAAGGAGAAAAAACCAAAAGCCCAACAGACCTCACTTGGAATTTTCTTCAAAACCTGTAAAACACAAAACCACAAACCAACAGCTCCACCATCCTATTTCTGTCATGAAACTGCATGAACCAAACCAGAAAACTCCACTGATGCACATACGCATCCTTGGCCACTTTTGAAAAATCTGCAGCAAGAAAACCCTTACTCTCCCACCACAAAACACACACTGCTGGCCATTTTGCATTTTTTCTTCTGTCATCAAAAAACTAGTGACAACAGCATACCAATTCACTCATGCTGAACCTCACTTGCCTTTTCCAACAAAAGCCTGGCCATTTGCATTTGGTCTAAAGAAAAGCACGAATTCTGCACAAACCCTTCAAAAACCCTTGAGTAACCTTCATTCCTTCATCATCCATCACTTAGAGCTTGGACCTTTGACTGTTTGGGCTGAATCATCCAAAACATTGTTGCATCTCAGCTTTTCTGCAGAAGTCAAGTAATTTTCGACCCCTTTGTTTTGTTAAATTGTTGCATGTTTTGGAAAGATCTTTGGATGCTGAATTCACTGATAGCTTTAGTTTTGAGATTGGTTGATTCTATCAAAAGATATGCTGATTTGAAATTTAGTGCTCATGTTGTTTTTTGCTCGAATCCTGTTTGTTCATGTACTTTGATGAAAATGAATAGTGGATTAGGCATGTATGATGCTTAAGGATCACATTGCAATGTTCATTTATTGTTTCTGTGCATTTTGTTTTTAAGCACATGAATGCATTTTGCTGCTGTTAAACCTTATGAACATGCCTAGAGAATCCATGTGAACCATGTTAAATGTTGTTTGCGTGCTATTTTGGATTTTCAATTGCTTTGGTTTTGCTTGAGAATGCTGAATGCTATGGCTGCTAAGACCTAAATGCATGAGCTCTGCCCAGAAATTCCATGTGATGTGTTTTGTTTGTTTGTTAACTACTGTTGTTTAGTACTGATGATTAATGGCCAGGCTTAATTATTGAGGTTTATTCATTGATTCATGTTTGGATGTTGATGATACAATGTTGAAGGCCATGCTGCTAAAATCCTGCTGCAGTACTGCATATGTCCAGAAAATCAATGATTTGTGTTTGTCGTGTTTGATTATGGCCACTTGATTGTTGCATTGATTATTATGTTAACATGTTGCAATGCCTTGCTGTATTAGAAACCCTAGCATTCCCTGAATTTGCATGAAGTTTGGATTGTTGTGTGTTGCTGAATGATTTTGTTGGAACACTAATACCATGCTGTTTGATTGGGTTTGTTGAAATTTTGTTTTGCTGATGAAGTTACATGTACTGCTATGCTGAATTTCAATTGATAATGATTGATAAACATTAATGTCCTGCTGCTGTGTTTGAACATTAATATTTGCCAGAAATCCACATATATCATGCTTTGCTTGTTTGTGCTATGATGTTACAAGAGTGAGTGTTATGCTGTTGTGTGTTGGTGCATGATTTTTTTATGCTGATGAACTTGCTTCAAGAGCAAATACCATAGAACCCTGCTGTTCATGAGCTTTACATTTGAATTTCCTGCTGTCTATGTGAATGTTGTTGCTTGAATTGATGATTGCATGATGTTGTTTGTGTGCTGCTGTTGTTGCCAATGCCATGTGGTTGCTAAAACCCTAAGGGTTCATGTGAAACTCAGAATTTTCAACTTGTTGGCCGTGTTACTGTTCCATTGGCTGGGAGCCAATAGGAACATTTTATTTGCCTTGCCAAAACGCAGTAGTTTTGATTAATGAGCCCAGAATTACACTTCTACCATTCGTTGACTCATTGTTGACCATTTGCCATGCTATGTGTTTCATACTTTGTTCAATTATCCATTCAACTTCAACAATTCATTTTAAATTCATTTTAACTCCAAAAATTGTGGGATTTTTTTGCATTAAACTCATGAATATGTCCTTCATTTTATTGTGAATTTTAATTAATTTTTCAGTGGCTGGATTTTAAATGATAATTATTTTCCCAACATGTATGCAAAATGATACATTGTGCCATTCCTTTTGTGAAATTGTCATATTGCATCCAATGAGCTTGAAATTTTTTGTGGTGAAAATAGACACATTGACCTTCATTTCCATATAAAGTTTGTGCATTTATCATTTATGGATTGAGAGTTATGATTTTCTGAAGTTATGTGTTGCATTTGGTGTCATACCATGATCATGCATTTTCTCTAATTTTGTTCACATGCTTCCTCTTATCCAATTGACCCCAAATTTTTACATGAACCATCTATCACATGTCTAGTTTGTGTATGAATTTTCTTGGGATTAATCTTGCTGTTTTCCATTTGATTGTGAATTTTCTTCCATGCTTGGTCATTTGTTAACTTTTTGTGCTATGCATTGCCAAATCTTTTGTGAAATCCTCATACCATATCACATGGACATGAAATTTGATATGTGATAACTAGACATCTCAAGTTTGGCATTGGTGTTAATCTCATTCATTTCTCATCTGTTTTCAATTTGATATGATTTTTTGAAGTTGACCCATGCTTGTTGACTTTCTTTGTGCATGCTTGAATTTGGTTTGACTTCATGATTTTCATTGACTGCCTTCCACTTGCCCAAATGGGATGAAATTTGACATGCTTACTATGCTATGTGTTAGGTTTGATCATGATTTATTTGGTGATTTTTGGAAAATGTTTAGGTCATTTTTGATGCAAGTCTTGCTGTTGACTTCTATGAGCTTCTGTTTGCCATGCTTTGACCTAATTTGTTCATGAAATGATGATAGTGATTGATATGAATGTGAACCCAATTGGTTTTGTTTCTTAATGGTTTGAACATGATTTTGGATGCTTATCCTTTGCTGTTTTGACTTTATCATTTACTTTTGACCCTAGGCTTGCCCTAGTGGTCCTGCTACTCACCTTTGAGTTTGTGTTTTCAGGTTGACCATCAAATGGCCATTGAGACCAATTAATTTGATTGAGCTTGCTCAAGTATCATTGTCTAACCTCTTTGTTTTGTAGGTGGCTTGGCTCACATGCCCTAAGCGTTGTGCCTTGCACATCCATGTGCCTTTAATGGACTGTTGTTGTCTGTTTCTGTTTGTTTTGTTTGAAGTTGCATACTAACATCTGCTTGACTGTTTCAGGTGCTTTAGTTGCTTAGTTCCTTGTGAACTTTTTGCTTTGCTTTGCTTGTATAAGCAGTTTGCATTGAGGTATGTCTCTTTGTCTTCATGTAGTCTGGAAGACCTGGCCTGTTACTTGGCCAGGCAACTGTCTGAAGTCCTCCTTAAGAGGCAATGTTTGTGGATGTTTAACTTTGTCCTTGCATAGAGTCAAAGTCCTCCTAAGTGAAGAGGCAATTGGTGGAAGGTAGGGATACGCAATCTATCCCCCACTATTCAGTGTGTCATCTGCCTTGCTCACACCACTGTGTTGATGCATTGCAGATACAAACCCAAGATCTTGTACAGCTGTACAGTTGAGTCAGTTTTAATGTGTAGAAGGGTTCCCACTTTCTGAACCCACACATTCTTGTCTTGAGCTCTCCCAGGCCAGGGATAAGAGCTGTGAGGTCTTATCCTCACTTCACCTTTCATCTGCTTCACCTTAGTCTCTCAATGGCAAGGTTAAGAGCACCTTTTACCCTATTCCAGTTGGCCCTAGTGCCTAACCCTTGTTTGAGCCTCTTGCTTGTGTATAGTGTGTGCTATCTGTGCTTGTAGGATTTGTTTGACTTGCTTCCTGTGCAAGATAGGATAGTTTGACTTGCTTCCTGTGCAAGATAGGATAGTTTGACTTGCTTCCTGTGCAAGATAGGATTGTTTGACTTGCTTCCTGTGCAAGTTAGGATTAGTTTAGACTTGCTTCCTGTGCAAGTTAGGTTTTGCTTGGCTTGCTTCCTGTGCAAGTTAGGTTTTGCTTGGCTTGCTTCCTGTGCAAGTTAAGTGTGTGTGGCTTGCTTCCTGTGTGAGCCATGCTTAGGATAGGTTGGCCCTTGTGCCATTTAGCTAGAAACCATAACTTAGGGTTGATTTTGCATGACAACATCTAGGCTCGAGTCGTAGTCTCCCTAGAGTTGTGTCTCCCTCTGTTATTTGGTTAGGCTAGAACCCTTGTCCCTGCGTAGGGGAACTACATCGCCCTGATCTTCATACCAGATGAAGTATGTAGGCAGGAGATTGAGCTGATCTCTCCGGGCGCCTTTTCTTTCTTTTGTGTGTGTTGTTTGACCTTTGCTAGGCTCGAGTCCCCGTACTCCTTAGCATTTGCTGTCTGTTTGTGTGTGTTTGACAGTTATAGGCTGAGTCCCAGACTCCCTATCTATCTGTTGTGTCGTTTAGGTTCGGATGTCAATGTAAGTCCAGTGATTGGCATTTGGGCTCCACGTTTGCCTCTTTGCGTGTGTTTAGGTTCGGATGCTGACATAAGTCCATCGATTGGCAGTCGGGCTCCACGTTTGCCTGTGTCTTGTTTTGTTTGTGTGCGTGTCAGCCGAGCTACGAATGCTCTGATTCTTCTCTCGTCCGAGAAGATACGTATGCATAGGATGCAATATCCTAGCGAGCATGTGTCGTTTCCCCAGTCCGAACTACTTGGACTCTGATGTCTATGCCTGATAGACTAAGTAGGCCCAGGATGCGACATCCTGCCGAGTTCAGTTTCAGTCAGTCTCTCGCTTTCTTTTCAGCCAGTGTGTGTGTGTTTGAGCAGTGTTTAGCAACCAATTTCCTTTCTAGTGTGCGTGGATCCCGTAGAGTACTATGGATGCGTAGGGGTGCTAATACCTTCCCTTCGCATAACCGACTCCCGAACCCATTCTCTTTGGTCGCGAGACCTTTCCTTTCCCAGGTTTACTCTGAGCGTTTCCTTTCCCTCTTTTGGGATGAATAACGCACGGTGGCGGCTCTGTTGTTCTTTCTTTTCCCGCCGGTTTTTCGCGCGATGCGACACATACGAGACATCTGGTCGAGTACATAACATGGCATACATGATATATCCTATTGCAGATGCACATGGAATCTTATTCATGCGATCCCTTTCTTCCTTAGTTAAAGTGGATTGTGTTTTTGATAGACACGGGCCATGTTGCATATGTATGAATCCTTTCTTGGAATCATGCATATTAAAGCGTCTCAGCACTTTGTCTATGCACATACTCTGACTTAGGCCAAGCAGTTTTTGTGATCTATGTCTGTAGATTCTGATTCCTAATATATAGGCTGCTTCACCTAGGTCCTTCATAGAAAAGCATTTCCCCAACCAACACTTTACTTGTTGCAGGGTAGGGACATCGTTTCCAATGAGTAATATGTCATCTACATATAATACCAGGAAAACGATCATGCTCCCACTAACCTTCTTGTAGATACAAGGCTCATCCTCGTTCTTGATGAATCCATATTGTTTTACCGTTTCATCAAAACGAAGATTCCAGCTTTTAGAAGCTTGCTTCAATCCATAGATTGATCTTTGTAACTTACATATATTTTGGGCTTCTTCTGGTATGTCAAATCCTTCAGGTTGTGTCATGTAGACATCCTCAAGAAGATTCCCAATAAGGAAAGCAGTTTTGACATCCATCTGCCATATTTCATAATCATGATATG
Source organism: Lathyrus oleraceus (assembly GCF_024323335.1). NCBI lineage: Eukaryota > Viridiplantae > Streptophyta > Magnoliopsida > Fabales > Fabaceae > Lathyrus > Lathyrus oleraceus. The sequence goes on from NC_066581.1 coordinate 349,544,686, forward strand.
CAGCAATAGCAAGTAAAATCCGAACAGATTTAAGCATTGCAACTAGTGAAAAGGTTTCATCATAGTCAACCCCATGAATTTGTTTATATCCTTTTGCAACCAGTCTTGCCTTATAGGTATGTACCTTACCATCCATGTCAGTCTTATTTTTGAAGACTCACTTTCATCTTATAGGGTTAACTCCTACAGGAGGCTCTACCAAGGTCCAAACTTGGTTTATGTACATGGAGTCCATTTCAGATTTCATGGCTTCTATCCACTTCTCAGACTCGGGACCAGTTATGGCCTCTTGGTAGGTCACATGCTCATCTTGATCCATGAGTAATACATCACCTTGATCAGTTATGAGATATCCAAATCTCTCAGGTTGGTGACGTATCCTGCTTGACCTACGCTGGTCTTGTTCTACTTGAGCCGGTTGCTCTTCCACAACTACTTGTGTTTCTTGCTCTAATTCCTCCATAGGTGTATCGATGCTTTGTGATTCTTGAATTTCTTCAAGCTCTACTTTCCTCCCACTGATTCCTTTGGAAATAAAATCCTTTTCTAGGAAAACTCCAGTTCGAGCGACAAACACTTTGCCCTCAGAAGGATTGTAGAAGTAATACCCTCTTGTTTCTTTAGGATACCCCCACAAATAAGCATTTGTCAAATTTGGGCTCAAGCTTAGTTGAAATTTATCGTTTCACATAAACTTCGCAACCCCAAATCTTCATGTAAGACATATGTGGTTTCTTACCACTCCATATCTCATATGGTGTCTTCTCAACCTTTTTGGATGGAACACGGTTAAGTGTATAAGCTGTTGTCAATAGTGCATGTCCCCAAAAAGAGTTTGGAAGATCGGCGTGACTCATCATGGATCGGACCATGTCTAACAGGGTTCGATTTCTTCTCTCAGATACACCATTCCATTGGGGTGTTCCAGGAGGAGTAAGTTGGGATAGGATTCCACACTCTTTCAGATGGTCATCAAACTCTAGACTTAAATACTCACCACCTCGATCTGATCGAAGAGTTTTAATATTCTTACCTAGTTGGTTTTGTACTTCATTCTTGAATTCCTTGAACTTTTCAAAGGACTCTAATTTGTGTTTTATTAAATACACATAACCATATCTACTGAAATCAATAGTAAATGTGATGAAGTACTGAAAACCTCCTCTGGCTAGTATGTTCAGTGGTCCACATACATTAGTATGTACGAGGGCCAAAAGATCATTAGCTCTTTCACCTTTTCCTGTAAATGGATACTTTGTCATCTTTCCAATTAAACAAGATTTGCATGTCTCATATTATTCATAATCAAAAGAGTCCAAGAGTCCATCTTTATGGAGTTTGGAAATGCGTTTCTCATTTATGTGGCCTAATCAACAATGTCAAAGGTTAGTTGGATTTAACTCATTAGGTTTCACCCTTTTAGTATTAATGTTATAAATAGCCATTTCAAGATCAAGGACATATAGTCCATTGTTCATTTGTGCAGTAGCGTAGAATATATCATTCAAATAAATTGAGCAATAATTGTTCTTTATTATAAATGAAAAACCAAACTTGTCCAAACAAGAAATGGAAATAATATTCCTGCTAATTGCAGGTACATAATAACAGTTCTCTAATTGACTTATTAAACCACTAGGTAAAGTCAATACATAAGTTCCTACGGCTAAAGCAACAACCTTTGCTCCATTGCCAACTCGTAGGTCAATTTCACCTTTTGCCAAATCTCTACTCCTTTTTAGCCTCTGCACATTGGTAGAATTGTGAGAACCGCATCCAATATCTAATACCCATGATGTAGAAGTAGATAAATTAATTTCAATAACAAAAATACCTGAAGTTGAAGTCTCTACTCCATTCTTCTTATCTTCTAGGTACTTTGGGCGGTTTCTCTTCCAGTGTCCGGTCTTACCGCAATAGAAGCAGATTTTCTTTGCTATGCCTCCACTAGGCTCCAAAGCAACAACAGTGGGTTTGGGTTTGGCAACTTCCTTGCCTTTCCCTTTATCACCCTGCTTGGTGGGTCTTTTGTTCTGTCTCTTTCCATTTCTGATCATCATAATGGACTTCCCTTTTGACTTCAGATTCTGCTCAGCAATTCTTAACATGGTGTCATACCCCAATTTTGTCCCTATCCCGATACAATTTTCATCTGATCCATGACCCTACTGCACATGCATACATTCATTATTTAAAAAAAAAATTTAAAAAAAATTTAAAAAAAAATTTTAAAAAAAATTTAACAAAAAAAGGGTAACCGGTTACCCTAATCAGCGTAACCGGTTACACAGACCCAAAATTGATTTTTTTGGCCCTTTTTGACCGGGTAACCAATTATACCTGCGCAGGCAGCTGTAATAGGTCTGTTTTTTACACAATGTGTTTTTTTGATCACCCACTTCAACCCCTTTGCTACCCCTATAAATAGAACACTATCCTCACTCATTTTTCAAGCCTAGAAAGCCACAAAACCTCTGGAAAAATCACATTGAAGCTTCCTCTTTTCAACCTAAACCCTAACTCACCCAAACCCTCTTTTCTTCTTTGAACCACCCAACCACCATGTAAAAGTCCACCATTTCCACACAACAACAACAATAGAAAACTTCTAACCTTCACTTACATAATCATTCACCACCACCACATAAATATACACCTTCCTTCTCTTCCATTTTTCTACCACAACAACCATAACCACCCTCTTCCAAGCTTTTTGCTTCATTCTCAAACCCAAACACAACAATAACCTAGTTTTGACACCACAATCTTGGTAATATTTTGGACTCAAACTCCTTGATATTTTTGGTTTTGTTTTGTGTTTAAAAATGGATTTTTACCCTTGGGTTGTATTTTGAGAGATATTTAAGTCAACTTTGAGACAAGTGGTTTTTGTTGGGTTTACACCCTTTTGGGGATTTTTTTGCTCTTACTACTTTTTATCCACCATTTTCAATCAAACTTTGTTTCTTGTTATCATTTACATTTATTTGGTTGATGAGATCTATTAAATCATGACTATGTTTGTTTAGAGTTGATAAAACCTTCAATGCTTCAAACCTATTAATGATTGATCAATAGATCCTTCATGATACTTTGAGGCATTGATAGGTTGCCTCTATTTCAACCATGTTTGGGTCATTTGATACATAGATGAAACCATTTACTTTACATTTGTTTCTTGTTATCATTTAATATTTATTGTTGTCTTGTTTTCACATTTATTTGGTTGACGAGTTCTATTAGATCATGACCATGTTTGTTTAGAGTTGATAAGACCTTCAATGTTTCAAATCTATTAATGATTGATCAATAGATCCTCCATGATACTTTGAAGCATTGATAGGTTGCCTCTATTTCAACCATATTTGGGTCATTTTATACATAGATGAAATCATTTTCCTTACATTAACTTGTTATTCCATTTGCTTATTGTTATTCTACTAACCACTAGCTACTAACTACTAACATTTATATTATTGCACTTTAATTCCTTGAAATTTATTTTATTGTCACTAACCATTATTATTGTGATATTGTCATTCTTTATCTTGTGATTTACTTTTATGTTATTACCTTGTAATTTACACTCAAGTACTCATTATCATCATCATTGTACAAACTCATCATGAATGTTTATTTATTTGTTATTTATTTTATTATCATCATACACTAAAAACAACAATAACATGATAAAATGGTAAGACCAAAAATATTCATTCCACTCTTAATCAACTAGGACTTAGAGGATTTCATCTTAGGACCTTTGCTTAGAAGCCTTCCTTTACTCTTTGAGATACTTTGTAAACACTTGGATTTTCATCCGTAACTTACATGCATATTGTAAGAATGGCATCATGGCACCACCTTAGGGGGACATGTTTGTAAGTCCATTATCCTTTGTTTAGCATAGGTCACTTTAGCACACAAAAGACTCTCTCTTGGGCTACCTTACAATGAGACTCTTTATTTTCTTGTTGGTTATTTTGCATTCACGTTGCATAAGCTAACATTCATAAGCAATCTCATTTTGAGACCATTGTCATAATTCGATTCATATGCACATGTAAATACAAACCTCGATCAATATCGAGTGCGCCTTTTCCAAATCAATCCAAAACACCCTTGTAAGTCGATCGCTTTTAAAGCATCGCCATCAACCTCACATAGCTTACTCTTGGGCTTTCTTACAGTGAGACCTATTCGATTTTTATCGAGTAGAAGAGCAATACACTAAATAAATTCACTTCATCCAAAACACAAATCTAAAACCTCGATCCAACGTCGAGTATTTTCTCTCAAACTCAATTGAAATACCCCGATTAAATCAAAACATTTTTTTTACAATAAGTTGAGTGAAAAAGGAGTTGACTTTGATTTTTCAACTTCACTCCTCAATTGGACAAATACGAGTTTTCTTACTCGGTCAGTCGAACAATTATCATTTTTCGCCAAACATACAACTTAATCAAATCATTTTCTTAACAAACTATACGAAAAAGGAGATGGTTTTGAGCTTTCAATTCCTCTTCTCAAATGCTTGGATATGAGTTGTCTTACTCAGTCATTCGAGTATTTGTTGTTCATGCTAAAATACATCAACCATACCCAAACCTATTTTCATAATCACTCGTATGAAAAAGAAAGTGGTCTAGAGTCTTCTATTCCCTTTCCCGATTATTAGGATACGAGTTGTCTTACTCAGTTATCCGAGTATTCGTCATTCGTTTAAAATACCTTAATCAACATTAAGATCCTTTCACAATTAAGGATGAAAAAGAAAGCGCTCTAGAGTCTTCTATTCCCTTTCCCGACTGTTAGGATACGAGTTGTCTTACTCGACCATCCGAGTAATCTTCATCCAACCAAAAATCTCAACACAACCAATCTATCTTTTCTCGCCCTCGTGCGATCGAAACCAATCAAAACATTCAACATATTAATCCAACTTGTCACCCCCGTGTGACCAAAACTCTGTTCAGAAAGAACACTGTTTAATCCTTTCTAATGCGCACAACAAACCAATGCTTAAGCCTCCACCGAGAGTAGACAAGCCAACGTTTAGCCTTTAGAACGCGATCTAAACCGCTGTTCGATAAAAGACACCAACTAGCCGTAGTTCCCTGAACTACGAATGCTCTGATTTCCTTATTATGCCATAAGGATACGTAGGCAGGAGATTGTTGTATCTTCGCGAGCACACTAATAAAAAACCTCCCATTTCCCTTTTCGAGGTTCTCATCCATTTCTATTTTTCAATATCTTATAACCCAAAGATAACAAACAAAAATAAATTAACACACGAAACGCACATTAGAACTAAAAGGTTCCCGTTGAGTACAACGGACGTAAGGGGTGCTAATACCTTCCCCTTACATAATCCACTCTCGAACCCGAATATGGTTGCGACGACCATTGTTTCATTTCCTAAAGGTTTTATCGATATTTTCCTATTCCTTCATTGGGATAAATAAAGTTCGGTGGCGACTCTGTTCGAACATTAATTTTTTCCGCGACCATCGCGAGGAATCGTATTTTTCGAGATGCGACACATGGCTAGCAGTTCAGGAAGGGATTTGTCCATATCATTCATATTGAAATTTAGGACAAATTGACTGAATCTATCTAGCAACGATTGCAAGATCAAATCAGTCGCAAGTTCCTTTCCGAGGGGAAAACCCAACCTCTCAAGGTTTTCCACATACCCAATCATCTTGAGCACATGGGGACCTACAGGGGCTCCCTCAGCTAACTTGCCTTGAAAATGGGCTTTTAAAACTTTAAACCTTTCACGCCTTACTTGCTCTTGATAGAGCATCTTCAGGTGTTCGATCATATCGAACACTGCCATGTTCTCATGTTGCTTTTGCAACTCTGAGTTCATGGTAGTTAGCATGAGACAAGCAGTTTCATTGGCATCATCGACATGCTTTTTATAAACATCTCTTTTTGCCTTAGGTGCAGAACTAGGAGGTTCCTCTTCAGGAACAGGTTTCTCCAAGACATACAACTTTCTATCATATTTGAGGACAATCCTCAGATTTCGATGCCAATCCAGAAAATTTGTCCCAGAAAATTTTTCCTTGTCAAGGATTGATCGCAAAATCTTGTTAGAGGTGTTTGTTGTCATGGTAATCTACATGAAAATAATGAAAATATAAGTATCAATAACATATTTAATTAGGCCTTTAATTAAATACGCTCCCACTATTTTACTCAAAACAAATGACCCTCACCATTTGATTCGGAAAATCCCGTTGGAAGATTTTCTAGTTGGTCGAGATCCACATTTCACTTTGTTTTAAGTCCGCGTAGGCGAATTACACAAAACTAGGTTATTTAGGTAGAAACTCCTTCCAATTGTATCTAGTACAACTCTCGAATATTTTAGTTGGGTGAATAACTCCTTATTCCAATCCATCACATGGATTATTTCCAACTCTTGCTTCTAAACATATATAATCTTATTATAATTTGTTTAGTTAAGTTTGACCCATTGGTTTAGCAATTGGATATTACAATTATCCCATCACACCTTACTAATATAGAACATGCATCTCGCGTAGGCGAAACCTACATTATCCAATACTAGTCATGATGAGTGCTAAAACTTGGAAAGCATAAACTTAATATTTAATTTGAGGGAATTTGCAATTATTCTGATGTCACCGGCTTATTTATCATATAAATCGTCTCTCACATGCATCAACATACATTCACATGCATCAACATACATAATGAAACAGTTATGGCCCCTAGCGCAATTGTTCTCCCAAGCCAATGAGAGAACCTAAGCTAACCTAATAACGATCTAAGCTTCTCCAAGCAAGATCTTCAAGGTTGTCCTCCTTTGATATTGAATTCTTCTCTTTCTTCATAACATTATATTACATAAAAGAAACTCATTTTACATACGAGGGAGTTAGATGAGAAAAGAAGTTACATTAAGAGATTAAAAGAGAGGCACGACACGTAGGTCGTATTTAAAAAACCCAAAACAAAATAAAGGAAAACTAAGGCCATAACCGATCACCATAAGACAATAATAATAAACACGTTATTATTATTATTATTAATTTTAATTCTTTTAATTAATTAAAACCAAATTAAATTTCGGCGACCGATCACACTACACAGAGTTAGCCGGGGGTCCACTGCCCGGTCAGCGGGAATGGGGGTTCCGCTGATAGATCAGCGGACGGGGGTCAAGGGGGCAGTCCCCCTGGCCGAAATTTTTAATGAATAATTCATTTGAAATCGAAGTCATTTTTTGCATCAACACTTGATACTTTAAAGCACAACTCTTGCACAGTCACAACCCTAATCGCATAACTCTTTGACAACACAACCCTTGTGCCGTCATTAACCCTAATGCACCAATTTCAGACCGTCAAACACACCTCGATTTTTGATTCAATATGATTGATCAACACGTCATTGCTTCACCATACTAATGTCGGATCAAGAAGCAAACGACCATTGATCACTCAAAGGAAAACAACCATTAAGTGTTTGAATGAACGAAATAGAAACAATATATCATATATACCGTATTTTACATCATTATTACTTATATCATATATATAACTTGATCGATCTCAATTGCGTAAACTATAGACGATCGATATATCGCTGCATCACCATACTAACATCGGATTCCGAAGCATAGTCAACATCAATGCCTGTACATCATTAGTAGGATTTTATCCCTCCAGTGTTTGACTAGGGATTAACTCCTTATCTCTCCAGTGTTTGGGGATTTGAAATAATGCTTGTACATCATCAGTAGGATTTTATCCGAAAGCATACAGTCAGCAATTATGGGTATTTTGTTTTCGTCATCCTCCCTTCAATTTTTGCTAAAACAACAATTTTGATTAGTGAATGGGAGAAATATATTGTAACACCCCAAAATTTGCCCTCCTTATTCACGCATTCATTTTTAGGTCATTTAATATTAGATCCATTGCATTTCATCATGTCAATCAGAATCAGATCCAAGAAGCTTGAACATCATCCAGGACACTTTGTGGGTTCTATTTAGATGATCAGTCAACACAAGGGAAAGACTTGAGTTACTTCCAACAGGGGTCTATTCGTCAGTCAAAACATTAATCTTGAAGGAGCAAAGGTTTGTTCATGAGCTGTCATGCTCGTTAGGCGAAGCCCATGTGTTTTGAAAAAAAAAATGAAAAAAAACGAAAATAAAATAATAATAATAATAATAATAAAAATATTAATTAAATAAAAAAATAAATAAATATATAATAGAAAAAATCTTGGACTTGGACCTCTCTCATTTGAGCCCACAAAGCCATGAAAATCAGGTTATAAAAGAGGGAGAATAGACAGAAAAAGGAAGAGAAGCAAAACACTCTGAGGTTTCCTTGGAACAAAACCCTGGACAAAACCTGGAAAGAAACCTAGACAGAGAGAGTGAGAATTAATCTGCAGCAACCTCCAGGCAACTCTGAAAGGTACATTCTGACTCACACACTTTCAGCTCAAGTAAACCCTAACATTGGTTTGCAAATCCAACCGTGCCATTTGATTTCAACCGATCTCTCCACTCAGGTTTGCCCTATATCCATCATCTTTATGCCTTTAATTTGAATGCTCTAAATGTATGAGGTATTATGGGTGAATTTGATACCCTTTTGATGCATGTGTTTGACAAGACATTTAGGCCTCCTACCCTTGGTTGCTTTTTGTGAATTTTAATGGCATAATTCATGTGGTTACATTTTGATTTGGGGGCAACTCTTGGTTACCCTATTTTGTTTCTCTAACCTGTTTGTTGAGTTTTGTTTTGTGAGGGCTCATATAACTCTTGCAGAGATGGTTTGCCTGGTGTTCCACTTTATTTGTGGGATACCGCCTGGAGGTTTCATTCCGATTACCTGTACTGACTCACTTTCTTTGATGGTGTTAGCTTGGGAGGATCCCCGGGTTTCCTTGTTCCGTTAATTACTGTTACTTCGGATCTTTATCCGTGTGGTACTTTTACATTTTCCCGTATTTTTACCGCTTTCTTAGCTGGAAGACCTCGATAGGAGGCAATGTTTTGTGTGTTTACTTTATGCAGGTTCCTTCGTCCAGGACTCTTTTTGCATGAGCATCCCTAACCCTACAAACCCATTTATTTTTCTTCTCCTAACACGTTTACTCCTTCTACTATAGGCGAGTAAGTCTCCAAAGGTCGAGCATACGGTAGATTGCGTAGTAACGTCGTTCGTCCAAAACCCAATCCATAACCCCGTAGTTAGCCGAACTACGGCTTGCTCTGATTCCCATTCCAGATGAGATACGTAGGCATAAGACGCGATGTCTTAGCGAGCACAATTACCCTTAACCCCTAGGTAGCCGAGCTACGAAGACTCTGATTCTCATATTCAGATGGGATACGTATGCAGTGGATGCGACATCCGTGCGAGTCATTTCCTTTTGACCCTTTTTTTTAGTAAATAACACATTAGATAAACCCACACCCTTTAGACAAGAACTACAAAAGTGGATCCCGTAGAGTACTATGGATGCGTAGGGGTGCTAATACCTTCCCTTCGCATAATCGACTCCCGAACCCAAGATTTGGTTGCGAGACCCTGTCTTATCCTTTCCTTTTTCCAAGTTTACTTCTAGCGTTTCCTTTCCCTCCTTTGGGATAAATAACGCACGGTGGCGACTCTCTTGTCTTTCTTCGCCAGTTGTTTTTTTCGCATTCCATTTTTCAGGTTGCGACAGCTGGAGACTCTGCTGGGGACCCGGTTTCCCTAAGCGAGTCCCTCCTAGCTTTTATAGGTTGTTTGTTTATTGGGTGTTTATTCTTTTGTACAGTTATTTATCTTTCAGCATTTACCTGCTTTATTGCATTGTGTAAATATGATTGCCGTATCTGCTGGTTCTGTTTGTGAGATGAGTTCTATATCCGAACTCGAGTGCACTTAGGATAGGAGAATGGCATAGTCTTGTTGACTTGTGTGGAGTTATTCCTTAGCAAGTTGACTTGCAAGCCCATTCACTTGGTGGAGGTCATGTTGAGATCAATAATGTCACACAAGTAAGTTGTGGTTAGACATTACTTTTTCCAATATAGACCTTAGAAGCCAAGGACCTTAGTTTACCAAACCCATCTTGGCCTATTTGTAGGATGTAGTGCGAAAGTCGTTCAAATGTAAGATTTGATACGATTGTTACGCGATACTACACTCATAAGAGTCTCTCTTGAGAATATTTTTGGAATATGAGTAGTCGTTCCTCCGATAATATCCGAAAGATGGGATTATGACTATGGGAACCTTTTGTAGAACATGTTTGGCAGGTTTAAACCTTAGTACACTCCCTTTGGGTGGTTCTTAACCTAAACTCCATGCTCGTGACTTGCAACAAACCCTTGATTCATGGTTGATCCGTTCAAGTACCCTTAATATCAATGAAACTTGGGTGTTGATAAGGTGTAAACCATAATCCACAAAAAATGGATGGTTGACATTAAGGATAACATGATCCATCCCATGACCTTTGTTTGGTGTGCTTTGCTTGATCCTCTTAATTTCTCTCCAGGCAGTGCAACCTGACAGATGTTCAAGCGGATCCAGCAATTTTGATTGACATGCCATTGCATTGCATAACATCATCTGCATATTTGCATCCAACATCTCATGCTTATTCATTTGCAGGGTATTCCCTTTTTAAGGGGGGGCCCTTAAAATCGAATAAGCAGTGCATCGCATATCATGCATATTAACCCTTGTTTGTTTTGCAGATGTCACCACAGTGTCTAATGTTTGTTCCCTGTTTCAGGCAGTTATTGGTCCCAAGCGAGTTCACAGGTACCCGACAAAGGAAAACCGTCCACGACTAGCAATGGACCAAATACAGAAAGAACTGACTGATATGCGTGAAAGGATGGATCAGTTCATGACATTGATGACTGGTATGGCAGAAGGTCAGGCGAACCTGAAGGAATTGGTTGAGCAACCGAGGCCCGATCCAGAGGTGGAAATACCAAGTGCTGAGGGGAACCCTGGTAACCCTGGGAACCCTGGTAACCCTGGGAACACTGATAACCCTGTGAACACTGGAAACGCGGGTAACGCAAATGTTGATGGAAACCCGGGTAATGTTGGAAACACGGGAAATGTTGGGAATGGTATTGGCGGAAGGTACAATGTGAATCAAGGGATTCGGATTAACGGGCGCCCCGTTACTGAAGATTGTCAATATGATCAATTCTCTTTGCACGACGAAGCCCTCGAGACCACTCGCCGTATGGATGAGCTTGCTGAGAAGCTCAAATCTTTGGAATCTCAAAATTCCTTAGGTTTTGATGTCACCAATCTTGGTCTGGTTCAGGGAGTAAGGATCCCTCAAAAGTTCAAACCCCCTACTTTTGAGAAATACAACGGGGCTTCTTGCCCACGCACTCATCTCCAATCTTATCTGGGAAGGTTGGGAGCTCACACTGAAGATGAAAAGCTGTGGATGTACTATTTTGAAGACAGTTTAACTGGAGCTTCTCATGAATGGTATTCTCATTTGTCTCGTACTACTATCAAGAGCCGGAAAGACTTGGCAGGGGCTTTTGTCAAGCAATATCAATACAACTTGGACATGGCTCCAAATCGGACCTTGTTGCAAGGAATGTCTCAGACTGCCAAGGAAACCTTTAGAGAATATGCTCAGTGTTGGAGACAGATTGCTGCATCCGTCCAACCCACCTATGTCTGAAAGGGAGATGGCGGATATGTTCATGAACACTCTTCAAGGCAATTATATCGAGAGATTGACTGCTTGCCCGTCAATCAGCTTTGCAGAGATAGTGATTTCTGGAGAAAGGATCGAGAGTCTGTTGAAGATGGGCCGAATTCAAGACAACAGTGCTTCCAACTCATCAGTTCCCAAGAAGCCGTTTGCTGGTAACGGTCAGTGAAAAAGAGAAGGTGAGACGAGCGTTGTATATGCCGGCAGGGGCAGAGGACGCCCTAATTACTATCAAGATCAAGTGGCCGCAGTCACTATTCCAACACCTGTTCCTCAACCGCAGTATCATCCGCAACAGCAACCCAGGTACAACAATCAACAACAAGGAGGTAATCCGGGTCAGCAGAGACCCTATCAACAACGTCCAAGGCAGGCGGACCGGGTCATTGAGCCAATCCCAATGCCTTATTCTGTATTACTTCCCAAGTTGATTGACATGAATCTGGTTATGTTGAGAACTCTGGCCCCACCGGTCAATCCCAACAATCTGCCTAGAGGTTATGATGTCAACGCCAGATGTGCATTTCACTCCAACGCACCTGGCCATACTACAGATAATTGCAAGGCTCTCTAGCTAAAGGTACAAGATTTGAGAGATGCCCAGGCCATCAATTTTTCTCCGGTGCCTAATGTTATCCAAAACCCGATGCCAGCTCACGGCGGGTAGAGGATTAATGCTGTTGATAGTGGGGAAACTTTGAATTTGGTTTCTGATGTGACTAAAGTGAAGACTTCGCTAGCGGTGGTCAAAGACCGACTCTTGAAAGGACAGATTTTCCCGGGCTGTGGGGAAGAGTGCAGAAATTGTCAAGACGCCGAGAACGGATGTGATAGTTTGAGAAGGGGTATTCAACAACTGATAGATGAAGGTTGTCTTCAGTTCGATCAGACTCGTCCAGTGAAGAATGATGTGTCGACAGTAACGTTTTATTTCACTCCTGAAGAAATATATGTTCCCGAGAGACCCGCTCCGACAACAATATATTTCCCAGAAAGTCCAGCACCAATTTACTATGACAACCCTTAACCGACTTTGAGTGGTCAGGTCACCATCACGGTACCAGGACCTGTTCCATATGAGAAAGACAGTGATATCCCGTGGCACTATGGGGCTGATATCTACTGCTAGGGGCAGAAAGTTAACGAAGAAGACATTGACATTGGTAGCTCCGCTGTAGACAATGTTGGAGGAATTGGTGGCTTCACTCGCAGTGGACGCCTATTTGCACCATCAACATTGCGCATGAATGCTGAAGCTGAGGCAGCTGCCAAGGCTAAAGGAAAACAGGTATCCACCGAAGAGGTTACTACCGAGGAAGCTCCTTCTAAGACCGCATTCGATAAGGAAGTGGATGAGTTTATGAGGATTATCAAGAAAAGTGACTACAAGGTAGTCGACCAGCTAAATCAGACACCCTCAAAGATCTCCATTCTCTCACTATTGATGTGCTCTGAGGCACACAGAGCAGCCTTGTTGAAAGTACTGAATATGGCTTATGTTCCCCCAGAGATAACTGTTGACCAGCTGGAGTCGGTAGTTTCGAATGTACACACTAGCCATGCGCTAGGTTTCACCGATTATGACCTAACATCTGAGGGCAGGAATCACAACAAAGCCTTGCATATCATAATGGAATGCAAAGGGACGGTGCTTTCCCATGTTTTGGTTGATACAGGTTCTTCTCTGAATGTTCTCCCAAAGAAAGCCTTAACGAAGTTGGATTGCGATGACGCCACCCTAAGGCCGAGTAATTTAGTTGTAAGGGCTTTTGATGGCTCTAAGCGAGCTGTTTGTGGCGAAGTTGAGTTGCCAATTAAGATTGGACTACAGGTATTCAAGAGTACCTTTTATGTGATGGATATCCAGCCTGCCTATAGCTGTCTGCTAGGTCGACCTTGGATTCATGCTGCTGGTGCTGTTACTTCTACTCTCCACCAGAAGCTCAAATATGGACTAGAAGGTCAGATCGTCACTGTCTGTGGTGAAGAGGATATTTTTGTTAGCCACTTGTCTACATTTAAGTATGTGGGGATGGATGGCGAGATGCATGAGATGCTGTATCAGGGCTTCGAAGCCATAAGCATCAGTGAGGTCGCGCCCGAAACTGTCTTTTCACCTGAGTCTGAGAAGGTCGGGACTTCTATCTCTTCATACAAGCAAGTTGTTGAAGTGGTTAAGGCTGGTAATGCCCAAGGCTGGGGAAAATTTGTGGAGCCAATCATAAAAGAAAACAAGTTTGGATTGGGGTATACTCCGGGGTCTCAGAAGAATGAAGTCGGTACTTTCTCCAGCGGGGGTTTGGTTTCTCCCCACACCGTCAATGCTGCAGATGAAGACAAGGCTGACAACGACTGTGACTTAGATAGCTGGATTCGCCCGTGTGTCCCAGGAGAAAAGCTCGACAATTGGTCGTCTGAAGAAGTCGTCCGATTTACTCTACTGAAGGAGTAATTTTTATTGTTTTCCTTTTATCACATGCATAACAAAGTCTTACACTTTGACCAAGGTGTAATGACTCATCTGTAGGGCCATCCATTTAGTTACATTTTGCAATTATTTTCATCATCAATAATGGACAGCTTTTGCAAACAATTTTGTGTTCTCTTTCTTTCAATTATTTTTACTTTTACAAAAACGGCAATGTTTCTTTTTCATGTTTCTTTTTCGTTTTTCTTTCCAAAAAACACCTCGTAATACTGATCACCCGGATCTCACTGCTAACGACATTGCTATGGCCAAGTATGACTTCGACAATCCTATCTATCAAGCCGAAGAAGGGGTTGAGGAAGATTGTGAATTGCCTGAGGAGTTAGCCAGGTTGTTGAAACAGGAGGACCGAGCTATTACACCTTATCAGGAAGTGGTTGAGACCATCAACATTGGTACCGAAGACGACAAGAAAGAGATCAAGATCGGGGCCAGTCTACAGGCCGAGAGGAAAATACCGTTGATCATGTACTTGACTGTGTTAGAAAGGTCAATGGGTTGTGTGCTCGGTCAGCATGACGAGTCAGGTCGAAAAGAGCATGCAATATACTACCTTAGCAAAAAGTTTACCGACTGTGAACAAAGATACTCACTGCTCGAGAAAACTTGCTGCGCTTTGGCATGGGCTGCTCGCCGACTAAGACAGTATATGTTGACTCACACGACTCTATTGATATCAAAGATGGATCAAGTCAAGTATATTTTTGGAAGGCCAGCATTTACCAGAAGGGTTGCTAGGTGGCAAATGATGCTGACAGAGTATGACATCCAATACACTTCACAAAAAGCCATCAAAGGAAGTGTCTTGTCAGACTATCTTGCCGAGCAACCGATTGATGATTACCAACCTATGAGGTTCGACTTTCCTGATGAGGACATCATGTTTCTCAAATCGAAAGATTGCGAGGAACCACTCTCGGAGGAGGGGCCTGACCCTGAATCCAAATGGATTATGATGTTTGATGGGGCGGTCAACTTTAATGGTCGCGGAGTTGGTGCAGTGTTGATCACACCGGAGGGGGTTCATATGCCATTTTGTGCCAGAATAACTTTTCCCTGCACCAACAATGAAGCCGAATACGAAGCTTGTATCCCAGGACTTGAGGAAGCCATCAACCTACGGATTAAAACCCTGGATGTAGTTGAGGAAAAGAGACTAGCAGCTATATGCCATAGCCAACTATATCAGAGACGAAAGAAGAGAGCGTTTGATCAGAAAGTGCACCCTCAGGAATATCAAGTTGGTGAATTGGTACTCAAAAGAATTCTTCCTCCCAACACAGATCACAGGGGAAAATGGACACCGAACAACGAGGGTCCATACATGGTTAAAAGAGTTTTCTCTGGCGGAGCTCTGATGCTAACAACCATGGATGGCGAAGACTTCCCGTCCCCTGTCAACTCAGACGCAGTTAAAAAATACTTCGAATAAAATAGACCCGTTGGACAGTAAAAAGAATAGTCCAGGCAAAAAAGGGGCATCCCGACGAACCAAAAAAAGAATGAAGAGGTTCGGGCAAAAATTAGGGATATAAAAATAAAAAAAAATGTACACCCGGTGAGTCAAAAAACCGAAAGGGAGGCTCAAGCAAAAAAGGGTATCCCGGTGGATTGAAAACCCAAAAGGGCGGTCCACGCAAAAGTTAGGGAATAAGCGAATAACTGCGATCTGAGTTCATCCGTGTTATATCACCGTTTCATTCAATCCGGCAATCTTCGAAGGTAAAAGATCGACTAATCATCCACTTCAGAAAGCAAGATGAGCAGAGCGTCTTGAGGACATACAAGCCATAGTAGAGTCGAAACTCGGTGGGACCCCGTTTCCACATCGCCATTAGGATAGTTTCTCTTGTTCAATTTATAGTGATCGCCTCTTTCCAGGGATCAGCTTCCTGATGTACTCGCCTATTCCTGGCACAAATTTTTCAACCAACAAAAGTCGAATAATTCAGTTAAAAAGCCTCTTTATTTTTCATTTATCAGTTTGTTTGCAAAAGATGTCTGAATTCTTGAGGAAACATATTGCATCTGAATATAATGGTGGCTTTTGCAGATGACTTGCGCAGGAAAACAGTCAAAATTGCTTTGAATGTGCTTAATCCTGGACGGTGAATTCAAACCGAGTAATTCCCCGGGGCATACGTGTATTTTTTGGTTACAGGTCACAGGAACCGGATGCCAAGTCATGAATCCTCACCCCTAAGCGGTTGACAAAGCCTCTCCTCTGCAAAGCAGGTTCCCCTGTAGAATTGTCAGTACCAGACTGTATCTTCCCAACAACAACGGAGTAGTTGCATACCCAACAAACAAGAGGGTGGTGTTCCCAGTGTTCATCTCGTCCCCAACAAATTATTTCTAACAGATGTGTTTTAATCCCCAGCCTGAGGACGATTAGCAAGTTCATATCCCCAGCAAAGGTCGATTCCTACGACATTTCCCCAGGAAGTGCTTTCCTCACAGACTCTCCTCGCAGAGCCTCGCCAAGCAAAGTTTCCATAGTTGATACTTCCCCATCAAGGTCAAATTTTCAAAAAAGGCCGATTTATTTTCGGTGGCTCCCCGGTCCCGGTAGACGGATCATTCCCCACAGAGCATTCAAGGATTGATACAGTGATCCGCTCCTTATCAGAGTTGCTTCCCCAAGCAGATTTCTTTTTTCTTTTGCACCATGCATAACATTTGCATTTGCATGCATATCATATCAAGCATACACATAAGCTGATAAATAGGTCCTTCAAAGCAGACTGAAGAATTGCTTTACAACCAGAGTCATGAGATCCAGCCAGAGGATCAAGTGTGAGTGATCCAGCTTGAGGGTCATTTTTGAAGATTTAGCCAGAGAATCGAAACAATTCAGATCTAGCCAGAAGATCGAAATAGATTCAGCCAGAGAATCGAAACAATTCAGATCTAGCCAGAAGATCGAAGTCAGGTCTAGCCCGAAGACCGGAAATAAATTCAGCCAGAGAATCGAAACAATTCAGATCTAGCCAGAAGATCGAAGTAGATTTAGCCAGAGAATCAAAGAAAATAGATTCAGCCAGAGAATCGAAACAAAGGAGATCTAGCCAGAAGATCTAGCCAGAAGATCGAAGAAGATCTAGCCAGAAGATTGAAACCGTATCCAGCCCGAGGATCAAAATTAACATCCAACCAGAGGACTAAATTGAGTATAGATTCAGCCAGAGGATCGAAACTCCAAATTAAGTCAGAAGCCTGATTCAGATTCAGCCAGAGGATCGGAAGAGAAATAAACAGCGCGGTGTATTTCAGCATTTTTGTGGTGTTCTCGAAGCGCAAATTTTCGGTCTGTCTTTGGTATTCAATCACAACTCACCCTGTTTGTCTGATAAGCTGTTCACTTTCATCCTGCTCGGGTTAGCTGATGACTGAATAGGGGCAGCTGTAACACCCCAAAATTTGCCCTCCTTATTCACGCATTCATTTTTAGGTCATTTAACATTAGATACATTGCATTTCATCATGTCAATCAGAATCAGATCCAAGAAGCTTGAACATCATCCAGGACACTTTGTGGGTTCTATTTAGATGATCAGTCAACACAAGGGAAAGACTTGAGTTACTTCCAACAGGGGTCTATTCGTCAGTCAAAACGTTAATCTTGAAGGAGCAAAGGTTTGTTCATGAGCTGTCATGCTCGCTAGGCGAAGCCCACGTGTTTTAAAAAGAAAAAAAAAACGAAAATAAAAAAAAAGTAAAAAAAAAATAATAATAAAAAATAAATAAATAAATAAATTAAATAAATAAATAAATAAATAAATAAAATATAATAGAAAAATCTTGGACTTGGACCTCTCTCATTTTAGCCCACAAAGCCATGAAAATCAGGTTATAAAAGAGGGAGAACAGACAGAAAAAGGAAGAGAAGCAAAACACTCTGAGGTTTCCTTGGAACAAAACCCTGGACAAAACCTGGAAAGAAACCTAGACAGAGAGAGTGAGAATTAATCTGCAGCAACCTCCAGGCAACTCTGAAAGGTTCATTCTGACTCACACACTTTCAGCTCAAGTAAACCCTAACATTGGTTTGCAAATCCAACCGTGCCATTTGATTTCAACCGATCTCTCCACTCAGGTTTGCCCTATATCCATCATCTTTATGCCTTTAATTTGAATGCTCTAAATGTATGAGGTATTATGGGTGAATTTGATACCCTTTTGATGCATGTGTTTGACAAGACGTTTAGGCCTCCTACCCTTGGTTGCTTTTTGTGAGCTTTTTGTGAATTTTAATGGCATGATTCATATGGTTACATTTTGATTTGGGGGAAACTCTTGGTTACCCTATTTTATTTCTCTAACCTGTTTGTTGAGTTTTGTTTTGTGAGGGCTCATATGACTCTTGCAGAGATGGTTTGCCTGGTGTTCCACTTTATTTGTGGGATACCGCCTGGAGGTTTCATTCCGATTACCTGTACTGACTCACTTTCTTTGATGGTGTTAGCTTGGGAGGATCCCAGGGTTTCCTTGTTCCGTTAATTACTGTTACTTCGGATCTTTATCTGTGTGGTACTTTTACATTTTCCCGTATTTTTACCGCTTTCTTAGCTGGAAGACCACGATAGGAGGCAATGTTTTGTGTGTTTACTTTATGCAGGTTCCTTCGTCCAGGACTCCTTTTGCATGAGCATCCCTAACCCTACAAACCCATTGATTTTTCTTCTCCTAACACGTTTACTCCTTCTACTACAGGCGAGTAATTCTCCAAAGGTCGAGCATCCGGTAGATTGCGTAGTAACTTCGTTCGTCCAAAACCCAATCCATAACCCCGTAGTTAGCCGAACTACGGCTTGCTCTGATTCTCATTCCAGATGAGATACGTAGGCATAAGACGCGATGTCTTAGCGAGCACAATTACCCTTAACCCCTAGGTAGCCGAGCTATGAAGACTCTGATTCTCATATTCAGATGGGATACGTATGCAATGGATGCGACATCCGTGCGAGTCATTTCCTTTTGACCCTTTTTTTTAGTAAATAACACATTAGATAAACCCACACCCTTTAGACAAGAACTACAAAAGTGGATCCCGTAGAGTACTACGGATGCGTAGGGGTGCTAATACCTTCCCTTCGCATAATCGACTCCCGAACCCAAGATTTGGTTGCGAGACCCTGTCTTATCCTTTCCTTTTTCCAAGTTTACTTCTAGCGTTTCCTTTCCCTCCTTTGGGATAAATAATGCACGGTGGCGACTCTCCTGTCTTTCTTCGCCGGTTGTTTTTTTCGCATTCCATTTTTCAGGTTGCGACATATATATACATATTTTTTTATGTAGATGGAAAAGATGAGTGAACACGAAAGGATTCGTTTAAAATGTGCATAATCATTTCATTAATATTACCATTAAAGGAAACCAACAATACTTGAAAGCAGATAAGTACTTAACATGCAAAGAAAAATACAAATAATAATGCTGAAATAGTCAAATGATTGCCAGTGCAGAGGAAGCTTTCTCGTGTCTGGTTCACTGCTGGGTTAGCCTCCTTCAGAGTAGTGGTAGCTCTGTTGATCGAGACTAGCATGATAATCATCTTCAGATCTATTCTCGGAAATCTCTTCCATCGTTTGGGCTGATGGACTCGCATAGCTAGGCGAAGAAGTATTGTTGACTTGCAAGCTTCGAGGTGCAAAGGAGAACCTCTTGGAATCAAGCAGGGTTTGTACCTTACTGTTGAACACTTTGCAGTCTTCGGTTGAATGCCCTTGTGCCCCAGCATGGAAGTCACATCTAGCATTGGCGTCAAAGCCTGGTGGATATGGAGGAATTACTGGTTTTAGCTCCTTTGGTACTATCAGTCCTCTCTCAATTAAATATGGAAGTACTTGACTATATGGCATTGGAAGCGGATCAATGTGTCTCTCTGGCTTTCTTGGCCTTGGTTGAGCATGTTGACAATGTCTATGTGGAAAATCCTGCCATTTGTATGGCTGCTGAGGTGGAATCCGTTGTTGATATTGGGGACATCCTTGATTTGTGGGATACTGACCATATGGAGAAGATGGTCTTTGATATGGAGCTTGTGGGATTTCCCAGACTGCATTAACTTCAGCCTCTTCTTCCTTTTGGGAACTGGCAACAAATCACTCTCAATGCTCTGGTTATTTAAGGCGCATTGGATTCTTCCACTTTTAAGGCCATGCTCGATGCGTTCTCCAATTGACACCAAATGAGCGAAGTCTGATGCTGCACTGCTAATCATCCTTTCGAAGTAAGGGCTTTGTAAGGCATCCCTGAGTAATTCCATCAATTCTTTGTCTAAGAGTGGTGGTTCAACGCGAGCCGCTAACTATCTCCATCTTTGGGCATACCCTCTAAAGGATTCGTTGTTTTCTTTAGATAAGGCCCTCAGCTGCATGCGATCGGGAGCTATGTCCAAATTATATTTATATTGCTTCAAGAAGGCGTTAGCTAGGTCCATCCATGATTGAATACGACTCCTTTCTAACTTCATGTACCAACTCAATGATGCCCTAGTCAAACTATCCTGAAAATAGTGAATCATTAGCTTATCATCACGGGCATGAGAGGTCATTTTTCGGCAAAACATAACCAAATGATGCTTTGGACAGCTATCCCCTTTGTACTTCTTAAATTCTGGTACTTTGAATTTTGGGGGTATAACCAGGTCAGATACCAAACACATGTCTAAGGCATTCAGTCCAACAGTATCTTGTCCTTCTACGGCCTTGATTCTTTTCTCTAGCACGTGACATCTTTTAGCAATCTCATTATTTTATAGTTGTTCAGTATTAACCCCCTGGCCTAGTCCATGTGAATCTGGCACAGAGAATGCAAAACTGTGATGCTCAACAACATCGTGATGTGAGGAATCTTGAACAATACGAAGTTCTTGTACAATAGAGTTATCAACTGGGGTTCGCACAAGCAGAGGTTGGGTAGGACCACTTACTGGAGCTAACACAACATTCTCAACCACTGCAGTCTGCTGAATGTTGTCTTCCTTCTTTGCTAAAACTATCATAGCTTCCACAAGTTGGTCTAGCTGGTTTTTCATCAAGTCAACATCTCCTCTTAATGCAATGTGAATTTGCTCCAATGGATCCATGGTCTTCCAATAGCTACTTCAAATCTGATATGAGCATCGGGAAATCAACTGCAGGTTATGGACGAAGGGTGGATGAGTTTTTTGTATGTATTTTGTGTGAAAGGTGATATGCAATGTGTGATGAATGCAGGTGCCATGATATGTGTATATGTGTGTGACATGTTCAGGATCACAGGTTCAAGGTGTTCTCAGACGGATTAGAATAATAGGTAAATCACGGGTATCTCTGATTAATGGAACCCCATGGGTAGGCTCTACAGTTGGTAGGTTCCTAGAGTCACGGATATTTCTTGAGAATGTCACTGCCGTGACGAAGACTCGTCGGACAATAATATCCTTAAGAAGATCTCGTCTACGTGAGGTCTTCGTATTATCCTAACAAGGAAGGCTCCATGGGGATTTTACTACACGACTCTCGAGTCCAGGGTTCTAACAAGGTTCTCAGAGTCATAGATCGAGGTTGTAAATATTATTGTAAGGTAATAATACGTCTAAGGGATCTCATCTGATTGGGGATTTCGTATTAACCCAACAAGTCTGAAACTTCGTAGGATAATACTACATAACCGCCGGATAGAGTGGGTTAAAAGGTCCCTAGAGTCATTGATCCAACTTGAGAATACTATCGTCGTGACGAAGACTCGTCGGGCTATAATATCTCAAGAGAATCTCCTCTAGGCGGGGTCTTTGTATCTTCCCAACAAGGAAGAATCCTTGTAGGCGTCCACTACGTAACCACCAACTTAGTCTTATGGTTTTTCTCAGGCTCGGGTGGAGACCCTATCTCACAAAGCACCACTAACTAGAGAGCCCCAAATAAGACATAATCCATAAATCACTAAACAATAATGACAACAAAATACTAATAACAGAGTAAAGATAAAAAAAAATAAGATTAACACTCAATACATGAATTGAACTAAGTTAGACTTGACTCTCTCTTGCTTGGAGCTAGTCCCCAGCAGAGTCGCCATCTGTCGCATCTCGAAAAAATACGATTCCTCGCGATGGTCGCGGAAAAATTTATGTTTGAACAGAGTCGCCACCGAACTTTATTTATCCCAATGAAGGAATAAGAAAACATCGATAAAACCTTTAGAAAATGGAATAATGGTCGTCGCAACCATGTTCGGGTTCGGGAGTAGATTACGTAAGGAGAAGGTATTAGTACCCCTTACGTCCGTTGTTATCAACGGGAACCTTTTAGTTCTAATGTGCGTTTCGAGTGTTAATTTATGTTTGTTTGTTATCTTTGGGTTATAAAATTATTAAAAATAGAAATGGATGAGGATCTCAGAAAGGGAAAGGGGAGGTTTTTTATTAGTGTGCTCGCGAAGATACATCAATCTCCTGCCTACGTATCCTTATGGTGCAATAAGGAAATCAGAGCATTCGTAGTTCGGGGAACTACGGTTTGTCGGTGTCTTTTAATGAACGACTGTTTAGATCGCCTCCTAAAGGCTAAACGTTGGCTTGTCTACTCTCGGCGGAGGCTTAAGCATTGGTTTATTGTGCGCATTAGAAAGGATTAAATGGTGTTTTGTAAAGAGTTTAGGTCACACAGAGGTGACAAGTCAGATTAATATGTCGAATGTTTTTTATTGGTTGAGATGTTTTTGGTTGGATGACGATTACTCGGATAGTTGAGTAAGACAACTCGTATCCTAACGGTCGGGAAGGGGAATAGAAGACTCTAGACCACTTTCTTTTTCATCCTTAATTATAGGAAAGATTTGATAATAATTAAGGTGTTTTGGACGGATGACGAATACTCGGATAATCGAGTAAGACAACTCGTATCTTAATAATCGGAAAAGGAATAGAAGACTCTAGACCGCTTTCTGTTTCATCTGAATATTATGAAAATAAGGTTGTATACGGTTGTTGTATTTTAGAACAAACGACAAGTACTCGAATGACTGAGTAAGACAACTCATATCCAAGCATTTGAGAAGAGGAAATGAAGACTCAAGACCCTCTCCCTTTTCGTATAGTCTATTGTGAAAATGATTTGACTTACGTTATAAGTTTGCGGAAAAAAGACAAATGTTTGAGTAACCGAGTAAGAGAACTCGTATTCAATCAATTGAGGAGAGAAGTTGAAGGCTCAAAATCATCTCCCATTCCATTTCGTTATTACGAAAATAATTTGATTTAATCTTGGTTTAAGGTTTGTAAAGAAATGACGATTGTCTAACTAACCGAGTAAGAAAACTCGTATTCAAACAATCGAGGAGAGGAGTTAAAGGCTTAAAACCATCCCGATTTTCATTTTTATTATGAAATAGTTTGATTTGTTTGTGCTTAGGTGGATAGAAATAACGACTATTTGACTAACCGAGTAAGAGAACTCGTATTCAAATAATCGAGGAAAGGAATTGAAAACTCAAAGCCATCCCCTTTTTCATTTCCAAATGAAATGGTGTTTGATTGTGATTGGGTATTTCAATTGAGTTTGAAAGAAAATACTCGACATTGGATCGAGGTTTTAAATTTGTGTTCGTTAATAAATCGAATTTTATTTAGTGAATCAATCATCTACTCGATTATTCAATAATCGAATAGGTCTCATTGTAAGAAAGCCCAAGAGTAAGCTATGTGAGGTTGATGGCGATGCTAAAAGCGATCGACTTACAAGGGTATGGAAAATGATCTCGACATTGAATCGAGAGTTGTGTGATTGTTATCATGGTTTATCGTGGTTTGGAATTGAGTTTGTATTATGAAATGATAGTGAAAAATGATGGTGAAATAAGTCGGTCTATTTTTAATTAACAAAATTAATTGATTAAAATTTAATTAAGTCGTCTAATTAAGGTAATTAAAATTTATTATCAAATAATTAAGTTAATTAAAATTAGTTAACAAAATTATCTAATTTAGTCAAAACTTTAATTATTAATTTAAAAGGAATTAAGCGACAATATTGAATATAAAATAATCGAATTGAATCGGTGTGCTCAAAACCGGTTTGTGCAAAATGACAACATGGTTAATGCCATTGGCAAAATCATAACGCGATGAAATGTTCTATTAATTTATTGTATCTTGGTGGCATATCGACATGAAATTGTCGAATCCACATATTTTATTCGATTTTATTGCCATGGAAATTAAACAATCATAACATTATATTTATTTAAGATTTCACAAGATCCAATACCACTAGCCTTGAAAAGAAATCCAAGAATTACAATGTAAAAGTGAAATCAAAACAAACATGATTTGTGTTATCATCTTAATCATTTTTTAAAAACAAAACAAAAATAAAATAAGTGATATAAGATCTAAAACATTATTTGATAGAAAGTAACTCACTTAATAATATCACAACCACTTGAAAGAAATGAAAGCAAACAAACAATCATAATATTACATTTATTTAAGATTTCACAGTGATCCAATACCACTAGCCTTGAAACTAAATCCGGTAATTACAAGTTAAAACCGAAATCAAAACAAACATGATATGTGTTACCATCTAAATCATTTTTTAAACAAAAGAAAAAGTGATCATAAGGTCTAAAATATTATTTGATAAAAAGTAACTCACTTAATAATATCACTACCACTTGAAAGAAATGAAAGCAAACAAACAATCATAATATTACATTTACTTAAGATTTCACAGTGATCCAATACCACTAGCCTTGAAACTAAATCCGGTAATTACAAGTTAAAACCAAAATCAAAACAAACATGATATGTGTTACCATCTAAATCATTTTTTAAACAAAATAAAAAGTGATCATAAGATCTAAAATATTATTTGATAAAAAGTAACTTACTTAATAATATCACTATACTACCACTTGAAAGAAATGAAAGCAAATTATAACACATGCTTGGAAACAACATCAGCAGGAAAAAAAACTACAGAATCGTTAGGGGAACATCGACTACCATGCATTTCAAAAGTATATCATCAACAAAACAAATCCCAGTACAAACATAGCTTAATCAAACAGAATTTTGTAAACAAAGCATACACTCATCAAACCGTAAGTTATTAACCGAACTTGAATTTCATAAATAACTAACAACCAAAATCGAGACATAATCGAGTAGAAAACCTACCCAACCAAGAAATAAGATCTCCCTGAGTTATATTCTGTTATTGGTGTTGTTCTTGCTAGAAATATCATGCTCGGTCATTGTGAATCGAAAGGGTGCTGAACTATCAATGCGTTGTCATTGCGGAAACCATTGTTGCTTCGTATCATTGTCGGAGTTGGAAGACTTGTTGATAGGCAAAGGAGACACGGAAGAGTGAGAGATGAAGGCAGATAGTGCGAGTTGGTTTGTGGTGCGGAGGAGAAGATGGATCGCAGCGGAGGACTCGCCGGCGACGGTTGGGTTTGTTTATGGCTTGAGGTGTGGTTAGGCGGTGTTAGACGGAAGTTATTGTGGGTTTGCCGACGTGTGGTGCGGTGAAGCGGAGGGAGTTCTCCGGCGGAACAGTGTTGTTATTGTGTGTGCCGTTTTGGGAGTGAGACGGAAGTTGTTAGGGAAGAAGAAGATGGAAATCAAATGGAGATGGTGGTCATGGATCTTAAGGGTGGAGGGGGAAGACGAAGATAAAAAGCTTCTCTTTTTCTTTATACTTTCTGTTTTCTTTCTCTTCTGCAGCAGAGGTTCTATGTGAGAGAAAAAGTGGGCCTTGAGGAAGAAGAGGAGCGACCCACCTCTTTTTTCTTTTATTATTTTCTCTTTTCCTCCTTTTGAAGCCAATGAGAGAAGTGAGACCTTATCACTTTTTCTTTTCCTTTTTTAATATTTATTTTTTGTTACCGTTGGAAGAAAAGAGACTGATAGAGTGGAGTGTGATGATGGAAATGAGGGTAACGTGTGAGAGAGAGGAAACGTGAGGGAGATAGGAAACGTGAGGGAGAGTGATGAGAGAGACATGAGCTGTCAAAAAAAATATTTCCCAGATTTTTAATGTTGGTTATTTAAAAAGGGGATCCAATGTTAAAACTTTATTTTATTTATTAACTATTACTATTACCTATTATTAAAGAAAAATATCTATTAAAAATTCCTAAACAATAATTTTATTTAAGTAATAATAATACTAAAACAATCTCTAATTTGGATACTAAAACAAAAGAAATAAAAGCATCGAGTATAAATAGAAGTCAGACGAAAATTTGCTCGAAAAATTAAATCAGACACATTAAAATGATCAGCACAAAATATACTTATTAAAAAAATACAGCGTTTCTTCAAATGCTGAAATAAGTTTTCACCGGTTAAAAGGCTCAGGCGGGTCAAAATGCAACTGAAACAACCGCTGAAAAATACAAAGAGCACACCAGGTTAAACTCCATGAACCGTAGATTAATAATACTTACATCTGCGATTTTAATTTCAAAACTTTTTATCTGCTGATTTTGTCCGTACTTGAGGAAAGATTCAACCGATTTGTCTGTATTTTAATAAGTTTATACTGACTGATATTTCAAGTATTATTAATGATAAAATACATGTTATGCTGTACATATGATGTAAACTGAAAATTAAATCGAATTTATGAAAATTTAAAATGCCCAGACAAAATTGGGGTATGACAGCTGTCCCTATTTAATTTCCTTGAACCATAAAGTATGAATGACAATAGTCTTCGTACATTCGTGGTGGAAGATAATTAAATACGAAAAGACCCAAATTTTGTCCTTTGAAATACAAGGAAGAAATGCAAAAAAGAAAATGCAGTGAGAAATACAGTAAGAAAAATTATCGAAACTCTCTGGGAATCGTCAGAACAGTATCTTGGATGTCTCAATCGAGATTTTCAAAAAATGGAATGATACCTCAACTATACCAAAGACTTTTTGAGAATTAGCAGAACAACGTCTTGATTTGAACGCACGAGATTCTCTAAGGATCAACGAAGCAGTACCTTACATGATAAAATTAAGATATTCCAGACCAAAGGAAAGATACCTTAATCAAATCTAAGACTCTTCACGGATACTAGAGCAGTATCGCTAAAAATTAAGTGAGACTCTTCATATTGATGAAGCAACATCTCAAACAGTAAAAATGAGATTCTCTGTATTGAGTCGAAGCAGCATCTTATATGATAGAATTAAGATATTAAAGCAAGGGAAAAATACCTTAATTGAATCTAAGACTCTCCGAGGATATTAGAGCAGTATCTCTAAAAAAAATCTGAAATGAGACTCTTCATTTTGATGAAGCAGCATCTCAAACAGTAAAAGTGAGATTCTCTGTATCGAGTCGAAACAACATGTTATCTGATAGAATTAAGATATTCCAGCAAGGGAAAAATACCTTAATTGAATCTAAGACTCTCCGAGGATATTAGAGCAGTATCTCTAAAAAAAATCTGAAATGAGACTCTTTATTTTGATGAAGCAGCATCTTAACCAGTAAAAGTGAGATTCTCTGTATCGAGTCGAAACAACATCTTATCTGATAGAATTAAGATATTCCAGCAAGGGAAAAATACCTTAATTGAATCTAAGACTCTCTGAGGATATTAGAAGAGTATCTCTAAAAAAAATCTGAAATGAGACTCTTCATTTTGATGAAGCAGCATCTCAACTAGTAAAAGTGAGATTCTTTGTATCGAGTCGAAACAGCATCTTATCTGATAGAATTAAGATATTCCAGCAAGGGAAAAATACCTTAATTGAATCTAAGACTCTCAGAGGATATTAGAGCAGTATCTCTAAAAAAATCTGAAATGAGACTCTTCATTTTGATGAAGCAGCATCTCAATTAGTAAAAGTGAGATTCTCTGTATCGAGTCGAAACAGCACCTTATCTGATAGAATTAAGATATTCCAGCAAGGGAAAAATACCTTAATTGAATCTAAGACTCTCCGAGGATATTAGAGGAGTATCTCTAAAAATCTGAAATGAGACTCTTCATATTGATGAAGCAGCGTCTCAAACAGTAAAAATGAGATTCTTTGTATCGGGTCGAAATAACATCTTATATGATAGAATTAAGATATTCCATCAAGGGAAAAATACCTTAATTGAATCTAATACTCTCCGAGGATATTAGAGCAGTATTTTTAAAAATCTGAAATGAGACTCTTCATATTGATGAAGCAGCATCTCAAACAGTAAAAATGAGATTCTCTGTATCGGGTCGAAACAACATCTTATATGATAGAATTTAGATATCCCAGCAAGGGAAAAAATACCTTAATTGGATCTAAGACTCTCTGAGGATATTAGAGCAGTATCTTAAACAGAGAAATGAGATTCTTCAGATAAATGAAGCAGTATCTCGAATATTCGTCTGTTGGGGGAATTTTTAAGCAAGGACTCCTTTTGAGGGAGATTGACTAGAAATGCTCTGCAGGGGGAAAAGCTCATAAGAGACTTTTCAGGGTAACCTCTACTTGGGGAGCAATGATTGTAAGGAAAAATGTTGGGAATATCATTATTAATCATAAAGTTTGAAAAATGATTTGTTGGGAACTAATCCCACGAGCACATGCAGGGTAATAACTTCATTTGGAAATGAGGAATGTCCAAGATATTCATGAATGACCTTGGATCCTGATATTTTATATTTGATTTTTGTATGATGTTCCACTTTAGATGGGAATTCCATGCATGGGATGGTGCATGGGATGTATGCAAGTACGCAATTTGCTGAGGATATTTGGTTGTGCATGTAGGAATGCAAATGATTTTTATTTTTGCTGAAATTCCCATTTTGTGGGAGTGTTATGCATGAGTATGTTGATGATTGATATGACTGTGCTTTTTTTGAAGTTTCTGTTTGGTAGGAAAACCATTTATGAATGATTCATATGATGCACATGGGAACGCAAATGGGTAATATGATTTTTTGTAGGGTTTTATTTTTTGAGATTATTGGGGAATATCATCATCAAAGGGTTGATGGAAGATAACGAATATCGACATAAAAGGGTTGATGGACTGGTAAATGTAATCGTCAAAGGGTTGACGGAAAAGATTGTCATCATCAGAGGGCTGATGGAAAAGACTATGTCATCGTCAAAGGGTTGACGGAAAGAAGTAAAGGATGACATCACCAAAGGGTTGTGTAGCGGGGTATTCGTTACCATTAGAGATATTGACTAAATCCAAGGTAAATCATACAAAGTCGAGTCGCCACCACACTTCTATTTATCCAAAGGAATGGTTAGAAAGCGAACAAAAATCTACAAGTTTTAACAAAAACTAGTAAAAGAGAAACAGAGATCTGGGTAAGGGGGTTGGTTATGTAATGGGAAGGTGTTAGGCACCCTAAACATCCTATGTACTCCTAGGGAGCCCTTTTCACACTTGTTGCAAAGGTTGTTTTTTTTGTGAAAATTTGTTTGTGCATACATGATTGAAGAGATGAGAAGAGAATATACAAATTATTTACATTTTTGTGTTTGGATGGATAAACTCATTGCCTACGTACCATCTTATAAAAAGATTAGGATCAAAACCTCGTAGTTCGGGGTAAAAATCTCAAAACAAGTTGGTGAATTGATTGGTCCAAAAGCCTTAAGGTCTTTTGTTATCAAACGAGGAAAACTCAACCAAACTACAAATCCACCATGTGAGGATAGCTTCAACATGCTAGTGAGGGGTTAACCCTATAATAAGCATGGAAGGCTCATTGTTCATCACTAAGGATATAGGTGAGTATTACATCTACCACAAAGATAACTCAAACCTAATAGCTAAAGGTTATGAAAAAATTGATTAAGAAGTGGCCATTGGAACCACAAAAAGAAATTTGAATGGGTTATATTTACCAATTAGAAGTATGTACAAAATAATCAAAGTTGACTTAAAGATTCAATTCAAAATAAGTATTGTGAAAAGAAAGTTTGAAAATCAAAAGCATAAGGCTTAGGTTTCTAATGTTTGAAAACAAATGTTAAATGTTTGCACAAAAATTTTGGCTTGGGTTAGAGTGGAGAGATGAAGAAGAAGGTCTAAGTCCTAAGTAAAACAAAAAGATGAGGGATGAAGAATCAAAACCACAATGGAGTCCCTCTCTTGAGATCATATTGATAATCCAAGTAGCTCCCATCCTTTGGAATAAGCAACCACAAAGTATAAGCAATTAAATAAGTCTCTTAAGAGATCCTCAATGTATTTGGTATCTTCCATTTGGATGAACATGGCAATGGTCCTCCAATTAAGCTCAAATGGAAACTCCTAGCACAAAAGCACACAAATCAAAGATTCCATGAAGTAAAACAAGAATGTACAAGAGTGAGTTTAGAGATTTGGTCCTTCCAATCCATCTTCATCATCAAAATCCTTTTACTCCAATTTTGCATAAGGAAGGTCCTAGAAACTAAGTCCATTTCTTCATTTTTTGCATAGGGAAGGTCCTAGAAACTAAGTCAATTTCTTTGCATTTGGTCCACAACAATCAAAACAAAAACACAAGCACAATAATATATACACAATTATGTGCTCAAGTGAGCAAAAGGCAAATGGCATTAACATAAACATGTGCTCGAATGAGCAAAGAGAAAAGCAAATGGATAATATGTGCAAGAATAGTAAATTGCATAAAAGTAAATTGCATAAAGTAAATGTTAATTGTCAATGGTTAGTGTTAGTAGTTAGTGTGCCATAAGGCAAATTTAGCGTTATGTTAAGAAATCGTAATTGGACTTATGTAGAAGTCACAACTATCTGAGGCCGGTCAATAATAATGTAGGCAATAAACACAAGTTAGGAGTCTTGATTAGTGAACCAAGTCCCAAAAACTTGCCATGCCAAAAAAAGAAAATGAGAATTGATCTTGTATTGGTTTAAGCCTTTTGCATGATTTAAAAGACAACATATCCTTAATGCAAAGTCATTCACTTGATCAATTGATCAAGATGAATTAGATTTGAATCAAAGAAGATTAAATCTCCCTAACCAATGATAACTTATCAACCTTCAACTCATTGATCAAGAAGAAAATAAATAGAAGAAGAAGAAGGAGAAGATGGATAAGAGAAATGGAAATGGCAAAATTAAAGTGCATTAAATGCAATACAATGTACCAATCCTCATATGTTGACCAATAACATTAAAAGTCAAGGTCAAACAATCAAAAACAGAAGTGAGATGAAGATTGGGAGTCAAGAAATGAATAAACTATTTTTGGCATTTTTTAATATTTAATTAAACTTGAATTAAAAATAAAATGGAAAGGTCAAACTTCAAAATTACTTCAAATCAACCTTGAAAGGTCCAAGTAATTTATTCTAAGTTCAACAAGGTCAAACAAAGTTTGACAAAAAAATTCAGCATTTTTAAAAGTCAGAAACTATTTTTAATCAATTAAAAATGAATAAAAAATAACCTAATTGAACTAAAATCTCAAATAAATCTCAAATCAATTCAAAAATTGATGAGAATATTTTTCATAGATCCATCATCATTCAAATAGGTTAGGAAAATATTTTTGTATTTTTTGAATATCAAAAACTATTTAAAATGAATTAGAAATAACCAGAAAAGAGAAAATTCACAAAAAATATCAAATGACAAAATAAAAATTATTAAAAATCAGAAATAGAAACTAGAATTTATTTGGGAAATAATGCAATTGGTCCCATAATTTTTGGATAAAAAATGAAAGAGATATTGATTTTTGAAATAAAATGGAATTTAAGAAAATAAAATGGAATTAAAACAGAAAATAGAAATTGGAAAAAACGAGAGCCCTTGGATCTGAGCTTATTAATTGAGCTGGCAGATCCAAGGATCTAGAGGCGCGCGCTCATGATAAGCCACGGTCAATGCAATCACATGGAAAACAAATAAAAGTCATAACAAGCAATGGTCAGTATTCGATCTGGGAATCACATCCAACGGCCAGAAATGGATCTGGAGATGATGAAGCCACCGGAGCCACCGTCTTCTCCGGTGAACTTGGATTTTCCGGCCAAATTGCAAAAATTCAAAAGGCAACCAAAGTACACGATCCTTATATCAAAATGAAGCTGGGGTGATGTACATCACCCCTGTAACCTTGAATCACACTCAAGATTCTTATAAATTGAGAAATCTGAGGTGGAAGATTCAGGTATGGAAAATGCAGATCAAGGAAAAACGAAATTGAAGCTACCACTAGCTCGCCTCTCAAGTGAGGACTTCAGAAAACATTAGATCCAAGCAAAAAGGTCCATGGATGATGAGAATCGAAGAAAATACCAGTTGGAATGTAAGCTTGAATTCTGGTAGCTTGAGCTCGATGCCTTGCTTGCTTTGCTAAAACAGAAGTTCAATGAGAAGAATGATGAAGGTTTAGAAGCATTAGATCTAAGAATTCAACCAGATGAAGTTGAATTTTAGATCTGAAAAATTTGAGAAAAATGGAATTGCTTCTTTAGTGATGGCTATGGAAAGAATTTTGCAGCATTTCAGGTTGAATTAGGCGTGTGAAATGAATGGAATGAGGTCTCTATTTATAGAGGAAGTGGCAAGGAGAATGTGATCAATCCGTGTGCATGGCATGTGGAGCTTCATTGCATGGGCTTGCATGATCATGCACAAGGCCCAAAAACAATGCCAAATGAATTCTGAGCATCAGCCAAATGGAATTGGACGTGTGACTTGCAAGGCAATTGCTTATGTACCAAGATTTCAAGTGAATTTCTCATTTGTACCTAAACATTCTTCTCTTCGAAAGTCCCAATGAAAAAAATCCAAACATCATCATGTGAGTAATGGTTGGAAAGGTCTTAATGTAAGGAACAATTGTTATGCTGGGAAAAAATCCATTTGAAGTGTGGAAATTTATGAAATTTGAGTTTAAAGTGCAAGGTGCATGACATGTCAAGGCAAAGTTTCTAAAATTGGCCAATTTTCAAGCCCCTCTATTTTGATGATGCAAGCCTCAAACGGAAAAACCTCCAACATCAAAGTTGTAGATATTTTCAAGACAATCAACATGGACTTAAGGTTTGAACCATTTGGATTTTTGATGAAAGAGTTATGGGCACTTGAAGTTGGACTTTTTTTACTTTTAATGCATTTGGTCAAAAAGGACCTATAATGTCTTGCATTATCACATGTATTTCCTTTGAGAATTTGAAATTTTGTTCAACATAACATTTGAAGTATACATCTTAATATTTCCAATTAATTTGATCCCACCTAAAAATCATAATAAATGAATGAGTTATGTCCTTGGGAAGTTGACCCAAAATTAGGGTTTCAGTCAAAATGACCTATAATGTATTGGAATTACAGATGGCCTTCCAAGCTTCAAATCAATTTTTTATGAACATGAAAGTTGTTCATATTGTCCTTAAGAAATTTTTTTCTTTTGGAACCATCTCCATTTGACCAACACATAAAAAGTTAGGTCTTAGTGCATTTCAAAATAGTCAGATGAATTGACTGATCAACTTCTCAAGTCCATGACTCATATCTTGATGAATTGATGATTGAGGACACTCAAATAAGTTAAAATATGCATGAAATGATGAATTAAAGAACTTCCCTTGATTGTATTTGATCATGGGCTGAGGTTGCTTCATGAGCAAGGCATTGTGATGCACAAATGAATTAGGGTTTCTCTGAAGAACAAGACCTCAAATCCTTTGACTTGCTTTGATCAAAATGATGCATTGAGGTACTAGGGAGGCATATTTGATGGATGAGAGCTTTGGGAACCATTACCATGCTTGCTATCATCTCTCCTTGACCATGTCTTTGTACCAATGATCTTCTTGAAGCTTTTGACCTTGTGATTGCTTAAGCTACAAACAAAAGATGTTAGTGACATATTTTTATGCTTTTGGTTTGGTTAGTAAACAAAAATGAGAAAAGCAATGATATACAATTCAAGCATGCTTGGTGATCTCAAACCAACTCACAGAAGGTCCCACCCAAAGGCAAAGGGAACCAAGATGCTAATGATCCTTGAGGCAATGCCAAATGCAATGTTATGATGCCATGAGGGATCTTAGGGACAAAATTGGGGTCTTACAGATGCCCCTATTTAAGGTCATTCTAACCGGAGAAGTGAAGGTTAAAATCTTCGTCTCGACGGGGTAGAATGGGCTTAATAATAACAAAGAGATGAATTTTGGTCCCTAAGAGACCTCATGATGTAGATGTATGCATGCAAATGGTAACACTCAGTGGGGGTATGGGTCCACAAAGGTAAAGCTCAGGAGGAAATTGAAATTCCATATGAGTAATATGCTCATAAAATGGGACAGAGACTCTGGGGACTCTAATGGGGATAAGAAGGAAATGCGTGAGCAGGGCACGACTCAAAGCTTGGGGAACAGAATTCTAAAGGGAGTAAATCCAATGGAAAGACATCGAGCTGACTCGAAGGTGCATGTGTTAGGGAATATGCCAACACAGCAACATTATCCACAATGGATACTTCGGATAAAAATCTGAACTCAGGTGAGAATAATCCACTAAGGGACCTCACTGGGGATATCCAAAAAGGAATCTCCTAGGGAAGCAATGGGATGAGGTATTACCGGTTACTGGGTAATAAGCTCAAACAGACGTGTGATCTGAACACCGGTATAAGGGTGAGAGAACAACATGCCCGGGAAGAATGAATATCTAAGACCGGTATAAGGGTGAGAGATATCAATCAACCAAATCATTTGAGGAAGACCTAGAAAGGTATATTTCGACTCAGGAAAATCTGACTCCACAGGGGACAAAAAGTCATAATAGGGAGCAGAAGGAAGGAACACCAGGGATATCGGTTACTGAGCATATAATAGGTGACCGACCAAAGCGTGAATTGGGGAATATTCCCTGAACACTCATCATCCAAAAAGAGGGCAAAAAGAAAACTCGATTAAGGGATGGACATTTGATTCCAAAACAAGGATACGAATCTTACTCAACTGGGGAAGAACGAAAGCTTCGACCAAAGAGTGCATGAGATATATTATATATTACCGTCAAAACGTAGATAATACACTCACACGGAAGATTATCCACAACCGGTTACTGGGTTAATAAAGGATAAATCGACCGACAAAGAGAAAGGCATCAGGATACCAAAACTAGGTATATAATGATGACCAATCAAGGGGAGCAACAAACATTACCGACAACCGATATGAAAGATGACTTGCTGGGGATAAATTGTCTAATCAGAGCAATTATCCAAAAGAAGGAGGGAATATCAATACCGAATATTGGATAATGATAACCATCAAGGAGGGGATTACATCTACCAGATACCAGGTAGAAAACCACGGAAAAGTAACCGTCATCAACTTAGGATGAACAAAAAGGTTAACTCTGCAAAGGGAGGAAATAGGGTTTACAACTACCGGTATAAGGGTAGTAAACCACAGACTCCGCCGGGGATAAGATGAATGATTACCGATTACTGAGCAATTATTCATTTATACCACGGGGAAGCACATGAAACAGTCACAAGAGGCCAATTTAGGATCAAACCAAAGAGGCAAACTGAATCAAGACTCGCCCTAGTGAGGATATAACTCAATAGGGGAACCCATCCCAATATATGTGTTGGGAGGAAGCGAAAACAACCGTCGTCCACGAGGATATAACTCAGTGGGGAATGCGGAAGGAAAGACAAACGCTTTCTGCTTAAGGGGGGCTGACTCACAATATTGAGGGATCAGACACCGACATCTTACTTGGGAAAAATTATTACCAACTAGCAGAGGATACCAAACAAAAGATATATGGCAAAGAATGCAATATGAATATCTGCATGTTTGAAAAATATGTGCACATATGTGTGGTTTATGTATGATGAATGCTAACAAACAGACATTTCTAACACAAACAGCTCCAAGGAAAAGCATCCGGTACTAATTCTCAAGAGAGAGAGCCAAATCACCAAAGAGTATCCAATCTGTCGGGAATCAGAGATACCAGGGAGCAAAGACCTCCGCAGGGGATGAATCATCAATCACGGCTGGAGAAAAGAGTTTATTGCACAGGTAGAATCTGCCACATAAGCAACTCTACTGGGGAATCTATCTGAGGGATAAAGGGATTATGGGGATCAACCACCAAGTAACGTACCCACCAAGGAGATCACATCCGCTGAGGAGGAAAGGTTGCTACCCCGCTGAAGGGGAGAGTGTTGAATATCTCAACAAGCATACCACTCAGTAGGATAAAAAAAGGGTTCCGGAGGAAGAAAATACAGTCATGCCAGGAATATGAACAAATGTCTTACCCTGTTGGAGATCATACTATCCTTGGGAGAGCACTGAGGGTCTCCTAAGTATCCTTTTGTCATTGTGAATGTTCACTTTGTTTAAAAACAAATTATAAAAAATTCATTTTTTCGAAACAATGATATTTTCTCAATTAAAACATGCAAAACATTTGTTGAATAGAAACAAATAAGAGTGCAAACAATTGGATAAAAGGCTCAAATTTATTCGATGGAATGGTAGCCTGCAAATGGCAAGACTCCATAGATCTTTACAAGTTTGATATTGGTGATATATATTGGAAAAGGGCTACATTGAACATAATGACCATTTCTCCATCAATTCTGAATTCGATGTATTTGAAGCTTGGGTTGATGATGAATGAGCAAGAATCTCTAAGGATGACAGTTGTAGAACAAAGTCTTGTCAGGATGCAGTTACTTGCCAAATCCCTAATTTTTGCCTAGATTTCCCCTGGGTGAGGTACTCAATCTAGCGGGATACCTATATTCATTTTTTCAATGTCTCTAACTTTGGCCTGGATCGCCCTTTCGGGTTTTCAATCCACCGAGACGCTCATTTTTGCCTAAGCCGCCCCTTCGGGTTTTCAACTTAGCGAGCTATTCTGTTTTTATTTCTAGGCGAAGTATTTCTTGACTGCATCTGAATTCACAGGACGAGTGAAATCCTCCTCATCCATAGTTGTAAGTATCAACGCACCGCCTGAAAAGGCTCTCTTTTTAACAACATATGAACCTTCATAGTTTGGAGTCCACTTGCATCTGGAATCGGGCGCGAAAGACAAGACTTTCTTGAGCACAAGGTCACCTTCTCGGAACACACGAGGCTTGACCTTCTTATCAAAAGCTTTCTTCATTCTTTGCTGATACAACTGACCATGGCACATGGCAGTCAATCTCTTCTCTTCTATCAAATTCAGCTGGTTATAACGACTTTGAACCCATTCGGCATCAGTCAACTTGGCTTCCATCAAGACTCTCATTGACGGGATCTCCACCTCTACTGGGAGTACAGCCTCCATGCCATAAACAAGAGAGAAAGGGGTTGCCCCTGTTGAAGTGCGAACAGATGTACGATATCCATGTAAAGCAAATGGCAGCATCCCATGCCAATCCTTATATGTGACAACCATCTTCTGGATAATCTTCTTGATATTCTTATTAGCAGCTTCAACAGCCCCGTTCATCTTGGGTCTATAAGGAGAAGAATTATGATGCGCAATCTTGAACTCGCTACACAGCTCTTTCATCATTTTGTTATTCAAGTTAGATCCATTATCAGTAATGATCTTATCTGGCACACCATAGCGGCATATGAGTTTATTCTTGATAAACTTCATGACCACCTGCCTGGTCACATTTGCATACGATGCCGCTTCAACCCACTTAGTAAAGTAATCAATTGCTACGAGAATAAATCTGTGCCCATTAGATGCTTTTGGCTCTATCATGCCAATCATGTCAATTCCCCACATAGAGAAAGGCCATGGTGATGAAATCACATTCAAAAGTGTCGGAGGAATATGAATCTTATCCGCGTAAATCTGACACTTGTGGCATTTCTTCACGTATTTGCAGCAGTCAGACTCCATTGTCAGCCAATAGTAGCCTGCTCTCAACATCTTTCTAGCCATGGCATGTCCATTGGAATGAGTACCAAATGAACCCTCGTGGACCTCAGTCATCAACAGGTCTGCTTCGTGTCTATCCACGCATCTGAGCAGCACCATGTCAAAATTTCTCTTATAAAGCACTTCGCCATTGAGATAGAAACTGCCTGACAATCTCCTCAAAGTTTTCCTATCTTTCATAGATGCCCCGGGCGGGTAAACCTGGTTCTGAAGGAAACACTTGATGTCATAATACCATGGCTTATCATCTTTTACTTCTTCTACTGCGAATACATGAGCTGGTCTGTCCAAGCGCATCACGGTGATATTGGGAACTTCATTCCAAAGTTTTACTACAATCATTGAAGCAAGTGTAGCAAGAGCATCTGCCATCCGATTCTCATCTCGAGGAATGTGATGGAAGTCAACCTCAGTAAAGAACGTTGAAATCCTCCTCGCATAATCTCTATATGGAATGAGACCAGGCTGATTCGTTTCCCATTCACCCTTAATCTGATTAACAACGAGGGCCGAATCACCATAAACATCAAGATTTTTGATCCTCAAATCAATGCATTCCTCTAAACCCATAATACATGCCTCATACTCATCCATATTATTCGTGCATTTGAAAGTTAGCCTCGCTGTAAAAGGAATATGTGTGCCCTGAGGAGTAATAATCACTACCCCAATACCATTTCCATACTGATTTACAACGCCATCAAACACCATACTCCATCTGGAACCAGGCTCTGGCCCTTCATCGAGTGTAGGCTCATCGCAATCTTTCACTTTCGAATACAGAATCTCCTCATCCGGGAAGTCATACTGAACTGACTGATAATCTTCAATAGGCTGATGTGCCAAATGGTCAGCCAAGATACTACCTTTAATAGCCTTCTGAGCTCGATACTCAATATCATACTCAGATAACAACATATGCCAACGGGCAATTCTTCCTGTTAAAGCAGGCTTCTCGAAGATGTACTTGATTAGATCCATTCTGGATATCAACCAAGTCGTATGATTTATCATATACTGGTGTAAGCGCTTAGCAGCCCAAGCCAAAGCACAGCATGTCTTCTCAAGCATTGAGTCTCGAGACTCACAATCAGTGAACTTCTTGCTCAGGTAGTAAATAGCATACTCCTTCCTCCCTGATTCGTCTTGCTGACTGAGGAAACAACCCATTGAGTCTTCAAGAACAGTCAGATACATGATCAAAGGTCTTCCCTCTACAGGCGGAGACAAAATCGGAGGTTCGGACAGATACTCTTTAATACTACCGAAAGCTTTCTGGCAATCCTCGATCCAATCAAGGGACTGATCTTTCCGGAGGAGCTTGAATATCGGCGCACATGTGGCAGTCATGTGGGATATGAATCTGGAGATATAATTCAAGCGGCCAAGAAAACCTCTGACTTGCTTCTCAGTTTTGGGCGCAGGCATCTCTTGTATTGCTTTGACCTTTGCAGGATCAACCTTAATACCTCTTTCACTAACAATGAAGCCCAATAACTTGCCAGAACGGACTCCAAATGTACACTTGTTGGGATTCAGACGAAGCTTATATTTCCTCAAACGTTGGAAAAGCTTCAACAAATGCTCTACATGTTCAACTTCCGTTCTTGACTTAGCAATTATATCGTCAACATATACCTCAATCTCCTTGGGCATCATATCATGAAACAAGGTGGTCATAGCTCGTTGATACGTGGCTCCGGCGTTCTTCAAACCGAAGGGTATCACTTGATAACAGAATGTTCCCCAAGGTGTGATGAATGTTGTCTTCTCCATATCCTCGGGTGCCATCTTGATCTGGTTATATCTGGAAAATCCATCCATAAATGAGAAGACATTGAATTTAGCTGTATTGTCTACCAACATATCAATGTGTGGTAGAGGGAAATCATCTTTCGGACTAGCTTTATTCAAGTCTCTATAGTCCACACACATCCAGACTTTTCCATCTTTCTTGGGCACGGGCACAATATTGGCCACCTATTGAGGATATGTAGAAGTCACCAGAAACCCCGCATCAATTTGCTTCTGAACTTCTTCTTTGATTTTCACTGCCATATCAGGATAAGTTCTTCTGAGCTTCTGCTTCACAG
The DNA here is from genome assembly GCF_024323335.1 of Lathyrus oleraceus. Taxonomy (NCBI): domain Eukaryota; kingdom Viridiplantae; phylum Streptophyta; class Magnoliopsida; order Fabales; family Fabaceae; genus Lathyrus; species Lathyrus oleraceus. Next base: position 349,584,917 of record NC_066581.1, read on the forward strand.
GCACACACTCAGGTGTCGCATTACGCGAAAAACCGGCGGGAAACAAGAACAACAGAGCCGCCACCGTGCGTTATTTATCCCAAAAGAGGGAAAGGAAACGCTCAGAGTAAACCTGGAAAAAGCATGGTCTCGCGACCAAAGAGAATGGGATCGGGAGTCGGTTATGCGAAGGGAAGGTATTAGCACCCCTACTCATCCGTCGTACTCGACGGGATCCACGCACAATAGGAAGGGAAATGGTTGCTAAAACACTGCTCAAATAAACATCTATACAGGCTGAAGGAGACACAAGAAAACAAACAAGACTGACTCGGCAGGATATCGCATCCTGGGCCTACTTAGTCTATCAAACATAGACATCAGAGTCTAAGTAGTTCGGATTGGGGAAAACACATGCTCGCTAGGATGTCGCGTCCTATGCATACTTATCTCCTTTGGCGAAGAAGAATCAGAGCATTCGTAGCTCGGCTAACGCGCACACAAACAAACACAAACACGGGCAAACATGGAGCCTGAATGCCAATCATTGGACTTACATCAGCATCCGAACCAAAAACACACACAAGGAGGCAAACGTGGAGCCTGAATGCCAATCACTGGACTTACATCAACATCCGAACCAAAACACACACAAGGAGGCAAACGTGGAGCCTGAATGCCAATCACTGGACTTACATCAGCATCCGAACCAAGCAAACCCACACTGGAACCCGAACACCACTCGATGGACTTACATCAGCTTCCAAGCACACAACAACACAAAACAAAGACACAGGCGCCCGGAGAGATCTGCTCATCTCCTGCCTACGTACCTCATCTGGTATGAGGATCAGGGCGACGTAGTTCCCCTACGCAGGGACACAGGACTAGCCTAGCCAGATAACAGAGGGAGACACAACTAGGGAGACTAACTCGAGCCTAGATGTTATCATGCAAGATTGTCCCTAAGTCAAGGTTTCTAGCTAACTTGCACAGGAAGCAAGCCTATCCTATTCAGCACAAGTAAACAGCAAATCAAGCATTCACAAGTAGCACACACTATATGCACACAAAAGGGCTCAATCAAAGGGTAAGCCTGCAAGAGCAAGTCATCTGTACAGGGGTGGTGTTAGCTCTTAACCTTGACATTGAGAGTCAAGGTGAAGCTGATGAAAGGAGAGTGAAGATAAGACTTCACAGCTCTTATCCCTGGTCAGGGAGAGCTTCAGACAAAGGAGTGTGGATTCAGAAAGGAGGAACCCTTCTACACTCAAGACTCTGACACAACTGTACATTGTACAAGATCTTGGGTTTGTATCCCAATGCATCAACACAGTGGTGTGAGCAGAGGGACGACTCAACAAAAGAGCGGGAGATAGATTGCATATCTCTTATATCCGCCAATTGCCTCATTGAGGTCTTTACCTGCTTGGGGACAAAAGTAAACAAGCACAAACATCGCCTCTTAAGGAGGACTTCAGACAGGTGCCTGGCCAAGTAACAGGCCAGGTCTTCCAGACTACATGGAGACAAGAATGTTATACCTCAGTGCAAATTGCTTATCAAGCAAAGCAAAGCAATATTAGCAACTAATGTACCTGAAATCAATCAAATATCATCAGTATACCAATCACAGAATTAAACAGCAAATGGTTCACAATTAGCTATACACAGACAAACACAATCCAATGCACCAAAGTGCAAACCAACTCAAAGGAGTCAAGCATCCTACAAAACAAAACAAGTTAGTTTACAATATCAAATGAGACAACTCAATCAAATGTGAATCCACCTCCTTAAGGTATTTTGCTTCTTAACCTGAAAATCACATTCAAACATGAGATACAAGACCACTAGGACAAGCCTAGGGTCAAAAGGAAGTGAAAAAGTCAAAACAGCAAGTGAAACATGATCAAAACCAAGATTAATCAATTAAAAAGAGAATCCAATTAGTCTCACATCAAAACTATGCACCAAATTCATTTCATGCACAATTTAAGTCAAACTAGGCAATTGTGAACCATATATGAGCAAACAGAATGGTCACACTCAAACAAATACCTAAACAGCTCAATAAATTCCACAAAAATTCCATCCTAAACAGGACACATTCAATGAGCTACACATCAATTTTCATGCCATTTGGACAAGAGCAAGTAGGTCAATGAAAATCATAAACTCAACAGAAATCCAAGCAAGCTCATACATGGTAGCAAAATAAGCATCAACTTCAATCAAATGCAAAACAGTGAGAACAACTAAGAAATGAATGGGACCAAAGCCAAAGTGAACTCAAACATTTTATTAATCACTCCATCAAATTTCACATTCATATGATATGGTATGAGCATTTCACATAGCATATAAGGCAATCACTCAAGCAAAACCCTAAAATGTCTAAACAGCAAGCAAAAATCCCAATCAAATAGGAAATTGATCAACAATTCCTACAAAAAATCATGGTGAAACTAGACATACAGATGACAAATGCAAAATTTGAGAGCATTTGGCAAAGCATAGGCATGGCAACAAAAATCATGAAGTTGACCTAACATAGTGTGACACACATTGTCACCCTCAACTTGCACACATCATATCTTGCAAACCATAAATCCAAAATTCACAAACATACATAAAAATCACCAGAAGAGAGTCAAGAACAAGCATGTGAAATTTCATTCGCTTTGGATAATGCATGATCATTTTATGAATTAAATGGTGAAACATACACAAAATGCATACATGAACAAGATCAATAGGCAAAGTAAAAAATTCTCCAGGCACAACTTTGACTACCATGCCTAAAAAAAACTAGACAAAATTTGGAATCCAACACAAAAATTCCCACTCAAATTGGATTAAAATTGGATTTATTATGATTTTTTGAAGTTAATTGAAATATTGAAATGTTTATTGAAGTTTTTTAAATGATTTAATTAAGTCTGATGGCAAACTTGTAATTACGCTGAGCCAAGCCAAAACGCGGTCGTTCAATTAAAAGCGTTGGCAGCGTGTTATTCGTTGGTTTGCGCGCTAAACACATAATTTGAATTGGAATCCAGAAAAACGGATCAAAGCTCGTCCTTGAGCTGTTCTCGCTCCTGAACATTCATCACATTCCAGAAAATGCGCGAAGAACAAAACTCAACCAAAATTGGAAAATGGCATATGGATAGGACCTTCTAAGCAAGCACATTAATAATATATACATGAAATCTCCTAATTCCTAATGTATTGGACAGATCGAGCAAGAAAAGGTTTGACATCAAAACTTTGATTCAAGATTTCTCATGCGATTCTCAACGATTTTCAAAACCACAAGCGGAATCGTGTTCTATGATCTACACTCTACCAAAAGCACATCGTAATTTTGAGAACGGTGAGAATCGAGTTCTAACCTTGGATGACAGCAGCTGCGGAATCGGGTGAATTCGAGGTGCAAACTACCAAAATAGATGATGCTCGATGGTGTAGGAGTGGATTAGAACACGTTTTGTAGCTCAATTATACTCCAGGTGGTTAAATCTTCCAACTGCCATGGATGAGGGAGTGTTCAACAGTTGGAGTTCTTCGATGCCATGGCCATGATTGGATGAAAACAGATGTGAGATTCCACCTACAAAGGAAAATACTAGCAAGAACAAAGCCAAACAGTGATGAATTCAATGAAAAATCTGAAAAAAAGTTGAAGAAAGTTTGAAGAAAAAGTGAGAGAAATCATGGAATTTTCTGTTTGGATCTGAGAAAATGATTAGTGATCCTGAAAAACAGTTACAATTAGGACTATATACCTCTCCCTAATCCAAAATTTAATCATGATTAGCAAAATTAGAATGATTAGCATAATGTGCATTTTCAATGTGTTAGGTCCAATATGCCCTTTTCCAAACCAGTCCACATATCAGCTCAAAACCAGTTCACACAAGTCCAAAATATCATTTGTGATGTGTTGCAAAAGGTCTCATATGCATATGGCTTGTATTTCTCAAAATCACCTTTTCATGCCAAAAATGCAAATGTGTTCACTTGAAAAATGCCATTTTGCTATGAGAGTTTTTGATGAAATTTGATTATGCACCATGAAAGATCATATGAAATGTGGTTTGCTCAAAGAAAAATCAACCAATTTGGCCATTCCATGTGAAAGTTATGGCACTTTGAAATTGGGCATTTTCTGAAAACGAATGGACCATATCTTGCCAACCACACATGGGAATTTCAAGTTCTTGGACTTTTTGGAATGGTGAGATCAAGATCTTCAACTTTCATGTTTGGCAAAATTCCATTTGAAGCTTGTATGATGAAGTAATTTTGGGGAGAAAAACTTTCCATTTTGGGCAGCTGAAATTACAGGTCACCTGCCATTTTAGGAAACTTCTTGTCTGACCTCCAAATCTTCAACCTTGGTCTTTGATATGTCAAATGAGACTTATATGGACATGAATGAGGCCTTTCAAACCATCTCACACCTTCCAATCCATAAAATCAGGCACAGTTGACCACAGTTGACTTTCTAGGGTTTCTGAAGAAATTCAGCTTGACTATTGAGCTTTGATCATCCAATCTTTGGCCAAACCACTTCACAATGATCCTTAGACCATATGAACTTGATAAATCAACCCTAAGGCTTTGTCTCAATGGCAATGGCACTTGCTTGCTTGATTGACTGATCTCCTGACCAGTTTGACCTAATTCTTCAGTTGAACTTGCACTTGGGCAAATGGCTATGCAATGCTATGCAATAGACTATGTTATGTTAATGACCTAATCATAAAAATGTATGTACACAAGGAGGGTGCAAATTTGAGGTGCTACAGCTGCCCCTATTCAATCAACTGGGAACCCGAATGGCTGAGAGCAACGGCTGTCAGACTTTCAGGGTAAACAGGGATTGAATACCAAGAACCGTAGAATTTGCACACTGCTGGGAATCCACCAACGGAAACGTCCACTGGGGTCTGATATTTATTACTGAAGATTTTGATTTTTCTGTTTCTTCTTCTTCTCAAAGGTCACATCCAGACATCTCAACACGATGAATGGGAATCGGAATCACAACTAGATGCCAACGGACAACTAGGAAAAACTCGACGTTTACCGAGACCAACGGAGAGGTAAACAGACATCAACGGATGATTTGCGGGGATAGTGATACAACCATACGTCAGCGGACCGCATGGGAAAAACTCAACGTTTACCAAGACCAACGGAGAGGTAAATCAACCGGGGACGACTAGGAAAAACTCGACGTTTACCAAGACCAACGGAGAGGTAACCAGACATTAATGAATGAACTGGGAATACTCGACCAGACGTCAACGGACGAAAGGGAGACTCGACGTTTATCGACACCAACGGAGAAGGAGAAAACTCAACCAGACGTCAACGGACGAAATGGAAGACTCAACGTTTATCGACACCAACGGAGAAGGAGGATCAACTGGGACGACCAGGAAAACTCGACCAGACGTCATCGGACGAAAGGGAGACCACAATCGGACACCAAATAGGACGTCTATTGGGGATTCTGGCTGGGAAATCAACCAGACATTAATGAATGACTGGGAATAAGTAATACAATCAAACGTCATCGGACGAATGAGAAAAACTCAACGTTTACCGAGACCAACGGAGAGGTAAATCCGCATAGGGAAGGGTACAGCTAGACGTCATAGGACGAATAGGAAAAACTCGACGTTTATCGACACCAACGGAGAGGAGGACTCTGAGGGGAATCATCTGGCCTTACCAAATGATTTGTAGGGAATAAGCAACTATACGTCATCGGACGCATAGAAAAAACTCGACGTTTATCGACACCAACGGAGAGGAGGAATCTTCTGGGGACGACCCTGCGGGGAAAGATATCAACTATACGCCAACGGACGCACAGGAAAAACTCGACGTTTATCGACACCAACGGAGAGGAGTAAACTTCACTAGGGAAGGGACAACGTTACGAACATCGAAAGATGATGTTTACCGACATCAAAAGCAGACCAGACACTACGTATGACTGGGAAAGCACCGAAAGATGGTGTTTACCGACACCAAAGAAGACCAGACACTACGCATGACTGGGGAATCACCGAAAGATGGTGTTTACCGACACCAAAGAAACAACACACGCGGGTGCTGACAGGATACTGACATCTACATGCCTGGGCAAGGCTACACACTTGCAGGGGATCTCACTGGGGAACAAGGTCACGACAGTGAGCAAACAGGAAAGAACACCACGGATACCGGGTTGTAGGTATGAAACGGGTGACCGACCAAACGTGAATTGGTTTGTGTTCCAAAACACTCAACATCCTGAAGAGGGCTAGAAAAGCGATCTTGTTAAAGGATGGACATTCGATTCCACAGGGAATACGAATCTTACTCTGCTGGAGAAAGCAATCAAAAGACTGACCGGAGAGTGCATGAGATATATTATTTATAGCCGTCAAAACGTAAATAATACACTCGCATGGAAGATTATCCATAACCGGATTGGAGGTTGTTAGATGGATAGATCGATCGACATCATCCTGAAGAGAGCAAAGGCAAACTTGTTAAAGGATGGACATTCGATTCCGAACAAAGGAATACGAATCTTACTCAACTGGGGAGGACGACTTCGACCCAAGAGCGCATGAGATACATTATCTATAGTCGTCGAAACGTAGATAACATACTCGCATGGAAGGTTATCCATAACCGGGTGGGTTGTAAAATGGATAAATCGACCGAAAAGAAAGGCATCGGGGTACCAGGACTAGGTATGCAAAGATGACCAATCAAAAGGACAGGGAATACCCGCTGGGGATAAAGTTGCTTAATCAAAGCAAATATCCGAAAGGAAAGGAATATCAATATCGAAAACTGGATAATGATAACCACAAAGAGGGGATTACATCTACCGGTTAATAGGCAGAAAACCACGGAAAACAGTAACCGTCATCAACTAGGATAAGCACAAAGGGTTAACTCCACCAAGGGGAGAACGTGGGATTTTACAACTACCAGCTAGTAGGTAGAAAACCACAAAGATATGACATATAACTACCGGTTTGCAGGTAGAAGCCAACAAACAGAATGAACCACAAAGGCTACCTCTGCTAGGGGATGAAAGTGGGATTTTACAACTACCGGCTTGTAGGTAGAAAACCACGACGATAGGACTTACAGCTACCGGTTTGTAGGTAGAAGTCAACAAACAATCAACGGGGAGCCAATTTAGGATCAATCCCAAAAGGCAGACTGAAACAAGACTCATCCTAATGAGGAAAGAACTCAATAGGGAAACCCGTCCCGTGAGGGAGGGAACGGAAACAACCGTCATCCACGAGGATCTAACTCAGTGGGGGGAACACAGAAGGAAATGGTAGACACTTTCTGCTTAAGGGGTAGACTCTACATGGAGAGATCAGACACACCCACATCTGCTAGGGGAATTGTACTGTTGGGGATACCCGCTCGACTAAGGAGTCGCTTGCTGAGAAAACACCAACCTCTCAACCATGCTGGGGAACCCAACTCTGAAGCCGATCCAATGGCGCGATGCTAAACTCTTTCCAACAACCCAATCTCGGCTGGTCACCAATACCTAGGGCTAATGGACATGTTTGCAATGTTGATGCATGAGTTTTTTTTTGTTTTACACAATGCCCCATGATCATGGAAATTCTATGCACTAATGATGCAATATGCTATGCTTGTCTAAATGATGGATGCATAAAAATACGTCTCCTCCAGAGACAACACCGGGGAACTCCAGGAACTGTGCTGAGGATCTCCTTGCCACGTCAATTTCCACCCTGCTGGGGAAAGACAATCCTCGCTGGGGATGACCTCCATCGAACCCAGATCGCTTGGAGATTACCCTGCTAGGGGAGGCAACCCATGCTTGGCTCTACTGGGGATGATTTTCTCCGAACCCGATCCGCTTGGGGACCTCGCTGAGGGAAAACCATCAACACAAACTCTGCCAGGAAGGCAGTAACCTTCAGACTTGCTGAGGAGAGACCGATCTCAAATCTGTTAGGGAGATAACATTCTCACACCCACTGGGGAAACAACCTATTGGGTACGGAACGCCTGTCAAGTCGTCGAACAACGTCATCCATCGTCCACCCACAGTGTCAGTTTTCCACTTTTGAGATCTTCCAGAATCGCCTGGACTTTTCTGATTCATCCCACGAAGATCGAATTCCTGGGATTCATACAAACTTTCCAGTCCGTAGACTTTGAAGAGTCTTCTTGATTAGCTTTCAGGATCGTCGTCCTTTCATCGTTCGTCTATCCCTTGCCCCTGGTTGGACTCTGTGGGGATTTCTTTTTTTTCAAAAGGCTTCATATCACCACCCGTCAGCGAATGAAGATATCTAACAGCACCTGCACAAGAGATTGTTAGATAAAAGCGTGCCCCAGGCGTGCCAACACTTCAACACCTAGGTCGCTCAAACTTCCGAATAAGATTTCCAGATTTCAATCTTATAAGCATGCATCGGAAGGGACCTCTATGTTTCAAAATGCAACTATTCTTTATCAAAATAAACAGATGTTTTCGTAATCAAAGCATTAATGAAAACAAAAACAAAATTATTTGACTGAACACGCATTTATTGACTGAAACAAAAAGGTGGCTCAGAACCGAGCAACACACAGGAAGCAATCCCTAAAAAGAGATGATCGCGCACAAAAGGAAAAATCTACCCTAATGGCAATGTGAAACCGTGATCTCATCGGGTTCCAACTCGGTTACACCCCATATTTCCTCAAGACTTTCCGCACTTTCGGCCTTCTGAACAAGACGCTTCCAATCGATCCCCGTCGGAGACTAGCCGAGTCATCTAAAGCTCACACGGTCATGCTAGACGCAGTTGTTCGTTTCAACCCCTCTTTTGCCTGGACCGCCTTTTCGGGTTTCAGTCCACCGGGATACCCTTTTTTGCCCAAGTCGCCCTTGTGGGGTTTTCGACTTGCCGGGTGTACAGTTCTCTCTTTTTTATTATCCCTAACTTTTGCCCGAACCTTTTCTCTTTTTCCTTGGTTCGCCGGGATGCCCTTTTTTGCCTGGTCTCTTTTATTCTTTTTGGTCCAGCGGGTCAATTTTTCACGAAGTATCTTTTAACTGCGTCCGCATCCGCAGGGGATGGAAAATCCTCGCCACTCATGGTCGTCGGCAACAAGGCTTTGTCGGAGAAAGCCTTCTTGACCATGCTGGGGATTCATGACTGTATATCCACTTGCCCCACGATCGTCTCGAAGAGGAAGGATCCTTTTCAACACCACATCTCTTCCATGCCACCCACGAGGTCGCACTTCTCGGTTAACAACACGCTTCATTTACCGGGTACAACTGCCCCATGACAAGTAACTGTCAGCCCTTTTCTCAATCAGGCTCAACGCGTCATATCGAGTCCTCATCCACTCGCCCTTTTCTAACTTCTCATCCATCTGGACTTTCCACAATGAGATCTAGCCTCTAGCCGGCAATATCACTTCCATCCCATACTGAATGAGGAAGGTGTTGCCCCAGTAGATGCACGTATCGAAATACGACACTCAGGATACCAACTTCGTACTCAGCCACCATCGTTGGTGCTTTCAACTGTTATCGGGGAAGCACTAGCTCATTCACTTTAAACTCTCCCCATCAGACATCAGAATCCGTTCGAATTCAGGGTCAGGCCCCTCCTCCGGGATCGGTCACTCTCAATCTTTCGATTTGAGTACCTCGAGATGTCCTCATTAGGGACTTCAAACTTCCTTGGTTGAGAATCGTCGATGGGTTGTTGGGCGAGATAACCATAGAATACCCTCTTCTTGATTGCTTTCTGGGAGGTATACCGAATATCGTATTCAGTCGACACCATTTGCCCTCTCGCAACCCTTCCGTTCAACGCTATCTCCTCAAGCACATACTTGATCAGATCCATTTTGGACATCCACAAGGTGGTATGAACCAGCATACTGTCTCAGTCGGCGAGCAGCCTATGCCAAAGTACATCAAGTTGTCTCGAACAGTGAGTGTATTGTTTCACAGTCGATAAACTTTTTGCTTAGGTAAATTGCATGCTCTTTTCGACAAGACTAGTCATGCTGACCCAATACGCCTCATAGACCCCTTAAAGGCTGTCAAGTACCAGATTAACAGTTGTTTCTTCCAAGGAAGGTATCAGAATCAGAGGTTCCTGCTACTTATTTTCCTTTCCATGCCCCTTGGCAGTCACCATTCCACCTGACCATTTGATTTCTTTTCTCTCTTTTTTTTGTTTGTTTTTGGTTCAGGCGTTTCTTGCACTGTTCTTTTTTTTTTTTTTGCAGGATCGACCTCGATTCCTCTTATCCGCTCATAATAAGCCTCGGCAGCTTACCGGACAGCACTCCATAAGTGCACTGATTCGAACTCAACGGTATGAGTTATCTCTACCTGTCAAACCACTGGATCAAGTCCACCGGATGCCCCTCTTCTACTTGGGACTTTGTCATCATGTCATCAACATGGCATTCGCTTTCACGATGAGTCATATCATGAAACAAAGTCACCGTAGCCCTTTGATCCGTGGCACCGGCCTTCTTCTTCACTAGAGGATAGTCTTCTCTCGATGGTAGCTCGTGCCCCACAACATGGGTATTCCACCCTGGTGTATCTGGATGCAACCAGGTGAAGATATCAACCTGCTCTTTCAACAGGGCTACCATTCTGCTCTCGACTTGCCTCTGAAGCGGCCTCAACTTTCATTTCCCTTCTGAACTCGGCGGTACTCGGGATTACCATCTTGACTCGCTCCTCGTGCGGTTGAATCACCTTCTCCTCTTGTTTCAACAACCTGGCTATTTCCCGTAGATCACAATCTTCTTCGCCTTCTTCCTACATGATAGCTTGGATTGTCGAAGTCATATAGAGGTGTAACCAAATTGTTATCGATGAGATCAGGAGGGTGGTCACTTTTGTGGTTGGAACGAGACAAGTTCAAAAGAAAAACGAAAAACATTGCCATTTTTTATTTTTTAAAACTGCAAAAAAAAAAACGAAAAACAGGGAACACCGCTTTTGATCACAAAAACATCCATTTATTACTGATGCAAAATGTTGCAAAATGAAACACATGAGGTGGCCCTTACAATGGACCAGTACGTTTCGAGCAAAACGTATGGCTTTCATGCAAACAAAATTAACACAGAAAAACTACTCTTCCGGATGAGAGACAGTGATGCTTTTGGAGGCCTTCCAGTTGCCTGGTACGCACGACTTTATCCACAGCTCTAGCTCGCGGTCGCCGTCGATCTCTTCACTCACTGAACAAGCATGATCAGAATTCAGCATTCCTGCACTGACGAAGATGTACGGTGGACGACGTCCTCTGTTTGGTCTAGACGACTCTTGATCTGGATAACCGATCCCAAACATGTCTGCCTTCACCACTATGTCAATGATCCTTCCCCAACCTCGGGCCTCTTTGTTCTTCACCACTTCTAAGGCTTGCTTATAAGAAGAAATGGACAGCGTCTTCTCTTTCCCAATAACAATAGCATTCTCTACCTTGATGGTTTCAATTGCTTGACTGAGTGTTTCAACTTTTTCACTATCCATTTCCACTTCCATCGTCTTCTGGGTTGTATCTCTCATCAACGCACACCCCTCTGTGGCAACGGCCACACAACTATTATCAATAACAGGGAAAGCTCCATCCTGCATTAGAGGTTTTGAGAACACAGCCATGGGAACCTTTAACTGATCTTCCTCAGTCATCTCTATTCCTTTCTTGACCTTTTTCACCATCTTCATTTTTACAGGACCCTTCCTGGGTACAGGGTTGACATCCCCATCCATGATCTGTGCCAAGCTGATGATCTTGGAGTCCACCATGTCCTGGACGACATGCTTGAAAGCCCTACAACCCTCAACACTGTGCCCGGGTGCCCCAGAATGGAACTCGCACCTGGCATTCTCATCATAGTGTGCAGGCCTCTTCTGTTGTGCTATGGGAATCAAAATCCTTGGCCGGACTAACCCCAAATCCCTCAATCTCCTGAACAAAAGGGTGTAGGTCACAGGTGGTTCCTCGAACTGACGCTCCTCCTTTTTCTTCTTCACCTGGCTCCTAGCTCTCGGTGCCTTCTGTTGAGGTGGTAGTTGTTGCGGTGGTACAAGTGGATTACCAACAGGAGCGGTTACAGCAGCAGCATAAGGATGATAACGATCCTTACTGCGTTCTTTCTTTGCTGGCACACCGCTTGACTCAACCTCTTTTTTGAGCGGACCACTACCAGAGATTTTCTTTGCTACAGAGTCAGAGGGATTTGTCACTTCGGATGATGGAGCTTTTCCCTGAACTTTCTCCTTGATCATCCAGCCCTCAATCCTTTCCAATCTCTCGGCCATGGCTTTCTTCCCCAAGGCAAGCCCTTGCACAACACTGAACAAATCTCTCACCATCTCTTTCAGTTCGAGGATGTTGGCGTTGGGAGGATCCATCGGTTCGGATTTGTTGCCCCTAGCAGGATGCCTGAGCAGACGAGCTACGCGCACCGGTTGAATACTGAAACCTACAAAACAGTAAACAGGTTAGTATGACTCACACATGCAATGTCTGTCCGTACTAGGAATGTTCTGTCCTTTGATTCCGGTTTCATCGAGACAGATAAAATTTTATCAACAACATTCTGACATCTGGTGTCTCTCAACCTGAGTCTCTGTTAAAAATAATGGACCCTGAGTACGGGCAGACATGAGTTGAATGCAGATGAATGTGAAATGAGACCAATGCAAATGCATGAATGCAGGTTACTGTGCCACCAATTCCTCTGAAAACCCATTACTTCCCTGAACCAGTCCCATCTGTGGGACCAAGTCACCATAAATCCAACTTGGGGAGTTCCGAAATAAACGGAACCGGAGATTACATCACTATCATCACAGGAACATCCACTGAACGGATGACAATCAGATCCTCTGAACAAGCACTCTCAACTCAACCCGGGGATCCGAAATAAACGGAACCCGCTGATAAACCACGGACAGAACTCCGGCGTCCCAGAAATAAATGTCCATAATTCACAGTCATCATCAGTACCAAGAGTCACCAACAAGTCACCAACAAGTCAGCTACAGTACCTGTAATGATCATCTCCTCCCCACTCACGGGCGACATCTAGGCCAGGGTAAGGTCGAAAGAAACGCAGCATAAATAACCTTTCGCAGAATACTATCATATACACACCTGAAGTATGTAACGATAATATCCTACCAGGGTCTGAACTGCTCGTGATATCAATGTTCCGCTAAGTGGCGCATACCACCCGCTTTCCATGAATCACTCTATTCCTAGGTTTCCTAGATTTCACTCATAGCCTGGGTATTAGGCCTTTTACCTCGTAGAACTCCCACCCCCAATCAAAGAGACACAGCCAGCACAGCAGATGAATATGAATGAATGCAAACATTAATGCAAACAGTAAACAATGAATGCAATAAATAACACAGCAAAAAAGCAACCAAAGCCCTAACCTAGAAAGCGCTAGGAGAGACTCGCTTAGGGAAGATGGACCAGCACAGGTCAACTTCCTTTATCCCCAACAGAGTCGCCAGCTGTCGCATTACGCGAAAAACCGGCGGGAAACAAGAACAACAGAGCCACCACCGTGCGTTATTTATCCCAAAAGAGGGAAAGGAAACGCTCAGAGTAAACCTGGAAAAAGCATGGTCTCGCGACCAAAGAGAATGGGATCGGGAGTCGGTTATGCGAAGGGAAGGTATTAGCACCCCTACTCATCCGTCGTACTCGACGGGATCCACGCACAATAGGAAGGGAAATGGTTGCTAAAACAGTGCTCAAATAAACATCTATACAGGCTGAAGGAGACACAAGAAAACAAACAAGACTGACTCGGCAGGATATCGCATCCTGGGCCTACTTAGTCTATCAAACATAGACATCAGAGTCTAAGTAGTTCGGATTGGGGAAAACACATGCTCGCTAGGATGTCGCGTCCTATGCATACTTATCTCCTTTGGCGAAGAAGAATCAGAGCATTCGTAGCTCGGCTAACGCGCACACAAACAAACACAAACACGGGCAAACATGGAGCCTGAATGCCAATCATTGGACTTACATCAGCATCCGAACCAAAAACACACACAAGGAGGCAAACGTGGAGCCTGAATGCCAATCATTGGACTTACATCAACATCCGAACCAAAACACTCACAAGGAGGCAAACGTGGAGCCTGAATGCCAATCACTGGACTTACATCAGCATCCGAACCAAGCAAACCCACACTGGAACCCGAACACCACTCGATGGACTTACATCAGCTTCCAAGCACACAACAACACAAAACAAAGACACAGGCGCCCGGAGAGATCTTCTCATCTCCTGCCTACGTACCTCATCTGGTATGAGGATCAGGGCGACGTAGTTCCCCTACGCAGGGACACAGGACTAGCCTAGCCAGATAACAGAGGGAGACACAACTAGGGAGACTAACTCGAGCCTAGATGTTATCATGCAAGATTGTCCCTAAGTCAAGGTTTCTAGCTAACTTGCACAGGAAGCAAGCCTATCCTATTCAGCACAAGTAAACAGCAAATCAAGCATTCACAAGTAGCACACACTATATGCACACAAAAGGGCTCAATCAAAGGGTAAGCCTGCAAGAGCAAGTCATCTGTACAGGGGTGGTGTTAGCTCTTAACCTTGACATTGAGAGTCAAGGTGAAGCTGATGAAAGGAGAGTGAAGATAAGACTTCACAGCTCTTATCCCTGGTCAGGGAGAGCTTCAGACAAAGGAGTGTGGATTCAGAAAGGAGGAACCCTTCTACACTCAAGACTCTGACACAACTGTACATTGTACAAGATCTTGGGTTTGTATCCCAATGCATCAACACAGTGGTGTGAGCAGAGGGACGACTCAACAAAAGAGCGGGAGATAGATTGCATATCTCTTATATCCGCCAATTGCCTCATTGAGGTCTTTACCTGCTTGGGGACAAAAGTAAACAAGCACAAACATCGCCTCTTAAGGAGGACTTCAGACAGGTGCCTGGCCAAGTAACAGGCCAGGTCTTCCAGACTACATGGAGACAAGAATGTTATACCTCAGTGCAAATTGCTTATCAAGCAAAGCAAAGCAATATTAGCAACTAATGTACCTGAAATCAATCAAATATCATCAGTATACCAATCACAGAATTAAACAGCAAATGGTTCACAATTAGCTATACACAGACAAACACAATCCAATGCACCAAAGTGCAAACCAACTCAAAGGAGTCAAGCATCCTACAAAACAAAACAAGTTAGTTTACAATATCAAATGAGACAACTCAATCAAATGTGAATCCACCTCCTTAAGGTATTTTGCTTCTTAACCTGAAAATCACATTCAAACATGAGATACAAGACCACTAGGACAAGCCTAGGGTCAAAAGGAAGTGAAAAAGTCAAAACAGCAAGTGAAACATGATCAAAACCAAGATTAATCAATTAAAAAGAGAATCCAATTAGTCTCACATCAAAACTATGCACCAAATTCATTTCATGCACAATTTAAGTCAAACTAGGAAATTGTGAACCATATATGAGCAAACAGAATGGTCACACTCAAACAAATACCTAAACAGCTCAATAAATTCCACAAAAATTCCATCCTAAACAGGACACATTCAATGAGCTACACATCAATTTTCATGCCATTTGGACAAGAGGAAGTAGGTCAATGAAAATCATAAACTCAACAGAAATCCAAGCAAGCTCATACATGGTAGCAAAATAAGCATCAACTTCAATCAAATGCAAAACAGTGAGAACAACTAAGAAATGAATGGGACCAAAGCCAAAGTGAACTCAAACATTTTATGAATCACTCCATCAAATTTCACATTCATATGATATGGTATGAGCATTTCACATAGCATATAAGGCAATCACTCAAGCAAAACCCTAAAATGTCTAAACAGCAAGCAAAAATCCCAATCAAATAGGAAATTGATCAACAATTCCTACAAAAAATCATGGTGAAACTAGACATACAGATGACAACACATGCAAAATTTGAGAGCATTTGGCAAAGCATAGGCATGGCAACAAAAATCATGAAGTTGACCTAACATAGTGTGACACACATTGTCACACTCAACTTGCACACATCATATCTTGCAAACCATAAATCCAAAATTCACAAACTATACATAAAAATCACCAGAAGAGAGTCAAGAACAAGCATGTGAAGTTTCATTCGCTTTAGATAATGCATGATCATTTTATGAATTAAATGGTGAAACATACACAAAATGCATACATGAACAAGATCAATAGGCAAAGTCAAAAATTCTCCAGGAACAACTTTGACTACCATGCCTAAAAAAAACTAGACAAAATTTGGAATCCAACACAAAAATTCCCACTCAAATTGGATTAAAATTGGATTTATTATGATTTTTTGAAGTTAATTGAAATATTGAAATGTTTATTGATGTTTTTTAAATGATTTAATTAAGTCTGATGGCAAACTTGTAATTACGCTGAGCCAAGCCAAAACGCGGTCGTTCAATTAAAAGCGTTGGCAACGTGTTATTCGTTGGTTTGCGCGCTAAACACATAATTTGAATTGGAATCCAGAAAAACGGATCAAAGCTCGTCCTTGAGCTGTTCTCGCTCCTGAACATTCATCACATTCCAGAAAATGCGCGAAGAACAAAACTCAACCAAAATTGGCAAATGGCATATGGATAGGACCGTCTAAGCAAGCACATTAATAATATATACATGAAATCTCCTAATTCCTAATGTATTGGACAGATCGAGCAAGAAAAGGTTTGACATCAAAACTTTGATTCAAGATTTCTCATGCGATTCTCAACGATTTTCAAAACCACAAGCGGAATCGTGTTATATGATCTACACTCTACCAAAAGCACATCGTAATTTTGAGAAAGGTGAGAATCGAGTTCTAACCTTGGATGACAGCAGCTGCGGAATCGGGTGAATTCGAGGTGCAAACTACCAAAATAGATGATGCTCGATGGTGTAGGAGTGGATTAGAACACGTTTTGTAGCTCAATTATACTCCAGGTGGTTGAATCTTCCAACTGCCATGGATGAGGGAGTGTTCAACAGTTGGAGTTCTTCGATGCCATGGCCATGATTGGATGAAAACAGATGTGAGATTCCACCTACAAATGAAAATACTAGCAAGAACAAAGCCAAACAGTGATGAATTCAATGAAAAATCTGGAAAAAAGTTGAAGAAAGTTTGAAGAAAAAGTGAGAGAAATCTTGGAATTTTCTGTTTGGATCTGAGAAAATGATTAGTGATCCTGAAAAACAGTTACAATTAGGACTATATACCTCTCGCTAATCCAAAATTTAATCATGATTAGCAAAATTAGAATGATTAGCATAATGTGCATTTTCAATGTGTTAGGTCCAATATGCCCTTTTCCAAACCAGTCCACATATCAGCTCAAAACCAGTTCACACAAGTCCAAAATATCATTTGTGATGTGTTGCAAAAGGTCTCATATGCATATGGCTTGTATTTCTCAAAATCACCTTTTCATGCCAAAAATGCAAATGTGTTCACTTGAAAAATGCCATTTTGCTATGAGAGTTTTTGATGAAATTTGATTATGCACCATGAAAGATCATATGAAATATGGTTTGCTCAAAGAAAAATCAACCAATTTGGCCATTCCATGTGAAAGTTATGGCACTTTGAAATTGGGCATTTTCTGAAAACGAATGGACCATATCTTGCCAACCACACATGGGAATTTCAAGTTCTTGGACTTTTTGGAATGGTGAGATCAAGATCTTCAACTTTCATGTTGGACAAAATTCCATTTGAAGCTTGTATGATGAAGTAATTTTGGGGAGAAAAACTTTCCATTTTGGGCAGCTGAAATTACAGGTCACCTGCCATTTTAGGAAACTTCTTGTCTGACCTCCAAATCTTCAAACTTGGTCTTTGATATGTCAAATGAGACTTATATGGACATGAATGAGGCCTTTCAAACCATCTCACACCTTCCAATCCATAAATCAGGCACAGTTGACCACAGTTGACTTTCTAGGGTTTCTGAAGAAATTCAGCTTGACTATTGAGCTTTGATCATCCAATCTTTGGCCAAACCACTTCACAATGATCCTTAGACCATATGAACTTGATAAATCAACCCTAAGGCTTTGTCTCAATGGCAATGGCACTTGCTTGCTTGATTGACTGATCTCCTGACCAGTTTGACCTAATTCTTCAGTTGAACTTGCACTTGGGCAAATGGCTATGCAATGCTATGCAATAGACTATGTTATGTTAATGACCTAATCATAAAAATGTATGTACACAAGGAGGGTGCAAATTTGAGGTGCTACATCAGGCTTCAAAGGTAGGAAATGTTGCACAATATCAGTATCTAGACCTTGCATGTCTTCATACGACCAAGCGAAGACGTCAACATATTCTCGTAGCAATTCAATCAACCTTTTCTTAACAGTTTCTTCAAGGAGTGCCCCAATCTTCACTTCACGAACACAATCCTCAGACCCCAAGTTGATTGTTTCCAGATTCTCGAGATGCGGCTGAATGATCTTCTCTTCATGCTCAAGTAGACGGGTAATCTCGTCAGGAATCTCTTCAACATCATCTTCTTCCGCCTCAAATACAGGGAACTCAAAATTGGGAGATGGTGTTGGATCATTATGTTCAATGGGTTTGATCAACCTGCATAATGATTTTGGATATGAAAAGCTTTTAGAAATCAAACAAGGCAAATCATTATGCAGATGAAAAGATTGATTTTATTCTATTTTTTTAGGTTTTATGTGATCACCAATTTCATGCAAAAAGCAAAAAGGGAAAATGATTGGAGAAACAAACATTTAACATGAATTTATTGAATGAAAATATCATTGTATTTATGTTGCCAATAATGTCATCAGTCCTCCTTTTGGCATGGGAGAAGGGTTTTTAAACAAAGTGATCATTACGTTGACTTGTGGATAACTTTAGGAATATCCACAACGACCCAATTGTTGCAGACCCCTCCAGGGATAATGAAATTGCCAGAATCCTCTGTATCTTCTTCCAAGACAGCAGCAACTTCTTCGTCCTGACCGGTGTGGATGAAACCTCCACTCTTGAACAACTCTTTCTCGTTGAAAACCCCAGAAGAAAATCCTATGCCAGCCCGAGACTTGTTGTCTTCTAGCTCAATCATTTTTCCTAAACCAACAGTTGCACCACACTCAATGGCCAACTTTGCATCTTTATAGGAAGCAAATGAAGGAGTTCTCTTCTCAATAGGCTCAGCTATAGATAAAGCTTGGAAAGGAGTTCCAACTTCATCCTCAACATCTATATATGAGAAGGAAGACAAATGGCTAACCAGGAGAGCCTTCTCTCCCCCTACCACCACCAGCTTCTTATTCTTCACAAATTTCAGTTTCTGGTGTAGGGTGGATGTCACGGTGCCCGCCTCGTGAATCCATGGTCTGCCTAAGAGACAGTTATACAACGGATGGATATCCATAACCTAGAAGGTAATCTGGAAATCACTCAGTCCGATTTTGACTGGGAGATCAACTTCCCCAATTATAGTTTTACCCGACCCGTCGAAAGCTTTCACAACAATTCCACTTTGCCTCATGGGAGACCCTTGATATGACAACTTCGAGAGAGTGGTTTTTGGCAATACATTCAGTGATGACCCAGTGTCCACCAGCACATTGGACATGGCATCGCCTTTGCAATTCATAGATATGTGTAAAGCCAAGTTGTGGTCTCTTCCCTCCTCAGGGAGATCAGAGTCACAGAAACTCAGGTTGTTACAAGCGGTATTTTTTGCAATAATGTTATCGAATTGTTCTATTATGACATCATGATCTACATATGCCACATCCAATACCTTCTGCAGTGCCTCTCTATGTGGTTCTGAATTCAGAAGTAATGATAACACAGATATCTTGGATGGCGTTTGTAGAAGCTGGTCTACAACATTGTACTCACTTCTCTTGATGAGCCTCAGCATCTCATCGCAGTCTTCTTTCACATTGCCGTTTGGGCCAACAGAAGTAGGAGTTATCAATGTAGAGGAGGGCTTAACAACAGGTACCGGATTCAGGATGCTCACAGCATTCCCAATCAGGCGTTCAACAAAATCAGCATTAGCCTGAGGCTTGGGAGGTGCTGAAAACACACGACCGCTGCGGGTCAAACCACTAACATCCGCGATATTAACAACAAAGGAAGATGGCAGGGACACCTCTTTCCTATCTTCTACAGCAACAACGTTGTAACGAAAGGGGATTGCTTTTTCAGAAGAGTACGGTACCGGACCGGCAAGCTTAATGATAAGAACAGGAGAAACCTTCTGCTTGCTACCATCATACTTGATGATAACAGGCTCGGGCATCCAAAATACTGGGGAAATTACGTTGACCTCAGGCTCATCTTCGTCAACATTCCTATTCTGAAGAATCTCAATGACTCCTTCATCCAGCATTTCCTGAATATCCTTGCGCACCTGGCGACAACCCAATCGGTTAACAGAGCATACTCGGCATCTATCATGGTCGTGCTCATAATGACTGTAATCACATAGCAGACGATGCATTTCGACAAGAGACTATCGAATATGACTGAC
The DNA here is from genome assembly GCF_024323335.1 of Lathyrus oleraceus. NCBI lineage: Eukaryota > Viridiplantae > Streptophyta > Magnoliopsida > Fabales > Fabaceae > Lathyrus > Lathyrus oleraceus. Next base: position 349,605,533 of record NC_066581.1, read on the forward strand.
ATATTTGACTTTGTACTTGCCAGGGCATCCCTAGACCATGTTGACAGATTTCCCATGCTCGGGCAATGGGTTCTTCTTCACATTAGGACCTACGTCCTCGAAACATAGAATGCCACACCTCACAAGGTCTTGAACCTTGGTCTTCAAAGGGTAACAATTCTCCACATCATGGCCGGGAGCACCAGAATGGTAAACACAATGTAATTCGGGCTTATACCACCACTGGGGGTTAGCAGGTATAGCCGGTGGGTCTCTTGGAGTAATCAACTTCCTCTTTATCAAAAAGGGATATAATTCTGCATACGTCATTGGAATAGGATCAAAGGTGACCCTTTTCCTCTCGTAACTCGTGCTAGTTTGATTACTGTTTTGAGGCTGGTAGGCCTGCTGCTGCGGTCGGTGCTGTTGTTGCTGATATTGCGGATGTGGTTGCTGATTGTTACTATGTTGCTGATACTGTTGATTGTCTCTTAAAACAAGTGCTATATGAGCCACCTGATGCTGGTTACCGGCGGGACGCACGATCTTCCTCCTCACAGAGGGTCTTCTTGGTTTTACATGGGAAGTTACGACATGTGCCTCTCCATCTTTCTTCTTTGCAAACGCCCCATAACGTTTGGCAGAAGAGCCTTCTTCTCTGGTTAGATGTCCTTCCCTAACCCCTTCTTCTAGACGCATCCCCATATTCACCATCTCGGTGAAGTCAGAAGGAGCGCTAGCAACCATCCGCTCATAATAGAATGAACTCAAAGTCTTCAGAAAGATCTTGGTCATTTCCTTCTCTTCTAGCGGAGGCACGATCTGTGCTGCCAACTCTCGCCACCTCTGGGCGTATTCTTTGAATGTTTCCTTGTCCTTCTGGGATATGGCCCTCAATTGATCCCTATCGGGAGCCATATCCACATTATACTTGTACTTCTTGACGAAGGCCTCGCCAAGGTCATTGAAGGATCGGATGTTCGCACTGTCTAAACCCATATACCAACGCAGAGCGGCACCGGACAAGCTGTCCTGAAAGTAGTAGATGAGTAACTGATCATTGTCGGTTTGAGTTGACATCTTCCTGGCATACATGACCAGGTGGCTGAGAGGACAAGTATTTCCCTTGTATTTTTCAAAGTCAGGGACCTTGAATTTTACAGGGATCTTCACATTGGGAACCAAACACAATTTGGCAACAGACTTGCCAAAAAGATCCTTTCCTCGAAGGGTTTTCAATTCCTTGCGAAGCTCAAGAAATTGATCATTCATAGCGTCCATCTTTTCATAGACATCTGGGCCTTCAGACAGCTCAGAATGATAGATGGTGTCGTCTACCCTGGGTATGGTATGCACGACAGGAGGAGGAACAGCAAGGACCGGGCTAGATGCTGGCATGGAAGCAAAGGTAGGAGCAGGACCCTCAGGCATGAAATTGGGAGGCATCCCCCACGGGAATCCGGCTGGCATGGCCGCTGGAGCAAAATATGCACTGGCTGCAGGCATAGTTGAGGAAACAATCTCAGAGATGATTGTCCTCTGGGGAGGAGTTGAAGGCGTCGGAGAAGACTGGCTCTGGGCAGCCAAGAATGATTCCATCAAGGCACTCAGTCTGGCCACTTCCTCTTTCAGCTCACGGTTCTCTTGTTTGAAATGTTGGCTCTAGTGTAGTACCGGTGAGTCAGCTTGTCTTCAAAATAAATGAAGGACACAGAGTTAGACCACAAGACAAGAAGCTGGAAACAAAACCTGTTTATGCACATGATGCATGCAATGCTTGTGCATATGATTTTTTTTTTTTAAAGGAACTCTAGGGTTTTATTTGCAAACTTTGGAAATACTAAACATTTATTACGTATGGAAATATCTCATCAAATAATATCAGGGAAAAGAAGTACATCATTGTCAATCATACACAAGAGAAAAGGAAAATAATCATCCTATGGATCCCTAGAAATAATCATCTAAAGCTCGGGACACAGGAAGATAAGATGTGCGAAGCCTCTTCACCTCTCTCTCGTAGGCTGCCTCCATATCCGCCTTCTCCTTGGTGAGTCGATCATACTTCCTCTTCCAAAACTTGGAAGACTGAGGAAGTAGAGAAGTTCATGCATCATCAGGATCATCAATAACCTGATGCTCAATAATTTGCTGAAGCAACTCTTCCCTTTCACGGATTCAGGCACGTGATAGGTCTTCGTCTCTCAACTCCTCTACTCCTTGATTAGGGAGGGTTAAAGGCCTATCCATAATCATAGGTGTAGGTCTCGGATACTCATAAGGCATGAGATACTCAGACGCTCTCTTCCTAACCCAAGCAGTATAAGGCTCCATAGCAACACAATTCTTAGGACCCAACTCTTTCCTTCCATTCATATGAATCTTGCGCCAGGCGCGGACCATTCTGCTCTTCAAGCCTTGGGGATCTTTACCCTCCTGAAAGAACACACCCTCTAACAGAATGTTATTAGGTTTATCCTTTAGGGGGAACCCAAGTTGACAACGTGCTAAAACAGGGTTGTAGTTAATCCCACCACATGTACCAAGAAGAGGCACATTGGAGAATTCACCACAAGAGTCGATAATCTGCACACCATCAAACACGCGGTTGTACCAAGAGATATCATCATTAGTGAGAGACATAAGTCTCGTGGACCACCGTAGACATCCCTTGTTCTCCTTGAAGGTGACTGTCTGCGGTAAGTGAGAAATAAACCACTTATACAACAGAGGTAAACAACACACAATGGCGCCACCACCCTTTGTGTTCCTCATATGCAAAGAGAAATAAGCATCACCCAACAGAGTCAAAATGGGATTAAGAGTAGAAAAGATCCTAATAGCGTTCACATCCACAAACTTGTCGATGTTGGGGAACAATACCAAACCATAGATGAGAAGTACAAATATGGCTTCAAAGGCATCCTCACTCATGGCCTTCCCACATACAGTAGCTTGAGCAATGAGGAACTCAGAAGGGAGACCTTGAATTCCACCTTTGGTAGTCATATGAGCACCAACCAGAGATTCATCTATGCGCAACATGTCAGCTATCTCTTGAGAGGTAGGAATACTTTCCAAGCCACTGAACGGCAACTGGTCTAGAATAGGTATGCCCACCATGTAGGCATACTCCTCAAGGGTAGGCAAAAGCTGGAAATCCGGAAACGTGAAGCAACGGTACAAGGGATCATAAAACTGCACCAATACACTCATCAACCCTTCATTCACCTGAGTAGTCAGAAGAGGAAGAAGCTTCCCAAAACGAGCTTTGAAACCCAAGGGATCTAATATATAGGATGTCAGATTCCTTAACTCTTTCAAATTTGGCTGTCTGAAGCTGTACTTCTTTGTATTCCTTCTTTGTCTTTCCATGTCTGAAAATTTTGCAAATAAACCCCTTAAGTTCCTTGAAAATGTTCTTCTTTATTGATGATATGGATGCAAATGAGTGCATGAATGCATGAATGCATGAATGCAACAATCACACTCAAGGATCAAGCAAAGCACACCAAACAAAGGTCATGGGATGGATCATGTTATCCTTAATATCAATCATCCATTTTGGTGGATTATGGTTTACACCTTATCAACACCCAAGTTCCATTGATATTAAGGATTCATGAACGGATCAACCATGAATCAAGGGTTTGTTGTAAGTCACGAGCATGGAGTTAGGTTAAGAACCACCCAAAAGGGAGTGTACTAGGGTTTACCTGCCAGACATGTTCTACAAGAGGTTCCCATAATCATCATCCCATCTTTCGGATATTATCGGAGAAACGACTACTCGTATTCCAAAAATATTCTTAAGAGAGACTCTTATTAGTGTAGTATCGCGTAACAATCGTATCAAATCTTACACTTGAACGACTTTCGCACTACATCCTAGAATAGGCCAAGATGGGCTTGGTAAACTAAGGTCCTTGGCTTCTAAGGTCTATATTGGAAAGAGTAATGTCTAACCACAACTTACTTGTGTGACATTATTGATCCCAACATAACCTCCACCAAGTGAATGGACTTGCAAGTCAACTTACTAAGGAATAACTCCACACAAGTCAACAAGACTACGCCATTCTCCTATCCTAAGTACACTCGAGTCCGGGTATAGAACTCATCTCACAAAGATCACCAAGCAAACAAGGAATTAATATCAAGCAATTCAATAATTACATACAATACAGTAATCCCAAATTGCACAAAAAATATGTCACAAAACAAATACAATACAACAAGCATGAAAAGTTGGCAAAACCCACTAGGCAAATGCTCCCCAGCAGAGTCGCCATTTTTCTGTAGCGGGGTATTCGTTAACATTAGAGATATTGACTAAATCCAAGGTAAATCATACAAAGTCGAGTCGCCACCGCACTTCTATTTATCCAAAGGAATGGTTAGAAAGCGAACAAAAACCTACAAGTTTTAACAAAAACTAGTAAAAGAGAAACAGAGATCTGGGTAAGGGGGTTGGTTATGTAATGGGAAGGTGTTAGGCACCCAAAACATCCTAGGTACTCCTAGGGAGCCCTTTTCACACTTGTTGCAAAGGTTGTTGTTTTTGTGAAAATTTGTTTGTGCAAACATGATTGAAGAGATGAGAAGAGAATATACAAATTATTTACATTTTTGTGTGTTGGATGGATAAACCCATTCCCTACGTACCATCTTATAAAAAGATTAGGATCAAAACCTCGTAGTTCGGGGTAAAAATCTCAAAACAAGTTGGTGAATTGATTGGTCCAAAAGCCTTAAGGTCTTTTGTTATCAAAGGGGGAAAACTCAACCAAACTACAAATCCACCATGTGAGGATAGCTTCAACATGCTAGTGAGGGGTTAACCCTATAATAAGCATGGAAGGCTCATTGTCCATCACTAAGGATATAGGTGAGTATTACATCTACCACAAAGATAACTCAAACCTAATAGCTAAAGGTTATGAAAATTTTGATTAAGAAGTGGCCATTGGAACCACAAAAAGAAATTTGAATGGGTTATATTTACCAATTAGAAGTATGTACAAAATAGTCAAAGTTGACTTAAAGATTCAATTCAAAATAAGTATTGTGAAAAGAAAGTTTGAAAATCAAAAGCATAAGGCTTAGGTTTCTAATGTTTGAAAACAAATGTTTAATGTTTGCACAAAAGTTTTGGCTTGGGTTAGAGTGGAGAGATGAAGAAGAAGGGCTAAGTCCTAAGTAAAACAAAAAGATGAGGGATGAAGAATCAAAACCACAATGGAGTCCCTCTCTTGAGATCATATTGATAATCCAAGTAGCTCCCATCCTTTGGAATAAGCAACCACAAAGTATAAGCAACTAAATAAGTCTCTTAAGAGATCCTCAATGTATCTGGTATCTTCCATTTGGATGAACATGGCAATGGTCCTCCAATTAAGCTCAAATGGAAACTCCTAGCACAAAAGCACACACATCAAAGACTCCATGAAGTAAAACAAGAATGGACAAGAGTGAGTTTAGTGATTTGGTCCTTCCAATCCATCTTCATCATCAAAATCCTTTTACTCCAATTTTGCATAAGGAAGGTCCTAGAAACTAAGTCCATTTCTTCATTTTTTGCATAGGGAAGGTCCTAGAAACTAAGTCCATTTCTTTGGATTTGGTCCACAACAATCAAAACAAAAACACAAGCACAATAATATATACACAATTATGTGCTCAAGTGAGCAAAAGGCAAATGACATTAACATAAACATGTGCTCAAATGAGCAAAGAGAAAAGCAAATGGATAATATGTGCAAGAATAGTAAATTGCATAAAAGTAAATTGCATAAAGTAAATGTTAATTGTCAATGGTTAGTGTTAGTAGTTAGTGTGCCATAAGGCAAATTTAGCGCTATGTTAAGCAATCGTAATTGGACTTATGTAGAAGTCACAACTATCTGAGGCCGGTCAATAATAATGTAGGCAACAAACACAAGTTAGGAGTCTTGATTAGTGAACCAAGTCCCAAAAACTTGCCATGCCAAAAAAAGAAAATGAGAATTGATCTTGTATTGGTTTAAGCCTTTTGCATGATTTAAAAGACAACCTATCCTTAATGCAAAGCCATTCACTTGATCAATTGATCAAGATGAATTAGATTTGAATCAAAGAAGATTAAATCTCCCTAACCAATGCTAACTTATCAACCTTCAACTCATTGATCAAGAAGAAAAGAAATAGAAGAAGAAGAAGGAGAAGATGGATAAGAGAAATGGAAATGGCAAAATTAAAGTGCATTAAATGAAATACAATGTACCAATCCTCATATGTTGACCAATAACATTGAAAGTCAAGGTCAAACAATCAAAAACATAAATGAGATGAAGATTGGGAGTCAAGAAATGAATAAACTATTTTTGGCATTTTTTAATATTTAATTAAACTTGAATTAAAATAAAAATGGAAAGGTCAAACTTCAAAATTACTTCAAATCAACCTTGAAAGGTCCAAGTAATTTTTTCTAAGTTCAACAAGGTCAAACAAAGTTTGACAAAAAATTTCAGCATTTTTAAAAGTCAGAAACTATTTTTAATCAATTAAAAATGAATAAAAAATAACCTAATTGAACTAAAATCTCAAATAAATCTCAAATAAATTCAAAAATTGATGAGGATATTTTTCATAGATCCATCATCATTCAAATAGATAAGGAAAATATTTTTGTATTTTTTGAATATCAAAAACTATTTAAAATGAATAAAAAATAACCAGAAAAGAGAAAATTCACAAAAAATATCAAATGACAAAATAAAAATTATTAAAAATCAGAAATAGAAACTATAATTTATTTGGGAAATAATGCAATTGGTCCCATAATTTTTGGATAAAAAATGAAAGAGATGTTGATTTTTGAAATAAAATGGAATTTAAGAAAATAAAATGGAATTAAAACAGAAAATAGAAATTGGAAAAAATGAGAGCCCTTGGATCTGAGTTCATTAATTGAGCTGGCAGATCCAAGTATCCAGAGGCGCGTGCTCGTGATAAGCCACGGTCAATGCAATCACATGGAAAACAAATAAAAGTCATAACAAGCAATGGTCACGATTCGATCTGGTAATCACATCCAACGACCAGGAATGGATCTGGAGATGATGAAGCCACCGGAGCCACCGTCTTCTCCGGTGAGCTTGGATTTTTTGGCCAAATTGCAGAAATTCAAAAGGCAACCAAAGTACACGATCCTTATATAAAAATGAAGTTAGGGTGATGTACATCACCCCTGTAACCTTGAATCACACTCAAGATTCCTATAAATTGAGAAATCTGAAGTGGAAGATTCAGGTATGGAAAATGCAGATCAAGGAAAAACGAAATTGAAGCTACCACTAGCTTGCCTCTCAAGTGAGGACTTCAGAAAACATTAGATCCAAGCAAAAAGGTCCATGGATGATGAGAATCGAAGAAAATACAAGTTGGAATGTAAGCTTGAATTCTGGTAGCTTGAGCTCGATGCCTTGCTTGCTTTGCTAAAACAGAAGTTCAATGAGATGAATGATGAAGGTTTAGAAGCATTAGATCTAAGAATTCAACCAGATGAAGTTGAATTTTAGATCTAAAAAATTTGAGAAAAATGGAATTGCTTCTTTAGTGATGGCTATGGAAAGAATTCTGCAGCATTTTAGGTTGAATTAGGCGTGTGAAATGAATGGAATGAGGTCTCTATTTATAGAGGAAGTGGCAAGGAGAATGTGATCAATCCGTGTGCATGGCATGTGGAGCTTCATTGCATGGGCTTGCATGATCATGCACAAGGCCCAAAAACAATGCCAAATGAATTCTGAGCATCAGCCAAATGGAATTGGACGTGTGACTTTCAAGGCAATTGCTTATGTACCAAGATTTCAAGTGAATTTCTCATTTGTACCTAAACATTCATCTCTTCGAAAGTCCCAATGAAAAAATCCAAACATCATCATGTGAGTAATGGTTGGAAAGGTCTTGATGTAAGGAACAATTGTTATGCTGGGAAAAAATCCATTTGAAGTGTGGAAATTTATGAAATTTGAGTTTAAAGTGCAAGGTGCATGACATGTCAAGGCAAAGTTTCTAAAATTGGCCAATTTTCAAGCCCCTCTGTTTTGATGATGCAAGCCTCAAATGGGAAAACCTCCAACATCAAAGTTGTATATCTTTTCAAGATAATCAACATGGACTTAAGTTTTGCACCATTTGGATTTTTGATGAAAGAGTTATGGGCACTTGAAGTTGGACTTTTTTGACTTTTAATGCATTTGGTCAAAAAGGACCTATAATGTCTTGCATTATCACATGTATTTCATTTAAGAATTTGAAATTTTGTTCAACATAACATTTGAATTAGACATCTTAATACTTCCAATTAATTTGATCCCACCTCAAAATCATAAAAAATGAATGAGTTATGTCCTTGAGAAGTTGACCCAAAATTAGGGTTTCAGTCAAAATGACCTATAATGTATTGGAATTACAGATGGCCTTCCAAGCTTCAAATCAATTTTTGATGAGCATGAAAGTTGTTCATATTGTCCTTAAGAACATATTTTCTTTTGGAACCATCTACATTTGACCAACACATAAAAAGTTAGGTCTTAGTGCATTTCAAAATAGTCAGATGAATTGACTGATCAACTTCTCAAGTCCATGACTCATATCTTGATGAATTGATGATTGAGGACACTCAAATAATTTAAAAAAATATGCATGAAATGATGAATTAAAGAACTTCCTTTGATTGTATTTGATCATGGGCTGAGGTTGCTTCATGAGCAAGGCATTGTGATGCACAGATGAATTAGGGTTTCTCTGAAGAACAAGACCTCAAACACTTTGACTTGCTTTGATCAAAATGATGCATTGAGGTACTAGGGAGGCATATTTGATGGATGATAGCTTTGGGAACCATTACCATGCTTGCTATCATCTCTCCTTGACCATGTCTTTGTACCAATGATCTTCTTGAAGCTTTTGACCTTGTGATTGCTCAAGCTACAAACAAAAGATGTTAGTGACATATTTTTGTGCTTTTGGTTAGTAAACAAAAATGAGAAAAGCAATGATATACAATTCAAGCATGCTTGGTGATCTCAAACCAACTCACAGAAGGTCCCACCCAAAGGCAAAGGGAACCAAGATGCTAATGATCCTTGAGGCAATGCCAAATGCAATGTTATGATGCCATGAGGGATCTTAGGGACAAAATTAGGGTCTTACAGGTTGGTGGGAGGGATCATCATCAGAGGGCTGATAGAAAGGTAAATGTCATCGTCAAAGGGTTGACGGAAAGGTAACTGTTTTAAAATTTCGTCATCAGAGGGCTGATGGAAAAGATTGTCATCATCAAAGGGCTGATAGGAAAGAGTTTGTCATCATCAAAGGGTTGACGGAAAGAAACTTCACTAGGGAGTGGCATCATCAAAGGGTTGATGGAAAAGATCTATCATCGTCAAAGGGTTGACGGAAAAGAAAAAGTTAGGTTATGTCTTCATCAAAGGGTTGATGGGAAGGATTTATCATGTTATGTATTCATATGATGTATGTTAATGAGAATTTCTCATTTTTGTGGGAAAGCTTTTGGATATGCAACTTCCTGATTTTGCAAGAAAGTCATGTGTGTTTATTGTATACAGTGTATGTGGTAATGCAAGAGGAATATTGATTATTTTTGGATTGGCCTCCCTTTTCGAAGGTGAGACTTTCTGGGTACCAATGTTGATTGGATTTGAGTTTATGAAGATGCCAGTAAAGTGGGCTCTTTTATTTTTATTTTTGGTAGTTGCCAATATGGATTGGGCTTTGGCTTTGGAGAAAGGTTTTGACTTCCCGACACTCGATCTTTGGATGATGTAATGATTGCAGGATAAATATGGATGCTCTTGATGCCCCAAGTTTGATCCTTCACTCATAGACTGTGTGTTTCTTCTTGAGGGAAACACCACTTCTTTGTCTGGTATGCCTTGATGGCTTGCAAATGAGCGTAGCGACATAATCAATGTATGACGATTGTGCTTTTGCTCTGCCCCAAGGCTCCTTGCAACTTGTTTGTCCCGGCTTTAAGGGTCTTTGAAGGAGTTCACCTTTTGAAAGGAAACCCTGGGAATATTTATGCCATGGCTTTAACCAATTCTGCCCCAGCGTATGAATCTTTCAGTAGTTTTCCCCTGATGGAGATTTTGAAAGGCTTGCCCCAGATTGACTGAATATGTTGTAATAATCTGCCTCCTTGATCAACTGATGCTTGAAGGTTTGTCTTTTGACTGACCAATTCATGGTCATTGGATACCATTCCCCTAATCCATAAGGTTTAAGAAGCAGTCTTGATTTGGGTCAGCATTGACGAATGATCAAGTCCTTCTCTGATTGCTTCCTTGAGGTTTCCTTGATGTTAATTACTTACTTGCAGTTTAAAATTGTTTATTTAATCAATGGTAATTTTAATGCAACGTTCATGCAGTTTTGAAAAAATAATTTATTGAAGTGATGTGATAGTGTGTGATGAATGAACCATTAGTTTGAATGCATTGTTGATTTAGATTAGTGTGTGAAAGATACAGCGAGAATATGATGTCAAATACAGGTGGTTAGAAAATATTTAGGAGTCAGTTTACGCAATCTTGCTGTAGTATAAACCCTGCCTCAATTAGGTCTTTTAAGGGTTGTAATGTGGCTTGGTTCATGGTTATCGAAACAAAGGATGTAAGGCTCAAATTTTATTTTAACCCACCCCTCCTTCACGATGATCTCCAATCCTACGCTCAGTTAATTCAACATACACATTCTTCTTTTTTGAAGGTGTAAGGATTAAGATGGTGATTCAAGGTTTTCTTGAAATGACAGTCATCTTATTTCGTTTTTTGGATGTTGGTGACCCTTTGATTTTGATATAGCGGTCATCGAATCTTATTTTGTTTTGTTGAGGATTTTCATTGCCTCGTTTGATTTTTGTTTTGATCCCTAACTTTTGCATGGACCGCTTGTTGAAGCTTTAATCCATCAGGATTGCCCCAGTTTTTGCCTAAGTCTCCTTTTAGGGTGTTGCACTTAGCGGGCTCTTTCTTTGATTTTTTTGGAAATTGTGACTGCCAAGTCATTTGGTCATTGAAGAACAACTGACATAAAATTTGGATTTGTATGGTTCCTTCGACACTTCAGGATGTGTGTAAAGAATATCATGTGGTTGATCCATAGACGGAATGTATTCCCTTGCAATCCAAATGTGGAGTCAGACTATCTGAACACTACCCTGCCCCGGTTTAAACATAAGGGTTTGTATATCCGAGAGAAACTCCTACTTCTAGGCTCGAAGTGGTTGACTAGGGATTAACTCCTTATCTCTCTAGTGTTTGGGGATTTGAAATAATGCATGTACATCATCAGTAGGATTTTATTCGAAAGCATACAGTCAGCAATTATGGGTATTTTGTTTTCGTCATCCTCCCTTCAATTTTTGCTAAAACAACAACTTTGATTAGTGAATGGGAGAAATATATATTTTTTTATATAGATGGAAAAGATGAGTGAATACGAAAGGATTCGTTCAAAACGTGCATAATCATTTCATTAATATTACCATTAAAGGAAACCAACATTACTTGAAAGCAGATAAGTACTTAACATGCAAAGAAAAATACAAATGAAAATGCTGAAATAGTCAAATGATTTCCAGTGCAGAGGAAGCTTTCTCGTGTCTGGTTCACTGCTAGGTTAGCCTCCTTCAGAGTAGTGGTAGCTCTGCTGATCGAGACTAGCATGATAATCATCTTCAGATCTATTCTCGGAAATCTCTTCCACCATTTGGGTTGATGGACTCGCATAGCTAGGCGAAGAAGTATTGTTGACTTGTAAGCTTCGAGGTGCAAAGGATAACCTCTTGGAATCAAGCAGGGTTTGTACCTTACTCTTGAACACTTTGCAGTCTTCGGTTGAATGCCCTTGTGCCCCAGCATGGAAGTCACATCTAGCATTGGCGTCAAATCCTGGTGGATATGGATGACTTACTGGTTTTAGCTCCTTTGGCACTATCATTCCTCTCTCAATTAAATACGGAAGTACTTGACTGTATGGCATTGGAAGCGGATCAATGTGTCTCTCTGGCTTTCTTGGCCTTGGTTGAGCATGTTGACGCTATCGATGTGGAAAATCCTGGCATTTGTATGGCTGCTGAGGTGGAATCCGTTGTTGATATTGGGGACATCCTTGATTTGTGGGATACTGACCATGTGGAGAAGATGGTCTTTGATATGGAGCTTGTGGCATTTCCCAGACTGCATTAACTTCAGCCTCTTCTTCCTTTTGGGAACTGGCAACAAATTCACTCTCAATGCTCTGGCTATTTAAGGCGCATTAGATTCTTCCACTTTTAAGGCCATGCTCGATGCGTTCTCCAATTGACACCAAATGAGCGAAGTTTGATGCTGCACTGCTAATCATCCTTTCGAAGTAAGGGCTTTGTAAGGCATCCCTAAGTAATTCCATCAATTCTTTGTCTAAGAGTGATGGTTCAATGCGAGCCGCTAACTCTCTCCATCTTTGGGCATACCCTCTAAAGGATTCGTTGTTTTCTTTAGATAAGGCCCTCAGCTGCATACGATCGGGAGCTATGTCCAAATTATATTTGTATTGCTTCAAGAAGGCGTTAGCTAGGTCCAACCATGATTGAATACGACTCCTTTCTAACTTCATGTACCAACTCAATGATGCCCCAGTCAAACTATCCTTAAAACAACGAATCATTAGCTTATCATCACGGGCATGAGAGGTCATTTTTCGGCAAAACATCACCAAATGATGCTTTGGACAACTATCCCCTTTGTACTTCTCAAATTCTGGTACTTTGAATTTTAGGGGTATAACCAGATCAGATACCAAACACATGTCTAAGGCATTCAGTCCAACAGTATCTTGTCCTTCTATGGCCTTGAGTCTTTTCTCTAGCACGCGACATCTTTTAGCAATCTCATTATCTTTTGGTCGTTCAGTATTAACCCCCTGGCCTGTTCCATGTGAATGTGGCACAGATAATGCAAAACTGTGATACTCAACAGCATCGTGATGTGAGGAATCTTGAACAATACGACATTCTTGTACAATAGAGTTATCAACTGGAGTTTGCACAAGCTGAGGTTGGGTAGAACCATTTACTGGAGCTAACACAACATTCTCAACCATTGCAGTCTGCTGAATGTTGTCTTCCTTCTTTGCTAAAACTATCATAGCTTCCACAAGTTGGTCTAGCTGGTTTTTCATCGAGTCAACATCTCCTCTTAATGCAATGTGACTTTGCTCCAATGGATCCATGGTCTTCCAATAGCTACTTCAAATCTGATATGAGCATCGGGAAATTAACTGCAGGTTATGGACGAAGGGTGGATGAGTTTTTTGTATGTATTTTGTGTGAAAGGTGATATGCAATGTGTGATGAATGCAGATGCCATGATATGTGTATGAGTGTAGTGACATGTTCAGGATCACAGGTTCAAGGTGTTCTCAGACGGATCAGAATAATAGGTAAATGACGGGTATCTCTGATTAATGGAACCCCATGGGTAGGCTCTACAGTTGGTAGGTTCCTAGAGTCACGAATATTTCTTGAGAACGTCACTGTCGTGACGAAGACTCGTCGAACAATAATATCCTTAAGAAGATCTCGTCTAGGTGAGGTCTTCGTATTATCCCAACAAGGAAGGCTCCATGGGGATTTTACTACACGACTCTCGAGTCCAGGGTTCTAACAAGGTTCTCAGAGTCATAGATCGAGGTTGGAAATATTATTGTAAAGTAATAATATGTCCAAGGGATCTCATCTAATTGGGGCTTTCGTATTAACCCAACAAGTCTGAAACTTCGTAGGTTAATACTACATAATCGCCGGATAGAGTGGGTTAAAAGGTCCCTATAGTCATTGATCCAACTTGAGAATACTATCGTCTTGACGAAGACTCGTCGGGCAATAATATCTCAAGAGAATCTCCTCTAGGCGGGGTCTTCGTATCTTCCCAACAAGGAAGACTCCTTGTGGGCGTCCACTATGCAACCACCAACTTAGTCTTATGGTTTTTCTCAGGCTCGGGTGGAGAGCCTATCTCACAAAGCACCACTAACTAGAGAGCCCCAAATAAGACATAATCCGTAAATCACAAAATAATAATTACAACAAAATAATAATAACAGAATAAAGATAAAAACAAATAAGATTAACACTCAATACATGAATTGAACTAAGTTAGGCTTCATTCTCTCTTGCTTGGAGCTAGTCCCCAGCAGAGTCGCCATCTGTCGCATCTCGAAAAAATATGATTCCTCGCGATGGTCGCGGAAAAATTTATGTTCGAACAGAGTCGCCACCGAACTTTATTTATCCCAATGAAGGAATAGGAAAATATCGACAAAACCTTTAGAAAATGGAATAATGGTCGTTGCAACCATATTCGGGTTCAGGAGTGGATTACAAAAGGGGAAGGTATTAGCACCCCTTACGTCCGTTGTACTCAACGGGAACCTTTTAGTTCTAATGTGCGTTTCGAGTGTTAATTTATGTTTGTTTGTTATCTTTGGGTTATAAAATTATTAAAAATAGAAATGGATGAGGATCTCAGAAAGGGAAAGGGGAGGTTTTTTATTAGTGTGCTCGCGAAGATACAACAATCTCCTGCCTACGTATCCTTATGGTGCAATAAGGAAATCAGAGCATTCGTAGTTCGGGGAACCACGGTTTGTCGGTGTCTTTTAATGAACGACTGTTTAGATCGCCTCCTAAAGGCTAAACGTTGGCTTGTCTACTCTCGGCGGAGGCCTAAGCATTAGTTTGTTGTGCGCATTAGAAAGGATTAAATGGTGTTCTTTTTATAAAGAGTTTAGGTCACGCAGAGGTGACAAGTCAGATTAATATGTCGAATGTTTTTGATTGGTTGAGACGTTTTTGGTTGGATGACGATTACTCGGATAGTTGAGTAAGACAACTCGTATCCTAACAGTCGGGAAAGGGAATAGAAGACTCTATACCACTTTCTTTTGCATCCTTAATTATAGGAAAGATTTGATAATAGTTAAGGTGTATTGGATGGATGACGAATACTCGAATAATCGAGTAAGACAACTCGTATCCTAATAATCGGAAAAGGAATAGAAGACTCTAGACCGCTTTCTGTTTCATCTGAATATTATGAAAATAAGGTTGTATAAGGTTGTTGTGTTTTAGAATAAACGATAAGTACTCGAATGATTGAGTAAGACAACTCATATCCAAGCATTTGAGAAGAGGAAATGAAGACTCAAGACCATCTCCCTTTTCGTATAGTCTATTGTGAAAATGATTTGACTTACGTTATAAGTTTGCGGAAAAAAGACAATTGTTTGAGTAACCGAGTAAGAGAACTCGTATTCAATCAATTAGGAGAGAAGTTGAAGGCTCAAAATCACCTCCCTTTCCATTTCGTTATTACGAAAATAATTTGATTTAATCTTGGTTTAAGGTTTGTAAAGAAACGACGATTGTCTAACTAACCGAGTAAGAAAAATCGTATTCAAACAATCGAGGAGAGGAGTTAAAGGCTTAAAACAATCCCCATTTTCATTTTTATTATGAAATAGTTTGATTTGTTTGTGCTTAGGTGGATAGAAATAACGACTATTTGACTAACCGAATAAGAGAACTCGTATTCAAATAATCGAGGAAAGGAATTGAAAACTCAAAGCCACCCCCCTTTTCATTTCCAAATGAAATGGTGTTTGATTATGATTGGGTATTTCAATTGAGTTTGAAAGAAAATACTCGACATTGGATCAAGGTTTTAAATTTGTGTTCGTTCATAAATCGAATTTTATTTAGTGAATCAATCATCTACTCGATTATTCAATAACCGAATAGGTCTCATTGTAAGAAAGCCCAAGAGTAAGCTATGTGAGGTTGATGGCGATGCTAAAAGTGATCGACTTACAAGGGTATGGAAAATGATCTCGACATTGAATCGAGAGTTGTGTGATTGTTATCATAGTTTATCGTGGTTTGGAATTGAGTTTGTATTATGAAATGATAGTGAAAAATGATGGTGAAATAAGTCGGTCTATTTTTAATTAACAAAATTAATTGATTAAAATTTAATTAAGTCGTCTAATTAAGGTAATTAAAATTTATTATCAAAATTATTTGATTAAAAATTAATATAATCAAATAATTAAGTTAATTAAAATTAGTTAACAAAATTATCTAATTTAATCAAAACTTTAATTAGCTAACTTAAAAGGAATTAAGCGACAATATTGAATATAAAATGATCGAATTGAATCGGTGTGCTCAAAACCGGTTTGTGCAAAATGACAACATGGTTAATGTCATTGGAAAAATCATAACGCGGTGAAATGTTCTATTAATTTGTTGCATCTTGGCGGCATATCGACATGAAATTGTCGAATCCACATATTTTATCCGATTTTATTTCCATGGAAATTAAACAATCATAACATTATATTTATTTAAGATTTCACAAGATCCAATACCACTAGCCTTGAAAAGAAATACAGGAATTACAATGTAAAACCGAAATCAAAACAAACATGATCTATATTATCATCATAATCATTTTTTTAAAACAAAAATAAAATAAAATAAGTGATATAAGATCTAAAACATTATTTGATAGAAAGTAACTCACTTAATAATATCACTACCACTTGAAAGAAATGAAAGCAAACAAACAATCATAATATTACATTTACTTAAGATTTCACAGTGATCCAATACCACTAGCCTTGAAACTAAATCTGGTAATTACAAGTTAAAACCGAAATCAAAACAAACATGATATGTGTTACCATCTAAATCATTTTTTGAACAAAAGAAAAAGTGATCATAAGATCTAAAATATTATTTGATAAAAAGTAACTCACTTAATAATATCACTATCACTTGAAAGAAATGAAAGCAAACAAACAATCATAATATTACATTTACTTAAGATTTCACAGTAATTACAAGTTAAAACCGAAATCAAAACAACATGATATGTGTTACCATCTAAATCATTTTTTAAACAAAAGAAAAAGTGATCATAAGATCTAAAATACTATTTGATGAAAAGTAACTCACTTAATAATATCACTATACTACCACTTGAAAGAAATGAAAGCAAATTATAACTATAGTAACACATGCTTGGAAACAACATCAGCAGGAAAAAAAAACTACAGAATCGTTAGAGGAACATCAACTACCATGCATTTCAAAAAAAAGTGATCATAAGATCTAAAATACTATTTGATGAAAAGTAACTCACTTAATAATATCACTATACTACCACTTGAAAGAAATGAAAGCAAATTATAACTATAGTAACACATGTTTGGAAACAACATCAGCAGGAAAAAAAAACTACAGAATCGTTAGAGGAACATCGACTACCATGCATTTCAAAAGTGTATCATCAACAAAACAAATCCTAGTACAAACATAGCTTAATCAAACAGAATTTTGTAAACAAACCATACACGCATCAAACCGTAAGTTATTAACCGAACTTGAATTTCATACATAATTAACAACCAAAATCGAGACATAATCGAATAGAAAACCTACCCAACCAAGAAATGAGATCTCCCTGAGTTATATTTTGTTATTAGTGTTGTTCTTGCTGGAAATATCGTGCTCGGTCATTGTGAATCGAAAGGGTGCTGAACTATCAATGCGTTGTCATTGCGGAAACCATTGTTGCTTCGTATCGTTGCCGGAGTTGGAAGACTTGTTGATAGGCGAAGGAGACACGGAAGAGTGAGAGATGAAGGCGGATAGTGTGAGTTGGTTTGTGGTGCGGCGGAGAAGATGGATCGCGGCGGAGGACTCGCCGGCGACGGTTGGGTTTGTTTATGGCTTGAGGTGTGGTTAGGCGGTGTTAGACGGAAGTTATTGTGGGTTTGCCGGTGTATGGTGCGGTGAAGCGGAGGGAGTTCTCCGGTGGAACAATGTTGTTGTTGTGTGTGCCGTTTTGGGAGTGAGACAAAAGTTGTTAGGGAAGAAGAAGATGGAAATCAAATGGAGATGGTGGTCGTGGATCTTAAGGGTGGAGGGGGAAGACGAAGAGAAAAAGCTTCTCTTTTTCTTTATACTTTCTGTTTTCTTTCTCTTTTACAACAGAGAGAGCAGCAGTTCTGTGTGAGAGAAAAAGTGGGCCTTGAGGAAGAAGAGGAACGACCCACCTCTTTTTTATTTTATTATTTTCTCTTTTCCTCCTTTTGAAGCCAGTGAGAGATGGGAGACCTTATCACTTTTTCTTTTCCTTTTTTAATATTTATTTTTTGTTACCGTTGGAAGAAAAAAGACTGATAGAGTGGAGTGTGATGATGGAAATGAGGGTAACGTGTGAGAGAGAGGAAAGGTGACGGAGATAGGAAACGTGAGGGAGAGACATGAATTGTCACACAAAAAAATCCCAGATTTTTAATGTTGGTTATTTAAAAAGGGGATCCAATGTTAAAAATATATTTTATTTATTAACTATTACTATTACCTATTATTAAAGAAAAATATCTATTAAAAACTCCTAAAAAACGATAATTTTATTTAAGTAATAATAATACTAAAACAATCTCTAATTTGGATACTAAAACAAAAGAAATAAAAGGACCGAGTATAAATAGAAGTCGGACGAAAATTTGCTCGAAAAATTAAATCAGACACATTAAAATGATCAGTATAAAATATACTTATTGAAAAAATACAGCGTTTCTTCAAATGCTGAAATAAGTTTTCACCGGTTAAAAGGCTCAGACGGGTCAAAATGCAACTGAAACATCCACTGAAAAATACAAAGAGCACACCAGGTTAAACTACATGAACCATAGATTAATAATACTGGCGTCTCCGATTTTAATTTCGAAACTTTTTATCTGCTGATTTTGTCCGTACTTGAGGAAAGATTCAACCGATTTGTCTGTATTTTTAATAAGTTTATTTTGACTGATATTTCAGGTATTATTAATGATAAAATGCATGTTATGCTGTACATATGATGTAAACTGAAAATTAAATCGAATTTATGAAAATTTAAAATGTCCGGACAAAATTGGGGTATGACACCCATATCTTATAATATGCCAAAATCACTTAAGCGTGTGGTACCTTACCATATTTCGTATTCTACTTAAGTACACCGTACCTTACTATGTTCTACAATTCACCTAAGGGCACCGTACATTACGGTATTCCTTAGTTACTCTATCTCTCATTAATCCGTCCTTTTGTATGTGACCCTGTAGGTTTTCGCGGCATTGACAATTATATTAAATCACGTATTTAAGATAATAAATAGTGAGCGGTATCTAGCAACACATCACTGCTACCCAAGACACGAAAATGTCATGTGATCTGACAAATCCTTTTGTGATAATACTTATGTGTACAATTACCCTTTTGCCCTTATGTCTATATTGAACACAAGGCATAAACCGTGTCATCCTTGTCCAATTCAATATTGGGTCCATAGACATTTATCCTGTTACGTAGGATGGGCAAGTTCCATCTAGGTCACTCATGTCCCTTAGCATGCTTCGTGGAGTATCCATCAACTATCTTTATGGTCATCCAGTTACGGACAACGTTTGATCAGCAATAAGGCACTCGACTCTACATCTAGGGTCCATAGTGGTTTCAGGTCGAAGGGTGGTATACACCATTATCACCATGAGAATAACTTATGACACTTTGCATAACATTCTATATAGTATTCTCATAGCGGGTCAATCCAGTATAAATATTACTCTTAATATTCATACCTATGTTTAAGACTTGATAACTCCTTATCCATGATCCATGAGATGTGATCATCAGTCTATATACATAATAGTCTTAATGCTTTAATGTTATCCCACTTCACAATAAAGCTCGACTATCGATACTTTAAGAATAATGTCCTTATGTTTAATGTGATATCATGATTAAGTCATACTTGATACATTAAACGGACTATCTATTCTAGGGACTTTATTAGACAAACATAATAAAGAAAAAGCCTTTTATTATTAATAAATAATTCGATACAAGTACCAAAAGTATTGGCCTCTAGGGCTTACACCAACAATATGTTGGTGGCATGCTTATTATTGGTAAATATATTTTGCAGATTGATAGGCTAAAGAAGCAACTGGCGAGTATTTTTCCATGAAATATATTGGAGCAACTAAATAAGTTCTTGAAGGGGAAAAGCGATCCAAAATGCAGCGGAATTTAAAAATTTCTCCTTAGTGATCCTTACGAATGGGCATGATCAGTGATAGAATCGTTACCTCTTGTGGCGATTAAAATCTTTGATGCAGATCTACGGAGCGATCACGAAAGTTGAATGGTGATGACGCCTCTACTCAGTCCACACGAGCGGATTCCTTCAATCTAAGTACTAGCTGCTACGAATGAAGGCTTTGAGTGTGTGTGTGTGTGTGTGTGTGTGTGTGTGTGTGTATGTGTGTGTGTGTGTGTGTGTGTGTGTGTGAGAGAGAGAGAGAGAGAGAGAGAGAGAGAGAGATGTAGCACCTCAAATTTGCACCTATCATTGTACATACATTTTCATATTAGGTCATAGCATATCATGGTCCATTGCATAGCATTGCATTGCCTCTTTTGCCTCAAGTGCAAGCCAATCAAGAAATTAGGTCAAACTGATCAGGAGATCAGTCAGTCAAGCAAGCAAGCACAATTCTCAAGGAGCCAAGGCCTTAGGGTTTGTACAACAAGTTCACATTACTTGGAGGTCCATTTGAAGTGTTCAAGTCAAGGGTTGAAGGCTCAGAGGTCATCAGTTCATACACAGACAGTCAAAAACCCTAGACAGTCAACAGTCAGTCAAAGTAGTGGATGGTGGCCATTCTTGTGGAATTTGGGCACCATGATCAATAATCAAGAGTCCATACAACTTGGGACATCATTTGAAGTCAAGTTCTCAAGGAATTAGGGTTTGGAAGTCATCAGTCAATGAGCAGACAGTCAGAAACCCTAAAAGTCAACTGTTGGTCAACTGTCCATTTAATCAGTGATTTGATGATTGGAATTGGTTTGTGAGAGCTCATTCATGGCCAAATAGTCTCATATATCATGTCAAACACCATCATGGAAGAATTTGAAGCCAGATCAAAAATTTCCAAAAATGGAAACTGGACCTGTAACTGAAACTTACCAAAAAAGGAAAGTCTTGATCCTCAAACTTACATCATGATACAAGCCTCAAATGAATTTTTGCCCAACATGAAAGTTGAAGATCTTGTTCTCCCATTTCCAAAAAGTCCAAGAACTCTCAATTCCCATGTGTGGTTGGCAAGTTATGATCGAATCGATTTCAGAAAATCTTGAACTTCAAAAGGCCATATCTCCCAAACCATTTGGCCAATTTTGGTGGGGTTTTTTCCTACAAGTCACATTTGATCCCCTCTTTCCAAAAATATAAATTTCATGAGCCAAAACTTCACCAATCAAAATGGCATTTTTTGACTTATCTCATTTAAATGCAAGTTTGACCAAGGGTTGACTTTTTGATATAAACATTTTTCTACCATTTGGCCAATTGAAATAGCTTAGAAAAGTCATTTAAAACATGTTTGCCAAGTCAAATTATGCAGTACACATGGCCATTCCTTGCTTGCTTGAAAATTGGCAAAGGTACATTTTATCCATACTATCCACCATACCTTGCTTTGTACTCTTAAAACAGAAAATTGGAAGATCATTTTCTGTCATTTTGAAGCCTCATTGTGCAGCCATAACCAACAGAAAAAGGCCATACCTAGTTGCTTGAAAATGGGCAAAAGGACACTTTCATCCATACTTCCATGGCCATGCCTTGTACTCACACATAGCAGTTTTTGTGCACCATTTTTTCTGTCAATTACAAAGCATTACTAGCTGCAACCAACACACCGGACAGGAAACCTTTGGCTCTCTGATGCTCAAAAAAAAATCACATCCTGCATATTCCAATTCTTCTGTCCAAACACTCAATGAACTAAGCCTGGCTTGACCATATCCTCCATCATTTTTCTGTCATGGACAAACCCTACTAGCTGCATAACACAACCAACTTCACACTCTCTCAAGCTTCATGTGTGTGCATTTCAGAAAAAAAACCAGTCCAAACTTCAAAGAGCAAAACCCTGGCACTGTTATTCTCACCATCCATTCATCCAAGGACAAACACTACTGGCAGCCATAAGACATCAGCAAGCAAGTTTGGTTCATCTCATTCACAAAAAGCTTCACTTCGGCCATTTTTACAAAACCTGTCAAACTCCCAAAGTGACAAAAAATTGCAGAACCACTAAGCAACATCCAACAGCAGGCTTTTCATGATGTTTTCTATCATTTGAAACAAAACTAGCATCCTTCAAACACATTTTGCATAGAAAAAATCCACTCATGCTAAAAACTTCATTTGGTGCATTCTCCAAGACAAGTCAAGAAACTCCAAAGAACCAAACTTGGCCTTGCATAAAACATCATCAAAACAACATTATGGACCTGTTGCAACCACTTTCCTCCACCTGTAAGCTCCTTCTCCACTGCTGCATTAACAGCCATTCAGCCATGACAGTCCAAGGTTGAATCCAAACCAAGCATCCACAAGCCAAAGCACCTTCATCATTCATCATTTGGGACCTTAAGGAACAACTGTTTCAAGCATTAAACACCAAACAACTTCTGTTCCACGACTGCACTTCATTGTTGGTAAGAAATCAATGTTCTCATTTCTTAAAGCCATGCCATGATTTATGTAGATCTTGTTTCACTGATTCTAATGAGCCTTGAATCCATAAAAATGGTCAAGTAATGGATGAATAATGCTGAGCTGAAGTTTCATGGTCAATTTGTTTTTTGCTCGTTTCTCTTATGTTAGTCCAAATTGTTGAAAATGAATGATAGAATATTGATGAGGGTGTTTGGCTGGTTTGAATGCTGTTCCCAATTTGCATTTCTAAAAAAAATCGTGTTTGAAGATGATGAATGAGCACTGTATGTGAAACCCCAGCCTTCAAGTGTAATTCCCAGAATTTTTCTGTTTTATTTGTACGTGTGCCTGGCCTTGGTTTGTACTGGCCAATGAAAACATTTTATTTTCATGGCCAAAACGACCGCGTTTGATTAAGTGGTCCAAGGAATTACAAGAATGCCATCCGGTCATTAATAAATCACTTAATCAATTATTATTTCATTTAATCACTCAAACTTCCAAAAATCATAACTTGTTCATTTTAAGTCCAAATTTAATGGGATTTTTTGTGTTGTGTTCATCATGGTCTCTACTTTTTTATCATAATTTTTCCAGAATTTTGTGATCAATGGATTTTAATTTGTATGAGGGTTTGTGACATGTATGCACATTTTGTACACTTTGCCAAAACATTTGTGAAATGGTGATACTTTATCCAATGGCTCCCAAATTTTTTGTGCTTACACTAGACACACTCATGGTGATTTTGGTGTAAAGTTTGTGAATTTATCATTTGTGGTTTGTGAGTTATGATTTTTTGAATTAGGGTGTGACAATTTGTGTCACACCATTGATGACCAACTTCATGATTTTCATTACCATGCTTCTTGACCTCAAAATGGATTGAAATTTTGCATGAACCTACTCTTGTATGTATAGTTGATTTGTGAATTTTCTTGGAATTATTTGTGGCATTTCCTAATTGTTTGAGATTTTCTCCCCTGTTGACCAAAATGTTGACTTTGTGTGACACATGTTCCCATTTCATTTGTGAAATTCTCATACTTTATTAGATGGGCATGAAATTTTACATGAGATAACTAGACATCTTCATCTTTGCCATGGTTTTAGTCCCATTCATTTATCATACACCATCTCTGACTTATGATTTTTCTAAGTTGATGCATGTTTGTTTGACTTCTTTGAGCATGGTCAAAATTGCTTTGACTTTCTGATTTTCATTGACTGCCTTCCACTTGTCCAAATGAGATGAAATTTGACATGCTTACCATGCTATGGGTCGTGATTGATCATGATTTATTTGGTGATTTTTGGAAATGTTTAAGATTGCTTTTGAGTTAAGTCTTGCTGTTGACTTCTATGAGCTTCTGTTTGCTATACTTTGACCTAATTTGTTCATGAAATGATGATAGTGATTGATATGGATGTGAGCCCAATTGGTTTTGTTTCCTAATTGTTTGAACATGATTTTGGATACTTACCCCTTGCTGTTTGGACTTTCTCATTCACTTTTGACCCTAGGCTTGCCCTAGTGGTCCTGTTACTCACCTTTGAGCTTGTGTTTTCAGGTTGACCAACAAATGGCCATTGAGAACCATTCTTTTGATTGAGCTTGCTTAGATATCATTGTCTAACTTGTTTGTTTTGTAGGTGGCTTGGCTCACATGCCCTAAGCCTTGTGCCTTGCACATCCATGTGCCTCTAATTGACTATTGGTGTTTGTTTCTGTTTGTTTTGTTTGAAGTTGCATACTAACATCTGCTTGACTGTTTCAGGTGCTTTTAGTTGCTTAGTTCCTTGTGAACTTTTTGCTTTGCTTTGCTTGTATAAGCAATTTGCATTGAGGTATGTCTCTTTTACTTCATGTAGTCTGGAAGACCTCGCCTGTTACTTGGCCAGGCAACTGTCTGAAGTCCTCCTTAAGAGGCAATGTTTGTGATTGTTTACTTTTGTCCTTGCATAGAGTCAAAGTCCTCCTAAGTGAAGAGGCAATTGGTGGAAGGTAGGGATATGCAATCTATCCCCCACTATTCAGTGTGTCATCTGCTTTGCTCACACCACTGTGTTGATGCATTGCAGATACAAACCCAAGATCTTGTACAATTGTACAGTTGAGTCAGTTTCAAATGTGTAGAAGGGTTCCCACTTTCTGAACCCACACATTCTTGTCTTAAGCTCTCCCCGGCCAGGGATAAGAGCTGTGAAGTCTTATCTTCACTCACCTTTCATCTGCTTCACCTTAGCCTCTCAATGGTAAGGTTAAGAGCACATTCACCCAGTTCCAGAGGTTTGTTTGTTGAGGTTGATATGACCCCTTGACTAAAACCTAACCCTTGTTTGAGCCACTTGTTTGTGTATAGTGTGTGTTATCTGTGCTTGTAGGATTGTTTGACTTGCTTCCTGTGCAAGTTAGGATTGTTTGACTTGCTTCCTGTGCAAGTTAGGATTAGTTTAGACTTGCTTCCTGTGCAAGTTAGGTTTTGCTTGGCTTGCTTCCTGTGCAAGTTAAGTGTGTGTGTGGCTTGCTTCCTGTGCAAGTCATGTTTAGGATAGGCTGGCTCCCTGTGCCAGTTAGCTAGAAACCTTAACTTAGGGACAATCTTGCATGACAACATCTAGGCTCGAGTCGTAGTCTCCCTAGTTGTGTCTCCCTCTGTTATCTGGTTAGGCTAGTCCTTTATCCCTCTGTAGGGGAACTACATCGCCCTGATCTTCATACCAGATGAAGTATGTAGGCAGGAGATTGAGCTGATCTCTCCGGGCGCCCTTTTTCTTTTTGTATGAGTTGTTTGACAGTTGCAAGGCTCGAGTGCCTGACTCCTTAGCAATTTGTTTTCTGTCTGTTTGAGTGTGTGTTTGACAGTTATAGGCTGAGTCCCCGACTCCCTATTAACTTGTTTTGTGTTGTTGTGTGCTTGGAAGCTGATATAAGTCCCTCGAGTGGCATTTGGGTTCCAGTGTGTGTGTGTTTTGGTTCGGATGCTGATGTAAGTCCAGTGATTGGCATTCAGGCTCCATGTTTGCCTCCTTGTGTGTGTTTTTGGTTCGGATGCTGATGTAAGCCCATTGATTGGCATTCGGGCTCCACGTTTGCCTTTGCCTGTGTTTGTTTGTGTGCGTGTCAGCCGAGCTACGAATGCTCTGATTCTTCTCTCGTCCGAGAAGATACGTATGCATAGGATGCGACATCCTAGCGAGCATGTTTTGTCTCCCCAGTCCGAACTACTTGGACTCTGATGTCTACGCCTGATAGACTAAGTAGGCCCAGGATGCGACATCCTGCCGAGTTCAGTTTCAGTCAGTCTCTTTCGTTTCTTTCAGCCAGTAGTGTGTGTGAGTATTTGAGCAGTGTTTAGCAACCAATTTTCCTTTCTAGTGTGCGTGGATCCCGTAGAGTACTACGGATGCGTAGGGGTGCTAATACCTTCCCTTCGCATAACCGACTCCCGAACCCATACTCTTTGGTCGTGAGACCATGTTCTTTTCCCAGGTTTACTTCGAGCGTTTCCTTTCCCTCTTTTGGGATAAATAACGCACGGTGGCGGCTCTGTTGTTCTTGTTTTCCCGCCGGTTTTTCGCGTGATGCGACAGCTGGCGACTCCGCTGGGGAAATAGAGAAGTTGACCTCTGCTGGTCCATCTTCCCTGAGCGAGTCTCTCCTAGCGCTCTCTAGGATTAGGGTTTTGGTTGCTTTCTGCTTGTTGTATTTTATTGCATTCATTGTATATATGTACATTTATTGTTTGCATTGATTGTGTGCATGGATGTTTGCATTCATATTCATTATTCATTACTGGCTGGCTGTCTGTTTTTCTCTGTGTGGGGGGGAGTCAGTTGAGGTAAAAGGTCCAATACCCAGACCATGAGTGAAAATCTAGGATGATTAGGAATAGAGTGATTCATGGGAAGCGGGTGGTATGGCGCCACTTAGCGGAACATTGATATCACGAGCAGTTCAGACCCTGGTGGGATACTGTCGTTACATACTTCGGGTGTGTATATGATAGTATTTCTGCGAAAGGTTATTTATGCTGCGTTTCTCTCAACTTTACCCTGGCCTAGACTACACCCGTGAGTGGGGAAGGGTTATTTCATTACAGGTACCGTTGGTGACTCGGTTCTGTTGGTGACTTGGTTCTGATGGTGACTTTGTGTTCAGACAGTGTTCAGTTAACCTTAAGTGGGATTTATGTTCCGATTTTGACTGAAGCTTCGACCTAGTATCAGAGTTTGCACAACCAGCCAGTCCGGTCTGCATCATGTGCATCATAGCATATTTATTTTTCAAAAGAAACGCATTGAAAAAAAAAAATCAAAAAAAAAATCATCAAAAAAAAAGAGAAAAAGAAAAAACTAATCTCTGCATGCATATCATTTCTCAGGTACATTCCAGAGTCTGTCTACTGATAGAGATGACAACGGTCCCCGAGCCGAAGCGGAAGACCTGTTCCTACATTTTCCACCGTGAGCCGTTGACTCCGCTAGTTGAGTTGGGTAGCCTCGTGATAGATGACCGACTGAAGAGTTTTGTTGGGCGGTAGGAGATATCTTGACAGTATTGAAGACAGTAGTAGATCCAGTGCCTCTGCAGACACTACTTCAGTTTTATGACCCAGAGCTCAGATGCTTCACTTTCCAGGACTATCAGCTTGCACCTACCCTATAGGAGTACTCTATCCTGTTGAGTATCCATATTCAGCATCAGACTCCCTTCTTGGACGTCCCAAAGGAGGTCGACTTCAGATTGATTGCCAGAGCTCTTCGGTTGAGTGTTGAGGAAGTTGGCGAGAATTGGAAGCCCTGTGGAGAGGTTGTAGGTCTGCCATTGAAGTTCCTGTTGAGAGTAGCCAGAGTTGAAACAGAAAAGGGGAATTGGGAAGTTTTTCACGCACAGCTAGCTGCCATGATCTATGGGATCATCCTATTTCCCAGTATGCCAAATTTCATTGACTTCACTGCTATCAGCATTTTCATCAGAGGGAATCCAATCCCTACTCTTCTAGCAGATACTTACTATGCCATTCACAGCAGGCATGGTAAGGGAGGAGCCATCAGGTGCTGCCTACCTCTTCTGTTCAAATGGTTCATGTCTCTTCTGCCAGCCAGTGGACCATTTGTGGATACCCAGAGCACTCTGAAGTGGACTCAGAGGGTCATGTCGCTCACTTCCTATGACATCAGGTGGCAGTCGTACCGGATGGATGTGAAGGATGTCATCATAAGTTGTGGTGAATTCCGGAGCGTGCCACTCATAGGGACCAAAGGCTGCATCAACTACAATCCAGTTCTTTCTCTTCGCCAGCTAGGGTTTGTTATGAGTGAAAGACCGCTCGAAGCTGAGATGGCCGAAAGTTTTTGTTTTGAGAAGAAGGATGACCCTGCTAAGTTGGAGCAGATAGGGAAAGCCTGGAGAGATGTGGGAGTGAAGGATGGATCCGTCTTAGGGAAGAAGTTTGCCATTGCAATGCCCGATTACACCGATTGGGTAAAGAAGAGAGTGGAAACTTTGCTGCTACCCTACGATAGGATGGAGCCGTTGCAGGAGCAACCACCTTTGATCTTTGCTGAGAGTGTGCCTGCGGAGCACTACAAGCAAGCCCTGATGGAGAATCGCCGTTTGAGAGGGAAGGAGCAAGATACCCAGATGGAGCTGTACAAAGCCAAAGCTGATAGGTTGAACTTGGCTCATCAACTCAGAGAAGTGCGAGAAGAAGATGCTAGTAGACTGAGAAGCAAGAAGAGATCCTACGAGGAGGTAGAGAGCATGTTAGATGCAGAACACCGGGAGTGCTTGAGGCTGCAGAGAGCTGAGGCCAGCTATCAGAAGAAGATCAGAGACTTGGAGAAGCAGCTCAGAGATAAAGACATCCAGTTGAAGAAGGAAGTAGACTTGAGACAGGCATCAGAGAACCGTCTTGGAGGAGAAGTCTTAGAGCTTAGAAGATAGTTGAAGGAGAAGATTACCCCTCTACCGGAATGTTCAGAATGCACACTGTTGATAGACCAGTGCCATTACCTGAAGACCCTCATTCCAGAAGACCATCTGTCTTAGTTTGTATCTTTGTTTGTGTTTTGTTGAGAATCACCTCCAGACCTGTTGGATGGGATTCATTTGCTTGTACCCCGTCTTTTGGATCTTTGTTGAGAATCACCTCCAGGCTTGTTGGATGGGATTCATTTCTTTGTACTCTGTTTATGCGAGTTTTCTGTTGACTCGGTGGTATTGACCTTTTTGCCCTTATGTATGGATAAGGTTGTCAGTATTCCCCTGTTGTTCTCATTTTCCTTGTATCTGTTTGTTCTCTTGTTGCTGCAGGTTGCCATCTTTTCAGGATGGGTCAGGCTCTTTGAATGCCTGAGAAATGAGCATATCATGTGCATCATACGCATCATTAGCATCATACTCATATCATTTTGCATAACAGGTGTTCTTGGTCGTGACTTCTCACTCTGGTTCCTGTTTTAGGCAGGATAGCTGATCAACGTCCGCACCGCTACTCAACAAGACTGAATCAACAGAGAAGTATGGATCAATTTCAAACTGAGTTGGCTGAGATGAAGGCTAGCATGGCCCAGTTTATGAATATGATGCAAGGGGTTGCACAAGGTCAAGAAGAACTTCGAGCTATGGTTCAGAGACAAGAGGCTGCAAATCCACCGGTCAACCATGCTCCGCCAGAGGGAGGCCCGGTCAATGATAACAATGCTGCTGTACCCATCAACAACTATGCTGTAGGAGATGAGTTGGCGGGTATTCGAATCAACGGTCAACCTATTGCTCCAGATGCCGCTAATGCCCGAGTAGTCCGTGCCCCGGCCCGTAATCCTGTTCCGATTGTTGACAGACAAGAGGATATGTTCTCTCTGCTCAGTGAAGACGAAGACGTTCTGGGAAGGATTAATGAGAGAAACCGTAAAGTTGAAGCTCTTGCTGAGAAGATACGTGCTATGGAAAGTCAGAATTCTCTCGGTTTTGATGTTACTAATATGGGGTTGGTGGAAGGTTTGAGAATCCCTCACAAGTTCAAAGCACCGTCCTTCGATAAATACAACGGTACTTCTTGCCCTCGCACCCATGTGCAGGCTTATTATCGAAAGATCTCTGCGTATACCGATGATGAAAAGATGTGGATGTATTTTTTCCAAGATAGTCTATCTGGGGCTTCTTTGGACTGGTACATGGAATTGAAGAGAGATTCTATCCGCTGTTGGAGGGACCTGGGTGAGGCCTTTTTGAGGCAATATAAACACAACATGGACATGGCGCCGAGCCGGACTCAGCTGCAGAGTCTTTGTCAGAAATCCAATGAGAGCTTCAAGGAGTATGCCCAGAGGTGGCGTGAACTGGCTGCTAGAGTTCAACCCCCTATGCTGGAGAGGGAGTTGACAGATATGTTCATCGGTACTCTTCAAGGTGTGTTTATGGACCGGATGGGGAGCTGCCCATTCGGTAGTTTTTCTGATGTTGTCATTTGTGGAGAGAGGACTGAGAGCTTGATTAAAACTGGGAAGATCCAAGATGCTGGTTCCTCTTCTTCTAAGAAGCCATTTGCTGGGGCACCTCGTCGAAGAGAGGGTGAAACTAATGCTGTTCAACACCGCAGAGATCAGAACAGAAGTGAATACCGTCAAGCTGCCGCAGTAACCATCCCGGCACCTCAACCTCGTCAGCAACAACAACAAAGAGTTCAACAACCGCAACAACAACAACAACAGCAACGTCCGTATCAGCCCAAACAAAGGATGCCTAATCGACGTTTTGATTCGCTACCCATGTCGTACGCCGAACTGCTGCCCGAATTACTCAGGTTGGGGATGGTTGAGTTGCGTACAATGGCTCCGCCTACAGTATTGCCTCCTGGGTACGACGCCAACGTCCGTTGTGACTTTCACTCTGGGGCACCAGGGCATCATACTGAGAAGTGTCGGGCTCTCCAGCACAAGGTCCAAGATTTGATCGATGCCAAGGCAATCAACTTCGCTCCGGTGCCTAATGTCGTAAACAACCCTATGCCTCAGCATGGTGGGCATAGAGTGAACAACATTGAAGGGAAAGAAGCTGAAGATCTGGTTGTTAATGTTGATGATGTTCAGACTTCTCTGCTAGTTGTGAAGGGCCGTCTGCTGAATGGGGGTGTCTACTCGGGCTGTGATGAGGATTGTTTGGGCTGTGCAGAATCTGAGAATGGTTGCGACCAGTTAAGGGCCGGTATCCAGGGTATGATGGATGAGGGTCGTTTGCAATTCAGTAGGGCTGTAAAAGATCGTGGAACAGTGTCAACTATCACCATTTACTTTAAACCGTCTGAAGAACGTGGACAAAGGTTCGTTAGTGCACCTGCAGCAAATGGTACCCCAGTTACCATCCCCGTGCCTGTAACCATCAGTGTTCCAACTACTATCGTGGCGTCTGAAAGAAGGGTTGTTGAGAATAGTAGAGTCGTGCCGTGGAAGTATGATAATGCTCACCGCAATTACAGAAGGGCTGAAGGTCAGACGAGACCAGTGAGTCAAACTCCAGTGACAATTGGTTTACCGAATAGAGTTCCTGCAACTGTTGGTCCGGCTGTGGATAATGTAGGGGGTCCAGGAGGTTTTACCAGAAGCGGTCGTCTGTTCGCACTGCAACCTTTGAGGGACAATAATGCTGAGGCTCTCGCCAGAGCAAAGGGTAAGCAAGCTGTGGTTGAGGAAGAACCTGTCCAGAAGGAAGCGCCCGAGGGGTCATTTGAGAAGGACGTGGAGGAGTTTATGAAGATAATCAAGAAGAGTGACTACAAGATTGTAGATCAGTTGAATCAAACTCCGTCCAAGATTTCTATACTTTCACTGTTGTTGTGCTCTGAGGCACACCGTAATGCCTTGCTGAAGATGTTGAATCTGGCTTACGTGCCTCAGGAGATTTCTGTCAATCAACTGGAGGGCGTGATGGCCAATGTGAGCACCAGGCATGGTGTAGGATTCACCAACCTGGACTTACCACCTGAAGGGCGAAACCATAACAAAGCCTTGCACATCACCATGGAGTGCAAGGGGGCAGTGTTGTCTCACGTATTGGTAGACACCGGGTCGTCGCTGAATGTGTTGCCTAAGCAGATTCTGAGGAAGATTGATGCGGAAGGGTTTGTGCTTAATCCCAGTGACCTGATCGTTCGTGCTTTCGACGGATCCAAACGTTCTGTGTGTGGGGAAGTTACCTTGCCTGTGAAGATAGGTCCTGAGGTATTCAACATCATCTTCTATGTTATGGACATCCAGCCCGCCTATAGTTGTTTATTGGGGCGTCCATGGATTCATGCAGCAGGGGCAGTCTCGTCGACTCTCCATCAAAAGCTCAAGTATGTCTGGAACGGTCAGATTGTGACTGTGTGCGGTGAAGAAGAGATTCTGGTGAGTCATCTATCCTCGTTCAAGTATGTTGAGGTGGATGGCGAGATCCACGAAACTTTATGCCAGGCGTTTGAGACTGTGGCTCTTGAGAAAGTGGCGTACGCTGAGCAGAGAAAGCCAGGTGCTTCAATTACTTCTTACAAGCAGGCTAAGGAGGTTGTTGATTCTGGCAAAGCTGAAGGCTGGGGCAAGATGGTGGATTTGCCGGTTAAAGAAGACAAATTTGGCGTGGGTTATGAGCCTCTCCGAGCAGAACAGAATGGTCAAGCGGGTCCGAGTACCTTTACCAGCGCTGGGTTGATGAATCATGGCGACGTCTCTGCAACCGGTAGTGAAGACTGTGACAGTGATTGTGATTTGGACAACTGGGTTCGCCCGTGTGCACCAGGGGGGTCTATCAACAACTGGACGGCTGAAGAAGTGGTTCAAGTTACTCTTCTGACAGAGTAATTTTCTGTTGTTTTGTCATTTTTGCATGAAAATCCTACGTTCCGCCCAAGGCGTAGTGATTCATTGTAGGGCCTCATCATGTTTTAATGATTATCATTAATGAAGGACATTTTTTGCAATCAAACTTTGTGATCCCTGTCTTTCTATTTTTTGTTTTCACCTTTTTTTCAAAACAATAAAAATGGCAATGTTTTTGTTTTTTGTGACTTTTTTGAACTCTTTTTCTAAAACAAAGCATTAAACATGCAGAAGCGATCTTATGGCATTCACTATGAACAGTTCTGTTATGGCTCAGTATGATTTCGACAATCCCATCTACCAAGCCGAAGAGGAGAGTGAGGAAGACTGTGAACTCCCTGCAGAATTGGTCAGATTGCTGAAGCAGGAGGAAAGGGTCATCCAACCTCATCAGGAGGAGTTGGAGGTTGTTAACTTGGGTACTGAGGACGCCAAAAGAGAAATCAAGATTGGGGCTGCTTTAGAGGACTCTGTCAAGAGGAGGCTGATTGAGATGCTGAAAGAATATGTGGAGATATTCGCCTGGTCGTATCAAGATATGCCTGGTTTGAATACAGATATTGTAGTGCATCGATTACCTCTTAGAGAAGGATGTCTTTCGGTCAAGCAGAAGCTTCGTAGAACGAGTCCTGACATGGCAACTAAGATCAAGGAAGAGGTTCAGAAGCAGTGGGATGCAGGTTTTCTGGCTGTTACAAGTTATCCCCCATGGGTGGCCAACATCGTTCCTGTGCCGAAGAAGGATGGTAAAGTCAGAATGTGTGTCGATTACCGGGATTTGAATAGAGCGAGTCCGAAAGATGATTTCCCATTACCTCACATTGATGTATTGGTTGATAATACGGCTCAATCCTCGGTATTCTCTTTCATGGATGGTTTCTCTGGATATAATCAGATCAAGATGGCGCCAGAGGACATGGAAAAGACGACATTCATTACACCTTGGGGCACGTTCTGCTATAAGGTGATGCCATTTGGGTTGAAAAATGCTGGTGCTACCTATCAGAGGGCAATGACGACTCTTTTTCATGACATGATGCATAAAGAAATTGAAGTGTACGTAGATGATATGATTGCGAAGTCGCAGACAGAAGAGGAGCACTTGGTTAATTTGCAGAAGCTGTTTGACCGGTTGAGAAAGTTCAAGCTGAGGTTGAATCCGAAGTGTACGTTTGGGGTGAGATCAGGGAAGCTGTTAGGCTTCATTGTCAGTGAGAAAGGGATTGAGGTCGATCCAGCAAAAGTCAAAGCTATTCAAGAGATGCCTGAACCGAAAACGGAGAAGCAAGTCCGTGGGTTTTTAGGGAGATTGAACTACATTGCAAGGTTCATATCTCATCTAACTGCCACGTGTGAACCAATTTTCAAACTGCTCAGAAAGAATCAGGCGATCAAGTGGAATGATGATTGTCAGAAAGCTTTTGACAAGATTAAAGAGTATTTACAGAAACCTCCAATCCTTATACCTCCAGTTCCAGGGAGACCTCTGATAATGTACCTGTCAGTGACTGAGAACTCGATGGGGTGTGTATTGGGACAGCATGACGAGTCTGGTCGAAAAGAGCATGCCATATACTACCTTAGCAAAAAGTTTACCGACTGTGAAACAAGATATTCACTGCTCGAGAAAACTTGATGTGCTTTGGCCTGGGCTGCTCGCCGATTAAGACAGTATATGTTGAACCATACTACCTTATTGATTTCCAAGATGGATCCAGTGAAGTACATCTTTGAGAAACCAGCTCTCACCGGACGTGTTGCCCGTTGGCAGATGATTCTAACAGAGTATGACATTCAGTACACGTCACAGAAGGCCATCAAAGGTAGTATTCTGTCAGACTACCTCGCCGAACAACCAATTGACGACTATCAGCCAATGATGTTTGAATTCCCTGATGAAGACATCATGTATCTTAAGATGAAAGATTGCGAAGAGCCTCTTGTCGAGGAAGGACCGGACCCGGATGACAAATGGACATTGATGTTTGATGGGGCTGTGAATATGAACGGTAACGGTGTTGGGGCAGTATTGATCAATCCTAAAGGTGCTCATATACCTTTTTCTGCCAGATTGACGTTTGACGTCACCAACAACGAAGCTGAGTATGAGGCTTGTATCATGGGGATAGAAGAAGCCATTGACCTGAGGATCAAAACTCTTGATATATTTGGAGATTCAGCTTTAGTGGTCAATCAAGTCAATGGAGATTGGAATACGAATCAGCCGCATTTGATTCCGTATAGAGATTACACCAGAAGAATACTGACGTTCTTCAAGAAGGTGAAGTTGTATCATGTCCCCCGGGATGAGAATCAAATGGCTGATGCCTTGGCTACTTTGTCGTCAATGATCAAAGTTCATTGGTGGAATCATGTGCCACATGTTGCAGTGAATCGACTTGAGAGGCCTGCGTATGTGTTTGCAGCCGAGTCTGTTGTGATTGATGAGAAGCCGTGGTATTATGACATCAAGAATTTCCTCAAGACTCAGGAGTATCCTGAAGGTGCGTCGAAGAATGACAAGAAAACCCTGAGGAGGCTAGCTGGAAGCTTCTATTTGAATCAGGATGATGTGTTGTATAAGAGAAACTTTGACATGGTCTTGCTCAGATGCGTGGACAGACCCGAGGCGGACATGTTAATGCAGGAAGTTCATGAAGGTTCCTTCGGTACTCATGCCGGCGGACATGCAATGGCTAAGAAATTGTTGAGAGCGGGTTATTACTGGATGACTATGGAATCCGATTGTTTCAAGTATGCTCGGAAGTGCCATAAGTGTCAAATCTATGCTGATAAAGTGCATGTACCACCAAACCCTCTGAATGTCATGAATTCGCCTTGGCCGTTTGCCATGTGGGGCATTGATATGATTGGGAAGATTGAGCCTACTGCTTCGAATGGACATCGCTTCATTTTGGTAGCGATTGACTATTTCACCAAATGAGTGGAAGCAGCTTCCTATGCTAACGTTACCAAACAAGTGGTTACCCGGTTCATCAAGAAAGAAATCATATGTCGTTATGGGGTCCCTGAAAGAATCATCACTGACAATGGTTCGAATCTCAACAACAAGATGATGAAAGAGCTTTGTAAAGATTTCAAGATTGAACATCACAATTCTTCTCCTTACAGACCGAAGATGAATGGTGTTGTAGAAGCGGCAAACAAGAATATCAAGAAGATTGTGCAGAAGATGGTCGTTACGTACAAGGATTGGCATGAGATGCTGCCTTTCGCTTTGCATGGGTACCGTACCTCAGTACGTACGTCGACCGGGGCAACCCCTTACTCCCTTGTGTATGGTATGGAAGCTGTCCTACCTGTCGAAGTGGAGATTCCTTCTCTGAGAGTTTTATTGGATGTCAAGCTGGACGAAGCCGAGTGGATTCGAACAAGGTTTAACGAGTTGAGCCTTATCGAGGAGAGACGGCTAGCAGCTGTATGCCATGGACAGTTGTATCAGCGAAGGATGAAGCGAGCCTTTGATCAGAAAGTGCGTCCTCGAAGCTATCAGATTGGTGATCTAGTTTTGAAGAGGATCCTCCCTCCCGGTGCAGATAACAGGGGCAAGTGGACTCCTAATTATGAAGGTCCGTATGTCGTGAAGAAGGTCTTCTCCGGTGGAGCCTTGATGCTTACAACTATGGATGGTGAAGATTTTCCGTCTCCTGTCAACTCAGATATAGTCAAAAAATACTTCGCATAAATTGACCCGCTGGACAAAAAGAATAAAAGAGTCCAGGCAAAAAAATGGGCATCCCGGCGAACCAAAAAAAAACAGAAAGAAAAGGTTCGGGCAAAAGTTAGGGATAAAAATGAAAAAATGTGTACACCCGGTAAGTCGAAAACCCGCAAGGGCGGCTTAGGCAAAAATGGGTATCCCGGTGGATTGAAAACCCGAAAGGGCGATCCAGGCAAAAGTTAGGGATTAAAGCGAAGACTACAGTCTGAGTTGTCTGTACTTCATCAAGCTTTGTCGTCTGCCATCTCGAAAGATGTGATCCGTCCAGTCATTCTTCTCAGAAAGCAAGGAGTTGGGAGGAAAACTGATGATCTGTGAGTTATAACAGAATTGGGAAATAGTGGATGCCGTGTTCACATTGCCATTAGGATAGATTTTTCCTTTTGTGCGCGATTACCTCTTTCTAGGAATTGCTTCCCAATGTATTTGCCTCTTCAGGCACATTTTCAATCAATAAAAGTCGTTATTCAGATAAATAGCTTTTCTGTTTTTATTTTTACTGTTTTGTTTGCAAAATGTCCGAATTTTGATAAGCATTGCATATAAGAACATGGAGGCTACACAATAGCTTGCAGGATGACAAAACATTTGAAAATCATTTTGAATGTTAAGGACACTTGAGCGTATCTTGTCCATGTATCCCCTGGGGCATTTTGTTGTGCTGTTTTTTTTCAGATTGGCATCTGTGAGGACGTTTCTTCAGCAGATATTCTTTCCCAAGCAAGTTTGGAAGCTATCAGAGCTATGTTCCCCTGCGAAGACGTCTGTGGATAGTGCTTTCTATTCCCTAACAGATCTAAGGATTGCCTATCCCCAGCAGGCCTGTATTTGCCGATCTCCTCCCCGAGTGAGGCAGGTTCATTGAATTTATCTCCAACATTTATCCTATCTGTGGACTGAAGGTTATCCCCAGCGGAGTTTACCCTTCTCCAGCTACAGTGCTATTCTCCAACATGAGTGTGAAGTCGCTTTACCGTTCCCCAAGCAGAGTTCCCCGCAGAGTATTTCCCCAAGAGGAGTCTCCCCACAGAGTCAGAGTATCTGATCATTTCGGCTCTCCAGCCGGAGTTTTTCATCATTCATTTGCATTTTGCATGTAGTAATCATTGCATCCTCAAAAATCGCGTAGCATTTCCATCCAATATGGAGCATTACGCCATAGAAAAATTCAAACATATGCATTCATGTGTTAACCTCACCAGACCGTACCCCCGGCAGAGGCGGATCATTTCATTCAACATCAGCACAGCAAGTCTGCTATAGTTGCTCTTGACAGCATTCAGGATTGATATCCCCACAGAGGTTATTTCCCCATCCGTTGGTGAAAGGAAAGTTTGTTTCTCCCCAGTGAGACCCCCTGCAAGTGTTCGGCCTTGCCCTGTCATCCTGTAAATGTCAGTATCCTGTCAGCACCCGCGTGTGTTGTTTCTTTGGTGTCGGTAAACACCATCTTTCGGTGATTCCCAGTCATGCGTAAGTGTCTGGTTTTCTTTTGATGTCTGTAAACATCATCTTTCGATGTTCGTAACGTCGGCCTCCCTTCCCTAGTAAAAATTCCTCCTCTCCGTTGGTGTCGATAAACGTCGAGTTTTTCCTAGTCATCCGGTGATGTCTAGTTGTACCCTCCCCATGTGGACTTACCTCTCCGTTGGTTTCGATAAACGACGAGTTTTTCCCATTCGTCCGTTGACGTCTGGTTGTGTTTCTCTTATTCCCATTCATCAGTAAATGTCTGGTCAATCTTTTTGGTGTCTGTAAACATCATCTTTCGATGTCTGTAAATGTCGAGTATTCCCATTCATCTGTAAATGTCTGGTCGATCTTTTTGGTGTCTGTAAACATCATCTTTCGATGTCTGTAAACGTCGAGTTTTCCCATTCATCTGTAAATGTCTGGTCGATCTTTTTGGGTGTCTGTAAACATCATCTTCCGATGTCTGTAAACGTCGAGTTTTCTCCCATTCATCCGTCGATGTCTGGTCGAGTCCTCCCTTCCAGTCATTCATTAATGTCTGGTTACCTCTCCGTTGGTTTCGATAGACGTCGAGTTTTTCCTGGTCGTCCCCAGTTGGTTACCTCTCCGTTGGTCTTGGTAAATGTTGAGTTTTTCCCATTTCGTCCGTTGACGTATGGTTGTGTCTCTCCCAGTCATTCATTAATGTCTGGTCACCTCTCCGTTGGTCTCGGTAAACGTTGAGTTTTTCCTAGTTGTCCGTTGGCATCTAGTCGTGATTCTTGTTCCCATTCATCGTCGTTGCGATGTCTGGATGTGGCTGTACCCTTTGAAAACAAAAAAACAAAAAAAAATACCCAGTAATAAATATCAAATCCCAGTGGATGTTTCCAGTGTTGGATCTCTGTATTGTGCAAATTCTACGGTTCTTGGTATTCAATCCCTGTTTACCCTGAAAGTCTGACAGCCGTTGCTCTCATCCATTCGGGTTCCCAGCTGATTGAATAGGGGCAGCTGTAGCACCTCAAATTTGCACCTATCATTGTACATACATTTTCATATTAGGTCATAGCATATCATGGTCCATTGCATAGCATTGCATTGCCTCTTTTGCCTCAAGTGCAAGCCAATCAAGAAATTAGGTCAAACTGATCAGGAGATCAGTCAGTCAAGCAAGCAAGCACAATTCTCAAGGAGCCAAGGCCTTAGGGTTTGTCCAACAAGTTCACATTACTTGGAGGTCCATTTGAAGTGTTCAAGTCAAGGGTTGAAGGCTCAGAGGTCATCAGTTCATACACAGACAGTCAAAAACCCTAGACAGTCAACAGTCAGTCAAAGTAGTGGATGGTGGCCATTCTTGTGGAATTTGGGCACCATGATCAATAATCAAGAGTCCATACAACTTGGGACATCATTTGAAGTCAAGTTCTCAAGGAATTAGGGTTTGGAAGTCATCAGTCAATGAGCAGACAGTCAGAAACCCTAAAAGTCAACTGTTGGTCAACTGTCCATTTAATCAGTGATTTGATGATTGGAATTGGTTTGTGAGAGCTCATTCATGGCCAAATAGTCTCATATATCATGTCAAACACCATCATGGAAGAATTTGAAGCCAGATCAAAATTTTCCAAAAATGGAAACTGGACCTGTAACTGAAACTTACCAAAAATGGAAAGTCTTGATCCTCAAACTTACATCATGATACAAGCCTCAAATGAATTTTTTCCCAACATGAAAGTTGAAGATCTTGTTCTCCCATTTCCAAAAAGTCCAAGAACTCTCAATTCCCATGTGTGGTTGGCAAGTTATGATCGAATCGATTTCAGAAAATCTTGAACTTCAAAAGGCCATATCTCCCAAACCATTTGGCCAATTTTGGTGGGGTTTTTTCCTACAAGTCACATTTGATCCCCTCTTTCCAAAAATATAAATTTCATGAGCCAAAACTTCACCAATCAAAATGGCATTTTTTGACTTATCTCATTTAAATGCAAGTTTGACCAAGGGTTGACTTTTTGATATAAACATTTTTCTACCATTTGGCCAATTGAAATAGCTCAGAAAAGTCATTTAAAACATGTTTGCCAAGTCAAATTATGCAGTACACATGGCCATTCCTTGCTTGCTTGAAAATTGGCAAAGGTACACTTTATCCATACTATCCACCATACCTTGCTTTGTACTCTTAAAACAGAAAATTGGAAGATCATTTTCTGTCATTTTGAAGCCTCATTGTGCAGCCATAACCAACAGAAAAAGGCCATACCTAGTTGCTTGAAAATGGGCAAAAGGACACTTTCATCCATACTTCCATGGCCATGCCTTGTACTCACACATAGCAGTTTTTGTGCACCATTTTTTCTGTCAATTACAAAGCATTACTAGCTGCAACCAACACACCGGACAGGAAACCTTTGGCTCTCTGATGCTCAAAAAAAAATCACATCCTGCATATTCCAATTCTTCTGTCCAAACACTCAATGAACTAAGCCTGGCTTGACCATATCCTCCATCATTTTTCTGTCATGGACAAACCCTACTAGCTGCATAACACAACCAACTTCACACTCTCTCAAGCTTCATGTGTGTGCATTTCAGAAAAAAAACCAGTCCAAACTTCAAAGAGCAAAACCCTGGCACTGTTATTCTCACCATCCATTCATCCAAGGACAAACACTACTGGCAGCCATAAGACATCAGCAAGCAAGTTTGGTTCATCTCATTCACAAAAAGCTTCACTTCGGCCATTTTTACAAAACCTGTCAAACTCCCAAAGTGACAAAACATTGCAGAACCACTAAGCAACATCCAACAGCAGGCTTTTCATGATGTTTTCTATCATTTGAAACAAAACTAGCATCCTTCAAACACATTTTGCATAGAAAAAATCCACTCATGCTAAAAACTTCATTTGGTGCATTCTCCAAGACAAGTCAAGAAACTCCAAAGAACCAAACTTGGCCTTGCATAAAACATCATCAAAACAACATTATGGACCTGTTGCAACCACTTTCCTCCACCTGTAAGCTCCTTCTCCACTGCTGCATTAACAGCCATTCAGCCATGACAGTCCAAGGTTGAATCCAAACCAAGCATCCACAAGCCAAAGCACCTTCATCATTCATCATTTGGGACCTTAAGGAACAACTGTTTCAAGCATTAAACACCAAACAACTTCTATTCCACGACTGCACTTCATTGTTGGTAAGAAATCAATGTTCTCATTTCTTAAAGCCATGCCATGATTTATGTAGATCTTGTTTCACTGATTCTAATGAGCCTTGAATCCATAAAAATGGTCAAGTAATGGATGAATAATGCTGAGCTGAAGTTTCATGGTCAATTTGTTTTTTGCTCGTTTCTCTTATGTTAGTCCAAATTGTTGAAAATGAATGATAGAATATTGATGAGGGTGTTTGGCTGGTTTGAATGCTGTTCCCAATTTGCATTTCTAAAAAAAAAATCGTGTTTGAAGATGATGAATGAGCACTGTATGTGAAACCCCAGCCTTCAAGTGTAATTCCCAGAATTTTTCTGTTTTATTTGTACGTGTGCCTGGCCTTGGTTTGTACTGGCCAATGAAAACATTTTATTTTCATGGCCAAAACGACCGCGTTTGATTAAGTGGTCCAAGGAATTACAAGAATGCCATCCGGTCATTAATAAATCACTTAATCAATTATTATTTCATTTAATCACTCAAACTTCCAAAAATCATAACTTGTTCATTTTAAGTCCAAATTTAATGGGATTTTTTGTATTGTGTTCATCATGGTCTCTAGTTTTTTATCATAATTTTTCCAGAATTTTGTGATCAATGGATTTTAATTTGTATGAGGGTTTGTGACATGTATGCACATTTTGTACACTTTGCCAAAACATTTGTGAAATGGTGATACTTTATCCAATGGCTCCCAAATTTTTTGTGCTTACACTAGACACACTCATGGTGATTTTGGTGTAAAGTTTGTGAATTTATCATTTGTGGTTTGTGAGTTATGATTTTTTGAATTAGGGTGTGACAATTTGTGTCACACCATTGATGACCAACTTCATGATTTTCATTACCATGCTTCTTGACCTCAAAATGGATTGAAATTTTGCATGAACCTACTCTTGTATGTATAGTTGATTTGTGAATTTTCTTGGAATTATTTGTGGCATTTCCTAATTGTTTGAGATTTTCTCCCCTGTTGACCAAAATGTTGACTTTGTGTGACACATGTTCCCATTTCATTTGTGAAATTCTCATACTTTATTAGATGGGCATAAAATTTTACATGAGATAACTAGACATCTTCATCTTTGCCATGGTTTTAGTCCCATTCATTTATCATACACCATCTCTGACTTATGATTTTTCTAAGTTGATGCATGTTTGTTTGACTTCTTTGAGCATGGTCAAAATTGCTTTGACTTTCTGATTTTCATTGACTGCCTTCCACTTGTCCAAATGAGATGAAATTTGACATGCTTACCATGCTATGGGTCGTGATTGATCATGATTTATTTGGTGATTTTTGGAAATGTTTAAGATTGCTTTTGAGTTAAGTCTTGCTGTTGACTTCTATGAGCTTCTGTTTGCTATACTTTGACCTAATTTGTTCATGAAATGATGATAGTGATTGATATGGATGTGAGCCCAATTGGTTTTGTTTCCTAATTGTTTGAACATGATTTTGGATACTTACCCCTTGCTGTTTGGACTTTCTCATTCACTTTTGACCCTAGGCTTGCCCTAGTGGTCCTGTTACTCACCTTTGAGCTTGTGTTTTCAGGTTGACCAACAAATGGCCATTGAGACCCATTCTTTTGATTGAGCTTGCTTAGATATCATTGTCTAACTTGTTTGTTTTGTAGGTGGCTTGGCTCACATGCCCTAAGCCTTGTGCCTTGCACATCCATGTGCCTCTAATTGACTATTGGTGTCTGTTTCTGTTTGTTTTGTTTGAAGTTGCATACTAACATCTGCTTGACTGTTTCAGGTGCTTTTAGTTGCTTAGTTCCTTGTGAACTTTTTGCTTTGCTTTGCTTGTATAAGCAATTTGCATTGAGGTATGTCTCTTTTACTTCATGTAGTCTGGAAGACCTCGCCTGTTACTTGGCCAGGCAACTGTCTGAAGTCCTCCTTAAGAGGCAATGTTTGTGATTGTTTACTTTTGTCCTTGCATAGAGTCAAAGTCCTCCTAAGTGAAGAGGCAATTGGTGGAAGGTAGGGATATGCAATCTATCCCCCACTATTCAGTGTGTCATCTGCTTTGCTCACACCACTGTGTTGATGCATTGCAGATACAAACCCAAGATCTTGTACAATTGTACAGTTGAGTCAGTTTCAAATGTGTAGAAGGGTTCCCACTTTCTGAACCCACACATTCTTGTCTTAAGCTCTCCCCGGCCAGGGATAAGAGCTGTGAAGTCTTATCTTCACTCACCTTTCATCTGCTTCACCTTAGCCTCTCAATGGCAAGGTTAAGAGCACATTCACCCAGTTCCAGAGGTTTGTTTGTTGAGGTTGATATGACCCCTTGACTAAAACCTAACCCTTGTTTGAGCCACTTGTTTGTGTATAGTGTGTGCTATCTGTGCTTGTAGGATTGTTTGACTTGCTTCCTGTGCAAGTTAGGATTGTTTGACTTGCTTCCTGTGCAAGTTAGGATTAGTTTAGACTTGCTTCCTGTGCAAGTTAGGTTTTGCTTGGCTTGCTTCCTGTGCAAGTTAAGTGTGTGTGTGGCTTGCTTCCTGTGCAAGTCATGTTTAGGATAGGCTGGCTCCCTGTGCCAGTTAGCTAGAAACCTTAACTTAGGGACAATCTTGCATGACAACATCTAGGCTCGAGTCGTAGTCTCCCTAGTTGTGTCTCCCTCTGTTATCTGGTTAGGCTAGTCCTTTATCCCTCTGTAGGGGAACTACATCGCCCTGATCTTCATACCAGATGAAGTATGTAGGCAGGAGATTGAGCTGATCTCTCCGGGCGCCCTTTTTCTTTTTGTATGAGTTGTTTGACAGTTGCAAGGCTCGAGTGCCTGACTCCTTAGCAATTTGTTGTCTGTTTGTTTGAGTGTGTGTTTGACAGTTATAGGCTGAGTCCCCGACTCCCTATTAACTTGTTTTGTGTTGTTGTGTGCTTGGAAGCTGATATAAGTCCCTCGAGTGGCATTTGGGTTCCAGTGTGTGTGTGTTTTGGTTCGGATGCTGATGTAAGTCCAGTGATTGGCATTCAGGCTCCATGTTTGCCTCCT
This sequence comes from Lathyrus oleraceus, assembly GCF_024323335.1. Taxonomy (NCBI): domain Eukaryota; kingdom Viridiplantae; phylum Streptophyta; class Magnoliopsida; order Fabales; family Fabaceae; genus Lathyrus; species Lathyrus oleraceus. The sequence continues at coordinate 349,649,488 of NC_066581.1, forward strand.
TGTGTGTGTTTTTGGTTCGGATGCTGATGTAAGCCCATTGATTGGCATTCGGGCTCCACGTTTGCCTTTGCCTGTGTTTGTTTGTGTGCGTGTCAGCCGAGCTACGAATGCTCTGATTCTTCTCTCGTCCGAGAAGATACGTATGCATAGGATGCGACATCCTAGCGAGCATGTTTTGTCTCCCCAGTCCGAACTACTTGGACTCTGATGTCTACGCCTGATAGACTAAGTAGGCCCAGGATGCGACATCCTGCCGAGTTCAGTTTCAGTCAGTCTCTTTCGTTTCTTACAGCCAGTAGTGTGTGTGAGTATTTGAGCAGTGTTTAGCAACCAATTTTCCTTTCTAGTGTGCGTGGATCCCGTAGAGTACTACGGATGCGTAGGGGTGCTAATACCTTCCCTTCGCATAACCGACTCCCGAACCCATACTCTTTGGTCGTGAGACCATGTTCTTTTCCCAGGTTTACTTCGAGCGTTTCCTTTCCCTCTTTTGGGATAAATAACGCACGGTGGCGGCTCTGTTGTTCTTGTTTTCCCGCCGGTTTTTCGCGTGATGCGACAAGAGAGAGAGAGAGAGAGAGAGAGAGAGAGAAACGAAATTACAACTGCACAAATGCTTCTACACAAGGGTTCTATTTATAGAACCACTTGTGTGGGCTGCAAGCTAAAAAACCCACTTAAGTGTATGTGGCCTATATTTTATGATATGCCAAAATCACTTAAATGTATGGTACCTTACCATATTTCGTATTCTACTTAAGTATACCGTACCTTACAATGTTATACAATTCACTTAAGTGCACTGTACGTTATGGTGTCCTTAGTTACTCTATCTCTCATCAATTTGTCCTTTTGTGTGTGTCCCTGTAGGTTTTCGCGACATTAGCAATTAGATTAAACCACGTATTTAACATAATAAACAGTGAGCGGTATCTAGCATCACATCACTGCTACCCAAAACACGAAAATGTCATGTGATCTGACAAATCCTTTTGTGATAATACTTATGTGTATAATTACCCTTTTGCCCTTATGTCTATATTGAACACAAGGCATAGACCGTGTCATCCTTGTCCAGTTCAATATTGGGCCCATAGACATTTATCCTGTTAAGCAGGATGGGAAAATTCCATCTAGGTCACTCATGTCCCTCAGCATGCTTCGTGGAGTATCCATCAACTGTCTTTATGGTCATCCAGTTACGGACAATGTTTGATCAGCAATAAGGCACTCGACTCTACATCTAGGGTACATAGTGGTTTCAGGTCAAATGGTGGTATACACCATTATCACCATGAGAATAACTTATGACACTTAGCGTAACATTATATATAGTATTCTCATAGCGGGTCAATCCAGTATAAATATTACTCTCAATATTCATACATATGTTTAAGACTTGATAACTCCTTATCCATGATCCATGAGATGTGATCATCAGTCTATATACATAATAGTCTTAATGATTTAATGTTATCCCAATTCACAATAAAACTCGACTACGGATACTTTAAGAATAATGTCATTATGTTTAATGGGATCTCATGATTAAGTCACACTTGATACATTAAACGGACTATCTATTCTAGGAAATTTATTAAACAAACATAATAAAGAAAAATCCTTTTATTATTAATAAATAATTCGATACAAGTATCAAAAGTATTGGCCTTTAGAGCTTACACCAACAGTTCTCTATATAAGAATTATACATGAAAAAAATGAGAAGAAACTTTATATGTCACAAGAACACTATATTCAAAAAATCATGCAGAGATTTAAGATGGAAAACTCTAAGGTAGTAATCATTCCTCTTTTGTCGTTCATTATAAATTGAGTTCTAAACAACGTCCTTCTAGTGAATATGAAAAAATAGGTGTGGAACAAGTTCCTTATGCGTCTGTTGTGGATATTTTGATTTATGCAATGGTGTGTACACGGCCAAATATTGCATATATTATTAGTAGAATTTTGTTAAATCCAGGTATTGAGCATTGGAATATTGTAAAATGGATTTTTAGGTATCTTTGTGATACTACTTGTACGTGAATTTGTTTGGAGGTGACAAACCTATTTTAGTAAGGGTACTCTGAGTCAGATATGGCTGAAGACATAAATTCTAAAAAGTCTACTTCATGCTACATGATTATATTTGTAGGGGGAGTTATGGCTTGCCAACCTAGGTTACAAAAGTGTGTAGTATTGTCTACTAAAGAGGTAGAGTTTATTGTCATTACTAAAGCATGTGAAGAGTTGATATGGTTGAATAAACTCTTGTAGGAGCTTTCTTTTGTTCAAGATAAATATTTGTTATTTGTTGATAGTCAAACTGATATTCATCTTGTAAGAATCTGACTTTTCATAGTAGGTATAAACACATTGATGTGAGGTATCAGTTGATACATTATATTTTGGATGCTAAGTTATTGGAGTTAGTTAAAGTTCATACCAACTATAACGGTGTTGATGTTATAACCAAAGCTTTACCAAGATGAGAGTTTGAAACTCGTTGTGATTCGCCACTTTGGCAATTACCTCCACATATTTGTTAGTGAGGAGATATGTTGGGTATTGGGCTATCTTCCTATGTGGAAAAATGCACAAATAAGTTATCTCATTATGTCTCATTTATATTAAGTTGAGATGGTCATTCTAGGGTTAATACATTGAGATAAAAGAAAGGATAAATGAGCCATTAGTAGAAAACAAGTGAGAAACCCCATTCTCGTTTTTCTCAAACAAGTTTCGTAAAAAGTAGACATTCCAGATTCTTTAATCGTTAGATCGGCCTAATTTTTGGATAGAAGGTTTGTGAGACATAGTTATACACTTCATACATCTGAATCTTCAAAAAAAGTCTAAGCATAGAGATATTGTGTTTGTATTGCACCATGTTTTTGGGGATTCTTTGTTTTCTCATTCTCAAATTGTAAGCCTTTGTGTTTTGTTGTTTTGATTAGTAGGTGCATTATTTTGATACTTTCTTGTAACCTCATTTGATCATAGTGGGGCTACTTGTTTGTTCTAAACGGTCCATAGCTTTTCCTCTTGCTTTGAGGAATTTTCCATTTTGAATATTGGTTTTTTATATTCGCTTTCAATTGATTTAGGTGTTGTCATATATTTATTCTTGCTCCTCAAAGATGGTTGCAAATTGAAAACTTTATGTATGTTGTTTGTTGTTTTTTATTATGTTTTTGTATTAATTCCCATCACAAAGGTCTATCAAATTCCAAGAGCTCTAACAAATTTATATTTTTGTCTCTATAAGTTTCCCTTTTATATCTCTAAAAGTCGGACAAGTTTCAAGAAGACAATCCTAAAAATTTCTACCATTGCCTCTTTAAATAAGATTATCACTTCTCCCCTCTTTCTTTTTCTCTTAACTAACAAAGGTGATAGAAATGCATATTTATAACTATTAAAATCCAATAGATCTGAAACAGACCCAAAACACAACTAAAAACTCTCAATCTGTATGTCCGTCATGAGGGGTTAGACCATTCAATTAAGCCTAATGAGATGTCTATGCCCTCACCCGTTTAGCTATTTAAGTGTCTCTCCATTAGACAATTAACATAATCTGAAAACCATAAACGGCACTGAGAATAATAATTTTCTCGTACTCACTCTTCTGATGATCGTCTCTTAAATCCAATAAGATACACGATTTTTATCGTTGTTGATTATTCTTTAATATAATAATATATTATAATTTGTATCTATTTGATTCTTTTAAATCTATTAATTGGTATCAGAGCTGATTATATACATCTTATAACTATTAAACAAATTACATCAATGCATGCATATGATTTAACTCTTGATTCAAGTATTAATTATTTATCCGAGATTTGTTTACATCGATGTGTGTGTTAGTGTACCATAGTTGTGATTTATGTATTATTAGACTATAATATTGAGATTGAAATATCAATTTTTTTTAAGTAAAGTTGTTTGTTATGTTTATTAATCTGTAATTGCAAACATGATTTGAACCGGTACTTACAAAAGTGTTCTAAGTATTTTTTTCTCTTGTCGTATAAGAATTATTATAAGATACCGTAGATTTTAAATTGAACAACTCTTGAAAAATATATTATACATTTGAGATACTTCACATGTCATATTAAATTATAAAATAATTTTGATATTTCATTTTATTTATAAAATGAGATTATTACTTCATACGTGTTCAAATTTTTATTATATATTTGACTCAAGAATATTTGATTTATTATAAATTTGAATTCTTGATTTTTGAAATTTAAATTAATTTATGAAATCTTTAAATATTTGGTAATTAATTGAGAATCATATACTATTTTAAATCATGCATTCGTAAAATGAATAAATTGAGTTAAAAATAATATTTATGTGATTTTCATTTTTTAAAGCAGTAACACTGATATGAAATATTTTATTTTTGGTGTTATGATTGCAAAATTATTTTATGCTCAATTGGATGACTTTTTCGTCAAATATTATATTCTAATACTTATTAAATTGTGTTATTTTTAAAATGTGTTGATCTATTATTAGAGTCTTTTATGTTGGAAATTCGACAAATTTCCGATATGGAATTTCATCAAATCTTGGAGAATTTCGAATCAATTTTGATGAACAAGAATCAATCTTTCTGGTTGATTCCACTCATTGGTTGTAAGATGATTCCAAAGAAGAAGAATATTACTATTGAGTTTCTCTCTCTGCTTTCAAACTGAAATTATATTCAAATTTTCTTTATACAACTGCATTACAAACAATGATAGGGTACCTCACTATTTAGAGGAGATTGCTTGCACACCAAACAATCTCCAATTAACCTAACTAACTAAGGTAAAACAAACAAATAAAGTTAAGTCAAAATCTATCGAGATACACTTCTTCGATATTTTGACAACTATACAATTTGACAATCTGCTTCAACACAAAGTATTACATTCTTAACATTTTATTTTATTACAATGGTTTCTATTGTTAAAACAAATAATTCATTTTCAATCTCTTATAATTGCGGACAAGGAGAAATTTTTTATAATAATATCTACTCTTTTTGAAAAAAATATAAAATATGCATTTATATAAAATTATTATTTTTCAAAATATTTTCAAAATGAAAATTCTCCATAATTGTCATAATTGATTAATTGTTATATACTCAAATAAATAAATAAAAATTTAGTTTTATGAGTATATTAAAAATCTTATTATTTTCTGAGTTTTATTTTGGAAAAATTAAATAATCACAATTAATTTGTATAATTCTAACCTCACTTATCGTGGATGCAATCATATAAAAAAAATTATTTTGAAAAAAATATAATCATTCTTAATTTACGTGATTGTAATTCGTCTATCGTGAGTACAATTGTACACGTTATGTTTAATAAAACAATTATATCAATTGTAATTTTAGTAAATATTATATTAATAATAATTATACTCTATCGGTGTGTTATTATTAGTATAATTTATTGTTGTTCGGTGTACTTGTGATTTTATACTTATGTCAATTATGGTTCAAATACCCTATCGGTATTAGAATTTTTTGATGGTATAATATTTGTACATTGTTCGTACTTCTTACTTATTATTATTGATATTCTTATTTGAGATTATAATATATGAAAATTTCTTTTAAAGACATGTAAAATTAATTTAATTGAATGAAGTTCATTAATTTATTTTAATTTTTTTCAATTGATTTTAATTTTCTATGTATTATTTAAGTGATGGACATATAATATCTATATGATTTTATTTGACATGATCATTGTGTGATAGAGAAAATAGTTGAGTATTTGTTTAAATATTTTTAAAACTCTTTAACTAATAATTCAACTATTATTCTTTATAAAATGCAAGAATTTAAAGTTTCAATTATATAAAAATAAGAATTAAATATTATTTATTTAATATTATATTATATTATGAATATTTATATTGAGAATATTACGGTCTTATGCTTGTGTTATATCCTCAATATTAATTAAATTGGAGTATCATATTTTTTCGCTGTGTATAACATAATATATTTCTCAAATGTGTGGAATCATATTTGTAGCATTTGAGTTTTGAGTGATTTATTAATATATATTGCATAAAATTCTATATTATATTTAAAATATATGGATTTGATCTCACTCAAAAGATGACAAATCTTTTATATGACCATAATATTATTTTATGTGAAATTATCTAAATAATAATATATTCTATTTACGTGTTAAATATGTGGTTGAGTTTGTAAAATTTTAATATTAATGGATTATGATAAATATTTATTCTATTGTATCAGTGGGAATGCATGGGTACATAATCATATATTCTAAAAAAAATAGAGTATTATTCTCATAGTGTCATATATTCTTGCGTGCACTGTAAATATAATATCTTAAAAATACTTCAAAATATAAAATAATTCTAAAAAATCTTATTTTTATTATATTGAGATACATATTATTCTTTTAATCTCAGAAAATAACATAACTTAATGTTTAGGCCGATATTGAAAAGACATAATAATTCTTTAGCATGCCGTTGTACTATATTATTCTATCTTCAACATCCACACTCTTGTGGTCATGAATACGAAAACACTAGTATAATAATATCAATACTACTATTGAGTATGATATTGTGTTATGAAGGTGCTTATATTAAAATATAATTACTCTTTTAATAGGGTACACCTATATATAACTACTATTGTTACACCTATTTTAAGACCTATATTTTAAAACTCGTTAATATAATATTTGGGTTAGTAAGAATTTATCAATAACATTTTCATATGTTTGAGACATTTTTTATAATATATTTTCTTAACTTAAATATGTTACTCTAAATTCATCATTTTATATATAAGTTTTGAATCTTTAATATGCATGATTTGTTTTCTCTCTCGGATGCAATTTCTGTAACTTTGAAACTTAGTTCTCTTTTAATTGATTAGTGTTTTGACCATAATTAATAATTTAATATTAAAATTAATATTTTTTTAATAATTGATTGTTATCATCCAAGTGGAAGATTGTTAGATTAATTATCTAGTTAATCTAATATATATTAGCATAATCAATTGTTAATTAATTACAATATGGTCAATTGTTATTAAACATTAATTATTGATGAATTATTTGATTGAATTTTGTGTTTGAATGAACTAGGATAGTTTGAATCATTCAATTAAGTCCATTGAGAGGTGTCTCCCTTAAAAAAAATCACAAATGACCATAATAATTCTCTTCTAATCACTCTTTTCATAGTCGTCTCTCAAATTTTAAAAGATACACGGTTCTTAATATATTATAATTTTTATATATTCAATTCTTTTAAATCTATCGTGGACCTTATGGACTGTCGAAGCTGCATCACAGACCTCCATACCGCTTTTAGTGATTTTGATTTTGAAAAAATATATATTTTTCTTCTCTTAGTCAATTTTAAAACATATTTCTAAAATATCATTAGTTTTTACTAATATCTAAGTAGAAAAAAGAAAAAGGACAAATAATCATGAGTGGTGTATCATGAGCCCGTAGACAAACTTTAAAAACTCTGAATCTTAACTTAAATTTAGGTTTCTTGAGAAGAAGCCAATCCTTTTTTTTCCGACAGATGAAAAAGACAATCACTAAAATGATCTTATATCGATATTTTGACATGTGACCAACCATCAGACGTCAACCGTCACAAGTCAAGTGGAATAGTTCATAACCTAGTTACAGTAGCTCACAACAATGACAAACTCTCTCATATCTTCCTCTTAATTATAAGAAAAAGTAACTAACTATATATACGCAGATTAAAAAGAGGAATGTTAACAAGAGTGCAAACACTATTAATTATAAAAGCAAAAATAATAAGTTTTAAACTTTAAAAAAAGTTGAATGCTTCACTTTTCAACTCAAGTTGTATATTTTTTTAACGTGTCTAAAGCCACTCTTTAGGGATATTTATTTCAATTTTTTTTATAATGTTACATATTTTTGTTAAAACAATTTATAAAACAAATTTTAAAAAGAAATTCAAATAAAAAATTAGTTTAATACTTATTTTTAAACTATTATTTTAGATATCTCATTATTTTAGTATAGGTTTTTTGGAATCAAAATTTAAAAATATTATTTAAATTTAAAATTATCTTAAATAGTTTTTAATTTTTTGAAAAAAATTTAATTTTGTCTATATTTTAATCTTTAATAATGTATATTCATGTTATGGGATGTCAAAATTAATATTTTAATTCATAAAAAAAAAATAAAAAACATATTTGAATTTTTTTTTGAAAAATACGAAAAAAAAACTATCTTTTTAAAGGTAAAACAAACAAACCCGAAATTTTATTGATGTAATAAAAAATTATATTATTTAGTAATTATAATTCACTTGATATAGATATTAACATTAGTTACAAATTAATTCTAAACTAATTACAAATTAGTTACATTATATTGTTTTGTTAAAAAATTAGTTGATTAAAATATAATAATTAATAATTGCATTTTTTAAATTATCGTTAAAGATATTAACATTAATTACAAATTGTAATTTAGTTACAAATTAATTACGTTATTTGAGAGTTACTTATTAATTGCAGTTATAAATTGGTTGTACTAGTCTATATAAGTCATATTATATCACTTTTACTGATTAAGCTTTCATTTTGATAAATATAAAGTTTATTAGATATTTTCATATGGTCTCTTTTTATAGTTTGTACATATTCTATTAAGAATCTTAACATTGTATCAAGAGTCATGGTTTACATCAGAGATTTCAAACGAGTATGATGGTCCTGTTTAGATCCGTTCCGTAAAAATCTGAAGAAAAAAAACTATGTGGGAAGGGATGAACATTATTGAGGGCACGAGTCTAAAGGTTCGCCCCACAAAAAAATGAAGGTGACACAGGACAGACTCGCGGGGCATTGCACCTTTTTAGGCATAAATTGCAAAAATTTATGTTAACGTATGCGTCCGTAAAAACTCTAAAAAATAGAGCAGACATATTAGAGGGGTGCTGGCCTAAAATATTGGTCCGCTTCATAAAAAAGTACGGGAAAAATGGACATGTCCGGCAGGTAAGACTCGTTTTTCCATCCCTTGTTTACACCTTAAAGAGAGATAATTCATTGCATTTTGTGGAGGAAATTCATATTTTTTTTCTTTCTGCTTTCTCATTGATCCTATCATCTAGATCCATCGCAACAATTGTTTTTCGTTTCAATATTTCAGAATTTTAATTCTTTGATGTTGTAAGATCTTAAGAAGAATGTTGTGTATAAAGCGTTGATCGAGAAAATTGTTCAGGTGATTTAGTTCCTTACGAATACATTAAATTTTATCAGTTTCACCTTTCATCAAAACTATGGAAATTGGGATATTGGATTTGTGATATATCTTACTTGTGTTCTTTGTTAGTATTGTGCCACTTTACAATGTAAATAGTTGATTTGAAGAGAAGTTGTTACCTAAAAGTGTTGGGGTGAAGGTCTAAACAATTATTTGTGTTTGTGAAATGAGTGTTGTTTTCTATAAATATTAGAGCTTAATATTATTTGAAAACCTTGCCGACTTGTTCTTGCCACTAATTTGTCTATATTTTTTAAGATTGAAGACTAATTTGAAATTTGTGACACATTTCTTTGTTGTCTTGATGGTGATTAGCCTTTATTATATTTGTTTTTTCTTCCTCTAAGTGTTTAAGTCTTGAGTTATGCCTTATGCTTGATGATTAAGTGTTTGATTGTTGCTTCTTCTGAGTGGTTAAAACATTGAGTTGTGGTTTCTGCGAAATTTTTACTCAAATACCCCAGTTTTTCAAAAAAAAATCTCAAAATAACGCAGTTTTCAAAATAATTCTCAAACTACCCCAGTTTCAAAAAAAAATTATGTAGGGCATAGGCGCCAGAGCAATTGGCGCCTACCCTTAAAAATTAAGTGGAGGTGCCAATTGGATTGGCTACAGCACATGGTGTTGCCAATCCAATTGGAGCCCATGTGTTATTTGGAAGAGGATGCGCCAATTGGTCTGGCGCCTCAGTGTAATGTGCAATTTTTTGTGTTATAAATAGAGGTGTTGTGTGAATCATTTTTCCATATCTCATTTCATCATATTGCAAACATGTTTGGCGTTCGTCGCCACTATGGAAAAGTGATTTATTCGAGAGACAAACCTCTGATGTTGATGCTCTTTTAGAACATTTGTAGTTTCGATCAACTGAAGCGGGTGTTGGTTTGTTGGTTAGATGGAAAAATACTAGAAGGGGAAAAATTAGAAGTATTGAGAGACTCGATAGTATATTTGGTTGGGCGCGAGTCAAAACTAATAAGGATGATAGGGAAATGATGTTTGGACGAGATGACATCAGTTTGATTATTGTAATCAGTTAGAAATGTTCTGTTTTAAGTTTGCTTATGTTGTAGTGATGTTTGTTGTTAACCTTGTTGTAACAAAAAGATAATGATATATAAAAATCCAAGGTTACAACAATTAAAAGGAGATACTATCTTATGATGCAAATGTTGCTCCTAGATTGGGATAATTGTTCTTATTATGTCCTGGTTGACGACATATACTACATAGTCTTATCATTTTATCAGTCGTACCCATTTCTGTTCTAATACGCGTGTTGTTTGGTCGTCCTTTTTTCTTTCTTCGCATCCCATCATTGTGCTAAACTATGTCACCTTCATATGGAGGCCAGTATTCCGCCATTTGTAGCACTGAGAAGTTTTTGTTATACACATTCATGACGGTAATGGTCTTGTAAACATCAGATAGATGGCTGTAAGCATCCTGGCGAGTATGTGTGCATGCTACAATGACATGGGGACAAGAATACGGAAGGTTTGTAACTTTCCATAATCTCACCAACTTCTGTTTAGTTTGACAGCATAGGATAAATTTGGCCTCCCCTCACTGTGGTCCATTGTTTCTTGTACAATGAAATTTTGCCTATGACGGTCAAAGACTGTAACCGCGTGTGTGCTAGCTTTGATACTTTCCTCTTTCATCACTTTCATACAACATTCACTGAATATTTGACCATACATTAACACTGCACTCCATCTTTCACCTCTGGTTGCGAAGGTAGAAGCCAACCTATAATAGGTTGTTCTGACCAAAGCAGTTATTGGTAGATTTCTAATGTCTTTGAATACGCCGTTCATGCATTCCACAAGGTTTGTTGTCATGTGGCCCCATCGACAGCTTCCGTCAAATACCATTGTCCATTGCTCTACTGGTATGATATCCACCCATCTTCCTGCATCTGCATTAGACAATCTAATTTCATCACGGTAATATTGAAATGACAGTTGAGTTAAAGCATACCCAACATTCACCACTCTTTTGTGAAGGTTCTTATCTTTGATTGCACGCATGAAGTTTTGTGCGATATGTCTAATGCAATAAACATGCGTAGAAGGAAGATCATGCCATCCGTTATCATGGTTATTGTAAGCACTCTCAATGGTAGCATGTCTATCTGAAATCAAACAGATATTGGTTTGTGGAACGACATGTGTTCTGAGATGTCGAAGAAAGAAACCCCAACCACCAGCGGTTTCACCTTCAACCAGAGCAAAGGCAATCGGAAAGACATTATTGTTGTCGTCTTTTGCAACAACCATAAGCAAAGTAGCATTGTATTTTTCGTATAACCATGTTCCATAAATTTGAATAATAGGTTTATAGAATGCAAAACCTTTGATGCACGGTTCAAACGCCCAAAAGAGGCGGTGAAAGATTATATTTCCAGCAACACAGGTTCCGTCTGGCGTAAATGTTGGCAATGTCTCCATAATTGCAACAGTTTCTGGTACGTATGTTTTTAGGGCCCATAAAAACCGTGGCAATTCTTTGTATGAATCCTCCAAGTTGCCGAATACTTGTTTAACAGCCTTTGTCCTTGCAATCCATGCTTTCTTATAAGATGGAGTATAATTATATCTTGTGACGATATGAGATATTATTATACTCACCTTCACCGATGGGTCTTTGTTAACAAGCGGCAAAATGTCTTGACATATCAATGCAACGCTTAATTTACGATGATCTTGTTCAACATTACTTGCAATGCAACTGTGAGGTGGGTCTATATAAGCTATCTCTCAAGAGTCGATTCTCTTTTTGTGAGACGCAGCCAACCAAAACTTGCAAAGGATGTTATGAGATTCGATGACATACCTTCTCGAATCAGTGTGTTTCACTGTGAAACCAGCAGAGTTATTCATGTGAAATTTTTTGATAGCTCGCGCACATTTTTCTTTAGTGCGGAACATGTCTCCCACTTTTAACTCACCCTCTGATCGTGGATACGGGTTATAAAAAACATTGTTGGATGTTTCATCGTCATGCAGATCCATGTTTGTCATATGTTGAGGCGGATTATATACATGACTTGGAGGTAATGGTGTTGGTTGACCATCATCTTCAAAGTTGTTGTTCAACATATGATCGACCTGTGTCTCAGTCTCTTCTTCTTCTTCATCAACGACGTTGAATTCTGCTTCTGCTTCTGGGTCGGCGCCATCTGAGTTTTCTGAATCAAATTCAACTTGATTAGTTATCTGAGATTGCTAAGATGGTATACTTGGTTGAAGAGTAATATACAACTCAATAGAGTTGCAATCAGAACGTTCGTGACTAACAAACATATATTCAACATCTTCATCATCCTGTACCTTCAGAGGGAAAAATTTACATTGACTGTTCTAAAAAATATTGGATTTTGATACATGATCTGTGACACAAGACCAGATCCTATGCAGGATTCAATTCGTTTTTTCAAATGCAAGAAATTTGAATTTCTCTTGACCGTAAGTCGGATAGTATCAGTGTTTTGAAAACAAAACCCGTATAACTCAGACTCATATGTCTCACCATTGCAGTGAGCATTGATAGTATATTTTGGTGCAAATGATATTGCAATATTTTTGTGCAGACGAAAAGTAATTTTTTGGTGCAGATGAATTTATGTTGATTGTTGGATGTAGATAGTAAGACACTTAAATAGGTAAGTGATGTGTCAAACATGCAAAGCTAGAGGGAAGTGATGTGTCAAACAGGCAAGCAAGACTGAAGTGATGTGTCAAACATGCAAGCTAGAGGGAAGCCATGTGTCAATCATGCAAGCCCTAGCGCCAGTCCAATTGGCGTTAGCTTGTAATGCTTGTACATGGGTGGCAGTCTAATTAGCGCCACCTTGTCTTCCATGCAGACCTCGTAACTAAGCATGTAGAGTCATGCATGCGCCATGCTAGGTTAGGATGTAGCATGCATGCAAGCCTAGGGGAGGCGCCACTTTGATTGACGCTAGCATGTGACAATTTCACATGGGCACCAAACCATTTGGCATGCACATGCAATCACCATTATCCATGCATTCATACTTTTGCATGTCACACCTTATAAATAGCCAAGAAAGTCTCACATTTTTTCCACACTAACACTCACTTCTTCCTCAACAACAACAACTCTTTCATCTGCAACAACCTCTTTCATCTGCAACAAACACTTTTTCAGCATTTACTCCGACAAGATGTCTCTCCTTACAATGGGTGAATCGCACAGAGACACAGTTGCAAACATATCAACTTATGTAAGCGTTTAATTCTTCTATTATTTGTCTAGAATACTTTTTAATAACGATACTTAATTTGTTGTTTATCTTTTATAAAGTAACATATTTTGTTGTTTCTTTTATAGGATGTTTCTAGGTTTCGAACTCGGGTCCACAAATATGTACACATGGACCCGATGATTCAACCGTATGTCAAAATCGCCGGTTTTGGACATATAAGCAAAATAATGTCTTGGTCGGTGGATAATAAATTCATTCTTACATTATGTGAAAGATGGCGTCCCGAGACACACACATTCTGGTTTCCAACTGGTGAATGTACCGTGACGTTATAAGACGTCTACATGTTATTGGGACTGCCTGTCGAAGGTAAGGCGGTAAATGGTAAAACCAACTATGTAAATTCAATTTGCATGGACCTCTTGGATTCTGATTTGTTAGATGATAACTCGAGAGGCCAAGGTATACTCCTTTCGCGCCTTAAGGCATATTATAACAGCTTACAGTTATATGAGAATTCTACCGAAGAGGCTCGAATAATAAAAACTAGGTATTATATTATGCTTTTAATTGGTTCATTTTTATTTCTAGAAGGTAGTGGTTCTAGTATGCATGTTATGTATTTACCTTTACTAAGACATGTAGATAGAATAGGAAGTTACAGTTGGGGATCCACTTGTTTGGCTTATCTTTATAGCTCTTTGTGTAAAAATTCATACAAAGACACATCTACCTTTTATGGATGTGTTGTTTTGCTCCAAGAATGGGGTTGGTCCAGACTACCGTCCCTAGCACCCGTCAACAACAACCCTTTCACGTTCCCGTATGCACAAAAGTAAGTTCTTAAAATGGACTATATTTACTTACTTTATCGATTATTATCTCTAAATAATATTTTTACCTTTATGGTGCAGATGGTCGGCACGTGGTTTGAGTTATAATAGATGTTCTAGACATTGTATTACCCAGTATCACAATCTCTTGTATCACCTTCAACTGACAGATGTATGGCCATTAACCTAATTATTTCATCATAATCTGTTAATTCTTCTACCAAATGTATAATCTAACATATGTTCACATTTCAGTTCATTTGACGTCCATATCTAAATTTGGATCATGACCATGAAATCAACGAACAAGATGCAGCCGTTTGGATTGCATGCACACCGATCATAAGATTCACCACGGTGGAGATGCACAATAGTGATCGTGTTAAATTGCAGTTTGGTGTGCTTCAACATATCCCAGATCCCCCGACAAACCTAGGAGAATGGCATCTCCACAAAGTTAACGACCAATGGAACTTTAACCCATGGTAAAGCTTCGCTAGATCTGAGTGTCGCAAATGGAAGCACCACCATGACCATGTCTTAACTGACGTTGTGATGCCAACTGAAGAAAAACCAAGTCGTAATTATATGGCTTGGTACAGATCGGTTGGATTTGAGTTCATCGCCGAGGATATGTACCTATACGACCCACGTCAGGAAACTTACACGCCAAAAGGCTCAATATCTAACTCCCAACAACATTGTCAGACCGGCTACTCACAACCCCCTATCCATCAAACTTTCCAATCCACAAAGATACAGACATACAACCCTAACATATCATACATCCAACCACAATACCAAGAGCATACCCCGTACCACAACCAACAACTAGATCATCATCAAGAGACCCAACATCGCTATGAACCTAACACATCACCCTACCATAGTCGCCCAAGCCAAAACACTCAACGATCATTTAACATCAACCGTCCCTCCTCCTACCATAGCCAAGAATCCCAAACATCTCAAAACCAAAACCTTCAACAACCATATGTCTACCAAACACCACAACAACCATTTCAACCTTTCCTCGATGCATCATTCACACCAATGTCTCCCTTCAATCGTCCTAGTCACCCTCCAACAACTCAAACACAACCCAACTACTCTAGCATGGGTCATGAACTCAGCTATGGTGCTACCCCTTCGATGCATACACAAGACTACATTGATTTATCAGACTATCTGAGGTAATCTCCTGCAGTTGGTGGTGATGTTCCTGGGCCCTCAGATACTCAAACACCTAGGGTGAATCATCAACGTGGGTTAGGGCCACGAGTTCGGGTAGCTAGGGGATGTGGGACCGGAGGTCGGTTAGGTGATCTCAGTCATCGACATTAGTTTTTTTGTGTAAACGAGTATTAATATTAATATGAATTGGTCTGATTTCGACTTTATCTATCATGTAGAATGTTTTTCAAAAAAATATACAAAATACACACAGGTGTCAGACCAATTGGCGCATCATTTAAAGCTTAACACATAGGCGCCAATTGGATTGGCAACACAAGGAGCACTAGCTAGTCCAATTGGCGCCTCCTCTCTAAGTTTAAGAGCAGACACCAATTGGTCTGGCGCATCCTCTTCAAAGTGGGGTAGATTGGGAATTTTTTTAAAAACAGGATTATTTAGGGATTTTTTTTTAAATCAGGGGTATTTGGGTAAAAAAAATTGGTTTCTGCTTGATTTTTGAATAGGGTTAGAGTGTCGGGTTTTTGTTATCGTCTCCACAGGGATTGTGAGATATCGCCGCCGTTCGACAGTTGTTTTAATTCTTAACTCGTAGTAACAAGGGTGGTTTTGGTTTTAGTCACAGTATCTTGCATAAAAGTGTAAGAAAATGCGATAAAAGTTTTGGTTTTTTCTATTTGAGAAATATTGTCAAAGTTAGGGTTCGACGATCACTTTGCATGTATATGTTCGATCAACAAAACTTATAAACTCCTTTAGATGATAAACTATTTCACAAAGTCCTCTCAATGTGTTTATCTCTAACACACATTGTGGGTTTTCCCATTTTGATCCATTGTTTATCTCTAACACAATCTATCAAAATGACAACTTTTTGGTTCAACTTTATGTTGAACAAAATCATTCATTACTATCTCTAGCTAACAAACAAGATTGGATGAAAACCTAGGTAAAGAGTTGGTAAACATCTCTCGATCACAAACCAACACAAAGAGTTATCAATAAAACAAAGTTTTCACCATATATTCATCATTAAAGAGTTTACAAATGAAGATCATCCCATTTACACACAAAGCTAATGATCATCTACATCTAACCTTGACAAAATGAAGAACTTAGCCACTCATTTTCATGGTGGCTTGGTCAACAAGTTTCAGAAGAAGGTTGATCAACATCCGAGTCGAAGAATCGAGATTGGATGGGAATCCACCTTCTTTTTGTGGAATATTGTTAAGAGATGAAGAAAAATGAAGAAAATGTGTTTCTAGGTTACAAAATATCTCTAGAGCAATGCTGGAAAATATCTAAAAAATGCTAAGTTATGAAAGTACAAAGTATGGTTCCAAAAAGTAGCCCCTGCTACTTATAGTGCTGCTACTGAGCTGTCATGCTCGCTAGGCGAGCAAAATGGTTCGCCTAGCGAGCCCCAAAATAGGCACCAGAGGCACCTGCGCCCAGAGAAATATCCTTGGCCAGATTTCATGTGTTCGCTAACCGAACAAAACCTTCGCTAGGCGAAGCCTCCGCTTCCACCTTCGCTCCAGCGAGTTTAGGTGGTTTTGCTACTGGAATTGCTCGCTGGGAGCTCGCTAGTGGCTCGTCTAGCGAGCAAGTGTTGGCTGTGCTTTTGACCAAGTCTGGGCGTGTTCGCTACCACCTTCGCTGGGTGCTCGCCTAGCGAGTTTGCTGACTTTTGCTACTGTAAAATTCTGGGAATGCTCGCTAGCAGCTCACTGGGTGCTCGCCTAGCGAGGACTTCGCTACACCACTCGCCTAGCGAGCATGCTGGTGAATGCATTCTTCTCTTGGTCCTTTTGCCAACTTTCTTGTGCCTTCATTTTCTATTATTTCATGCCTAATTCCTGCACAATAATGCACAAATTAAAGGTACCAAGATCGTTTAACATTGTATTACAATTCATCTAAAACAAAGGCGGTTTCGAACACTTTAGCAACAAAAAGGAGTGAAAGATGCCCACATTTGATAGCTCAAATAAGCACTTTTGGGCATCTAACAACTCTCCCCAACTAGATTTTTGCTTGTCCTCAAGCAAAGTATGCCTCTTGAAGGACAAGAGGATTTGCTTAAAGAAAAAGGTTTCTCCGAAGTCGGATAAAACGGCTCAAACACAAGCGAATCAACCAGATACAAATTCCCAATGGTTAGAATAACATAATACACAAGAACTAAAACTTTATAGCAATGCAAAACATGTAACAATCCACAACAATATTATCTTGAATGAATCACCCTATCTCTCCTCTTCGAATAAGGATTGAAGAAATTACGCGTTTGCAACCGCGAGAATAATCTCACTCTCCAACAAACAATGAAGAAATCAATTCAATTCATACAATGTCTAACAATTATAAATAAAAATGCGGAAGCACGAAGATCACTAAGGACTTTTTCGGTTGTAGCTTGGTTAGGTTAACAAACAAGGGTCATTTCTAAGGCCATTGAAAACGAAATTGCCGATGCAAAAGAGACATTCACTGTACACTATTCACACATCTCAACTTCGTTCCATTTGTTTCTCATTTGAAACCTTCACAACTCTTATTTCACAACTCAATTTTTGTTTTTCACTATTTTTCTTCCAAGCAAGCATTCATTTTCATTTTCTCTATTTTTTTTCTTTTCTTTTCACATCGTATTCACAAAACAGATGTTTCTCTTTTCTAATTTTTTATTTTTTTCAATGCTTGCTCGGTTTTTCAAGAGTTATGGCACTTACCGATTCTCTTTTTCATTCTCCCCAACTTATTTCTTACTCATCCTAAGTGAATGCTCTTGACTTTTTACGGCAAAAGAACAATTATCAAAATTTTCCGGGTTTCAAGAAAAAAGATTTTTGACATCTCGCTTTATTTCAAGCTGAGATTCAACTGTTTAAGCTCAAAGGGGTTAACGAATACTCTCTCTTCTCACGGGTAAGTTGTATTTGGAACTGGTTGTGCTCAAAAGAAAACAAGCGCCTTGATCATTTCTAATTGCTTCCACAAATTCACAATAATAAAAGACCAAGCATGAATCAAATGAATCAACAAAGTTTATTAGAATCCAACATTTAAGTGTACAATGGAGGTTTCCTCACAATTTGTGGTTCTAAGTCCTAGATGAAACATTCATTCAATTATGTTGCAAAAAGAACAATATTCAATTACGAAAAGAGTAAAGTTCTTAATGCATTCTAAAATTCTAACCGGAGGTAACCATGTACCTTAGCATTATTCACTTGTTTATTTTTATCATTGCCATCCAAGCTCGGATGCACCTTCATTGGATACTTCTTTTGAGGAGCAACCAATCTAGAAGGTTTGACACTCAATCAAAAAAAGATTTATTAAAACAAAAGAAATTTAAACCAAACACACAAATTAAAAACATAAACAATAACTATTACTTAAAAATTTTAAAAATGTGCATGGGGGACAAAACACCCCAAAAGTACATAACCAATACTAAAATACAACAAATCTGAAAATACAATAAAAATAAAACAAACTTAGCCCCCAAAGGACTCAGAACCCCCATCACTAGCGGCTTCAGAACCGATAGCATCATCATCATCATCATCACCATCATCCTCAGCACCACCAGAAGCACCAGCACCAGATGCACGGGCACCCGCCCCCTCTCCAAACACAGGCCTGTCCACAAGCCAGCTAGCGTGCTGCAGAAACTGCTCACGCGTCATCATCGAGTGCTCGCCGGAGGGGTCACGCACCTGCAACTGTAAAAGCTACATAGAATCGTGAATATCTACCATGGCGCGCTGAGTTGCCGCCATCCAATCCCAGTTATAGTTGAAGATAGCCTGCTGGAAAGGATCGGATCCATGAGGAAAAGTACCAGGACCATCAGATGTTCCGGTAGCATCAGCAGCTGAACTACTCCTTAAGTTCTTCGGTTTGCAGTACTTGGCCACGTATCTGTCATCAATGGCTGGCGGAATTCTCACTTGACTTCGGGAGGGTAGCTTCACCCTCGCATGTTGGCACAATGCCATGATGAGACACGGGAAAGCAAGGGGACAGTTAACTTGTGCCCCCAACTTTAGCCCGCTCTCAATCACGGACTTCAATTCTAAAGCAATTATCCTCGCCACATCAATCTGGATATTCGTGAGAATGCAGTGAACCAAGTGTGCCACTGGGATCGGCACGGTTGAAGTGTGAGACTTGGGTTTTATATTTTTCAGAACCAACAAAAGGATCAGTTGAGCCAAGGGAATCATGTCTTTCCTATGGTATCTCATTGGAACCCCAGATGGGTTCAGCTCAACTGATTTCCCTTCAAAAAGCAGGGCAGCAGAAATTGAATCGGTATCCCGGTGAAGCCTCAAATCCCTATGGTAAGTGTCTCTCTCATTTTCCTCCAGATGGAGCGGTTCACCCAAGACACGGTTAATTGTGTCCCGATCGAAAGCAACAGTACGGCCGGAGACTCTAGTCGTCCATGTGAATGGCTCGTCATCGTTAGGCAGTGCGTTCGCGTAGAACTAACGCACTGTTTCGATGTCATAGTGTTCAAGCGGAGCAATCAACCGGTCCCACTTTTTGCTATGAATCAACCCGGCAAATGTACGGTAGGTGCCTTCAGGGTTGATTATGAACCTTTTCTCCGGCAAAATCTTTCTCTTCTCCAAAGCCACATATCTAGCCGCTTGCTTTGCCCCAACAAATTTGTCGGTGTCGAACTGTATGGGCACGGTACGGGAAGTGCTCCCGACCTTTCTTTTCTTCGAAATGTTGGACTTGGATGCCATCTGCAAAGACATAGAGAGGAAACAACACAAACACAAAACAGATTAGAAAGCAAAACAGAATTCCAACTACTGTCATGGTCGTTGCTACTTCGCCTAGCGAAGACCTAGCGAAGCTTCGCTACAGGTTCGCCTAGCGAAGTGGCAGCGAATGCTCGCCACTGATTCGCCTAGCGAGATGCTAGCGAATCTTACGGGTTTTGGGTTCTGCAATGTTTAACAACCACATTCCAGAAAACCCTAAGTCTCATGGTACCCCTTTCAGAAACAAAATGATATATCATGCAAGGCATAGTTCTAAGATACATGCAAATCTAAACCCACATGCAAAACCTAAAGATTCCCACACCACCAACTTCACCCAAAATGTCTCATGTTCAGAAATTTCAAGCAATTGGAAACAGAAAGTAATGAAGAAGGGGCAAACCTGATTTGAGATCTGATGAATTTGAAATGCACAGGAGGTTAGGGTTGCAATGCAATGTTAGGGTTAGAGTGTGAATGAATGTGAGAGTGATTGTGAGTTCTTGTTCAGACTACAACACTAAAAAGAAAAATGGTATTTGGGCCCAAAAGAGTGGCCTGCTGAAAATTAAATGGGTTCTGCCACGCAGCGCTCGCTACTGCTTCGCCTAGCAAGCAGCTAGCGAATCAGCTCGCTACTGCCTTCGCCTAGCGAGCAGCTAGCGAGCATGACCGTATTTTTCTTTTTCAAAACAGCATTCCAAGCATACATCAGCAAGGTTTATCAATTGGAACCCCAATACCACACAACAAAAAGCTTTTAAATACTTACAATGTTGGGGTGCCTCCCAACGAGCGCTTGTTTAACGTCGGATAAGCTCGACGGTTCGATGCTCACAGAGGAGCATCCAAGGAAATAGCACAGCTCCCGCGATCCACATGACCGCCGAGATAAACCTTCAAACGTTGGCCATTTACCGTCCAACTCTCCTTCTTTTCCATGTCCTCAATGACAATAGCTCCATATTCCTTGACTTCTTTGACCCGAAATGGCCCGGACCATTTTGATTTCAATTTTCCGGGGAATAGCTTCAACCTGGAATTGAACAATAGGACCAACTGTCCGGGCACAAATTCCTTCTTTCGAAGCTTTTTGTCATGATATTTTTTTACCTTTTCTTTATACAACCAACTCGAGTGATATGCGGCATTGCGCATTTCTTCCAACTCAAGCAGTTGCACTTTCCTTTTCTCTCTGGCCAAATCCTTATCAAAATTTAATAATTTCAGGGCCCATAATGCTTTGTGCTCCAATTCAACCGGCAAATGGCAAGTTTTACCAAACACCAATTGAAAAGGAGTTAGCCCAATTGGAGCTTTGAAAGCGGTACGGTATGCCCATAACGCTTCATCCAATTTTTGTGACCACTCTTTTTTCGAGTTTGACACAGTTTTCTCAAGAATTCTCTTAATCTCACGATTAGAGACTTCGGCTTGACCATTAGCTTGTGGGTGATACGGAGTCGTCACTCTATGTGATACACCGTAATGTTTTAAAACGTTTTCTAACGGTGCATTGCAAAAGTGTGACCCTCCGTCACTAATCAACACTTGGGGGGTTCCGAAACGGGAAAATATGTTTTTCTTCAAAAAATTTATTACCGTTTTCGCATCCGCCCGAGGTGAGGCAATCGCCTCAACCCACTTAGAAACGTAATCAACTGCCACAAGCATATACTCGTTACCATAAGAGGGTGGGAATGGTCCTACAAAATCGATGCCCCAACAATCAAATACTTTGACCTCTTGGATGTTTTGGAGAGGCATCTCGTCTCTCTTTCCAATCCCACCGCTTCTCTGGTAACTATCACAACTTTGCGCATGGGCATGTGCGTCTTTGAAAATAGTGGGCCAATAAAATCCTGACTGAAGGACTTTAGTGGCCGTTCGTACCCCATTATAGTGTCCGCCGTAAGGCGAGTTGTGACAATGCCAAAGGATGCTCTGCGCTTCATCGCCGGTAACACACCTTCTCAAAAGGTTGTCACCACCTAACTTAAACAAATATGGGTCATCCCATACGTAGTACTTGGCATCCGAGAGAAATTTCCTCTTTTGGTTCGAAGTTAGGTCGGGAGGCACCAAACCACTAGCCTTGTGGTTCGCAAAGTCTGCAAACCACGACCTAACTTGAATTTTGAAAAGTTTTTCCTCAGGAAACTCTTCCCGGATTTCATTCTCTGAAGTGGTAACCTCCACATTAACTAAGCGAGATAAATGATCTGCCACCAAATTTTCCGATCCTTTCTTGTCTTTGATTTCAACATTAAATTCTTGCAGCAAGAGGATCCAACGGATGAGCCTTTGCTTCGAATCCGGTTTGGTGAGCAAATATTTAATCGCCGAGTGGTCGGTATACACTACGACTTTAGACCCTATAAGATAAGACCTAAACTTTTTAAGCGCATACACTATCGCAAGTAATTCTTTTTCAGTGGTGGCATATTTAATTTGAGCCTCATTAAGAACTTTACTTGCGTAATGTATCGCATGAAATTTTTTCTCTTTTCTTTGGCCTAATACCGCGTCGATTGCATAGTCGCTCGCATCACACATGAGTTCAAAATTTAAATTCCAATTTGGAGCGACTATAATTGGAGCGGTAACCAATTTTTCCTTTAAAATCTCAAAAGCTTGCAAACACTCATCAGTTAAAAGAAATACCTGGTCCTTAGCTAGAAAATTACTCAAAGGCTTAGCTACCTTTGAGAAGTCTTTGATAAAGCGCCGATAGAAACCGGCATGCCCCAAAAAGCTTCGGATTCCCTTCACATTCACCGGAGGAGGTAACTTTTCAATCACTTCAACTTTAGCACGATAAACTTCAAGCCCTCTTGAAGAGACTTTATGGCCAAGCACTATCCCCTCGGTCACCATGAAGTGGCACTTCTCCGAATTAAGCACAAGATTGGTCTTCACACATCTTTCAAGAACCGTTTCCAAGTTTGCCAAGCATAGACTAAAGGAACCACCGAATACTGAGAAGTCATCCATAAAGACTTCCATGGTTTTCTCGATAAGGTCGGCAAAAATAGCTTGCACACATCTTTGAAAAGTCGTCAATGCATTGCACAACCCAAAGGGCATTTTACGGTATGCAAAAATTCCAAAAGGACACGTGAAAGTCGTCTTTTCATGATCGGCCGGGTCAACCGCAATTTGGTTATACCCGGAATAGCCATCTAAGAAACAATAGTATTGTTGCCCCGAAAGTCTTTCTAGCATTTGATCCATGAACGGGAGTGGAAAGTAGTCTTTTCGAGTTGTGGTATTCAACCGCCTATAATCAATGCACATACGCCACCCCGTTGCAACTTTTGTTGGGATCAATTCATCTTTTTCATTTCGAATCACGGTAATGCCACCTTTCTTCGGAACCACATGCACATGACTAACCCCTGGGCTATCCGAAATCGGGTAAATCATTCCCGCATCCAACAACTTAACAACCTCCTTTCTAACAACTTCCTTCATAGTAGGATTTAAGCGGCGTAGTGGTTGAGCTACCGGCTTAAAATCCTCTTCCATTAAGATCTTGTGCATGCAATAGGAAGGACTAATTCCTTTGAGATCGGAAAGAGTCCAACCCATGGCTTCTTGATTCTTTTTCAACACATTGATCAAACGGGCTTCTTCATCCTTTGACAAAAGATTGCTTATGATAACCGGCTTAGCTTCGGTATCGTCGAGGAATGCATACTTCAAAGTAGAAGGTAACATTTTCAATTCAATTGGCGATTTTTCTTCATTAACCTCCTTCTTCAAGTCTTCCTCCTCAACTTCCCACGGTTGTAGTTCGTTTAAACTATTAAGTTCCCTTAAGCATTCATCAAGAGCTTGCTCTTCTTCAACTGTGAAAACTTCAAAGGAGTCATCAAGAGCTAACTCCATAGGAGATATCTCATGAATATGCTTAGAAACTTCAAAGGTTGCCTCTTCAATCGCATCAATACGAAAACTATCACGTCTATCATTTAAATGCTTCATGGCTTCGAATAGATCAAATGTAACTTCTTCATTTTGGACCCTTACCTTCATCAAACCGTCGTCAACGTCAATCATCATGCGTGCGGTTTTCATGAACGGTCGGCCAAGAATGAGCGGAGCATCGTCATCCTCTTCCATATCAATCACAATGAAATCGATCGTGAAAAAGAATTTGTCGACTTTAACCAAAACATCTTGGGCTACGCCATGAGAATGGGTAGTCGACTTATCAGCCAATTGCAAAGTCATCCGGATGGCCTTAATTTCAATGTTGCCAAGCCTCTTCACAATAGACAATGGTATAAGATTAATGCTTGACCCCAAATCAATTAGTCCTTTTCCGACATAGACATCACCAATTTTAACCGGCAAAGTGACTCGGCCCGGATCAACCTCTTTTTTTGGAAGCGTCCTTTGAATGATTGCACTACAGCTCGCATCTAGGACAATGGTCTCCGGTTCCGTATACCTCCGCTTTTTAGTAAGTATGTCTTTCATGAATTTTGCATACTTAGGCATTTGCTCCAATGCTTCGGCAAACGGAATGTTCACTTGCAATTGTTTGAATATATCCATGAACCGGGCGTAATGCCGTTCATTCTCCCTCTTAGATGGAGCATGTGGATACGGGAGGTTTTGGATTGGAGTAGCGCTCACTACCTCCTTTCCTTTAGCGACTCTAGAACTTCTCGCTCTTTTCTTTTTCACTTCTTCCACCATCACTTCATCACTCTTATTTTTCTCAATTTCCACACTTTCTTTATTTTCAACTTCACCATTTTTTTCATTCTTTTCAACTTCTTCCTCACTCCACTCCCCAACTTCACCATCAATACTATCCTCTATTTTTTTCTCCTCATCTTCTCTCTTTTCACTCTCATCTATTTTTTTATTCTCACTAATCAACTCCCTTCCACTTCTCGTCGTTATCGCCTTACAATGCTCTTTAGGATTCATTTGCGTGTTCGCCGAAAAAGATGGATCGGGTTGTTGTTCCGCTAGTTGTTTAGCAAGTTGTCCGACTTGAGTCTCGAGATTTTTGATTGCCGCATCGTTGCTCTTTTGATTAGCCATCGACATTTGCATAAATTGTGTCAATGTCTCTTCCAACTTTGAAGTCACGACCGGCGGTTGTTGAGGTTGGTAAGGATTTTGGGGAGGGTTTTGACGGCTAGAAGAACCACCCCCATAACCTTGGTTATGGTAATAGTTACTCCTTGGTTGGAACCCTTGATTCCCTTGAAAGTGTTGTTGTTGATTTTGAGGATGTGGTTGATACGGTTGTTGTGGTTGTTGCCTCGGTTGGTAGTCTCGTTGGTTCGCCATGTAGTTCACTTCTTCGAACCCGGGAGGTGGACAAAATCCGGTGTCATGCTCACCTTTGCAAAGCTCACAACAAGCTATTTGTTTAGCTTCTGAAGGTTCTCTCAACTCTTTTATTTGTTGAGTCAAGAGTTCAACTTGTTGTGAAATGAGTTTGTTTTGGGCAAGAATAACATCGTTCGTCCCAAGTTCAAGCACTCCCGGTTTCTTCAAAAAGTTGCCTCTACTTTGACTTTGGAGGTCATTTAGAGCCATTCGGTTAATGATATCTGTAGCTTCTTCGGTGCTTTTAGACAACAAAGAACCACCCGAGGTAGCATCCAATAAAGTCTTGCAATTCGGTTGGAGGCCATTTTTGAAAATGTGGATTTGAGTCAATTCGTCGAAACCGTGCCCTTTGCACTTCCGAAGCATGGATTTAAATATTTCCCATGCCTCATTCAATGATTCGTTAGTCCCTTGTGAAAACACGGAGATTGTCGTTTTGGATTCCATGAAACGGTTGTGGGAGAAAAATCTTTCAATGAACTTCTCTTCCAACATGTTCCAATCCGTCATGACTGCAGGTGTTTGATCCAAGTACCAATCTTTGGCTTTGTCGAGCAAAGCATGAGGAAATAATCTTTTGAACAACGGTAGCTCTTGAGCTTGATCAACTCCAGCCGCCAATGCTATCTCGTAAAATTTGGTGAGAAAAGCAAAGGGATCTTCATGGTCAATTCCGGTGAATGGACTTCCATACAGCAAGTTAAGAGTTCCCGTCTTCATCTCGGCTTGCCTTCCCGTATGGTTGGCAAACTGAGCAGTATTCCTTGGACTGTTGACACATGGTGTGGAAATGGGCGGTGGTTGTGGTGGTTGATCCATGATAGGTATGAAAGGTGGTGGATGTGTTGTAGAGGAACTTTCTCCTTGTTCTTGTCGTTGTCTAGCTTGTTGCCTCCTTCGTCTCGTTCTGCTATTCAGTCTCCTTGCGGTTCTTTCGATCTCAGGATCAAAAAGAAGTTCGTCCTCAGGAACCTGCCCTCGCATAAAACGAAAGCTGCACACTAAACCAAACAAATTACAAGCACAAGTCAAAAATTCAAAAGTTAAAAATCTAGCAACTATTGCGATGCTCGCAATATCAATTCACAATCCCCGACAACGGCGCCATTTTGTTGGAATAGGGTTAGAGTGTCGGGTTTTTGTTATCGTCTCCACAGGGATTGTGAGATATCGCCGCCGTTCGATAGTTGTTTTAATTCTTAACTCGTAGTAACAAGGGGGGTTTTGGTTTCAGTCACGGTATCTTGCATAAAAGTGTAAGAAAATACGGTAAAAGTTTTGGTTTTTCTATTTGAGAAATATTGTCAAAGTTAGGGTTCGACGATCACTTTGCATGTATATGTTCGATCAACAAAACTTATAAACTCCTTTAGATGATAAACTATTTCACAAAGTCCTCTCAATGTGTTTATCTCTAACACACATTGTGGGTTTTCCCATTTTGATCCATTGTTTATCTCTAACACAATCTATCAAAATGACAACTTTTTGGTTCAACTTTATGGTGAACAAAATCATTCATTACTATCTCTAGCTAACAAACAAGATTGGATGAAAACCTAGGTAAAGAGTTGGTAAACATCTCTCGATCATAAACCAACACAAAAAGTTATCAATAAAACAAAGTTTTCACCATATATTCATCATTAAAGAGTTTACAAATGAAGATCATCCCATTTACACACAAAGCTAATGATCATCTACATCTAACCTTGACAAAATGAAGAACTTAGCCACTCATTTTCATGGTGGCTTGGTCAACAAGTTTCGGAAGAAGGTTGATCAACATCCGAGTTGAAGAATCGAGATTGGATGGGAATCCACCTTCTTTTTGTGGAATATTGTTAAGAGATGAAGAAAAATGAAGAAAATGTGTTTCTAGGTTACAAAATATCTCTAGAGCAATGCTGGAAAATATCTAAAAAATGCTAAGTTATGAAAGTACAAAGTATGGTTCCAAAAAGTAGCCCCTGTTACTTATAGTGTTGCTACTGAGCTGTCATGCTCGCTAGGCGAGCAGAATGGTTCGCCTAGCGAGCCCCAAAATAGGCACCAGAGGCACCTGTGCCCAGAGAAATATCCTTGGCCAGATTTCATGTGTTGGCTAGGCGAACAAAACCTTCGCTAGGCGAAGCCTACGCTTCCATCTTCGCTCCAGCGAGTTTAGGTGGTTTTGCTACTGGAATTGCTCGCTGGGAGCTCGCTAGTGGCTCGCCTAGCGAGCAAGTGTTGGTTGTGCTTTTGACCAAGTCTGGGCGTGTTCGCTACCACCTTCGCTGGGTGCTCGCCTAGCGAGTTTGCTGACTTTTGCTACTGTAAAATTCTGGGAATGCTCGCTAGCAGCTCGCTGGGTGCTCGCCTAGCGAGCACTTCGCTACACCACTCGCCTAGCGAGCATGCTGGTGAATGCATTCTTCTCTTGGTCCTTTTGCCAACTTTCTTGTGCCTTCATTTTCTATTATTTCATGCCTAATTCTTGCACAATAACGCACAAATTAAAGGTACCAAGATCGTTTAACATTGTATTGCAATTCATCTAAAACAAAGGCGGTTCCGAACACTTTAGCAACAAAAAGGAGTGAAAGATGTCCACATTTGATAGCTCAAATAAGCACTTTTGGGCATCTAACAATGGTAAACTTTTATTGTCTTATTTGGAATGTTACTTCCAAGAGTGAAGTTTCATCTTGTTGTACTCTTGGAATGAATGTTTTGGATACACTAGAAGAAGATTGTTGAGATCCAAGAGTTGGTCTAAGACTTTTACGAGCTACGCGCTTCAATAACTACCAATTTGGATTATTTTTTTAAATTTGATTGTATTTTCGTTGATTTTTTATTACATTTTTGTTGTTCTTCCCAAATTAAAAGTGTTGTGAACACCTTCTAAATTGAGGGGATATTAGAGATATTAACATTAATTATAAATTAGTTGTAAGTTTGTTACAAATTGGTTACAATATATGAGAGTTAGCTATTAGTTACAAGTTAATTATAAATTATTTAGACTAGATGAAAATTAGTTATACTCTTAGTCTATATAAGTATCATTGTATCACTTTCATGGACTAAGCTTTTATTTTGATCAATATAAAATCTATTACATATTTTTATATTTGTGTCTTTTCTTATAGTCTTTATAGATTATATCAATAATCTTAACAATTACCATTTATTTTCATTTTATTTGGGATGACAACTGATTTTATTGAAGGTTATTTTAAGAAAATAAGATTGAATGTGGTCAAATTAAATATCAGTTTAGTTTGCTTTTATGGAAAAGAAAATTTAAACCAATAAAAATATAATTGAATTAAGTTCATTCAATTTTTGAAATATTTTATTCCAATATTTGAATCAAACCTAACCGATGAAGAACAAGAATTCAAATTAAGAAAATTATGTGCGGAATGAAGTTTTCCCCGTGTTTTTGAAAATTAAGACTGTTCATTTTTTTTAATGAAAATATTGAGATTAGAAGAGTACAAGGGGTACTCAACCAATTACAATGGCACTTAAGATTGTCTTGGGATACAATGAACTGAATTTTCACTCCAATCTAACAATGTACATTCATCCAACCCTCTATTTCTAACCACAACCCATTTCCAAGAGACCAATTTTGTGTTAGTCAAAGTTTTCTCCACTCCTTTAATACAACCCTTGAAAAAAAATTCATTTCTACATAGCCAAATAAACCAAGTAGTGGCTAGCCACAGTAGGTAGGAAATATTTTCTTTGATTATTCCTTTAAGACTTTTGAGAAATTCACGGATGGTATCAGAAATGGAGAGATCCATGATAACTCGAAAAAGTATCGCGTTTTCGACTGGATTCATATGCCATTTTGAGTCTTTTTTCTTTCCTTTTTACGGTTTGATGTTTGTACTTGGTACACGTTTCAGGTATTTTGGTTGGAGGAGTGTATGTGCGAGAAAATAGTGCCAAACAGCGATAATTGAAGCGAAAATGACATTTTGTATTTTCAGGACGCACTCCCTGCCAGAATGACGCCCGTCATGATGTGGTGCTTTGAAGGCCGTCATCACTACAAGACAAAATCAGAAAAAGTTGGTTTCCAACTGGATGATAGACAGGTCGTCATCCAGATGGCGCACGTCATCCTTCCATGAATCATGATGATCAAGGCGTTAAGGCCATGACGCCCATCAAGGTTCTGCAGTTCATAAAACTTATGCACGTTTTCAGACTTGTCAATATATTTTTTCACCACTTTCTCCACTACCTCTTACACATTTTAGGACACCCCTGTATGAATTTTAGATCTATAAATAGGTCCTTTAAATTCATTTTTCATATCCAAAATTTTTAGAATTTATTTTAGAAAAAAAATCAGTTTTATTAAAGCGGTTATTTTCTCACACTGAGAGATATCCCCACTTTAGATTAAGATTCTTCAAAATTCCATATTGTTATTAGATCGTTCGAGTTGTAATCTTGTCGACATTAGGTTACCGAATTTTTATTCACAATTTCCTTTGTACTAGAATTTGAGTTTTTTCTTTATATTTACGTAATTGTTCATTGCAAGTACAAGTTCTCACGTTTATTGTTTTTACTATTTTTATTTGTACCACTTGCATTTGCATGTGCCTCAATTATTATATTATTATAACTAGTATGTTTAGAATTTTAGATTTAATTTCTAATTATTGTTTATGTTTTATTTGTAATATGTCTGACTAATTGCATAGAGCCCAAAATGTGAGGACCTCCGTACCGACGATGCTCGCATATAAGTTGTAAAAATTATGATTAAAATGGGATTTATTTATGGGCTTGATTTTATTATGTTTTTAATTAAAATGTTCACTGCAAAAGCATAAATTAGAGATATCGATTCCGATTCGAAAGAATATAACTTGTATCCAACTTAGAAAAAAAACAATTTTTAATTATTTACACTCCGAAAGCACCTTTTAATTAATTAGTAAAAATAACAATTTTCAAAAAGGAATTTTAAGGATATAAACGGACATGCGAAAGCGGACATTTATGCGCTTAAAATCTATCATTAGAAGAGCGGAAGTTTGTAATACCTTTAAGTTTATTTTTTAACCTTAAATAATTTTTAAATAATTAAAAGTAATTAATTTCCAATAATAAAGTTTTTCAATTTAACACACTGAACACGCGAAAACGGCAATATAGATTTTAGACTAAAACCTAGTTTCGGCTGAGCGAATGGTTCCTTTAAATTAATTATTTTTCTTATGAGACAATATTCCCCCAATTTAATTATAAACTAAACGACTTTTGTGAGTGTAGTAGGTCGACGAGAGCCATATTCTAGTCTCCTTTTAATTGAATTTTAAACTAGCTTATTTCATTTCTTTTGCATCCAAAAATTATTATTGTTAGTCTTAGATTTACACTATAGTGATAGATAACGATAGGTCAATAATTGGTCTTTGTAGATTCGATTCTTTTTATATTACTACAATATTTCCTTGCACTTGCGAACCTATCAAGTTTTTTGCGCCATTGTCGGGGACCAAATAATCAATATCGTGATTTCCATACTTCGCCGTATAGACTAAGGAATTCTTTATGATATTTTATTTCCCTTTTCTTGGTTTTATGCCAAGCACCCATAACTCTGGGGACGAAATAGAACAACTGATTAACGAGATCGGGCGTTTTCTCCATATTAGACGTTGATTAGAACAACTATGTACCCAATATATTATCCCAATGGTTGAGCAAAATTATGAGCACCCTCTTAAGAATTTTATCGGCGCATTTCAGGACGGGCCTCATTCGAGCATTGCTCCCCTGAATATTCAAGCTCATAATTTTGAGCTTAAACCCTCTTTGCTGCAAATCGTACAGAGGAACCAATTCTCCAGAAGCCCTACGGAGGACCTGAATCTGCTTTTTTTTGTGTTCCTTCGGTATACTGACACGTTAAAGAGTAACGGTGTTGATTCAGAAGCCATTAGATTGTGTCTTTTCCCCTTTTTCCCTTTGGGAATGAGCCAAAGCTTGGCTATAGTCCCTCCCAACTAACTCCATCAATACTTGGATTAATACATTGGATGTTTTGTTTGATTGGTTTTGATCGCACGGGGGCGAGGACAGATAGATTTGATGTGTTTAAGATATTTTTGAAGAACGACAAAAGATTGAGCAATGCGGTGCACACCAATCGTTCAATTCTTTCGAGGGATAATAAGGCGAACGCCTCCTATTTCCTTTTTCGTTCAAATTATTATTGAAAATTGTTTGCGGAAATCGAATATGCACGGTAGTGAGGCGTGCGCCTCCCACTCGCTTATTCAAGGAACAATGAGGTGTGCGCCACCATTCCTTTATCTAATGTTCGTTTAACGTGTTTTAATTGACAGACGGAAAAATCGAGCAATATGGTGAGCGCCAATCATTCAATTATTCGAGAGATGGTGAGGCGAACGTCTCCCATCCTTTTATCATCCGAAATTTAATTATTGAAATAAAGTCTTTTAGAAATTAGAGTTGGTTCGGAAAAATAATTTGAATTTGTAAGATTGTGGCTTTAATCGAATGACAAGAATTCGAGCGATATGGCGTGCGCCAATCATTTGAGTACTTGAGAAATAGTGAAGCGAATGCTTACTATGTTCTTTTTTATCCAAAGGTTACGAAAGAAGTATTTTTAAGTATTATATTAATTTAGGGAGATGACTCGCGTTTGTAAGTTTTTTAGGGTTTTAAAGGGATGACGAAAATTCGAGCAATGTGGCGGACGCCAATCATTCGAATACTCGGGAGATAACAAAGTGAACGCCTCTTATACTCTTTTTCATCCTAAGTTTGGATTATAAAAATATTCTTAGAAATTATGCATTTGGAAAAGATGATTTGAATTCGAATTAAAGTTTTAATCGAGTGACATGAATTCGAGCAATATGGCGTGCGCCAATCGTTCAAGTACTTGAGAAATAGTGAAACGAACGCTTCCTATATTCTTTTTAGCCCCAAGTTTAAATTATAAAAGAATATTTTTTTAGAAATTGTATCGTTTTAGGAAAATGACTTAAATTTGCATCAGTGTGAAATCAATCGAGTTTTAAATGAATCACTTGGCATTGAACCAAGATTTTGTTTATGAATAAGATTGGAAGAATTTAGTTTGAAAATAATTATGAAATTGTCATAGTGATCAATATTTAATTAATCAACAATCATTAGTTAAAAATTTAAATAAACCATTTAATTAATACAACCAAAATTAATTATCAAAATTAACAAATCTAAATAAAATTTAAGTAACAAATTATTTTAATATATAAAAAAATTGGAGTGAATAAATCACAATATGCTCAAAGCCAGTTTGTACGTAGCGACAACGGAATCAAAGTGTCGTACGTAAGGGTCATAACGCGGCGAAAATACCATATTAATGTGTCAAAATTTGGGCGGCATAATACAAAAATGTTGAATTCGCACTTAACAATCCGATTTCTCGTAATAAAATAAAATAGCAGCAACCCAACTTTATACTTACAACAACTGTTCACAAAATATTTACAACATCTTGGAGGTGCAAAACGATTAATGGGCCCAATGCGCGTGAGAAAATCCCAATATCCAAAACTTATATAATAAAACAAAATAATCAAGAAAAAATAAGTTTGATTTTATAAACAAATGAGAATAATTTCTCTTCCCATGGGACCACAAAATCACGCCTGCTAGGATCAAATGCCAAAGTGATAAACACACTTGGATCACAATACTCAGAACGATGAGAAATAGAAGCCAGGCGAAACTACTACCTAAACATAAACGAAAACCAAACAAAAAAACAGTTCTTGAACAATGGCCTCATGTCAAGAAGGCGATAAGTAAAAAAAGGTTGGAGTTTCAGCTTCACAACAAACATATGAGCGTGAAAACAAACGGCAATAGAGAAGTCGAAAACTACCTCAAACCGATGACGACGGCTCCAACGGGATGTGTGACACGGTATGTTCCTCTTTCCCTTTCGCATTTTGACCTTCTTTTCTTTTCAGAAACTTCTTCTTTGGATGGGCCGATTATTGTGTTTGGATTGGAATAAGCGATAGCGAATGCTCCTTCTGCTGCATAGGAGTGTTTCGTGAGTGTGTTGTATTAATGTCTCATTTTTTAAGGTTGTTAGGTTTTGTATCAATGAGTATAGGAATGGTGGTTAGGATTCCATTTTGTGATAATTTTTTATTGATGGTTGCTAAGTTTTTTCCTCTGTATTGATAACTAGTTTTTGTGTTTAGGATGCTGATAAATTGTTGTTGTTCTTCTTCTAATATGAGTAAGTTTGTCTGTTTCTCTGTATTATGTTTTGATGGCTAGAGGTTTTTGGTTATAGGTGGCTACTTAGGGATGATCTTCCTCTTCTTTGATGCTCTCATTTTATAGTAGAAAGATTAGGTTTTTTCTATGTGCGTTACTGCTGAAATTTTATTCATGGTAATAAAAATGAGAGACTTTCTAAGATGATAAAAGGGTATTGCCAAAATTGTGTAAACTCTGTTGTACTTTATGTTTTTCATCTTGTTTGATAGTGAACTCTTCCCTCTATTTTTTAAAATTTGAAATTCTGATTTTTGACATTATTTTAGTTTGTTTTCAATTGAATCTATTGCATTTGGTTACACCATCTTTAGAAACTCACTTCCTCCTTTTGGTTTCTTAGGTCAAAAGCAAGAAGAATTTGGCATAGAGACTAACATGGATGAATACAAGGTGACATGACATGGAAAACCCGACACTTAAAGAAAACAAAAAGTTATTTGGAGATTTGAAGATTAGTTTTTTTAGGATTTTCTTTTCAACTTGTTCTATGTAACCAATATCAACATGTAATGTAAAATATTAAAATGAGTGAAGAATATTATTATTATTTTTTTACAATTTTATGAAACTTTTAGTAATGTAATACAAAACATGTGAATTTTATGCCTTATCCATTGAATTTTGCAAAAAAAAAATGAATCATAAATAACACTCCTACAAATGAATGTCTATTGGAAAATACAAAATGACGAATGAGTGTATTTTAAATTAAACTTGTTTCATTAATAAAATGAATGAATGCTTGTAAATCTTAAGAAACGTGGTTTATGGATGAAATGAGATTTATAGGACTTAAGGCTGACCAAAACTCCAACTATCTCAAATGAAAGGCCAAAGGGAAACATACATTCTCTTAATGAAACTTACAATGAATACCACATATGATTTGACATTGAATACCATGGCCTGACTATTCAAATGATCAGATAAAAAAATGCACAAGATTTTGACTTCATATACTTAATGTTATCCAATGACCAAATGAAACCGTCGATATGATAATGCACCTGAGATATTAATGAACCTTGTGTAAATGAGTGTATGCATAAGAATGGATGCAAAGGAATGAAAGATGAATATAAACAAATTGAGTGGGGGGAAATTTAGGGTATAAAAGCTTCTCCTATTTAAATGTCTTTACCGGATATCATGAGTGATGATGATCCTCATGAGATCAGGTTAAAAGGTATTTAAATACATAGGACCCAAATTTTGCCCCTAGATGCAATGACATGATATGCTATGGGCTGACAAACTTCTTTTTAGTTTGCTGGGGATATGATGAATCCTAGCATGATTTTTGAATGATGGATGATAAACAGACCTGTGGAGAATGATGGAAATATGATAGTGAGAATTCACAGGAAATGTAAAAGGAAATGAGTAAAGACTCATCGGGGATGGCAATTTGCTGGGGAAAAGACACTGGGGAACATTCAAAGTACGATTTATCAATAGGTTCAAACACGGCTTGACAATTTAGAATGTATTTGAGAGTTCTGGAGATTTCTTATAAGAAATTCATCCGCACAAAAACATTGGAGTTTTCTCACTAGAAAATCATACGCACAAACTAGATTATGAGCCTTCTTATGAGAAGATCATCCATGTAAAAGGCTAAGATGATTCTTTATGAAGAAATCAATCAAGGCAAACATCATTGGAGTTATTTCTAACTAGAATAGCATCCAAGCTTATGGGAATTCCTTAAAATGACGAGTCATACATCACTTTATAGGAGCCATCGGGAAAAACAGGGAAATCAAACTCTCTGTATATTCTAGCAATAATTAGACTTGGATCGTAAGCAATGGATTACAACCAGCTTATAGCGGATTGGTGACAACTTAAACTGGACTTTAAATGATGTTGGCGACAACCAAACTTCAGATACCAATTACGATTGGATTTTCAAACAGAGTGTCAGTTATAACTGGACTTTTAGATAAATACCAATGACAATGGGTTTTTGAAATGATACTAGTAACAACTAGATTTTAAGGGTTCCAAATAACAATTGGATTTCCAATAAGATATTAGTGACAACTGAACCAGATATACCAATAACAATCAGATTGGAGATAACACCAGTGACAATTGACTCTTCAAGATTCTCATTATAATTGGACTTTGGATGGAGTGCCAGCGACAACTGGACTTTGGGTCAAGGGATAACAATCAACGACAAGACCAAGGGACAACACAAATTAGTGCAAAGGACTCTTTGAACTATGCATGATTTGAATTTAGCTTTTATGCATGATATATGAATGATCATGATATGCAATGCTGATATCAAGAGACAGTCACAAATATCCAAGGGGATCTCTTTAGAGGATTACTTTCCATACCAAATCGCCAGTCGAAAATGTTTTAATTTTGACTTTTTTATTATATGATTTCTCTACTCCCTTCTTCTCTCTTCTCAATAACTATAAGGCTTTCAACTTTTCTTCATCTAAGTCAACTAGTTCATCAATGGTCATATTTAAATAAGACCCAAACGGAATCTCACATCGCCTCTGAACTCTAGTTGATTAAAGACAGATTTCGATTGGTAAAACTGCATCATGCCCATAAGTCAAACGAAAAGGCGTAGCATTCGTGGCTTCCTTAGGAGACGTTCGACAAGCTTAAAGAATTTGATCTAAAGTATTATGCCAATTGTTTGATTTTTCCCCACATGCTTCTTTATTAACCCAATCACTACCTTATTTGCTGCTTCGATTTGACCATTCGCATGGGCATAATAAGGCGTTGATGTTAGAAATTTAATCCCTATTCCTTTGGAAAATTCTTACATCTTTCGACCAGTGAAAGTTGATCCTTGATCAGTTGTAATGGTCCCAGGGATTCCAAATCTATAAATTATGTGCCTTTGGATAAATTCAATCACTACTTCTTGATCAACGTTCACCAAAGGCATGGCTTCGATCCATTTAATAAAGTAATCAATACCCACTAAAATTTACCTTTGACCTTTAAATGAGGTTGGTCGAATTTCACCAACCAAATATAATGCCCAACCTCTAAAGGGCCAAGGCTTTACTATGGAATATAGTTCTCTTGCAGGAACATGTTGAATGTGTGCATGTATCTAGCACTCTTGGCACCCTTTAGTGAACCCAATGTAATCCTTCAACATTATAGGCCAATACATTCCTTGTCGAAACAACAACCACTTTATTTTGTGGCCAACTTTATGAGCTTCACATTCCCCACTATGGACATTTGACAGAGCCATATATGCCTCACTTTCACTAAGGCATTTGAGAAAAATTCCTTCAGGTGTCTTTTTGAATAATTAGTTTCCCATAAGAGTATAACTTAAAGTACGATACCTGACTTTTCGCTCTGCAAATGTTGTTGGGATTTCTAGATAATCTACTATTGACTTTCTCCAATATGTGTTATTTGAGTCATCTATGGCCAATATTTTGAATTTTTCTTAATCTGATGGAGATAACTTTGTTGCCATTACTCTTCCTTGAACTTCAATTAAATCCTCCAGTTTTTCTTTCGACACCTTTTACCCAAAAGAAATTTGGGCCAAATCATTAGCTTCTTGATTTTTGAGTCGAGGAATGTGTCTAATGTTCACGTAGTCAAACTTTCTCATCAATCTATTTGCTATCACGAAATACATGATCAAATTTTCTTTGACACATTTGTATGCCCTAGTTATCTGTTTGACAACCAGTTCAGAGTCACCACTTATTTCGACTCTAGTTGCCCCCAATTCCATAAAGATTTCGTGGCCAGCTATCAAAGCTTCATATTCAGCCTCATTGTTCGAGCAAGAACCCTATATCCGGTACTTGAATTTTGTTGGAATTTTGTTAGAAGAAATGATTAGAACTCAAATCTCCGTTCATTCTTTATGACCAGAACCATCGAAATATAATTTCCAAGGTTCAACTTCTACAAAGGGTTGGGGCGTTTTGACCATAGCATGATCAACGATAAAATCTGCAACTACCTGTCCTTTCATAGCTTTCAAAGGCATGTAGGTCAAAGAATACTCAGTTAAAGCAAGTGCCTATTTCCCAATTATACTATTAAGATTGACTTAGAAAGCATATGTTTTATTTTGTCAAAATGAGACGAAACATACACACCAACAGGCTTTATATAGTGCTTTAATTTAGTGCAAGAGAAGTACAGACACATGCATAATTTTTCAACTAGACTATACCTAGTTTCTACATCGTTAAGAACTCGACTAAGATAACAAATGTCTCTTTCATGCCATTTTCATCCTCTTGAGCAAGAATGCTTCCAATAGTTACATCAGATACCGAAATATATAACCTCATACTTTTGCTTCTACAAAGAGGTGATAGAATTGGAGGACGGACAAGATAATCTTTTATTTTATCGAATGCTTCTTGTTGTGCTTGTCCCCATTCGAAACCTTCCTTTGTCAATCGAAGAAGAGGCGAAAAGGCTTGAGTTTTGCCACTTTGGTTTGAGATGAACCTCCTTAGGAAGTTAATCTTTCTCAACAAAGACTGCAGTTTCTTCTTCGTTGATAAAGCTTTCGCTTCCATTATGGACTTGGTTTTATTTTGGTTGATATTAATCCTTATTTTATGGACCACAAATCCTAAAAAATCCTCTGCCTACACACAAAACTCACATTTGAGAAGATTCATCTTCAGACCATGTTTCCTCATTCTTTCGAATGACTGTCGGAGATGGTCAATATGACTTTTTCCTGACACAGACTTAACAATAACATCGTCAATGTAAATCTACATAAAAGTCTCAGTAAAATCATGAAAAATAAAATTCATTTCTCTTTGATAAGTTGCCCCATCATTTTTCAAACCAAAGGGCATGACCACCCATTCATAGGTGCCCATGAGCCTTGGGCAATGAAACGTTGTTTTAGGAATGTTCGTTCTATGTGTTGGCATCAATTTTGGTAAAACTTAGTGTTATCACAAGATGTCACACGTGTTGTCTTGAATGTGATATCAGCCTCCTGCAGGTTGTTTAAATATGGTTGTGCAGGAGTTAGCCAAGATGTCAGACCCGATGTTAAGACATGTGCATACAGAACATTCAGTCTGAATGTTATGTGTTTTGTTGTTGTGCTTTTCATGCAAATCTTTGTGTGCTTATGTGGAGATTGCATGCGTTATTCAAGGAGTAATTCTATTTAAAACCAGAATGTTCTATTTTCCAAAAAGGAATTATTAGCTGCTATTTCTTAGAAGATACACAATTAAAATAGAATTAGGGTTTCATGTTGCCCAGGCCCATTCAAAAAGATTCTATTTAAAGGCCATGTAAAACCTATTTTAGACACACAAGATACGAACGATGAAGTGAGAGAGTTTTAGGGTTTTAGTCTTGTGTGAACTTGTGAATTGTGAGCCATTCATTCATCTTGTTGATGTATGAATTGGACTGAGTTTTGTGTTGTAATTTGTCCACTCTAAGTTTGAAGTACGAGTGTATTTGTTTACTTGGTTGAAGCTTTTAAGCAAGATCAAGTATGTGTCCTTGAAGTGTGTCTTCTTTCTTTGTAGTATTTGTTCTAGTATCACTGTTGTGTTTGATGGGGAGTGAGTATGGTCTCATATCTAAGAGTTCTTAGATAGAAGTCACACGGGTAGAGATTAGGTGAAAAGACTGTAACTTGAAGTTGTTTACTGAGAGTCTTTCAACTAATTCTGTTTAGTGGATTTCCTTCTTGGCTTGGTAGCCCCCAGACGTAGGTGTGTTTGCACCGAACTGGATTAACAATTGCTTGTGTCGCTGTTTAAATTGCTTCTCTATTTTTATCCTGTTTATACTTCACTTGTTGTTCAGATATTAGTGTCGTGACATTATCTTCGACATCTCATATCTGATACCAGAATTTCAATTGGTATTAGAGCGGGCATCCTGCTCTGGCTTTGGGTGAGATCTTGGGACGTTACTTTCTGGTACTATGGATAGAGACGGAGGATCTGTGCACAGACCACCAATTCTGGATGGATCTAACTATGACTATTGGAAACCTCGGATGGTAGCCTTCCTGAAATCGTTGGATAATAAGTCTTGGAAGGTTGTTCTAACAGGCTGGGAATATCCCTTCACTACAAAGGATGAAGAAGTTACAACTGATAAGAAGCCTGAGGAAGAATGGACCAAGGAGGAGGATGAACTAGCTCTTGGAAACTCTAAAGCATTGAATGCTATATTCAATGGGGTTGATAAGAACATCTTCAGACTGGTGAACAATTGTGAGGTGGCTAAAGATGCTTGGAATATTCTCAAAACCACTCATGAAGGTACTTCTAGAGTGAAGATGTCTAGATTGTAGTTGCTTACTACAAAGTTTGAGAATTTGAGGATGAAAGAAGATGAAATTATTCATGACTTCCATATGAATATCCTTGAATTGCAAATGCCTCAGGAGCCCTGGGTAAGAAGATGTCAGATGAAAAACTTGTGAGGAAAATCTTTAGATCACTTCCCAAGAGATTTTCCATGAAAGTGACAACCATAGAAGAATCTCAAGATATCTGCAAGATGAGAGTGGATGAGCTAATTGGATCCCTCCAAACATTTGAGTTGGGAATGAGTGATGGATCTGAAAAGAAAGTCAAAAGCATAGCCTTTATGTCAAAGACTGAAGATAAAAAGGAAGAAAGTAGTCAGGATACTGATGAAGATATGGCAAATGATTTAGCGTTACTTGGAAGACAATTCAACAAAATCCTGAAGAGGATGGATGTGAGGTCAAAGTCTAATGTCAAGAACAACTCATTTGACATCAGTAGGCCCAATGATGCTGGAAGAAGAACAAAATCTGAAGAAAAATCTAGACAGGGCAAAGGAATTCAGTGCCTTGAATGTGAAGGGTATGGTCACATTGGAGCTGAATGTGGGACCTATCTCAAGAAACAGAAGAAGAGTCTTGCTGCTACTTGGTCTGATGATAATTCTGAAAGTGAAACAGAAGGAGAATCTGCCAATCTTGTGACTGCCTTGACTGGGAGATGGGATCCTGATGAAGACTCCAGTGATGATGAATTGACCTTTGATGAATTAGCTACTTCTTACAGGAAGTTGTGTTTCAGAAGTTAAGAAGTGTGTCAACAAGTGGAGAATCAGAAGAAACTGATAACCCAGCTAGAGACTGAGAGGACAGAACACTTAGATATCATCTCTAAGTTTAAAATTGAAGTTGTGTTCCTGAATTCCAAACTGGATGAGATGACAAAGTATGTCAGAATGTTAAACAGTGGATCTGACACCTTAGACAAAATCCTCCAGGCTGGAAAGATGGCAGGAGACATGACTGGCCTTGGGTTCAATGAATCCTCTCCTGACTGTAGTCCCACTGGTAGCAAACCAAAGATGTCACATTAGGTGTCTCAACATCACAAGGAAAGACAACATAAAGGAAAACGCCAAAGATGGAGATGTCATTACTGTGGGAAATTTGGTCACATAAAACCATTTTGCTTTAGGCTGTATGGTTATCCTAGTCCTACTCATCAACCTAGACCAAAACAACACATTCCTGCTAACAGAAAATAGTGGGTTCCTAGGGTTGGTGCTACTAACTTTATAGCTCACACTTCCTTCAGAGTATCAGCCAAAGAAGATTGGTACTTTGACAGTGGATGCTCCAGACACATGACTGGAAACAAAAACCTGCTGGTTGACCTTCAATCCCATGTCACTAGCTATGTAACTTTTGGTGATGGAGCAAAGGGTGAAATCAAGGGGATTGGAAAGCTAAACTGCCATGGAGTTCCTAACCTTGATAATGTGCTGCTTGTTAAAGGATTGACTGCAAACCTGATCAGCATCAGTCAACTATGTGATCAAGGTCTAAATGTGAACTTTACAAAAACTGAATGCTTGATTACTAATGTAAAAAATGAGGTGATCATGAGAGGAGTCAGATCTAAGGACAAGTGCTATATGTGGATTCCTCAAGAAACTAGCTATTCATCCATATGTGCTCTAGCTAAAGAAGAAGAAGTGAAATTATGGCATCAAAAACCGGGTCATCTGCATCTTAAAGGAATGAAGAGGATCATATCTGTTGAAGCTATAAGAGGAATCCCAAAATTAAAGATTGAAGAAGGAAGAGTATGTGGTGAATGTCAGACTGCAAAGCAGATAAAGGTGTCACATCAGAAGATCAAACATGACACCACATCTAAAGTGTTGGAACTTCTCCACATGGACTTGATGGGACCTATGCAGGTGGAAAGTCTTGGTGGGAAAAGGTATGCTTATGTTGTGGTGGACGACTTCTCAGATATACCTGGGTGAATTTTATAAGGGAAAAATATGATGTGTTTGATGTGTTCAAAGATCTTTGTCAAAGACTTCAAAGAGATAGAGAGAGTCATGTTATCAGAATCAGAAGTGATAATGGGAAAGAATTTGAGAATAGTAAGTTTGCTGAATTTTGTTCATCTGAAGGGATTGGTCATGAGTTCTCTTCTCCCATTACCCCTCAGCAAAATGGTGTGGTGGAAAGGAAAAATAGAACTCTCCAAGAATCTG
Organism: Lathyrus oleraceus; assembly: GCF_024323335.1. Taxonomy (NCBI): domain Eukaryota; kingdom Viridiplantae; phylum Streptophyta; class Magnoliopsida; order Fabales; family Fabaceae; genus Lathyrus; species Lathyrus oleraceus. The sequence continues at coordinate 349,692,120 of NC_066581.1, forward strand.
CTAGAGCTATAATTCATGCTAAAAAGTTATCTTACCACTTCTGGGCCGAAGCTATGAACACGGCCTATTATGTTCACAACAGAGTAACCTTAAGAAAAGGGACCTCAACCACTTTATATGAAGTCTGGAAGGGAAGAAGACCTACTGTCAAATACTTCCATGTGTTTGGTAGTAAATGCTATATCATGGTTGATCGTGAACAAAGGAGGAAATGGACCCCAAGAGTTACGAAGGAATATTTGTGGGCTACTCAACAAACAACAGAGCCTTTAGAGTCTTTAATTCCAGAAAAAAAGTTATGCTGGAGTCTATCAATGTTGTTGTTGATGGTCAAGAGACTAATGTCACAGACGATGTTGAAACATTTCTGGATGATGCCCCAGCTGATCTCCTGGACAAAAGTAGTGAGAGTGAGTCCACTCAAGCTGAACCTGAAGCTGATAAAGTTAATAAGGGACCCTCTATCAGAATTCAGAAGGATCATCCTAAAGATCTCATTATAGGATACCCAAATAAAGGGGTCACCACTAGATCAAGGGAAGTGATCTCATACGCCTGTTTTGTGTCCAAGATTGAGCCTAAGAATGTTAAAGAATCCTTAACTGGTGAATTCTGGATCAATGCCATGCAGGAAGAGTTAGGTCAATTCAAGAGAAATGAAGTATGGGAATTGGTTCCAAGACCTGAAGGAATAAATGTTATTGGAACAAAGTGGGTTTACAAGAATAAATCTGATGAAAAAGGCGTGGTTACTAAAAATAAAGCAAGATTAGTAGCACAAGGATACACTCAAGTTGAAGGAGTTGACTTTGATGAAACATTTGCCCTTGTAGCTCGCCTAGAGTCCATTAGATTGTTGCTAGGAGTGACATGTATTCTAAAGTTTAAACTGTTCCAAATGGATGTGAAAAGTGCCTTCTTAAATGGCTACTTGAATGAGGAAGTATATGTTGAACAACCAAAGGGATTCACAGACCCAAATCTTCCAAAGCATGTGTATAAGTTGAGGAAAGCTCTTTATGGGTTGAAATAAGCACCTAGAGCTTGGTATGAGACTCACATTGTTTCTCATTGACAATGGATACAGAAAGGGAGGCATTGATAAGACTTTATTCATCAAAGATAAAGGAGGAAAGCTCATGGTTGCTTAGATATATGCGGATGATATTGTGTTTGGTGGGATGTCAAGTAAGATGGTTCAACATTTTGTTGAGCAAATGCAGTCTGAATTTGAAATGAGCCTTGTTGGAGAACTGACCTACTTTCTTGGCCTACAAGTCAAGCAGATGGAAGATTCTATCTTTCAATCCCATGCCACTAGCTATGTAACTTTTGGTGATGGGGCAAAGGGTGAAATCAAGGGGATTGGAAAGCTGAACTGCCATGGAGTTCCTAACCTTGATAATTGGCTGCTTGGTAAAGGATTGACTGCGAACCTGATCAGCATCAGTCAACTATGTGATCAAGGTCTAAATTGAACTTCACAAAAACTAAATGCTTGATTACTAATGTAAAAAATGAGATGATCATGAGAGGAGTCAGATCTAAGGACAAGTGTTATATGTGGATTCCTCAAGAAACTAGCTATTCATCCATTTGTGCTCTAGCTAAAGAAGAAGAAGTGAAACTATGGCATCAAAAACTGGGTCATCTGCATCTTAAAGGAATGAAGAGGATCATATTTGTTGAAGCTATAAGAGGAATCCAAAAATTAAAGATTGAAGAAGGAAGAGTATGTGGTGAATGTCAGACTGGAAAGCAGACAAAGATGTCACATCATAAGATCAAACATGACACCACATCTAAAGTGTTGGAACTTCTCCACATGGACTTGATGGGACCTATGCAGGTGGAAAGTCTTGGTGGGAAAAGGTATGCTTATGTTGTGGTGGACGACTTCTTTAGATATACCTGGGTGAATTTTATAAGGGAAAAATATGATGTGTTTGATGTGTTCAAAGATCTTTGTCAAAGACTTCAAAGAGATAGAGAGAGTCATGTTATCAGAATCAGAAGTGATAATGGGAAAGAATTTGAGAATAGTAAGTTTGCTGAATTTTGTTCATCTGAAGGGATTGGTCATGAGTTCTCTTATCCCATTACCCCTCAGCAAAATGGTGTGGTGGAAAGGAAAAATAGAACTCTCCAAGAATATGCTAGAGCTATAATTCATGCTAAGAAGTTGCCTTACCACTTCTGGGCCGAAGGTATGAACACGGCCTATTATGTTCACAACAGAGTAACCTTAATAAAAGGGACTTTAACCACTTTATATGAAGTCTGGAAGGGAAGAAGACCTACTGTCAAATACTTCCATGTGTTTGGTAGTAAATGCTATATCATGGCTGATCGTGAACAAAGGAGGAAATGGACCCTAAGAGTTACGAAGGAATATTTCTGGGCTACTCAACAAACAGCAGAGCCTTTAGAGTGTTTAATTCCATAACAAAAGTTATGCTGGAGTCTATCAATGTTGTTGTTGATGATCAAGAGACTAATGTCATAGACGATGTTGAAACATTTCTGGATGATGCCCCAGCTGATCTCCTGGACAAAAGTAGTGAGAGTGAGTCCACTCAAGCTGAACCTGAAGCTGATAAAGTTAATAAGGGACCCTCTATCAGAATTCAGAAGGATCATACTAAAGATCTCATTATATGATACCCAAATAAAGGGGTCACCACTAGATCAAGGGAAGTGATCTCACACGCCTGTTTTGTGTCCAAGATTGAGCCTAAGAATGTTAAAGAATCCTTAACTGGTGAATTCTGGATCAATGCCATGCAGGAAGAGTTAGGTCAATTCAAGAGAAATGAAGTATGGGAATTGGTTCCAAGACCTGAAGGAATAAATGTTATTGGAACAAAGTAGGTTTACAAGAATAAATCTGATGAAAAAGGCGTGGTTACTAAAAATAAAGCAAGATTAGTAGCACAAGGATACACTCAAGTTGAAGGAGTTGACTTTGATGAAACATTTGCCCCTGTAGCTCGCCTAGAGTCCATTAGATTGTTGCTAGGAGTGGCATGTATTCTAAAGTTTAAACTGTTCCAAATGGATGTGAAAAGTGCCTTCTTAAATGGCTACTTGAATGAGGAAGTATATGTTGAACAACCAAAGGGATTCACAGACCCAAATCTTCCAAAGCATGTGTATAAGTTGAGGAAAGCTCTTTATGGGTTGAAATAAGCACCTAGAGCTTGGTATGAGACTCACAGTGTTTCTCATTAACAATGGATACAGAAAGGGAGGCATTGATAAGACTTTATTCATCAAAGATGAAGGAGGAAAGCTCATGGTTGCTTAGATCTATGTGGATGATATTGTGTTTGGTGGGATGTCAAGTAAGATGGTTCAACATTTTGTTGAGCAAATGCAGTATGAATTTGAAATGAGCCTTGTTGGAGAACTGACCTACTTTCTTGGCCTACAAGTCAAGCAGATGGAAGATTCTATCTTTCTATCTCAAAGTAAATATGCCAAGAATATTGTTAAGAAGTTTGGCATGGAGAATGCAAGCCACAAGAGGATACCTGCTCCTACTCATCTGAAAGTGTCTAAAGATGAAAATGGTGTCAGTGTGGATCAAAGTCTCTACAGAAGCATGATAGGGAGTCTGATATATCTCACAGCAAGCAGACCTGACATTGCTTTTGCTGTAGGTGTATGTGCTAGATATCAAGTTAAACCAAAGGTGAGCCATATAAATCAAGTGAAAAGGATCCTGAAATATGTCAATGACACTTGTGACTATGGGATGCTATACACTCATGGATCTGAATTTGTGCTGTCTGGATATTGTGATGCTGATTGGGTTGGAAGTGCTGATGATAGGAAAAGCATATCAGGAGGATGCTTCTTCTTGGGGAACAATTTAATATCATGGTTCAGTAAGAAGAAAAATTGTGTTTCTCTGTCTACTGCTGAAGCTGAATACATAGCAACTGGAAGTAGTTGTTCTCAACTGGTGTGGATGAAACAAATGCTGACTGAATATAATGTCAGGAAAGATGTCATGACATTGTACTGTGACAACCTGAGTGCTATAAACATCTCAAAGAATCCTATTCAGCATAGCAGGACTAAACATATTGATATCTGACACCATTTTATTAGAGAACTCGTGGAGGATAAGATTGTAGCCTTAGAGCATGTTGCTACTAAGATGCAGTTAGCTGATATTTTTACGAAGGCCTTGGATGCAAATCAGTTTGAAGTCTTGAGAGGAAAATTAGGGATTTGTATTTATGAATACTTGTAGCGATTAATATGGAGTGGAAAAAGTAATCAAATTAGTGTCTATGTGGCTAAAATAAAGTGCCCCAATTATGGTAAATCATCACCTAGTTTTGGAAATACCATCTATTACGTCTTCACACGCTACCCCCATAACCTCACTACCTACTCCAACTCTTCCATCTTCCTGTTACTTCTTCACACACCTCTGCTAGGGCAACTATGCTTTTTCCAGAAAAACTCCAAAATGTCACAACATCAATATACTTCTGCTTCAAAAATTACTAAGTCTACTCAAAAGGTTAGTGCTCCTCCCATGGACATTCCCGATGATGAGATTCTGGATGTTGTTCCTCTCTCTGTTATTCCCTGCGAGGCCATTGATTTGAACCAACCCATAGATGCCTCAGCTTCTGCATGCCCCAATCAAGGTAACATCTCTAGTATTCCTTCTGGCTCAACTCCTGCCACTAATTCTAAGGAAGATATACACCACACTGATCGAGTTATAAGAAACCTAGTCACTAGAATCCTTAATGAAGGACATTATGTAAAGGGAGTTTCTACTCCCCTGTCTAAAATGTACCCCTCTCCTAAGGTTGAACAACATAGTGAGAAGGATGTCGATTCCTCCAGTTCTGAGAAGGACATGGCTGCTGAAGGGTTGTGCTCTCTAGGGCAAACCGTGTCTGAAAAAGGAAAATATGTGGCATCTAAAACTGTCAATGCTTCCCACTCTGAGAAACATGATGATGCAAACGATGTGATTGACCTAGAGGATGATAGGTCTGATGATCAAGAGGATAACTTACTTCATCACTTAAAGCCAAGTGTGGCTAAACGCATGAAGACTCGAAAAGGAAGATCTGTGGCTGAACTTATGTCAGCTAGAAAAGCTAAGAAGACTGCTGGTATTGGTCCCTCCAAATCTTGGAGCAAGGTTGAAGTGAAGAAGAGGAAGGTTAGAGAAGATTCTAAGTCTGAAGAGGATGTTGAGGAAGATGTCCTTGACATCTCGCCTGTGAAGAAAGCCACTTCTAGGAAGTCTCCTGTTAAAGTTCCTGTTGTTCCTTTGGATAATATCTCTTTCCATCTTGATGATGGAGCTGCCAAGTGGAAATTTATGATTCAAAGAAGGGCGACTATGGAAAGGGAGTTGGTAAAAGATGTTGTTGATGACAAGGAGGTCATGGACCTGATAAAGGTTGTTGGGTTGTTGAAGACTATGTCTGGGTTCTCTCAATGCTATGAGGGTTTAGTTAAGGAATTCATTGTCAACATTCCTGAGGATATTACTGATAAGAATAGCAAGGAATTTTGCAAGGTGTTTGTAAGGGGTAAGTGTATCACATTCTCTCCCACGGTTATTACTAATTTTCTAGGAAGAAAAATTAAGGGTGCAGGTGAATTGGAAGCTACAGACAATGAGGTATGTAGAGAGATTACAGCTAGGCAGGTGAAAGGTTGGCCTATTAAAAAGCATCTTCCTACTGGGAAGTTGACTGTCAAGTATGCTATATTGCATAAAATAGGAGCTGCAAATTGGGTCTCTACCAACCATATTTCTACCATTGCTAATACCCTTGGAAGGTTTATTTTTGTTGTTGGAACCAAAGTGAATTTTGACTATGGTAGATTTATGTTTGAACAAATCATCAAGCATGCATCTACTAATGCAGTTAAGCTGCCTATTGCCTTTCTCTCTATGATCTGTGGGATTATCCTGAATCAACACCCTGATATTATATGCTCTAATGACTTACCTAGTAGAAGAAAACTTGCTCTGTCTGGGCACTATAAATTGTTTAAAGGCAGTCATGTCGAGGATATTGTCATGACATCTGCCATGAAAAAGCCAGCCTCAAAAGTTGGAACAATTGCTGAGCTTAAGGAGACTTGCAAAGAGCTGGGTGAAGAGATAATGGTAGCAACAACTAGGAAACAATCGTTGGAAGCCTTGATTGCAAGCTTGGAGCAGGCTGAAGGTGAAAATATTGAACATGCTAAGGAAGCTGAAGCCCACACCTCCAGTGAGAGGTCTGCAAACAATGATGAGACAAGTGGCAATTCTGTTTCTGGTGTTGATGAAGCTGCAAGCTCAAGCTCTACTAATTAGCTCCTTTGACTTTGGTCCCTATTGATGTGATGGTTTTTTTTGCTGTGATGGATTTTCTTGATTTTGGCAATTCTGTTTTGCTGTTTGTTGGTTTGTATCTCAGCTTGCTTACAGCTGGTTATGTACTTGGTTTTGTAACCCTTTAACTTTTGACATTTCGGTTAATGACTAAATATACATTTATTTTGTCTCTTTGGTCTCTTTTGGCTAAAAAGGGGGAGAAATAACTATAGCTAGATGATGTTTGACTGATACAAAGAGGGAGAACTGTCTGGTGTATAGTTGTGTGGCATAGGGGGAGAACTCTCTGTGTTCTGTACGTGTGAAGCTGAAGGGGGAGGTGGTGTGTTCTAAGCACAATCGCATATGTGTTTACTAGTTGCTATTTTTGTTAGTAATGTGTGTATGTTTACTTCTGCTGCTGAACTGACACTTTGATTGATTTCTTGTGAACGTATGATCTGATGTATGTTTTAGCCAAAAATTGCCCAAAGAGGGAGTTTGTTGGTTCTATGTGTTGGCATCAATTTTGGTAAAACTTAGTGTTATCACAAGATGTCACGCGTGTTGTCTTGACATGTGATATCATCCTCTTGCAGGTTGTTTAAATATGGTTGTGCAGGAGTTAGCCAAGATGTCAAACTCGATGTTAAGACATGTGCATACAGAACATTCAGTCTGAATGTTATCTGTTTTGTTGTTGCGCTTTTCATGCAAGTCTTTGTGTGCTTATGTGGAGATTGCATGCGTTATTCAAGGAGTAATTCTATTTAAAACCAGAATGTTTTATTTTCCAAAAAGGAATGATTAGCTGCTGTTTCTTAGAAGATACGCAATTAAAATAGAATTAGGGTTTCATGCTGCCCATGCCCATTCAAAAAGATTCTATTTAAAGGCCGTGTAAAACCTGATTTAGACACACAAGATACGAACGATGAAGTGAGAGAGTTTTAGGGTTTTAGTCTTGTGTGAACTTGTGAATTGTGAGCCATTCATTCATCTTGTTGATGTATGAATGGACTGAGTTTTGTGTTGTAATTTGTCCATTCTAAGCTTTGAAGTACGAGTGTATTTGTTTACTTGATTGAAGCTTTTAAGCAAGATCAAGTATGTGTCCTTGAAGTGTGTCTTCTTTCTTTGTAGTATTTGTTCTAGTATCACTGCTGTGATTGAGGGGGAGTGAGTATGGTCTCATATCTAAGAGTTCTTAGATAAAAGTCACACGGGTAGAGATTAGGTGAAAAGACTGTAACTTGAAGTTGTTTACTAAGAGTCTTTGAACTAATTCTGTTTAGTGGATTTCCTTCCTGGCTTGGTAGCCCCCAGACGTTGGTGTGTTTGCGCCGAACTGGGTTACCAATTGCTTGTGTCGCTGTTTAAATTGTTTCTCTATTTTTATCCTCTTTATACTTCACTTGTTGTTCAGATATTAGTGTCGTGAGATTATCTTTGACATCTCATATCTGATACCAGAATTTCAAGGAACATCTTCATTAGTAATGAAAATCTGATTATATTCAGAATACCCATCAAGCATACTAAGATACTCAAAACCTGCGGTTGAATCGACAAACATTTTTGCCATTGGCACTGGGTATTCATCCTTTGGGGTTGCTGCATTCAAATCTCCGAATTCAATGTAAACCCTCAAAGTTTTGTTCTTTTTATAACAGGAACAATATTTGCAATCCATTTGATGTACCCTGTTGTGCGGATGAACTTACATTTGAGAAGCCTTTTGATTTCTTCTTTGATTTTCGATAGGATTTCTGGTGTGAAATGCCTTGGAGTTTACTTGACTAGCTTTCTCCCAGGCTTTATATGCAATTTTAAATCCACCAAATCCTTACTCAATCTGGGTATCTCACTGTAATCCCAAGTATAACAGTCTTTATACTCTTTCAAGGGTTAGATCACTTCGACCTTGCGTTCTGGGATAAGGTTGGCACTGATATATATTGGCCTCTTGCTTATTCCATCTCCCAAGTCAATTTCTTCTAGGTGCTACGGGATCCTTCTCAAAAGCCAAAGGTTCGTCATCATAGATGGCGTCGAGCCTCTGGATAGTCACATCGATGTGTTGTTTATCAGGGGGCTTTGGTTCAAAATCCACTCTAGGCTCTTCAAGGTGTACTTCAGTATCTTTGGCTTCAACAACTATGTACTTTACTTCGGCCTCTAAGGTCGCTTTTTACTTGTTTTCGGCTATGTAAACCAAAATCTTTTCCAGTGTGTTGGATTCAGACTTACCCTATCTTCGTCTCCCTAACCAGTAGGTCAAAGTCCTGGAACCCCTTCAACTTCGTCTACTTCCCCCATGACCTCTCTATCCCAGTTGAAACCACGGGTTGGGTGCAGATTTAGAGAATAAAATGCCTTATCAAAAGGCATGTATGGGAAACCGACATGGCTATAAGGTGCAATATTTGCCAAATTCCTGTCAAAATTCCGCTTATCCACATGGTTAACCTCATCCATAAAATATATTTGGTCAGCCTCAACGTTTTCCACTATGTCGTCATCTCTCCATATCGAAATTCTTTGATGGAGCAAAGATGGTATTTCTCCAATCCCATGAATCCACTCACGACCCAATAAGAGATTGTAATTGGCCCTTGATGTTATGACCATGAACATAGCTGGCCTTGTAATAGACCCAACTGTTAGGTCAACCTGAATTACTCCCAGAGTATGGCTAATTTTTCCTTCATAATTCGATAAAACCATATTATGTGGTTTCAGGTCAGTGTCGAATTTACTAATCCTTTTTAACATGAACTGTGATATTAAGCTAACTGCCGCCCCACCATCTACTAAAATCTTGTTGACTCCAACATCTTCCACCTTTCCTCTGATAAACAAAAGCTTTAGATGGTTTTTCATTCCTTCGCCCGATCTTTCTAAGAATGCATTTTACTCCTCAACGCAACCGTTATTCATCACATAATAGCACACTGGCTTGTATTTGTCCATTTCTTCTATCTCTTTAGTCTCTTCGACCTCTGTTACATGATCATATTCTATAGGTAACACATAGACCATGTTGCAATTGATGTTCATAGATGATTCTGATCTTGAGTCGAAGTCATCAGTTAACATATCATCATCTTTTAGGGGTTGCTCCGATGTCTTCTCTTTGGGCTTCTCCACTCTAGGAGAGAAAAGACTTCTTCCTACTAGCTTTTTGTCTTCGACCTCATTGCTAAATTAAGGTTGGTTAGTTCTAGACTTTGCCATGTCTTTCTCAGTCCCCTCTCTTTCAGCTTTCTTTCTCCTTTATTGTCTCCTCCATTGGGATCTTGACATAGGATTTTTTTTCCTTTGTAATTTCCAGATCCATAAACCTGTTATTTCGTCACCTGGAACTCTTTTTGATAAGCAATGGCAGATCCTCGACCAAACTCGAAGCTTCTCCACTTCTCCCGACCTTGGCCCTGTTTTTTAGTGGGCCTCAACCATTTGTCCCTAGGGGCATCAACAGTGGGCTTGAATGAGGCTTGCATGTTCGCATGGATATTTGGGCCTCCTTGTTGCTGTCTTCGAGGGATTCCCCATTTTTCAAAGACATACTGGTTTTGAGTGTCCTTCCAGTTTCCCTTATGACGGGCAATTCGAATCTCTCTATATTCTCTACAACCTTTTTGTCAAAGACGGAACTGCAACTTGGGCACAACATCACTTCAGACTTCTTCCTCTGGAAGTGGTGTAGAAATTCGACTAAGCTTTCATCCTTCTTAGGATAAGAAACCTTCACTTGATCTTCACTTTGCAGGTGTTTTCCTCATCTGACCTCATGTTAGCATATTCACCCAATTCAACCATGTTGACTTGCATGTTGGGACCATCAACAATCTTAATCTTCTGCAATATAACTCTGAGACCTTCAGTAGTCTTAGTCATTTCGACACCTTATTTGAAACCCTCAGTAGTTCCAACCATAGGGCCCTTGTTATGATGGCCTTCAGTAGCCTCGGTCATATTGACATCGACAAGTTCGATGTAATGGGCATCTACCACTTGCAAAGGATGCGAGTCAATCTTCATCTGGGACTTTCCCTTGTCACCAAACTTCAACCTCCCTTCCTTAATAGAGTTATGCACAAGATCCCTGAAAAGAAAACATTGTGAGGCTTTGTGGCCTAAAAAATTGTGATATTTGCAAAACCCTCATTTTTTTGTTGTTCTAACGGTGGTGTTTTAACACCGGGTGACACTATCATTTGGCCATCTTTGACTATAAAATTAAAGATCTCATCACACTTCGTCACGTCGAAGGTGTATGTTCTCTTAGGGAACTTATCATTATTTTCTGTTTCGACGAGGTTTTTTCCGTTCAAAGGTGCAAGAACCTTGCAATAATAAGGTGGCCCTTGTTTCAACTCGGCCAAATCGACTTCGCTTTCGTCAAAACCTATAAGATCATTATATATCTTCTGACTATCCTCATCCATTTTAATGTACGCTACCCTTTACCTTATGTTGTTCTTACTTACCCTAGCCTTTTCAACCTTTAAACGCTCTACCTGTCGAACTCAGTCTGCTAATTAGGCCATATCTCTTAAATATTAGGTGTCTAGCTTCTTCCTAATGGAACAATCTAAACCACCTGCAGCCATTTCGACTAGTTCATGTTCGGGAACTTGTGTGAAACACCTTGCCTTCAACAACCAGAACCTATTTAGATAATCATCTATTGGCTCACTAAACTTACGCTTAATACTATCCAATTCCTTCAAACTGATCTTAGATTGTCCCATATAAAATTATTCATGGAACAATCTTTCTAAATGAGCCCAATCATGAATGTAGTTTGCTGGGAGTTTGGTGAACCAAGTGAAAGCATTTTTCATGAGGGAACTAGGGAAATATCTTATCATCAAGTTCTCGTTGTTAGCAATGTCCCCATCCTCAGTCAAATACCTCGTTATATGTTTGACAGTAGATTCGCTGGTATCACCGGAGAATTTTGTGAATTTTGGGACTTTCCATCCCCTAGGAAGTTCAGTTTGCAACACATATCCAAACAAAGGAGATGTATAGTTTAGTTTGCGTTGATCTGTGTCGTGACTGTATATAAAATATAGTCTATCGGATACTTGACTCCAAGTGCACAGTCTAGTCGTTTAGTTTTAAAATATATCGAACCCACAAGGACCGATGGTCAAACTAATGCTATCGATTTTACTATGTTTAGCTAAGGTGATGATTTTTAGAGGTTCGGTTCAACAAAAATTAAATCTAAAGAAAATTAAGTTTTTAAGAAAATATTAATGAAGGGATATCAGTATGCAACACATTAATTGTCAGGGATTCGATAAGTCACCAGTGTATATTTTAATTACCAAATACCTTTCAGTAGAAAATACCCATTTAAAAGGCTTTATCTCACACTCTCGTGATTGTTGACTCAGACTATACTTTTAAGTCAGAATGTACGCTCTCGCTGTCCCATTTGAAGTTAAAAATACTTTTTGAAAAAAATAAGTTCTAATTGCTTTTAAAGTGCTCTCGCTGTTTTTAAAATCAATGCCTAGTTTTTACTATCCAATTCGACCCTCACGCTCTTGCAATTGTCGGTTCCAACCTTAGTTAATTTCCCAGTCTTGTGGCAAAACCGTATTAAATAGCTTCTCACTCTCGTGACAAAGTTAATTAAATTCAAATTCAAAACCACATCCAGAAAGATTATTTGAGAAAAGAAGTTTACACCGATTATTATTAAATCCCGTCTAATTAAATTATTTACATACCGATACCGATAGTTTAGCCGGACATGTTAAATAATGCAAACACAGACGAACAAAAACGATTTAACAATAAAGCAAACATGATTATTTAATAATAAAGCAATAATAATAATTGAATAAAAAAAACCTGGAACTTTGATTAATTGAATAGGCTGAAACTTGAAGTACTTGAGCAGTCCTCCACAGGTCGGTAGGATTCTGCTTCTTCGAAACAAATGCTTAAACTAAACTAACTAAGTTGCAGTAGTTCCCCAATGTAGGAAACTACTACTTTTGGATAAGTGAAAAATGAAAAGGAAAAAGGGAAAAATCAAAGCTCTGAACGGAAAGGTAAACAGATTGCAGTCAAAGAAAATAATGCTTGCTGGAAAAAAATATCGTGAAAACAAAATTGCAGGAGCGGAAAGAAAAAAAACAGAGAGATAGGACGAGCGAGAGCCCCGAAAGTTTCCAACTTCCATTATTTTATAATCCCTCTTGGTCTTCGTGCTTGAGAAAAGTAAGGAGGACTTAGTTGAGTGAGGGATTCACGGGAAGGTGGTTTAAGGAGCGAAGACTGGGTTGAGTTGAGGGCAACGTGGACCACTTCTGTTTGAACCCCATTACGCTGATTTTGCATACGTGACGGTCGTGATGGACTTGTGGCGTTCGTCACACTTAAGGGTAGTGTGACGATCGTGATGGCGTGTGACGGTCGTCATGTTCACAAAGTTCATATTTTCTGTTGTTTCTCTTCTGTTTCTTCTTCTTTTCCTTCCTTTTCTATACTTTGCTCATTTAAGCATGGGAATTGAAATACCTGCAAAAATAACTTGAACACTTACGGAATAATCGAAATATAAATGAAAACGGTACGATTTTTGAATGTAAATCAAGGCAAATATACGATACATTTTCGCGTTATCATGTGCATGCCTATGTTTACCCTATTTCGCGCCATAATACTTTCGATCATGGCTGTCAAATTGTTATCCTCTACAACTTTGTCCTTTGGAACCCGATGAATGATTTCGTCCGCATTTTCGTTTCGATTGACCATCGTTACTCTTGGGGCTTCTCTCTCCCTAGGTATTTATTGTTTGACCCTATGGGGTTCACCCTGTTGTCCCTGGTCGACTTTGACACCTTTTGGTATAAATTGTTGGGCCTGATTTATTGTTGGGTCTTCTCCTAAAATCAACCTCTGTTTCTCTACCATCCATTCTCGACGAGGTTGTCTAACTAGCGCCTGAGGGGCGCCAAAGAAGTCTATAATTTGCGTTATATGTGCTGCCATTTGCTGATTAGTCTGAGCACTTTATTGATTAGTTTGGGTAGTATTTTGGATTAGAGGATTTGATATCATCCCCATATGTTGGGCAAGCATATGAACCATATCATGGTTGCTTTCGTCCATTTGTTGCCTTAATAATTTTGCAAAATTGGTTATGAAAGCGGGTAATTGGGCAGAAAATCCCATCCTTGGGGGTTGGGTGCTTTAACCCAAATTGTTAACGGCCGATCACGACCATTGTAATGGAGAAATTATGGTCGCCATTGGATCAGTAAATGTTGACGTACTATTATGAAAATTTGCCATCATAGAAGTTGGCATGCCATATGGCTGTTTGCGAACATTCATTATCATTGTAAACCCAATCACATAAGGCCTAAAACTATTGGTCTTTGGGTTACTAGTTCCCCCTACGTTCACACGAGGAATGATATTACTGGTCCACTTTGAGTGCTCGACGGTATTGCCGTCGTGCTCACTGTAGAAGGCATTGCTTCAGTCACATTCGTTGCGGTCGTATTCTCTTTTGTCGAATGAGGAGTTTATTCTCCATTATTGTTTGATGGATTAATCATGTTTCTAATGTACTTCCTTTTTGGTCTTGATTCGTTATTTTTGGGTACTGTACCACTTCTCAATCTCATGAAACAAAGTTTGAGAAAAATTTGTATGAAGAATTAAGCAAAATTTGTTTACCTTGGATTTTGGTAAACAAGCGTTAGTCTTCCAAAATTGATACTTTTGTTACTTACAGGATCGACTAGATTGGTCCTAGGACATATGTGTATAGTTCTTGTTTAAAGTTTTTCTTATTAGTAAGTTCTTCCACGATAATGTTGAATTTAAAAGCAATGCAAAAAGGATTTATGAAAAGTATAAAGAAGGAAAATAATTTCGACAGGAATGTAAATGGAATGAAAATGACTTTAATGTAAATAGATTGATATTGAATGAAAATACGGTGTTTCATACGTACATATTCTCATAAAATCTTTTCTCAATAACACTAGATACTTTGAGTGATTTTGAGTTTGGTACAATATTGAATACACCAAATCCTAATGCTAAGACTCCTATTTAAACTACTTCGATAGTAACGATAACAAACAGTTTTTTCTCCAAAAATGACACGTTCTTGCTTGCATGTGTTTTGCCTTTCATATACCTCCACGCGTCCTTTGAAGGAACAGATAATGCCAAAATATGGTTATTAGCCTCGTTTTGAATTATCTCCATCGAAATCATCTTCGAATCGTTTCAAAAACTTCTAAGTTCTATTATAATGTTATTTCGACAGTATGGCAACTCCTTTGCCAAGTTCCAATCGAAAGGCTTTGCCTAACTTCCCGTTGAAGTCAGCTTGGATTTTCTAAATATTTCCTTAAGTTTTATACTTGACTTCTTCTTTTTTAGCGTCGAAATTATAACTAACATTTATATGAATGATATTATCACTATAACTCAACGAAAATTAACAAAGTCGCTATAACTGATCCCCCACAAAATAACTCACTAATCATTACTCTAAGCTTCCTTTTTCACCTAAAGTTTCACTAACTCTAATTTCATCACACTTAGCTATTTCTCTTCATTCTTTGTCTTTCTTCTTCATTTTAGCTCATCTTTCACTTGTTTTGATCCTATTCTTTGACTAAAATCATGCAATGACAGACTATCATCACAATCCCAAACTTGAGTTATTGCATGTCCTCAAGTAACTTATTTGCAACTGCACATTTTAATATAAAACAAGTTGCACAATAACAATCTAACATTACCAAATTAAAATTTTCTTTAACCTGACTATCGTTCTAGCTTCCAACTTCTATCCGGAAAATTCAAAAAACTTCCTCAAACATTGACGAGTACTCAACCTGACTCTTGGATCACTTTGACACACTCACTGGATATGGGTATCTCTCAATCAACATGAAAAATAAATTATACTTAGCTTGATCATGTTCTAATATAGTTCAACACAAAAATCACAATACACATATTATGGGTCTTTTAGGTTGTAACTTGGCTTATGTTTGAGTATGATATTTTTAGGAAAGTAGGTTTAAACATTTGGAGTTTGGTTCCTAGTTCTCCTTCTGTCATCATACCCATTTGTTCCTTCTTGACGATACTAGAGATCTTTAGTCATTCTTATACTTGCATTCTTTTTCTTTTCTCTTTTTTTTAAGAAGTGTCTTTTTCCACTTCTTATTTCCTCACAATCTTTGAAATTTCGGCCAATTTTCTCTAGTACCCCAACCCCAAACTTAAGACTTTGCTCACTTCCAAGAGTAACCCCAAACTTAATCTTTTTCATACACTTTCAGAACTATATTTCTACCTAACTCCAAAGAGAGGGTGAAAAGAAAAGATCTTTCAAGTCATATGGCTAAGAATTTTTAGGCTACATTGTAATACCCCAAAATTTACCCTTCATTTTTCCTGAAAAAAAAAAAGAAAAAAAAATTAATTAATTAAATAAATAAATAAATAAATAAAATAAATAAAATATAACAAATTATTTTGGACTTGGGTCTCCCTCACTTGAGCCCATTACCCACGAAAATCAGTCTATAAATACTGAAGTTTCAGTAGAGGAAAACACACTTGGAGTTACACTAGGAGATTCACTTGAGAAAAAGGGAGAGAAGCAAATACTCTGAGGTTTCCTTGGAACAAAACCCCGAGGAAAAAGATAGTGAGAGAAGAACTAACAGAGTTCAGAGCAGCCTCCAAACCCTGAAGGGAAATCAACTTGTAAACCTCACGGGTGCAACTCAATTTCAATCAAGCTCTCCAATCAGGTTTGCCCTATATCCATCATCTTTATGCCTTTAATTTGAATGCTCTAAATGTATGAGGTATTATGGGTGAATTTGATACCTTTTTGTGAGCCTTTTGTGAATTTTGATGGAATTATTCATGTGGTTACATTTTGATTTAGGGGCAACTCTGGGTTACCCTATTTTGTTTATTCTAACCTGTCTTGTGTTTCCATGGCATTGTTTTCTCTTGATTTCATCCTGCTGCTCTAACCCTTTGTCGAGTTTTGTGAGGGCTCACATGGCTTTCGCAGAGACACTCGCGTGGTTTCCCACTTTATTTGTGGGATACCCCCTGGAGTTTTATTCTGATTATTCGTGTTGACTGATTTCCTTTGACGGTCCAGCTGGAGACATTCCAGGGTTTCTTGGCCCTTTAACTGCTATAGCTTCGGATCTTTATCCGTGTGGTAATTTTTTCCCTTTCTCATACTTTATCGCTTTCTTAGCTGGAAGACCTCGATAGGAGGCAATGTTTGAGCCCCTGGGTGGCATTTTACTTTGAGATACATGTTTTGTGTTTTGTCTTCATATCCCCCACATGTAGCGCGGTTCCTTCATCAAGGACTGCCTGTTTGCCCTCGAGCATCCCAAACCCTAAAACCCAAAGCAACATGTTTACTCCTTCTACTACAGGTGAGTAAGTCTCTGAAGGTCGAGCATCCGGTAGATTGCGTAGTGACGTCGTTCGTCCAAAACCCAATCCATAACCCCGTAGTTAGCCGAACTACGGTTTGCTCTGATTCTCATTCCAGATGAGATACGTAGGCATAAGACGCGATGTCTTAGAGAGCACACATCCCCTTAACCCATAGGTCAGCCGAGCTACGAAGACTCTGATTCTCATATTCAGATGAGATACGTATGCAGTGGATGCGACATCCGCGCGAGTCATTTCTCTTAACCTTTTTAGTAAATAAACACATTAGGTAAACCCACACCCTTTAGACAAAAACCACAAAAGTGGATCCCGTAGAGTACTATGGATGCGTAGGGGTGCTAATACCTTCCCTTCGCATAACCGACTCCTGAACCCAAGATTTGGTTGCGAGACCCCGTCTTGTCCTTTCCTTTTTTCAGGTTTACTTCGAGCGTTTCCTTTCCCTCCTTTGGGATGAATAACGCACGGTGGCGACTCTCCTGTCATTCTCTTTCGCCGGTGTTTTTTTCGCGCACTGTATTTTTCAGGTTGCGACATACATCACCGAAAGAAAGGCCAAGCTCAAAGTGGTTTACAATGGATATACCTATTACTACGTGGTGGTTTAAAAAGGCTCAAAGTTATAAGCAAAAACGTCAGTGTGTGTCAGTCAAACCAGATGAACTTAATCAGAAATAGATCAAACTAGATAAAATAATAATGCATGGATACACTCAAAAAGAAAGGAAAGTGAACAATAGAATTTATTTTGCTCAAACCTTACTAGTTGAGGTATTTGTAGGTTGAGTACAGGTCCTTTGATTCTTTTCTCATCCTTTGCCTTCAAGTTGCAAGTTGTTGTTCTGATGATCAAGTTTCTTTTGATTCATTTTTTCAATGCTAAAGTGCTAAACTTGCAAATCTGAAGAAAAAAAAAGCACACAACTACAAACTTGTTCATTAAAGACAACATTCATAGTCATGGAAGAGGCATGCTCTAATAGCTAATTCCTCTATTGGGAGGTATCGAATAATAGAACGTAAATTTTGCAAAACAAAAACTTGTTATAACCGATGGGTTTCCTCCCGTCCAACGCTTCGTTTCGGCCATTAGTTTGATGTCCTATGCTTAAAACACGTCAGGCGCAAGGGATACTCTCAAGTCGATTAAAACTCTTATTGTTATTCCTTTGTGACATTTACTACCTTTTTCTCCCAATTGGTAGCATGTCTCTAGATCCTCCATATATGGTGTCGATTCATACACATTAAACACCACATTTTCCTTGTTGAACTTCAAAACAAGTTCACCTCTTCACATATATTTTTGCTTTCTCGGTTGCCAAAAATGGGCGTCCAAGAATAACGGACCCTCCTGAATCTCCTTTCATGTCAATCACCACAAAATCTGCAGGGAAGGTCAAACCATCGACATGAACTAACATGTTTTATAAATACCAACCGAATGAGTAACAGATGAATCAGCTAAAGTGAAATTCATATTGCTCGGTATGACCTCTCCTATCTTCATTTCCTTAAATTTTTTCAGTGGCATGACATTGGTGCTCGATCCTAAATCACATAAAGCACGTGGTATCTTCGCCCAACCAATGGCACAAGCGATGGTGAACTTTCTTGGATCCTTCATCTTTGGTGGCAATGCCTGAGGTGCAACAATCTCCTCTTTCTCTGTCATGTTCACCTATTCTTTTATCAACTTCTGCTTTGTACAACAATACCTGCATAAACCAAGCAAACTTGGGAATTAATTCTAAAACCTCATGAAATGAGACACTTACCAGAAGTGTAGTAAACATTTCTTTAAAATTTGAAAACATTCTTGCCTTATCTTCATGTACCAGTCTCTTCTTAATGATGGGATACAATGGTTTTATGTAATCCGGTAATTCTGGATTCGGATCACTCAAGACCTGTTCTTGTTCTCCTCCAATGGGAATTTTATCTGTTAGTTGATCAATGGTGACTCTTATTTCCTATTCGTCACCTTGATTCCACTCTCCTCTTTTTCAATCACACTTCTTCTTCTCTCAATCATATCATCTTTAACTATTTCATCTTCACCTTTTTCGATCATCACCCCAAAACACGTTTCCACAACCTTGCATGATTCATTCTTAGGATTATCTACAATGTTACTTGCATATCCTCCACTCGAGCTCGATAAACCAATTATTTTCCTAAATAACTGACCAATTTGTATCTCCAAATTTTTTTATCAACACATCATGGTTTCTATTCATGGTCTCATGGTTCTTATTCACCTGATCAAAACTACTTTGAGTGACTTCAATGAAATTTTGCAGGGTCTCTTCCAACTGTGAAGGTTTCCTTTGCATTTGAGCTTGTTGGCCTTGTTGCATAGCTTGATTAACAGTTGAATTTTGGTTATTACCCCAACGGAAATTTGAGTGATCTTTTCAACCTAGATTGTAGGTGTTGGAATAAGGGTGTTCTTCTAAAAATTAGCAAATTGGACTTTTTCACTTGACCCTTCCAAATAGCACCTTTGATTTTCATGTTCTCCTCCATAAAAATCACACCTAAGTGTTTGTACCTGGCTCACGTTAGCTTACCTAAGCTGCTTTCAGCTTTCTTTTATTTAACAATTCAATTTGAGGTAAAAGTGAAGTATGGGTATCAACAACTAACATGCCTTTGGGTGTGCCCATAGTTTCAATTTTACCGACCTTTCGCTTTTAGAACGATACTCATTCAAGCATATATCTCAATAAGGTCTTTCATTTATGGTTCGTCGTCATTGATCGAATAGTGCCTTCCGCGGAAGTGTCCAACAAAATGCGTGTCTGACTCTGAGACATTGATGGAACTTACATTTGCTCCATATTATCCATATTGTGATTCGGGCATCTGTGTAACAAAAGTTTGGATCTTTCCCATGAGTCATAAAAAACTCATTTTCCTGATGCTCGAAATTTACAATCTCTACTATATGCTGGGTAAACTGAGTAGTGGTGAAGAATCTTTCTAGGAATTTGTCCTCCAATTCTTTCCAAGTTTGAATTGTTCCACTTGGAAGGAAAAATAGCCAATCCTTAGCCCTTTCAATTAGTGAGAACCCAAACAACCTTAATTTAACATGGTCTTCAGTGGACATCGTTTTGGTGTTTCGTACACATCGAAGTTGTTTCGTAGAAACGTGCAAGATGCTTCACTGGTCTCTAATCATGTTCTCTCATCACGAAACGATTATCTCTTAAACCTGAAAGCCATAATTCTAATATCAAAGTTAGCAGGGTCTGCCGATACAAACCCTCTCGAAACCTATCAATTAATCGGTTATTTACATTAATCCCTCATAGTTTGTTGGGTGGTACAACTGCGCATGATCATTTCCTCTTCAGTGTCAAAAGAAATCAGGGTTGATCTTCAATTAAGATCTCTTGAGCT